>NC_090858.1:2503750-3195000 GCF_024217435.2 Syngnathus scovelli
CATTAGCATTGATTAGCATTATTAACCGTCTCTTTTTGTGTGTGTTCAGAACCGCAGGGCACAGCAGGAGCTCCTGTCACACAGAGGCGTCCGTACGGATTTACGGGGACGGGATCCCCTTCGTCCCGACCGCAAAGCCGACCATCTTCCTTCCTGCACACTTCCGCTACCCCTTCCACTTGTTTATTATCACCCGGCCTGACTTCAAGGCTCCATGTTGAGCCCGACTCCCCGAAAAGTCCAGACAGACCACGCCCCCGCCCCAGTTTGTGGCCGCCACCATTCGGACCCTGTTGAGACTTTCTGTGGCGCTCCTCGAAAAAAAAAAACTGATGGATGAGCAGGACCACGGCAGGAGACGGGCGTGAGAAATAGCCAATGTCTATAAAATTGACTGGACACTTAAGAAACCAAAAAAGAAGGTGCCCACTTCAAGAGAAAAATCAAGAGAAATAAGGCTGGGGGGGGAAAAGACATGAAAAGTATATGGAAGCAAGCAAATATACTGTCAAGTGGTGGCAAACCATGCTGGACTCTCACAACAACTATTGTAAATGCTATTGTATTGTTCTGCATATTATGTTGTTTCTAATAGAGTTCTTTTTTTTTTAAAAGGCCTCAACTCATTTTTCCCTGCTTCCATTCTTTAAACGTCTTTATACACTTGAGACACTCATGTGCAGAACTATATCAGGGTAGGTATCCATCTTCCATCTGAAAAACACAAATACGTATATTGAGAAACGATATAGTCGTGGCCAGAGAGTGTAAAAAAGGGGTGGCCGGGGGTACACGTGGCCACCATGTAGCTACGCCCCTGGATTCTAGTGAGGATGAATGGATGGATGACATTCCTCTTATCACTTTATGCATCTTTTCTTAGAAGGAGTTCCGCAAAAATACTTGGGTACTTTCTTGTTTGACTTATATCTGTATTTTTGGAGGGGGTGGCAATTTATTCAATACAAAGGGCATTTGTCTTGAATAAATTGCCACCCCCTTCAAAAATATGACTATTCATCCAACACCACCTTTTCCCTGAAGAAAGATGGGCTTTAGAAAAGGAAAACAAAATTGTTTTCATGGAATAAAATTTCCCAAAAAGTAAAACTTGCTTTTCTACGAAAAAAAAAGCCAGGACTTTTTTTTTTTCTCCCAATCATTCAGTATTTTCCAAGAAAGTTTTTGTTCCTTTGGGGAAAGAAAAGACACTTTTTCAATTTAGCTGACTACTTGCCTTTTCTCATCATGATTATTATTTTTTTTTTTAAATCTCACACAAGTAAACAGGTTGGTTCTTCCACGCACATTGAGACGCTGCACTTTAAGCACCACGTGCCGAACTTCATTGCCACTTTCAAGTACTTGCACGTACCTGCGCCTTCCAAATGTTTGGACTGCTTTTGAGTGGGCACGTTCGTTTTTAAAAATCCCAAGAACAGATCGGCAGTGCTTGGCGTTGCGAGCACTTTGAGGGTCATTAGTGGGGCGTTCTGCTTGGAGCGGAGGAGACGGTGAAGGAAAAATTCTATAAGGCCGTGTTGGAGCGCCCCCTATAGGGAGGTTGTGGCAATGTGCAAGCGCGGAGCAGAAACGTGCACTCGGATGAGGAGAACTCTGTCAATTAAAATACATTTATCAGAAGAATAATGCAACTTTCTCTGACACGTACGAAAAGACTCCCTTTACAGAAATGTATTAGCAAATACAAGTTATTCAATTTTTAAGTTCAAAATTAAAAGGCAGTAAAAATTATTTTAATCACCTTGATTACTGATGCATATTTTTTTGCAATATATATTTTGTGTAATTGGACAATTATTTCATATTTATTTTTGCAGCAATGTCATTTTTAAACATATGGTAGTTCAGTCTTATGCCAATATTGCATTTTTTATTAGCCTCACGCCATTTTTTAAAGTTATTTCCTATACTTCCCATTGACAAATAATGTCCAGTTGAAATAAACAGTGACGAAATATCTTGCGCAGTAACTCTTAATAATAATGTCAAAATAAAGAGCGTCACACATCGCTGACCTACATTTCAGCGTGATTGACATTCTCCTTTCAAAGTCGTCTTTTTTTATGAAACACTTTGAAAACGGACGGCGCATGTTGTATTTTTTAATACATTATCACTTCTTTTTCTGTTTCATCTAACAAAAGTTTTTTTTTTTACTTGCACGTATATGCGAGGCATTGTGCGATCCGTGGTCACTCCATTAGGTACACCTGCTCAATCGAACTGAAAAACTCAGCCTAAAATATTGAATGGCCTTTTGGAGACAGACACAAAACAGAAATGCTAACTTTTTCTACAATCTAGGAAAAAATCTTGAATGATAATGTACTTTTAAAAAATAATGATAACCTATTTTTGGTCCCAAAGTTATATTTAAATAATAACTTGCAAATTAAAAATTAAACCTGATTTCTTATGAATAATAACGTGTTCTTTCTTTTGTTCCACATTTCGAAGATGAGTTCATGAGAGTCTTCTATGCAGGTGTGCTCTTGTGAAAATCTTTTCGTCACCATAAATGTGAATTGCTGATGCCAATCACTGCTTGCCAATGTGCAAGTGATTCCCACGCATGAGCAAAACACGTTGTGGATACTGCAATTTTTTTTTTTTTTTTTTTTGCCCAAAGGTCAGGCGGGCGGCAGCTGCCTTTGAAACAAAAGGAGCAGGCAGAAAAGGCAAAGGAGGCCGTGGGCCGGGTGGGGGCCATTTTGGATGTCATCTGTCTCCTTGGCGATGGCCGGAGGGGTGTGGGGGGGTGTCCCTCCGAAGCCCCTCGGGCCCGAGCGGGAATTGTTTGCGAGGTGGCTCGTTTATCAGCGTCACCTCATAATGATGGGCCCTCGCTGCTCCTTATTGATGTGTGTGACTGCGTTACTTCATCAGGCTGGGATCGATGGAGTGCGCGGTGGGCGGGGTCATGCCAAATTCAAGCTGGGAATTTGAGATTGCGAGCCACCACGTCTTTAGGTTGTAAGTTCAAATCAGGGTTTCTACTTAATGCTCCAGGTGACAATGAGTTTCGTGGTATGGTTAAATACAATTTGGTGTCTATCTAAAGTAATGGTTTCAGGTTTGGATAGTGAAGAAGCTGATGTGGCTGTAGAAACTGTCAAAGATATAAACGTGCTCACGTCCCGGGTTTGGCAACTGGGTGCACAGTGGCGCCATTGAGCGCAGGCCGGCCGGAGGCCTCCCAAAGTAAACAGCGAGGGGGCACGTCTGGTGTGTGTGGGGGGGGGAATCTCAACTCCAGCATTGCACTGACAAAGCTAGCCCTCCAGCATTGGCTCATTTATGTACATTTGCTAACTGAATACACAACACTGATGACCAGAATTGGCAAAGTCAAACAAGAGCAAAACACAAGGTGACGTTATACAAAATGACAACTGTTGATCATTTTCAAGTATGATGATTCACAAGAATCAAGCTAACGAGCTAACAAGCACGCTCAAAAGCTTAGTCAGTGTTGTGTCGGTCCTCACAACACACAAATTTGAATTTGGAAGGTGTTCTCATTTTTTTCTTCACTTTGGTTCTTTTTATTGGATTTTAAAAAAAAATTGGTGTTAAATTCTATTTTCACGTGACACTGACTTTCAGCACAGGGATCGAATTTGCACCGGAAAACCTTGCCCTTGCTCTGTGACATCAAAGTGTCTTTAATAGGGAACAACTGGGCCTTGTTAACGTTTCCTTGTTAAATGAATTAATGACGTAGTTCTGGATTTACGTTTGACGCCGCACTGGTCTTTTGTCGAGCGTCTTTCAGCTTCGGTGTGGGGATGGGATGGGAAGGGAAGGGAAGGCAGTGGCGCTGGCTGTGTGGCGTTCTGCTCTGCGTGGCATTATTTATGGAGCATGGATAGTTTATGCCGAGCGATGCAGTCAGTCAATGAGAGTAAGGAAAGGGGAGCCCAGGCAGGGGAGGGGGGGGGGGGTGTTTTCCATGAAGGAAGCTGTGTTGTGGAATAACACACTGTGATAAAGATGTTTCCCCTGCGACATAAAACAGCAGGGAGTACCAACGGCCACTTTCTCTTCCAACTGACTGTGAGCCAACGCTTGTGTTGCCTTATATGCTCGCTCGCTCGCTCTCTCTTCCTCGCAGTTACATCATCATGGCATCTGTGTCATCATTTGTCTTGGACAATTAATTCAGCAGTCAGTGGATGGATGGATGGAGGAGAGGCCTTCAATGTTCCTGGAGACAACTGAAGGCTTCAAGATAGGGTTAGGCTTTCGAGTTGAGTTTGTCAATCTCAGGTAAGGCTTTAAAATTGAGGCTCAAAACCAATGTCAAGGCTTCAGATGTCTTAGTTTCCAAACTTGGGTTTTGTATTTGAGATTCAAGATGGAGAGACATTAAAAGAGATGAGATGGTCATACGTGGCGACATAAAGCTTCACTTGCTCTTGTCCATGCTTTCTTTATCCGTCTTGTAAAAAGATTTTCTTCTTCTTCGTCTTCCTCGGTGACCCTGAGCCGAGCTTCATCTCTGCGAGCGTCGCCGTTCGTCCTTGGCGTCCCGAGCGGCGTTAACGGCGGCGGTGAGTTGTGGCCGCGCCGTTAAAAGTGCGCTGCGGCCACAGTCAATGTTTATGTGCACCAATCAAAGGCAATGTGTTGATGTTATATGGTATTATGGACAAGGAGGCTGTGTAAAACATGACGGGACGCGGTGGGAGGGGGGGGGGGATTTATGGGCCATTGAGCTTTGGAGAAAAATGAAGTGTTGGGCTGGAAGAGCAAACGTGCGGATGAGACAGTTTGACGCTCAGGGTGCAGACTCATCAACGGACAAGGGATTTATTGGAGGATTTATTTGGGCTAGGGGATTTATTTGTGACAAATTTCCGTCTTTCACAGCATGGAGCAGTCGCTCAAAGTCTTAAGTCTGTCATAAGTTGGAAAATACATCATTTGTGCATACTGGCATGGATGTAATAACTGAGGTCTGTAGTTGGTACTTTTATTTTATATCAATTTTATTTGGAAAGTTATCAAAAAAGTTGTGATATTGAAAAAAATATCTAAATGTAAAACCAATTTTTTTTACTTAAAAAAAATCCCCTATTTTTTTAATTATTAATTGTAAACCTTTTTCGAGTCTTATGCTAAAGTCAATGCAAGAATTCAAAGTAAGGACGGTTGAGCTACTTTAGTTGACAACGAGCAGTCAAGACAAGTAAGCGTAGCCCACCAAAAGTGCTCGTCAGTCGGCCTTGTCACTCCAGAGAGCTGGCAACCCGGAGGACAAGCTAAATATTGTTCATGGCGCCCGTATGGTATGGATAGAAAGTTGGCAGTTTCGCTTTGTGGCTGTCAAGCGGGAAGAAGGATTACACACATTGCGGCGTGAGTCTCTGTGGCGCTCTGAAAAATGTCCAATTCACAGCAAATTGGACCGCACTTCCTCCTTCAATTGCCTGTTGAATTTCCTTGTGATAATCTGAGAGATAATCGCGCTCTCTTAGGCGGTCTGGTTGGAACTTTACAGCTCGCAGATTAAACCGAATAAAGTGCCTGAAAAAAATATCAATAAAATTCGACATATTTTACAGTGATTCCACAAAATTGGACCATTGGCATTATTCTCCTTAGTGATGTGCATTCCAGTTCTTTTGATTCTTTAGAATCAGTTCACTCAAAAGATCAACGGATAGTCCGAAGCAACCCTTTCCACAGTAGTCACCATGACAGGCGACCACCTGGTGGCGTCAGTGTGCCGAGCGCCGTTGGACGATCAGGAGAAGAAGATTTGAATCGACGGCTGTGACGTCAGGGCTTTAGGTCAATTGAAGACAGGTGCGCTCGCTCAAGGGGAGTTATCATAAGCAGGTGCCACCGAGCGCGGGCCGGCGGCGGCGGCGGACGGTTTCTCAGGTAAGCGAGCATGCTAGCAAATGTTTGTCGTCTCCTGCCGTTTCTCACGACGGCACGCTTTGTTGCTTTTTCTCACAAGCCTTTTTTTTTTTTTTTTTAAATTTATTTTGTTTGTCGCAGGATTGTCGTACTCTCGTGACTCGGCAACGTCACGTCCACCGCGACGGTGGGCCTGGAGGTAAATTGTTGGCCGCAGGCTATTTAGCCCGTGAGCAAATGTTTGCAGTTTCTTACGATGCCATTTATTATTTCTTGCAGGATTTTCCGCTGTCTAGGGAGTGCTTGAGGTTTCGGCACGACACGGCACGCCGCAATCCACTTTGCGTCGCGTCGTTGCGCGTTTTGGTGGTATTTTAAATGTCTTTCGGGGTTGCTTTTTTTCATGCTGGCCAGCGTTTTTTTCATTCGTCTGTCTGTAGACGGTTCGTAAATGACGCCGCTGATAAGCGCGTGTTTGTCTGACTATAGGAAATGTTAGTTTGACTCTAGTCAACTTAACCATTTTTTAAATTATTTTATATGATGCGTGTGCCATTTCCGTGTCATGCAAACTGGTGAATGCAACGTATGTTACGTCATGTCCAAATCGGACCAAATCCATTCAAAGATGGCGCCCGCCCGCTCTCGTTCCGTTACGCAACAAACATTTGCGCGTGTTATTTTCTCCCGTCTTGGACGCCGCCAACCTGGCTCATCTGTCCAATGTGAGGGGAGTTGATGAATGATGAAATTAAAATATGAATTATAATCCTGAATAATTATCATAATTTACTAAAATGTGACGATTATATATTTTTTCAAAACTCTACTTAGAATGTATCAAATTCAAATATGAACTATAATTTTGATCAATTATCATAACTTACTACAATATAATATTTTTTTCAAATGTAAAACTCCTAGTATGTATAATTGTTGGTAAGAAATCATGCCATTGGCACTCGACTCAATGTCTATTTTTGTTGCAATCATTTGCTTGTCTTTTGTAGCACTAAAAACTGCCGCCCAGCCAGCATCCTTCTATACAAAGCAAGCAGGAGGCTCTTGAAGGAGCCCTTTCAGTGATGTTGAGGACACTGAGGAAGAGTAGTCCTAAATCAGGTGAAAACCTGTTTTTGTCAAGTTTCAACTTCCCAACACACAATGGTTGTCGAGTTTTAGCTTCCCAGCACACAATTAATGGCTGTCTGTGTTTTTGTAGGCTGCAATAGGAGCCGAATGGGATAATTCCATATGAAAAGGCACAATGGCCTATCCAAAGGAGCCATGGCCTATCCAAAGGAGCCATGGCCTATCCAAAGGAGCCATGGCCTATCCAAAGGAGCCATGGCCTATCCAAAGGAGCCATGGCCTATCCAAAGGAGCCATGGCCTATCCAAAGGAGCCATGGCCATATGCAAAGGAGCAATGGCCATATGCAAAGGAGCAATGGCCATATGCAAAGGAGCAATGGCCATATGCAAAGGAGCAAAGGAGCAATGGCCATATCCAGTCAAGAATCAAGCATCGCGCTGCAAAAGTCGACGTGTGCGGATCATGTGCCCAGGAGGGGGCAGTGTGGTTGCCTTTGGTTATGGGTGCACGACGGAAAGGTTGCAGGTGTGGACAGTGTTTAGGGCTCTGATGGTCGGTCTTGCTTTCGAGGTGCGCTGTGGTTGTGGCTGGTCTGGATCCAGCGTTGTCTTGTGCTTGGTTGCCATTGACGGCCCACTTGGGGGAGGACCTGGTTCCGTGGATGGACACAAAACTGAACTTTGACGTGGAGCCGAATGTCCAATTTTGCCATACGACTTGTACCATTGTGTATCTTTTTCTAACCTGCCACTGTCGTAGTTGCTGCGTTCTTTGTTCTTACCCCTCGGTGTAGGGTGGCGTCGGAGCGAGCCGATCCCGAATGTCCAATTTTGCAATTTGACTTGTGACATTTTCTTTTTCTAACCTGCCACTGTTGCACTTCCTCTAACCCTAACCTACCACTGTGGTACTTGCGTTCTCTGTTCTCCCCTAGGTGTTGGAGCGAGACGGTCACATTTTGTGTCTTTTTCTAACCTACCACTGTCGTGCTTGATCTAAGCCTAACGTACCACTGTGCGTCCTTTGTTCTCTAGGTTTAGGGCGCCGTTGGAGCGAGCCCGTCCACGAGGAAGACATAATGATGCGAGCAGCGCCCAACTCATTGCATGTTCTGCCTTTTGCAGGCCGGACGCAAAAGGGGGGGAGCGCACGACCCGACCCGGCCCGATCCGACCTGGCGACGGTAACCAAGAGTGGCTAGCCGCTGTGATCAAGTAAGCAAGTGACCTACAACTTGGGGTGCTCTTTGAGTGTCTAACTTTTGTTTCTGTTTCTGCAGATGGCGACCGGGACGCGACAGCATCTGATCAGAGATGGACGGACCACTGTGGCATCACTCTGAAGTAGCAGAGTTGTGAGGGAGACCCGCTTCCCTGGAGGCGTCGACCTGCGTAGCTTCAACATGTGAAATGGATTTTTTTTTTCTAATTCACACCAGCGGTGTCCAAATGTCTGTTTGAGGGCTGCATACTGAAACAAATTGAGAATTCTTTGACACAAATTCATTAAATCAATCACGGAATGTTGCCATTGATATTTAGCGCTACAAAGCAGTGTTGTGTTCATTCGTGTGGTGTGTTGATCAAGTTGGCCCGAGGCTGCCATTTGGACACCAATGGTGACGTGTGTGTGTAGGGCTGCACG
This sequence comes from Syngnathus scovelli, assembly GCF_024217435.2. Lineage (NCBI taxonomy): Eukaryota > Metazoa > Chordata > Actinopteri > Syngnathiformes > Syngnathidae > Syngnathus > Syngnathus scovelli. The sequence continues at coordinate 2,512,382 of NC_090858.1, forward strand.
TGTATTGGAAAACTGCCATATGGTGGTCTAGGTTATTGACATGCACTTTAAGACAGCAAAATTTTTTTTTTTCATGTCTCAAATGAAACATGTTTTCTTGCCTAACTATTTGTAATGAGTTAAGACGATAAGTCATTGATGTAAGTTAGTTAACTAATCTAACTGATCTCATTGCGATCAAATAGTTAACCTCCATCCAAGAATTGTCCACAACTTGCCTCAATGCAGTGGTCTGGCCCAATACTGCCATACTCATTGATTTTCCAAAATGTTGTGCAGCCCTCATTGAGTGCCAAACGCGCAAGCGCAAGCGACCGCGCAAGCGACGGCAAGCGCAAGCGACCGCGCAAGCGCAAGCGACCGCGCAAGCGACCGCGCAAGCGACGGCAAGCGCAAGCGACCGCGCAAGCGCAAGCGACCGCGCAAGCGACCGCGCAAGCGACGGCAAGCGCAAGCGACCGCGCAAGCGCAAGCAACCGCGCAAGCAACCGCGCAAGCGACGGCAAGCGCAAGCGAGACTTTTGTGCTTGTCTTGCAAGGTGGAAGAGACGATGTATGAAACGAAGAGCTGGTGGACGGAGGCACCCAGACCCGTGATTGGTGAGCGGGTTGCAAAGGAAGGAATCACCCAAAGAAAGCAGTCGCCAAGTGTTGAAGAGGAGCCTGACGCATGACTGGCCAAGGCTGGCCAGAGGCGGTGACATGGCAATCCAATCTGCAAGCGTAGTGTACACACTGGTTGGGTTTAATTTGATTTCCTTATTTTTCTGCCTTTCAGCTGGCAGCGGATGGGGCGAGCGCCAGCCTGCACCGAGGGGGACTGGGCTGCACCCACAAGACCAGGGAGGGGGCAGGTAATGAGTACGTTGACAGAAGTGAACCGCATGCAACTGAGCGCCGTTTGTCTTTTTGCACTTGTGCGAGGCGAAAGACGAGTCCAACACCGGCCGGAGCAGACCCGGACCTTGGCCCGTGACGAGCGGCCCACACGAGACTGATGGGTGCAGATGCAGCCAGCGTTCCGGGGGAGTATGACTTTCTTTTTTCTTTTGTGCTTTCCCTACCCCTGTCTGTTTGAATAGGGTAACTTGTAGCACGCACGGGCATTTGGGTTGCTGTGACCCTCTAGATACGAATTGGCAAAGTAGACAGCCCCTGCCTCTCTCCCTCCCTCTCTCTCTCTCTCTCTCTCTCTCTCTCTCTCTCTCTCTCTCTCTCTCTCTCTCTCTCTCTCTCTCTCTCTCTCTCTCTCTCTCTCTCTCTCTCTCTCTCTCGCTCTCGCTCTCGCTCTCTCTCGCTCTCTTTCTCCAATGTGCCCGGCAGTACCTGCATGGCCTGGTGCACTCAGGATGGAACGTGGCTATACCTTGCCCTTTGTGGAATACCAGGGTATAATGTCTGCCAGACTGGGTCCCAGTGTCGTCGACGGTGTCGAGGACGAGGAGATTCTCCGTGACGCTCTACGTGACGTCACGTTTTCCTTTTTTTCCCTCTCGGGGCCAAGCCAGCTCTACTCAAAGGGAACTGGCCGGTTGCGCTTAAGTGCGCACCAAAGCCTCTTCTCATCTCCCCTCGCTCTCTCCCTCCCTTTTTGTAAGGGGTTAAACATTTCATAACCCGGACCGCTCCACATAAAAAGAAAACAAACGTTCATGTATGCATACGCAATTAATAAAGGGAGCTTAAAATAGGAGCAAGCTTTAATAGACGGGTAATGAGTACGTCCACAGAAGTGAACCGCATGCAACAGTGCCGTTTTTCTTTTTGCAGTGGCACGAGGCGGAGGATGAGTCCAAACGTCGAATACCGGCCGGGCGGGGAGAAGCCAACCATCGGCCGACCTTCACCCGTGATGAGCGGCCGACACGAGACGGACGGGTGCGGATGCGGCGAGGGCAAAGCGCCCAGCCAGCATTTAAGGAGAGTATGACTGCGTTTTTTCTTTTGTCCTTTCTTTCCTTCCCTCCCTTCCTCCACTTTTTCACTGGGTGTGCACACTGGCTATCTGCATGATGCCTCTTTCTTTCTCTCTCAGCGCCGTGTCATTTTGCAATATTGTTGTTTTACTGTTGTTTTTTTAATCATGAAATGAACTGTTTGTACTGTAATTGTGTGTGTGTGTGTGTGTACCACTGAACTGCAATTAAACTGTGAACTGAATTCAAGTGGTCCATTTTAAGCATTGGCAGTCTATCGTGCATACAAACTGGAATCATTTGAGACATTCTCAATGACAAGACAATTGTAAAGTTAGGCTGAAACAAAATTGACTTAAATATGCAGTGTCAGGCCTTGTGTTTATTTATTTAACTACACAAAGAAAAGCTGCATGCATTCTAAATTGTTGACAAAAGCCAAGTAGCCAGACACCCATAGATGCAAACGACAAGTGTACAAACGGTCTCTGTTGCGGTCAGTAAGTCATCCATGGCAACCCTGCTTTAAAATGGCCACCGAACTCAGAATCTTGCAGAACGTTGGTACATTTTTCTGTAAGAGTAAAAAGCTGTTATTTGAATCTAGTCGGAGCCATTTTTTGGTTTGTTTTCAATCGTCATGCATCATGTGGGCATTCTTGTGAATAAAATCAACAGTGTGTTTGCTTCCTTTTGGTGGTCTTGTAAATAAAGTCAACTTTGGGGTCAGTCATCATTCGCGATGTACCTCAATCGATGGTGCATCTCTTGAATGTGGAACTTATTGCATGTTTTGTTACAGGGCTTGATGCCTTCATTGGCTGTCTGACTACAAAAAAGGCTGTTGCTGTCCAGTCCAGGTTGCTGCTATAGTCAATTGAATTTATAAACATAGCGTGTAACTTCCAGGACTTTAGCTTTCGATTCAAAGCCGAGTTGCGTAACTACACGGCCAGCCTCGGCACATGTACTGGGTGGTACCACCCAGTTCAGAGTGAAGTAAAGGCCAGAGTGTCCTTTTTCATACCGGCATCCTTATGAAATTGACCATATCAGAAAGGCTAGATGAATTCCAAGTGCTGCCACCGAGTAGCAGCATATTTGCCTCAACCTGTCTGATTCTGGGTCAATGCGATGCACCTTTCGTTGTTTTGCCCAAAACAACCTAAGAAATAAAGAAGTACTGCTGTTATCTCGCCAGTGTGCATGTGTGTTAAAAGTACAAAACAAACTCATTTGCATGATAGACATCTAAACCACATGCTAGATATTTGCCTCAACCTGTCTGATGCTCTATTCAACTGTATGCGATCATTTTTAACAATTTTAATCATTTAAATTTTTAAGTACATTACAAATGATAGGCGCCCCAATTAGACAGCTGGGTCAATGTGACCCATCTTTTGCGGTTTGTTCTGCCCAAAGCAACCTAACAAATACACAGAAGTACTGCCGCTATCTCGCCAATGTGCGTGCCTCTAAAATGTACAAAGCAAGCAAATTCATTTGCATAATAAACTTCCAAACCACATGCTAAAAAATATTCATGTGATGCAGAAAGTCTTCTGTAGCTTGCTAAGATTTGCCAATTTGAGCAATGCCGTATCCGAACTCGAGGCTGGGGGTTGCCCGTCCATGTGCCTAATCGCTCGGGCATTGATACATCGGCAATGTCAAGTTTATTTGTATAGCCCTAAATCACAAACAGTCTCAAAGGGCTTCAGACAAAAATTGACAATTATTCTCAAAGCATCCCCTGATCTTAAGCTCCCAATGCTTCTTTCTAGGTCTCCTCATGTCCTCAGCACTGCAAACCTTTGTGCCGGTACACCATATGAAGTAAATGACGGAATATGTTTTTGTTTTTTTAACACCTTCTCTAATGTGTATCAAGCATACCAGATGGTGTTTTAGAACAGCCTAGAATATTAAGTTGCAAAAAGTTTAAAAAAAACTTTAAAAAAACTTACTAAAGTTTAAAAAAGTTATTGATTATATATTTGCTCCAAGGAGGGAGTATTGACAAACGTCACCTCCTTCATAGTCTGCGCATTGTTGTGTGCTTCGCAGCGCGGTGCAGAGCGCAGGCGGCGCAGGCGGCAGGGTGCGCAGGCGGCGCGGCGAGCAGGGTGCGCGGCGAGCAGCGAGCGCAGGCGGCGCGGCGAGCAGCGAGCGCAGGCGGCGCAGGCAGCAGGGGTGGGGAATCGAACCCTGGATCTCAGGTGTTCGAGCGCAGCGACGGAGCCACTCGCCAAGCGTGGCGAGCTCGGCAGTCACCCCGCTTTCACTTCGAGTCATTCTTACACGTTCAGTATTGCGCTCCGCGCGCGCTGGGTAAGTACAAAAGAGAACTGGCGGCCGCCAGCTGCCAGGTCACACTGGTCGACCGGTTCGTGACACGGCCTCATGCCCCGTACAGCCCTGGTTCGATCCCAGTGGTGGGAACTTTCTCCGGCCCCCTTTTGTAAGTGTCTGAATACATGCATATAGGTTGCATGTCGACGCATTTATTTATGTATAAACGTCCAGTGTGGCCCCGCCTGCAAGTGGGCGGGGCGGTGCAGCTGGCCCCGCCCCCATGGAATTGGCCCCGCCCCTGGCCCCGCCCCCTGCCCTACAAAAAGACAGTAGGGTAGGGGGCGGGGCTCCGCCCCGCCCCCTGCCCTACAAAAAGACAGTAGGGTAGGGGGCGGGGCGGAGCCCCGCCCCCTGCCCTACAAAAAGACAGTAGGGCAGGGGGCGGGGCGAAGCCCCGCCCCCTGCCCTACAAAAAGACAGTAGGGTAGGGGGCGGGGCGAAGCCCCGCCCCCTACCCTACTGTCTTTCAATACACTATAAAAAGACAGTAGGGTAGGGGGCGGGGCGAAGCCCCGCCCCCTACCCTACTGTCTTTTTATATATATATTTTTATGTATATATATATATATATATTTTATATATATATATATTTTTATATATATATATATAAAAAATATATATATATATATATATATAAAAAGACAGTAGGGTAGGGGGCGGGGCTTCGCCCCGCCCCCTACCCTACTGTCTTTTTATAGTGTATTGAAAGACAGTAGGGTAGGGGGCGGGGCTTCGCCCCGCCCCCTACCCTACTGTCTTTTTGTAGGGCAGGGGGCGGGGCTCCGCCCCGCCCCCTACCCTACTGTCTTTTTGTAGGGCAGGGGGCGGGGCTCCGCCCCGCCCCCTACCCTACTGTCTTTTTGTAGGGCAGGGGGCGGGGCTCCGCCCCGCCCCCTACCCTACTGTCTTTTTGTAGGGCAGGGGGCGGGGCCAGGGGCGGGGCCAATTCCATGGGGGCGGGGCCAGCTGCACCGCCCCGCCCACTTGCAGGCGGGGCCACACTGGACGTTTATACATAAATAAATGCGTCGACATGCAACCTATATGCATGTATTCAGACACTTACAAAAGGGGGCCGGAGAAAGTTCCCACCACTGGGATCGAACCAGGGCTGTACGGGGCATGAGGCCGTGTCACGAACCGGTCGACCAGTGTGACCTGGCAGCTGGCGGCCGCCAGTTCTCTTTTGTACTTACCCAGCGCGCGCGGAGCGCAATACTGAACGTGTAAGAATGACTCGAAGTGAAAGCGGGGTGACTGCCGAGCTCGCCACGCTTGGCGAGTGGCTCCGTCGCTGCGCTCGAACACCTGAGATCCAGGGTTCGATTCCCCACCCCTGCTGCCTGCGCCGCCTGCGCTCGCTGCTCGCCGCGCCGCCTGCGCTCGCTGCTCGCCGCGCACCCTGCTCGCCGCGCCGCCTGCGCACCCTGCCGCCTGCGCCGCCTGCGCTCTGCACCGCGCTGCGAAGCACACAACAATGCGCAGACTATGAAGGAGGTGACGTTTGTCAATACTCCCTCCTTGGAGCAAATATATAATCAATAACTTTTTTAAACTTTAGTAAGTTTTTTTAAAGTTTTTTTTAAACTTTTTGCAACTTAATATTCTAGGCTGTTCTAAAACACCATCTGGTATGCTTGATACACATTAGAGAAGGTGTTAAAAAAACAAAAACATATTCCGTCATTTACTTCATATGGTGTACCGGCACAAAGGTTTGCAGTGCTGAGGACATGAGGAGACCTAGAAAGAAGCATTGGGAGCTTAAGATCAGGGGATGCTTTGAGAATAATTGTCAATTTTTGTCTGAAGCCCTTTGAGACTGTTTGTGATTTAGGGCTATACAAATAAACTTGACATTGCCGATGTATCAATGCCCGAGCGATTAGGCACATGGACGGGCAACCCCCAGCCTCGAGTTCGGATACGGCATTGCTCAAATTGGCAAATCTTAGCAAGCTACAGAAGACTTTCTGCATCACATGAATATTTTTTAGCATGTGGTTTGGAAGTTTATTATGCAAATGAATTTGCTTGCTTTGTACATTTTAGAGGCACGCACATTGGCGAGATAGCGGCAGTACTTCTGTGTATTTGTTAGGTTGCTTTGGGCAGAACAAACCGCAAAAGATGGGTCACATTGACCCAGCTGTCTAATTGGGGCGCCTATCATTTGTAATGTACTTAAAAATTTAAATGATTAAAATTGTTAAAAATGATCGCATACAGTTGAATAGAGCATCAGACAGGTTGAGGCAAATATCTAGCATGTGGTTTAGATGTCTATCATGCAAATGAGTTTGTTTTGTACTTTTAACACACATGCACACTGGCGAGATAACAGCAGTACTTCTTTATTTCTTAGGTTGTTTTGGGCAAAACAACGAAAGGTGCATCGCATTGACCCAGAATCAGACAGGTTGAGGCAAATATGCTGCTACTCGGTGGCAGCACTTGGAATTCATCTAGCCTTTCTGATATGGTCAATTTCATAAGGATGCCGGTATGAAAAAGGACACTCTGGCCTTTACTTCTCTGAACTGGGTGGTACCACCCAGTACATGTGCCGAGGCTGGCCGTGTAGTTACGCAACTCGGCTTTGAATCGAAAGCTAAAGTCCTGGAAGTTACACGCTATGTTTATAAATTCAATTGACTATAGCAGCAACCTGGACTGGACAGCAACAGCCTTTTTTGTAGTCAGACAGCCAATGAAGGCATCAAGCCCTGTAACAAAACATGCAATAAGTTCCACATTCAAGAGATGCACCATCGATTGAGGTACATCGCGAATGATGACTGACCCCAAAGTTGACTTTATTTACAAGACCACCAAAAGGAAGCAAACACACTGTTGATTTTATTCACAAGAATGCCCACATGATGCATGACGATTGAAAACAAACCAAAAAATGGCTCCGACTAGATTCAAATAACAGCTTTTTACTCTTACAGAAAAATGTACCAACGTTCTGCAAGATTCTGAGTTCGGTGGCCATTTTAAAGCAGGGTTGCCATGGATGACTTACTGACCGCAACAGAGACCGTTTGTACACTTGTCGTTTGCATCTATGGGTGTCTGGCTACTTGGCTTTTGTCAACAATTTAGAATGCATGCAGCTTTTCTTTGTGTAGTTAAATAAATAAACACAAGGCCTGACACTGCATATTTAAGTCAATTTTGTTTCAGCCTAACTTTACAATTGTCTTGTCATTGAGAATGTCTCAAATGATTCCAGTTTGTATGCACGATAGACTGCCAATGCTTAAAATGGACCACTTGAATTCAGTTCACAGTTTAATTGCAGTTCAGTGGTACACACACACACACACACAATTACAGTACAAACAGTTCATTTCATGATTAAAAAAACAACAGTAAAACAACAATATTGCAAAATGACACGGCGCTGAGAGAGAAAGAAAGAGGCATCATGCAGATAGCCAGTGTGCACACCCAGTGAAAAAGTGGAGGAAGGGAGGGAAGGAAAGAAAGGACAAAAGAAAAAACGCAGTCATACTCTCCTTAAATGCTGGCTGGGCGCTTTGCCCTCGCCGCATCCGCACCCGTCCGTCTCGTGTCGGCCGCTCATCACGGGTGAAGGTCGGCCGATGGTTGGCTTCTCCCCGCCCGGCCGGTATTCGACGTTTGGACTCATCCTCCGCCTCGTGCCACTGCAAAAAGAAAAACGGCACTGTTGCATGCGGTTCACTTCTGTGGACGTACTCATTACCCGTCTATTAAAGCTTGCTCCTATTTTAAGCTCCCTTTATTAATTGCGTATGCATACATGAACGTTTGTTTTCTTTTTATGTGGAGCGGTCCGGGTTATGAAATGTTTAACCCCTTACAAAAAGGGAGGGAGAGAGCGAGGGGAGATGAGAAGAGGCTTTGGTGCGCACTTAAGCGCAACCGGCCAGTTCCCTTTGAGTAGAGCTGGCTTGGCCCCGAGAGGGAAAAAAAGGAAAACGTGACGTCACGTAGAGCGTCACGGAGAATCTCCTCGTCCTCGACACCGTCGACGACACTGGGACCCAGTCTGGCAGACATTATACCCTGGTATTCCACAAAGGGCAAGGTATAGCCACGTTCCATCCTGAGTGCACCAGGCCATGCAGGTACTGCCGGGCACATTGGAGAAAGAGAGCGAGAGAGAGCGAGAGCGAGAGCGAGAGCGAGAGAGAGAGAGAGAGAGAGAGAGAGAGAGAGAGAGAGAGAGAGAGAGAGAGAGAGAGAGAGAGAGAGAGAGAGAGAGAGAGAGAGAGAGAGAGAGAGAGAGAGGGGGAGGGAGAGAGGCAGGGGCTGTCTACTTTGCCAATTCGTATCTAGAGGGTCACAGCAACCCAAATGCCCGTGCGTGCTACAAGTTACCCTATTCAAACAGACAGGGGTAGGGAAAGCACAAAAGAAAAAAGAAAGTCATACTCCCCCGGAACGCTGGCTGCATCTGCACCCATCAGTCTCGTGTGGGCCGCTCGTCACGGGCCAAGGTCCGGGTCTGCTCCGGCCGGTGTTGGACTCGTCTTTCGCCTCGCACAAGTGCAAAAAGACAAACGGCGCTCAGTTGCATGCGGTTCACTTCTGTCAACGTACTCATTACCTGCCCCCTCCCTGGTCTTGTGGGTGCAGCCCAGTCCCCCTCGGTGCAGGCTGGCGCTCGCCCCATCCGCTGCCAGCTGAAAGGCAGAAAAATAAGGAAATCAAATTAAACCCAACCAGTGTGTACACTACGCTTGCAGATTGGATTGCCATGTCACCGCCTCTGGCCAGCCTTGGCCAGTCATGCGTCAGGCTCCTCTTCAACACTTGGCGACTGCTTTCTTTGGGTGATTCCTTCCTTTGCAACCCGCTCACCAATCACGGGTCTGGGTGCCTCCGTCCACCAGCTCTTCGTTTCATACATCGTCTCTTCCACCTTGCAAGACAAGCACAAAAGTCTCGCTTGCGCTTGCCGTCGCTTGCGCGGTTGCTTGCGCGGTTGCTTGCGCTTGCGCGGTCGCTTGCGCTTGCCGTCGCTTGCGCGGTCGCTTGCGCGGTCGCTTGCGCTTGCGCGGTCGCTTGCGCTTGCCGTCGCTTGCGCGGTCGCTTGCGCGGTCGCTTGCGCTTGCGCGGTCGCTTGCGCTTGCCGTCGCTTGCGCGGTCGCTTGCGCTTGCGCGTTTGGCACTCAATGAGGGCTGCACAACATTTTGGAAAATCAATGAGTATGGCAGTATTGGGCCAGACCACTGCATTGAGGCAAGTTGTGGACAATTCTTGGATGGAGGTTAACTATTTGATCGCAATGAGATCAGTTAGATTAGTTAACTAACTTACATCAATGACTTATCGTCTTAACTCATTACAAATAGTTAGGCAAGAAAACATGTTTCATTTGAGACATGAAAAAAAAAAATTTTGCTGTCTTAAAGTGCATGTCAATAACCTAGACCACCATATGGCAGTTTTCCAATACACGTGCAGCCCTACACACACACGTCACCATTGGTGTCCAAATGGCAGCCTCGGGCCAACTTGATCAACACACCACACGAATGAACACAACACTGCTTTGTAGCGCTAAATATCAATGGCAACATTCCGTGATTGATTTAATGAATTTGTGTCAAAGAATTCTCAATTTGTTTCAGTATGCAGCCCTCAAACAGACATTTGGACACCGCTGGTGTGAATTAGAAAAAAAAAATCCATTTCACATGTTGAAGCTACGCAGGTCGACGCCTCCAGGGAAGCGGGTCTCCCTCACAACTCTGCTACTTCAGAGTGATGCCACAGTGGTCCGTCCATCTCTGATCAGATGCTGTCGCGTCCCGGTCGCCATCTGCAGAAACAGAAACAAAAGTTAGACACTCAAAGAGCACCCCAAGTTGTAGGTCACTTGCTTACTTGATCACAGCGGCTAGCCACTCTTGGTTACCGTCGCCAGGTCGGATCGGGCCGGGTCGGGTCGTGCGCTCCCCCCCTTTTGCGTCCGGCCTGCAAAAGGCAGAACATGCAATGAGTTGGGCGCTGCTCGCATCATTATGTCTTCCTCGTGGACGGGCTCGCTCCAACGGCGCCCTAAACCTAGAGAACAAAGGACGCACAGTGGTACGTTAGGCTTAGATCAAGCACGACAGTGGTAGGTTAGAAAAAGACACAAAATGTGACCGTCTCGCTCCAACACCTAGGGGAGAACAGAGAACGCAAGTACCACAGTGGTAGGTTAGGGTTAGAGGAAGTGCAACAGTGGCAGGTTAGAAAAAGAAAATGTCACAAGTCAAATTGCAAAATTGGACATTCGGGATCGGCTCGCTCCGACGCCACCCTACACCGAGGGGTAAGAACAAAGAACGCAGCAACTACGACAGTGGCAGGTTAGAAAAAGATACACAATGGTACAAGTCGTATGGCAAAATTGGACATTCGGCTCCACGTCAAAGTTCAGTTTTGTGTCCATCCACGGAACCAGGTCCTCCCCCAAGTGGGCCGTCAATGGCAACCAAGCACAAGACAACGCTGGATCCAGACCAGCCACAACCACAGCGCACCTCGAAAGCAAGACCGACCATCAGAGCCCTAAACACTGTCCACACCTGCAACCTTTCCGTCGTGCACCCATAACCAAAGGCAACCACACTGCCCCCTCCTGGGCACATGATCCGCACACGTCGACTTTTGCAGCGCGATGCTTGATTCTTGACTGGATATGGCCATTGCTCCTTTGCTCCTTTGCATATGGCCATTGCTCCTTTGCATATGGCCATTGCTCCTTTGCATATGGCCATTGCTCCTTTGCATATGGCCATGGCTCCTTTGGATAGGCCATGGCTCCTTTGGATAGGCCATGGCTCCTTTGGATAGGCCATGGCTCCTTTGGATAGGCCATGGCTCCTTTGGATAGGCCATGGCTCCTTTGGATAGGCCATGGCTCCTTTGGATAGGCCATTGTGCCTTTTCATATGGAATTATCCCATTCGGCTCCTATTGCAGCCTACAAAAACACAGACAGCCATTAATTGTGTGCTGGGAAGCTAAAACTCGACAACCATTGTGTGTTGGGAAGTTGAAACTTGACAAAAACAGGTTTTCACCTGATTTAGGACTACTCTTCCTCAGTGTCCTCAACATCACTGAAAGGGCTCCTTCAAGAGCCTCCTGCTTGCTTTGTATAGAAGGATGCTGGCTGGGCGGCAGTTTTTAGTGCTACAAAAGACAAGCAAATGATTGCAACAAAAATAGACATTGAGTCGAGTGCCAATGGCATGATTTCTTACCAACAATTATACATACTAGGAGTTTTACATTTGAAAAAAATATTATATTGTAGTAAGTTATGATAATTGATCAAAATTATAGTTCATATTTGAATTTGATACATTCTAAGTAGAGTTTTGAAAAAATATATAATCGTCACATTTTAGTAAATTATGATAATTATTCAGGATTATAATTCATATTTTAATTTCATCATTCATCAACTCCCCTCACATTGGACAGATGAGCCAGGTTGGCGGCGTCCAAGACGGGAGAAAATAACACGCGCAAATGTTTGTTGCGTAACGGAACGAGAGCGGGCGGGCGCCATCTTTGAATGGATTTGGTCCGATTTGGACATGACGTAACATACGTTGCATTCACCAGTTTGCATGACACGGAAATGGCACACGCATCATATAAAATAATTTAAAAAATGGTTAAGTTGACTAGAGTCAAACTAACATTTCCTATAGTCAGACAAACACGCGCTTATCAGCGGCGTCATTTACGAACCGTCTACAGACAGACGAATGAAAAAAACGCTGGCCAGCATGAAAAAAAGCAACCCCGAAAGACATTTAAAATACCACCAAAACGCGCAACGACGCGACGCAAAGTGGATTGCGGCGTGCCGTGTCGTGCCGAAACCTCAAGCACTCCCTAGACAGCGGAAAATCCTGCAAGAAATAATAAATGGCATCGTAAGAAACTGCAAACATTTGCTCACGGGCTAAATAGCCTGCGGCCAACAATTTACCTCCAGGCCCACCGTCGCGGTGGACGTGACGTTGCCGAGTCACGAGAGTACGACAATCCTGCGACAAACAAAATAAATTTAAAAAAAAAAAAAAAAAGGCTTGTGAGAAAAAGCAACAAAGCGTGCCGTCGTGAGAAACGGCAGGAGACGACAAACATTTGCTAGCATGCTCGCTTACCTGAGAAACCGTCCGCCGCCGCCGCCGGCCCGCGCTCGGTGGCACCTGCTTATGATAACTCCCCTTGAGCGAGCGCACCTGTCTTCAATTGACCTAAAGCCCTGACGTCACAGCCGTCGATTCAAATCTTCTTCTCCTGATCGTCCAACGGCGCTCGGCACACTGACGCCACCAGGTGGTCGCCTGTCATGGTGACTACTGTGGAAAGGGTTGCTTCGGACTGACTATCCGTTGAAACTTTCAACACCGAACATGTTTGGATGGAGGATACTCTATCAATATGACCAAATCTCCTTTGGTTTCCGAGCAGGCTCTGGTCGAGTGGTTAACGCCATTGCCTTCAATCAAATGAAAATATTTGTATCAAGAGTTCATCCTAAAATGAATTGTTCTTGCAAAAATTCTGCCGCCGTTGCAGTGCTCCCGTGGACTCATTTTCAAGTCAGTTGCTAAGAAACACCACACCGTTGCACAGAGACAATTCTTGAGTCATATCAAATCAATGATTTTCAAACGGGTCCAAACAAGTTTTTCCCTCATGGCTACAAAGAGCTTTAGATCTTTTCGTTCACTCTTGTTCACTGAAAACATTCGGTCTTTTGAACCCATCGTTCACTCACGAGCCAACACTACACCGCAGTAGTGATACACACACACACACACACACACACACACACACACACACACACACACACACACACACACACACACACACACACACAATGATACGACAAACACGATGACACGACTTTTCACGCACCTGCACTTAACGAGGGTCACTTGGAAAACATGTTGGAACGCGGCCCCGAGGACGAGAGCTTGACACCTGTGACCTTTGACCATGATATTTCCCTAATAAAGTGGCCTGTTATTAGGCACACTTGAAAATGGCGGTGTACCTAATGGAGTGTCCGTGTGATTCCCTCATTCACTGATTTATACTGGAGATGTGCATTCCAATACGTTGAAGTGAACTGAATCTTTAGAATCGTTCACCGAATCGTTCGCTACACTTATTTATTTTTACCTCGTGTAGTGTACCTATTGAAGTGTCCATGAAGTGTACCTAATCACAGGCCACTGCATTAGGGAAAAAGCTTAAGTGAAAGTGAAAAGTGCCACACCTGCCCTCACCCCCAATTGGCAAATATAAAAACAAGGAATAAAACACCAGACAAGTTTTAATAGAAATGTTTATTAAAATAATAATAAAAGTAAATTTCAAACCAGCAATCTAATGTGAAATTGCAGTAGATATATTGGATAACAATATTTAGACGTATATATGCATACACGTTATTTAAAAACTACTATGTGTTATACTACTATACAGTTGTGTTTACCAGCTCAGTGGCCATGTGTTAGAGTGTCCGCCCTGAGATTGGGAGGTTGTGGGTTCAAACCCCGGCCGGGTCTTACCGGGAGACTATAAAAATGGTACTCATTTCTTCCCTGCTTGGCACTCAGTGTAAGGGGTTGAAATGGGGCTCCCCTGCTGCTCACAATCATTGGGACTTTTATTTATAAAATCAAGTTTACCCAGGGAGAAGCATAATCTCTCCATTTTTGCATAACGGCGCATCCCTTCATGCAATAAAATTAGCCGTTAGCTTGGAGAAAACGAACACAAAAGAAGTAGTGTTTCAGTGAGTAGTTCTTTTTTTCCTTGGCAAATCGTAAATCGACATTCTGGCTTACATAGTTCACGCCAGGAGGGAGACGCAACACGTTCACTGACTGAGCCGTTGATGCACGGGAAGGCAGTTCACCCATTGACTCGTTCACGAACGATAAAGTCAGGATTCCTTCCGTCGCTGATCCGTTCTCGCGATGAACTGGAAATGCAAATCACTCACTCACTGACTCGTACTCTCACAGATCCGTTTGGTTCGTGAGCGGGAAATGTAATTCACGACTCGTTCGTAAACAGGAAGTTACGTCATTTTCTTCTTCGTTTTGTTTTACGGCGGTGGCACCAGCTTCAATGCGCATTACCGACACCTACTGGTTGAAGTCATATGAACGGAAAAAAGAACGAATCACTTAAGGAAGTAATTCGTTCACTGAAAGCATTCGTTCTTTTGAACGAATCGTTCACTCACGAGCCAACACTAATTCACCTGTATTTTTCACACAGAATGCTGCAAAAGATGTTTCACACGGCAACACGGCATGAACCAATCTGTGGCCAGAATTAGGTTGAGGAGACAATGAGCACATTGTCTCTGACAGCAGTGACTATAAAAGCCTTCAAAAACGTTCTTGGACTTTGTATGTTTTGACAGGCACGACCAAGGTGTGAGGGAGTGCTCCACAAAAACGTTGCTGAGAATCGCTGACACGGCGAATGATGACATCAAAGCGGATCAAATCATTGCAGGATTTGATATCAGCACATCGGGGGGGGGGGGGGCGGGGGGGGGGGTGCTGGCGAGCCAGATAAAATACGTCGCAGTTTGTTTGCTAAAAGCATGAAATATATCTGGGAAATTTCAAGCAGAGGGAAAAGTGCACACATCCATCACGGCTTGTTGCTTCTCCCTTATGACTTCTTGCGCTTATCGCCTGTTCCACATTTCATCAAACGGCACATTCCTCAGCAACGGTTTATGTTGTTGACTTTTATCAGACCCTTTTAGGACATGTAAAAGGAGTTTTGCGCTTATCCCGGAGATGAGAAAAAGATGGGCAGAAAGAGAATACAGTGGCACAAATGGAAGTCAGCTTGACCTCTTCTCATGCACAGAAGAAGACAACATGAAGGCATCTGAAATTCTTGTCGCTCGCCCAACATTCTGTGTTGGTCACTTTCACAAAGTCCAATGACACAGGACAGTGTGAAAGGATCTTAAGATGGACAAAACATTTTAGGTGACAACCGCTCCATGTCAGTTCCTTTCAGACAGTCCAGCGACACAAACGAAGATGGGCAGTTTTGGGGTCTTCCTTTTCATGGCAACAATATCCCACTTGGCCAGATTCTGTGTGAAAGGCACAAAGAAATACATTAAATACAATATGCTATTTTGTACCAAAAGAGGCATAAAACAAACTTTTTATAAATATGTTACATCATCACATTAATAGTATCCAGAACTGTGTGGTCCATCATCCAAATCCTTTTGTCTCCAAGGAAAGTAGATACGATTTCTCTCCTTTTCTCATTTTTCCAGTGCGAGCCACAGAACTAAATCCACCCAAGGTGCTTCCAGACAGAACGCCGTATGTCATGTCAGCGCCGGAGCCCGACGCTAGCTCAGGAGGACAGACGGATGCGAGTAGACTTGGAGGAGGTTGCGCGCCGAGGGGATTTGCTGCGGCCTATTTCATGTAAGGCAACGGCGCTGTCTCGGGAGTTGGGTCGTCTCGTGGGAGCCACATGTGGACTGCGGTGCTTGGACTGTCACTGAGGTGATGAACACCAACTTAAAGAAGAAACTAAATTGCCTCACTTTGAGTCTTTCATGTCGTTGTACTGTTAAGTGCTAGCAAAAGCTGTTAGCGCTAAGATTCTCCAGTATTGCAATTACTGATGGTGTTCCACAAGTGTCTATCCTAGGACTACGGCTTTTTATTCTTTTTTTTGCATGACTAATTAAAAACAAGTTTACCGTTCAATAAACAAAATGAAAAATCTCTGATCGCACGCTTGCTTTTTTTTGCTCAACTTAAAGAGAACTATCAATCAAACATTCTTTCATCTTGTGTTCAAATGGTGGTGTACTTAACATCTCTAAGTGTCTATTCACTGACCGTACAGCAAGAAAGTGCAAAAACGCTTTGAATTCACGAGTGAGCGGCCTACTAGGCCGATCAGATGGCGTGCGGCAGATGATGGAACACTTATTGTGATACTTGACACTTGGAGTTGCAACAAAAGAGAAGAAGAAAAAAAAAAGCCATTTGAAAGCATCCTTGGCAGCCGCGTTGGAAAACGTGTTTCCTGTTTGCGACCGCCAGTCAAGACAGGATTTGGAAAACCACAATAAAAGTTTGGATTCAGGGCTGAAAGCTTTTTTTCCCCAACAGAGTCAGAGCAGCTCCAATGTCACGCCGGCTTTGCAAGTTTTGAATCACCTGTAAATTTCTCATTGTGTTTTTTTTCCTTTTGCAATCTAAAACAGATCTCAGGTGTCTTACATTTATAAAAGTGACTTTTTATTATCTTGTACATAAATAGAAATAAAAGCTGTCCAACTATCAAGTGTGAAGTTTTACACAGTACTCAATTTTGTAAATGAGCTCAAGTGTGACATAACAATTCAGCAAAGCATGTCCCAATCACAGATTTTTTCAACTAAGATTAAAAAAAAAACAAGTCTGTTTTAATTTCACACTTGATGGTTGGGCAGAGCCAACTATTTGGATACAAGCTATTAAAAAAGTCAGTGTGACATGACATCTCCCAGGACGTAAACAAGCACACGGAGCAACTGGAGGCCGCGTTCAAAAATGAAAGAACTTGAAAACTCTTCACTTGAAATAAAAGTCATATTTGGCATTTCTTCCCTTGAATTATGATTCTGTTTCCCCCTCGCGCTTTTGCAATAAATCACGTGATGACCAAAAGTGTTGTGAGCTTCAAACTACGAGGAATGGTAGACGGCGAGATCAGATGTCTTCGATGGAGCTCATACGCACGGCATGCTGATGACTTTTGTCGAAATGAAGACGAATGGCGACGTCGCCGCAGCGCTCTGGTCACCCAAACACATGTGGCTGATATTGGCGAGGGTGCAGGGGAGTGATTAAAAAAAAAAAAAAAAAGCGGAGGAGGTCACGGAGAGGCTACCAGCACATGGAAAAACAGTTAGAAAAAGGAAAAAGACTTTATAGTGTTAAGTTCCAATTTTGTGTTTGTCCAATTACACGCTTAAGTTATGGACATTTAAAAAAAAAAAAAAAAAAAAAATAATTTATATAAATATAAATAAATATATAAATATATATATATAAATATAATAAATATATAAATAATAAAGTTGTTCCTTTTTTTCTCTGTATATTAAAACATGTTCGGCCGAAGGGCAAAGAGCTAATGTGTTTGATTTAGCTACTTTTGTTCATTTCGTTTCAGTTTGACGCACCGACAAATCATCATCGAGATAAAATCTAATCGTTATTTGTGTTGATGGCTTCCAATAGATGACTCGTGTTGTTATCGTTGGCAAAATATCCAGTCGACGTCGTAAGTTACACCCGGATTCCCAGTAAACAACGTCTCTTTTTAACGTTAAATCGTAAAAATGACATGTACGTCGTTCGCTAGCGAGCGAGTGGTGAGACACATGGGTTCGAACGGAGTACCTTTCCCCTCGATTCTTTTGCTCTTCTTCCTTCTAAATCAAAACATTTGCCGAAGTGTCGGGGTGAGGCGGAGGACAGCGCGTCTTGTAAAACATATGCACTTAATATCCAGCTCGTAAAACTTGTACAATTAAAAGCTATTTTGGAAAACAGAGAAAGGGAGAGAAATATTTATGCGTCTGGCGCTGGATAAAGGTGGTTTTATCTCGGGGCAGCGAGGGCCCGCTGGGGCACAGGTAACAACTGTCAACAGGCCGTGGAAGGGTGCTGAAACGCTGTGGGGGCTCGCGGCGGGGTCCGGCCAGATGTGAGGGCGTGTTTTCCTCTTTTTAACTCTTAGGTACGCTTCATTTTCCAAGCTGTGATTTACTGGAACGGACGCCAACTTGATTGCGTATACAAACCGATGTGGAAACTGAACCGCCATGCTGTGGGAGGAGTTGAATCAAATGAATTGAATTCGCACGCACAATGTGATGAATCAAACTGTGCTGGCTGATTTTGCATTTTTAAATAGCACAGTTGACAGTCAGGTAGTAACACGCTCGATTTACTCTGTTTCTATTTCGACAAAGAAATAGGCTTGGCCAGTCATTTTATTGTCCTGTCTTTCTATTGGACCAAGTATCATGGTCTAGGTACTTGACAATGGGGTCTGATTATTTTATAATTATTTAATTCATAGTTTTAAAATATTATAGTTGGGTTGTATTAAAAGTTAAACATTCCCATTTAATGTATTTGGCCTTCATGCTCCCAAATAAAAAAAATAAACAAACGGATATATGGATGGATAAATAAATAAATAAATAAATAAATAATAAATAAATAAATAAGAGATGCCCGCTCCAAGCGAAGCCCAAAATAAATAAATTAAAGTTCAAGTGTCATCGCAGCTCCTGACGTAGAGCTTGTCTTATTTTGTTTTTAAAGTGTCTGTCCAGTCAGGTTGATGGAAAAGCTGCAAAAAGCAATTCTAAACGTGAGAATGTGCAGAGCCTTCGCAGTCGTCGTCGTAGCGGACGGCAAACATCGTAAATCTGGCCGCGCTCTCTGTTTACGTTGCGTTGACCTCGCCGTGCCCTCCGGGCCGAGCTCGGCGTGATCCTCCGGGCTGTTGACGTACGCGACGTGCGTGCGCGTGCTAGCTTGCGTACATGCCGTCTTGAGACTTCACTGTCAATAGGTGTGCATTTCAACTGGAAGTCATAAACTAAACATTATACCCTCATCCAAAACTCACCTAGTCTCAAGAATTTGAAAACAAAAATAACACCGGAGTAGAATAGTGACCGAAACTACTTAAGTGCCAAACAACCCAATATTTTGAGATATTAATATTTTTAAATAAATTGGGTTATTCTTCAACCAAACTGTTTTCAGGAAATATACCGCTGCCTTGTTACTTCAAATGATATATAAATATATTTAAATGATATATACAAATACTTCAAAATACTGCAGCATATATATTCCCTTTTGCAGTCATATCGTTTTTTGCGGTATTTACAACTCCAAATTCTCCAGAGTACATGTAAGCTAGTCTCTTATGTGCATGTATGCGGCAGATACAACTGAGGGACCATTATGCTTTTTGGAATAATAACGTCGGGTGGGTGGGGGGGGGGGGGGGACGCACAGCCTCTTCTTGTTGTAATAAACCACACGCACACACACACACAGGGCCGCACACACCTCAGCGCGGTCCAAAATGCCGTAAAAATTTACGGGCTGAACATTCCTGCGGGGTCAAGCAATTTATCAAATGCTGCACATTCTGGTTTCAATTACACAGGCCATTGTTGCGCACGCTCGTTTTTAGCAGGTTCATTCGGCCCGCTCGGTCGGGTCACTCGGAACCGCCGGCCGCCATCTTCCCATCCTCACTTGTCTCGTTTTTTTCTGTTTGCGATTCTGATCTCATCCCCCTTCCTTTCTTTCTCTCTCTCTGTGGTAGAGTGGTGATAAATCCGCATTTTATTGCCGAAGAATTCCTCTCTCCCGGCAGGGCTGACAGCTCCCCACCGTGGGGGGACGCGGCCGGGTCCAAACCCGATCCCCTCCCCATCCTCCATCACTCCATCCCTGCCTCCATCTGGCCCTGATTAGGGGGAGAGAGTGGAAGGGTGGCAGGGCGTGGCCGAGCGGAGGAGGAGGAAGAGGAGGATGCGGCGTCCACAACGTGTTGTCGCTATGGAGGTTGAGGGAAAACCAAGGACGAGGTGAAGACAAGCGCGGTCGCATCGGGAGGTCCGGATGAATGATACGAAGCGCTGGTTGGAGCTTTTAAAGTGGAAGTGACACGCGGGATGTAAAAAATGATTGTGACAAATAAGTAAACACACACGCTCGCCTACTTCGCTTTTATGGCCGTGAGATGAAAAGCGAGGGAGAAGCCACGCGACGCAAGACAGAGGCGAGAAAATGAGGAATGGACCATTAGGAAATAGTGTGGGGGGGGGGGGAAGCAAAAAATTAAAAATAGAAATAAGCTTGATGTGGAAAAAAAAACAAAAAACCTTCCACAATTATGAAAGGACTCAACTTATTTGAACTATGAGATCTTTATAAGAAAAAAAATCAATATCATAAAGCGGTCGAGTGTTCCTCTGCTCCTGCATTCCCTTTGTCGTCGTCAAAGATGAGTTTGTAAAATAATGATGATCAAACCGGGCTTGCCAGACACACTTTCGATTAAATCTTTACGACGTGTGAAAGGTTAGCAGACGTGAGCTTGCCTTTGCTAATTCCGCCGTACAGCTGAAACGTGATAATGACCTCATTTGGACTCGGTGTGTGTGTGCGCGTGTGTGTGTTTGCGTGCGTGCTGGCAGCCATCGTGTGCCACGCAGGCCCATGTAATAAACACAAGTGCTTTGGACAAGCTGGTCCAGCACATGAAATCCTCCGTAATGTACTTTGGCAGCCTCATCTCCACATTAGTGGAGTAACTGTGTGGTCAATTCAAATGGTGTAAAAGTTATTGTGTGATTCTGTCTTTACAAATATAATATTGCTCTTTTTTTTTTTAACTGAGATTTTATATATATATAAATAACAATGTTTATTACTGTTCAACTGCACCACACCATATTGCACTGTTCCTAATATTCTGATTGTCAATTTTTTTTTTTCTTCACATTTCAGAATAACCAAGCAAAACATCCTCCGACGTGTTTGTGTGAATTTTGCAGAATTTTCTATTTGGGTGAACACTTCCAATCTCATTTAATCAACTGTCACATTTCCTCTCATTTAAATGTAAACTCTTGTCTAATTGAGATTCACTCAGAGAAAAAAAAAAAATAAAAAAAAACGTAGTATGATTTCTATTCATTATTACACGTCCATTTATCTACGAGAGGAGACGCGACGGGGAGGACGGGGGTATAACTCTGAGGAATAACAATACCATTAAAAAGCCTGCGCGGCAAGTATCAATCATGCTTGCCGTTAATGTCCCTCCAAGCCTATTCACGCACCCCCCCCCCCCCCCTCTCCTTTCTTAATGTCCACCCATCTGTGTGTGTGTGTGTGTGTGTGTGTGTTACATTCAAAGCCCTCTAATCAACAATCGCTGCATCTGGGCCAGATAATGAATGGCATTGTTTATCACCTCTCTCCTGCGCTAGGTGATAAATGCATTTAATGCCGTCATCTGAATAGGAAATGAGAGCGGTGCTTTTCTGCTTCTTCTTTTTTTAAATCTCAAGGAATGATCGTGTTAATAACATTTTCGCCGCCGCGATGATGATGATGTTATCAGGAGGCCCGCCGAGGCAATAAAAGCGACGGGCATGGCAAATGAGTTTATAGAGCAATTGAGTTTGATTTAGTGGCTAAATGATGACAAATTTAGCAAATATCCGACAAGAACAACTCGAAAGACAGAATTGCAAGTAGTTTGTAGAAGTTTTTTTGTTTGTTTGTTGCCACTCCAAATATTTGATGGCTTTAATAGCAAGATTGGTTAAATTTGTGTGTATTTTCAGTTAACAAAAACACGATTTTGTTTGTATCCCCGTGGAATAACAGAGGCCCCGTGTTAGAACCCTGTGGGACGCCTCAGTGGAATACAGACACAAGCAGCTCTCTCGGCACTTTTCAAGCGGTCCCTTCTGGCCCTTTAAAAGCCCCGGCAGCCCAAACGACCTCCCTCCCTCCTCTTTATCAGTATCAGACACAATCATTGATAAAGACAAGCTTTCTGATAGCTTCTCCACAAGTGATTTGCTGCTCATACCATCTCCTTATAATGCACACGTGTGTTGGGAGACAACGAGATTTCTTACCCTCAAGTTAAACACAACTGAACTGTTCTTCAGAGAGCATGCGGAGTAGAATTTAAAAATCACTGATATTGATATACTGTATAGATGGCATGAAAATGATAGATTGATGGATCTTCAACTCCATCTGAAAAATGGGCAGAAAAAAACTGTGACGCCTGCTCAAATTTGATCAATGTCACTAGTAAAGTGCTTCATGATGGTTTTAATTTAAGGCTCAGACACTCAGAAGACGCTGCCTTAACTCTTCTGTCCCATCACTACCCTCCCTTCTCCCTCCTCCTCTTCTTCTTCTTCCACCACGCCAGCTGGGCTTCGGCTGATGCCGGGTCCCGCTAGGTGCCACTGACAGCTGAATTATCCCACAGGCCGCAACGCTTGATTATCAGCGGAGAAGTCATCAGGGCGTCCCGCCGCCTCGCACCCCCAGCGCGCCTCCCCTGTGTCACCCCTCGTCAAGACAGGGGCGCCTCCTCTTGACAGGTAATCTCAACAATAACAATTACCGCCATTACTGGTGTCATACACAAGTGGCGCAGCCGCAACAAAAGGCCTTTCTAATTCAGCGTGCAGACGCCAACAGGTAACAAGGTATCGGCGCAGAGGGGGCACTACCAAGCTAAATTGAAATGCAAATAATTGATGAGTTTGCACAGATACGTGCACAGCTCAAATAAGATATTTTGGTTCTTAAACTAAAATAATCATCATTTACATGTACTGTAGACTAAGTATATTAAACTTCCAAAAAACTTAAAATGAATTAATTGTAATTAAATTGTAAATTTAGAAAAACAGTTATATCTTTTCACATAACCGGATTTTTTTTTTTTTTAAACAAAATTTAAAAGGCAAAAAATGATAAGATAAATACACACAGCTACACTGATTTGAATTGTTTTCTTAATAATGTTAATATTAACACACTTTGTTGTGCTGGTGCCAACATTTGGCAAAAAAATCAAAATGGCAGGCCTCTAAAAAACGAGACAGACCCCAATTAAATATCACAATAAAACATGGTAAAAACACAATCTAAAACAGGCAGATATCCACATAGCTAGATTTTTTTTTTTCCCAACACAATTTTTTTCAAATGAGTTGTTTGCTTTTTATGGTTACATGTATTTTAAAGGCATTTCATTTTGTGTCGAAATCAAAAAGCACACTTGTAAAACCACTCACTGTAAATTATCATACGCATTTATTGAGAATCCCTAATTTATTAGCATTTTACTGGATAAAATTCTAATTGACAGTTTTGGGGAAGCTTATTTTAGTATTGTCAGGTATTGATGATGCCATTTGATCAGAGAATTTTTTTTTTTTTTTTTTTTTACTAGGCAACTGTAAATCACAGATGGAACGGATAACAAGTGAGAACATCAAATAATAAGGGACAGACGGGGGGAAGTTAATTGAGAACACTAAAAATATGGCATTTATTGCAAAACAGAATGCCAAATTTCGAGGAGAAAATGCTGCGTTTGCTTATTTTCGTGACTTGGTAAAGTGCGTCTTTACGCAACGACGTTCGACTTGTAAATACTCAGCTTTAATTCGGCGCCTAAATAAACCCAAATCACGCAAGCGTAGTGGAGCGGAACGGCAAAGTAAACAAGGCCCGCGGCGTCAAATAGTCAAAGGAGAGACCCTAATGAGAAGACGTGGGCTTCAATTAACACGCGTCACAGCCCACCACATCAGATGTCACTCTCATTCGGCTGCCGAACACGAACAAAACACTCGACTCGGATCGACTGGGTTGTCTCGGAGAACGACGGCCTGGATGTGGAAATGAGTCCGAGAAAAACTGCAAGCATCGCAGCTTCTTTTTCCCTTCCGTTTTTGTTGTTATTTCACTACGTTTTTCGTTGCAGTCGTTTTGTGCAGCGTCTTGCAAAATAAATAAATAAATCATGATTTAAAAAAAAAAAAAACGTGCAAAAAATTGCTGCGCGTGTTATAAATAAAAGCACAGATTCGTCATTTTGGCATTTACAATTAAAAAAATAAAAAAATTGCAACACCGGAAATATACGGGGTTAAAATTGACATTACAAAATAAAACCTTAAAAAGTAAGATATCCTATTCGTGATGATCATTGTAAATGAAAATACCAATTATATGAATTGCGAAATGAGCCTAAATTCAATGTTTTATCAAATAAGTATTTTACTAAATAATGAACACCTTACAGGATTTATAATGTAAAGCACCAATAATGTGATCACTGTAAATATATTCTCCACCCTATCCAAAAATATACTTTAAATAAAAATAGAGAAGCTAAAACAAAACAATTATTTTGAATTGTTAAATCGGTTTGAAATAACTACGGTTCAGTGTGCACAAAAATACAAAACAAGCTTTCAAACACCTAAACAAAAATAGGCCAGAATAATAAAATAATTTTTTCACAATTGTTTTAAAAGTCATTTTTATTCAAGTAAAAACAGTTCATACAACTTACACAAAAACAACATAAAAAATAAATTCACTTCTACTGAATTCATTTATTCTTTTTTGTCATCCATGTGAAAATGAAAAAGGCGGTAATTGGAAATCAATAAAATCTACCTAGCAACAACATTTTCCTGCTCAAATGCAGGATAAAAAAAAAAGAACATTTTAGTCTTAATGTTCTCCTGACCTGAGCCGCTCGTCTTCCTTGGCCGGCGTTTTTCTGGCCCTCCCGTCTGTCTGGGCTCCTTTTTTTTTTTTTTTTTTTTTTAGATCTTGCGCATATCATTTACATTTTTCAGCACCTTGACGAGGCCTGGCTGTCACATCGTCGCTGCCGCTGGACCGCTAGCTTCTCCGCGGACGATTGCCGCTGGCAGAAACAAAAGGCCGAGGAAAAGTGCAGCGAGGAGAGAGAGGGAGGATAAATGAGGCCTCTGTGTACCCCCCCCCCCCACCCCCACACACTACGCTCCCCCCCCCCCCACTCGACAAGCAGCCTGGCCCTATACGTGACTCTTGAACCGGGCTGCGTTTTGTGTTAAGCAGCACCCCTCTCATGACAGATCTGCGGCGGGGTCGGCGGTCAAAGTTGAGGACCGGGTCGTGGTGGTGGTGGGGGGGTTGTACTCTGCAAACTCTCCACCCGCATGCCTCCCCCCCCCCCCCCCAACACCACCACAAATTTCTTTCTGGCATTACGTCACTCAGCTGACCCTTCAAAACAAAGCGCATTGCCGAATGTTTACGTATTTGCAGACATTTTTCTCGCGGCCGTTAAAAGCTCGGCGAAAAGCGATAATTCACACGATGTAAACACGCCGTCGAGGCTGGGAGGATGAGAGCTAGCTTTTGCTAAAGCTAGGCTCAACACTTTGGAAGTTGTTTGCGTTTAAAAAGCTTGACTGCTGAGTTGACGACAGACGATACCGCAAATTTGATGCCATTCCAAGGAACGGGTGTCACCGATGTTTGGTTAAGATGAGAAATAAAAACCTTCGTTTCATCATGTCAATGTAATCAAAATTGGTTCGGAACTTTTCAACACTTGCTCAGAATGATGATTTTTCCACTGGATGTGAATTTAGCACACATTTGAATACTGATGCGATACCAGCAAACTTTACAAAAATTTCGGTATTAATATATATTCAGTAAAAGAAGCTTGGCAATATATCAATTCGTTAATCATTACAACTTGCGAATGAATTGTACACACAGCATCACTTCACAATGTGAAAATCAATTCTGGTACACAATTCATCATTATAGGTAGTAAATATATCTCAGACATGTATCATTTCTTTTGAAAACAAAAATGTGATGGGAAAATGTACTTTTGGATTATTAGGAATGTACCCTTTTTTTTTTTACAAGTTAATTAAACAAAGTATTGTGGTTTTGCCTCGCACACATTCTCGCAAACACACTTCGATATAAACAAAGGTGGAGACAAACCACATGAAGCGGAACACCGCCGACCGCAAGCAGAAAGACGGAGGGAACGTGTGATGGAGTTGGACTTGAGGATCAAACAATAAACAGTCCATTAAGTGTGTGGTGGTAGTGGGGAAACAAGGTGGGTGGGAGAGGGGGGTGATATCAGGGTTGGGGGGGGCACGGAGGAATGATGGGAGTTTATTTAAAGCACAGTGACCCCGTGGCCGATGGCTGCCTCAGTGCAGGGATGAATAAAACTTTAATGGCTCATAAAACACAGCGACCCCCCTCCCAGCAAGTCCCCCACCACACACCCCTTTGTGTGCGACTTTGCTGCGTTTATTCCCGCCGGCCAATCAGGTGTCTCGATTCTCCAAACAGCAGCAATGAGGAGGAGGGGAATGATGGTGGGGGGTGTCATGTGAAAAGTTTGGGGAAGTACGCCTGTTAGTGTTCAACTTCAGTACGTCTAATAATCCACAAACTAAGCTAGGCTAAATGGCTTTCCAGCTCAGTATTTCAACCGACGGACAAACTGGGTTCCTCCATTCCCCGAGAATACGCAAGACAGGAAACGAGGACAACGCGCGAAGTCGAGATTGAAAAGTAGAGCGATGAAGAATCGAGCGAGTTTTCACATATGCGAGGAAATCACACACAACCTTTCCTTCTCTTTTGACAGAAAACTGTGAAGGTTCAAAGTGTCGGCAGCGGTCAAATCAAACCTATGTGAAGAGAAGAAAAGCCAAAAGCCCGTTTGCTTCTTTGGAAACCAACCTGGGATGGTCTAAAACACTTTGGACGGGTAAACAAGATACGGAAATGTAGAATGTCGGGAAAAAGTTCTTATCCTTATTGTATCGTTGCCAAAGTCATACTTTTGCCATTTGGCCACTGGGGGCAGTATTACCATAAAGTTATGCAGACACAAACGAAGAAGAGTTTCACTACTACTGTAAAAGAGTCTATTTGTAATTCTATGTTTGTGTTAGCGTAGTGATATAATATTATGATATTTCTGCTCAACTCCATCTAAAACCGAGGAACCCCATGCACAATACTTGGTGTGGTCCAGTAACGCGTTCACGTCAAATGGGATGCGATGGACTTGACCCCGGCAAAACCAGTGAGTCATTGCGAGACTTCCTGCGCTAAATTACACGTAATCATCGAGTCATTTAAAAGACTTGATCAAAGGTGTGAAAAGTGGCGAAGAGTAGAAGAGTAGTCACCACGCTTGACAGCCTGGCAACGGTTTAGAGCAACTATCCCAGACCAACATCCAAAATCTTGACATCATCTCCCGCACTGACATCACTCCACGTGTGATCTGGGCAAGGCGGGAAAAGCTTTCGCCGGCCATTATCGTGTCATCAAAGCATGTGAAAGAAAAAAACAAAAACGCCGCTCCCCGGAGGCCCGCACTCGCCCAATTATCGCTCTGTTATGTCAAGTGCATTTGAGCCCAAAATTGCTGCAAGTTGGACGGTTCAAAGCTATCGGGTTGCCGTGTGAAAACACAGCGACCGTGACATCACTGCCACTCAAGCGTATATTAACGCACACGCAGTTGTTCTCAAGGTGACGGAATGACGGTATATGGAACTTGGCTTTATTGTTATAATAAAAGATGGCGGTGCGATACTGTAGGATTCGGTATCAATCTGATATCAAGCTAACACAGGATCGCCATTAACTGATAATGACACGTTTTAATAATTATTATCAAACTGTTAAATCTGAAGGGATTTTTTTTCTTATTGATAACACTAGTCACCAAATTTTGAATTTTTTTTTTCAAAACATGCAAGTTATAGATGATTTTTTTTGAGTAGCTTCTAAATCTGCCATCATTTTTTTTTAGCACAGAATAATAAAATCAATGCAAATAATACTACAACTAATAATGTCGTTCGAATAATAGATGAAATAACATATTCTCCAGGTGAATTTAAAAATAGCCCTCAGGCATGACTGTCACTTGCTCATTAAACTTGTCCTTTAGCAACACAATCCACTAAAGCGCTCTTTAGCGTCTTCACACCAACACACACTGGGCTTTGTGATTACAGGGTGTGAGAAGTTTGTCAGCCCAGCGAAGGCGTCTTCTTTTTTTTCTCCCCGAGATGGTTTGGACCATTACACACGACCCCTGACCCTGGCGGGCACCCTGAGGTGAAATAGTGCAGGCCTGCTCTCACTCAGCCGAATCCAGAGGCAGGCGCTCGTGTGTGTGCGAGAGAGAGATAGAAAAAGAGAGAGAGAGAAATCTTCAAGAATGATTTCGCTTGGTGACTTTTGTTTTATTTTCTGTCCCTGATGTTTTTCTATTTATGACCATGACCAGGAATGGGCGCAATATACCAATTTTTTAATTTATTGTAAATAATAAAATTAAAATAAATGAGTAAAACTAAAAATCATTTCAATTTTATAACTCTGGATTCTATTTGATTGGTGAAAGTAAAAATGACGCATAAAGATAAGAAGGTAGACTCACTTAGAGGCTTACTTACTATTTCATGCAGGATTTTTGAAAAACTCTCCAGCTGCTCCAAAACGCTGTCGCTTGGCGTACTTGACGAGAACCCTAGAAGATGACATCATAAACAAATTGAAATTATTTCTTGTTTTGGTCCACCACTAATTGACTTTTTTTTCTAGATGAAGTATTTAGAAAACAAATATAATCAATCAATATAATCACACTGTGCCTGGATTTATTATGTTGACTTTGACACAAACGTACGAATCGAGCGGACGTGAGAACCAAACACGAGTGGTCATCTGAGATCCAGTCACAGACACATATTTAATTTGAGCGACGGTTAATTAGCGACTGTCCACTCCACTACTTAACATGTGATCGCTCATGCGTGGACCACCATGCTAATTATGGCTTAGCCTAGCCTCCACACAACTTTACTGGCCATGTGCAAATCTTCTCAATTCATCATAATGGCTGCTTTGCTTTTCCGGCAGCAATTAAAAGCAAGAGCAATTCATTCATGGCCCCACGCTAATGTTTTAAGTGGTTATATAATGTAATTTGTTTTTGTAGTTATATTTGTTTTGGTGCTGTTTTGAAATGAAATACACGAGAGTTGAGGTCATTTCCTTCGAAATGAACGCGGCGGAAAAAGTTGACAAACTGTGTACAGTCATCGTGTGAAGGAAAAGGAAGAAAATAAGTGTTGACAATTGATTGATATGCAAATAGAGGTCAAGTCAAGTCTGCATCCGCCGGCGCCCACGCGCTCAACGCTTTTGTTTTGTGTGCGGTCACACGCAAACAATGAGGGATGCTGGGGGTCGGACGGGGGGGGGCAAGCCTCCTTCCCACCAACAGAAGATTGGGGTTGGGGAGGGTGATCTCTCTCTCTCCCCAAGTCCAACCAAAGCAAACGTGCATTGAAGTGAGCCGGAATTCTCTCATCGTTCGCCGTCACCATGAAAGCCGCTCGGAGAAAACCTCAAGATCTCACAGCGATTTCCAAACGGGTCGAGGACAAGTGAGGTCATCGCTCGGCGGTGCCAACTTGGCTTCAAGGTGACGCTTGCCATTAAATCCACATCCACGCATTAAACTATACACACAGAAAATGTGCACTTCCCGCCAAGCCATGCAAATAAACACACATGTGGATATGACACATGAATACATACAATTTTCCTGAGGTCATAGATCATTATCTCCATTTCCATGAACGCACACACGCAGAACGGTTACACATGGTTACACATAGACATATACAGAAATATGAAACATTTCATATTTAAGATTTTTGGCCTGACTCCTTTCAGGAGACAAATTTGGTCTTAACGCACTTTAGCCCGCAAGATAATTTTAGAACGCTAACAAGTGTCGTAAAGAATTTAAAAGCAGCTTGAGGGAGCCAAGAAAACTTGTCAAAACATTTTTAAGCATTTGTTCTACGTCAAAGTAAGAACGACACTTGAAGGCAAGATTTATTTTGCGCTTGAGTGCTAACCATAATTTTCGGACACTGTTTATTGCGATTGTGTAGCGTTCCGTTCCAGTTTTGCCCGTTTACACTAACAATGCTACGCTTCATGCTAGCATCGGCTCACGACTGTCTCGAGGGGTGATAATTATGAAACGAAGATGATTTTTAAGGTTTCACTTAAGCTACATCAAAGTATTTAGAATTGTTCATCTTGACAGTTATGCTAACCCCTGAAAAGAAATTTGACAGTGGCCTTGACACCTTCAAGGCCTGGACTGCACTCAAATTATAAATAAATCCTGCAAAAGGGAGGTGACATCTTTAAAAATTGATCTTGGAGAGATTTCAGCCACACACATACATGCACGTCACATTAATTGATGTTATGTTTAGCGAAATGTTAAATATACATTTGCACATGTGCTCACGGCGTTTCGAGAAAAATAATCATTTTGGGCGCTGGGGATCTTACCTTGCGGTCAGTCAGAAGGTTCCATTTTGGGAAGAATAACGTCATATTTTTGGCATTGACATCCCGATGGAGGCGTGAAGGGTGAAGGCTGGGTCAAAGAACACACAAAGGGCATTATGAACATTAAGAACTTTCTTAACACAAATTCAAAAAGCGAAGGGCTGCATCTCTGCTCAACTGATTTTGTCTCGACTTGTTTGCGGAACTTTAGCTGACAGTCTTCGAAACACACCGAAGGTACGATGGCAACCCGAGATGCTTCCAGATGCCGTTTAATTAAAACGCCGACACTTTATTCACAACATCTGATTCGTACACACGCATGGTGGAAATGTGCATACGATCACGGACATCCCAGCTGCAAATACGCAACGTTGACATTTGCGTGTTTTCAACTTGTCTCGGGGCGCAAAGGCTAATGACCTCTATCCGCCTGCATGTGTGTGTTGCCTTCAAAAGCGTGTTGAGGGGCGAAAGGTGTTCCCCTTGCTGACGCCAGGCACACTTGTAGAGACACCCTGGCACGGGAGATGAGAGTGCCACCACCTCGCCCCTGACATAGGATTCGACACCTGTCGTGCACATCGACACACACCTGTATAAAACACACACGCAGAAATGTCTAAATGAACGTCGCACAAAAGCACCCCGCCAAATCGGTCGCATCTTCACGCACTTGCTGAAAGACACACACATTGTCTGCCACCTCAGCGCCTGTTGACAGCCTACTGTCAAGTGCACACACACATACACACACACAGACACACACAAGGAAGTCAGCGAGTAGATTTAAGTCTTGTGGAAAATGATTATGGGTTAGTTAAATGATCTTAAATTTTCGGTGCATCTTTTTGAAATGTTTAGTTTTATCTACATTATAACAAAGGTGGACCAGAACCACAAAAAAAAAAAAGATTAAAATATCAAAAGGATCCAGAGGGCTGTTATGTAAATGTGGTAAGAATAAGGTCATATTATATATTATAATGGAGGAAAAAAAAAAAACATTGTAATGTGACATTCAGAGAAGTGGGACGATGGTTGCCCACCAGAATGAGGCCGCGAGAAACGACAATCCTGTTCATGCTAAGTAAAGGGCTAGCTGATGAATTGTTGATTAATTCAAGTTTTTTTTTATCCAGATGAACATTGTAACCAAATAATTTGATTATATTTTATTCGAAGGCTATATTGCTCAGCTCAACCAAGCGGGCTAACTTTGGTACCCCCTCCCCCTTCTTTCACATTATTAATAAAATCAGCACTACCTCGGCTGTTTAATTTATTACCTACAGATAGAACTCGATGAAATCCAATATTTTAATTGAATGTTTAGATGGCGCGCAGCTTCGGTGATAAATTTCCACTAGCGCCCTGCGCTGCCATATCATATTCCTAGCTTCTAATTACATTTGCATAAATGATGCTGGTCGTGATGATTGCCGCAGGGTTGGCCTGGATCGTGTGGTTATTTAAAAAAAAAAAAAAAAAAAAGCAGAGGGGAAGTTATCGTAAGTGTTGATATCAACCTAATGTGACCTATTGTATGAGATCAATGAAAAACAAATGGAGGTCCTCTTGATAATGTCAGATGGAGCTAATGTAAAAAACACTGCGCTTTATAACGTGGTGACCTTTACTTGTTGTGGCTCATTTGTCATAGTTAGCGTCAAGGCAACTCAATAAAGCCACGCTTGGTGCTAATACCCTTGAAAAGTCCAAATATGTTTAAAATTGATTTTAAGATGAAGTATAAGCTCAGCGGTCACTTTGTTAGGTACACCTGCACACTCTGAAAGCAAACAGAAGAACTTCCGGTCAAAAACAAAATGTCTGCCAAACGACGAGCAGGAGCTACTGATGTATACAAACACAATAAAATCGAATGTATACATCTTTTCAACTCAAGATTCGATAATATGTGTGCGGAACTAAACAAAATATTATTTTAAGATGAAATATAAGCTCAGCGGTCACTTTGTTAGGTACACCTGCACACTCTGAAAGCAATCAGAAGAAGTTCCGGTCAAAAACAAAATGTCTGCCAAACAACGAGCAGGAGCTACTGATGTATACAAACACAATAAAATCGAATGTATACATCTTTTCAACTCAAAATTTGATAATATGCGTATGACACTAAACAAAATATTTTTTTCATGAATTTATATTATCACACTAAAGCCCCAAGAATTTTTGGCCTAGAATTCCAAACTACATGAGATAACCCCAAGTAGATAATATGATTAAATTTGATCATACAATTCACAAATACATATATAAAAGGAATAAATGCGTATACATACCAATATAATAAAACTTTAAAAGAGCAGCTCATGAGTTTGTACATGATAGCAACAGCTTGTGCCACCCGCTGAGCCTCATGACAGACTTATGAGTGATGGCGGCGGGTAAGGCGATGCCTGGGAACAGTCCGAAGACATTTGCGGTGTTGTGTACACGCCGCGTCACGGCTCTCGAGTGGGCGCTAACCGCCGCAGCGGGCGGCCTGTGGGAACCATGTGTTTTGGAAGAGGAAGAGGAGATGAACACACAGATGAGCGATATGGAACGCGGCCACCATTCCATTTCAAGTTTGGAATTTTGCCTTTTGAAATAAAAAATGTATTCGTTTTCTCAAACTACAAAAAATATTTGATTTTTAAATCAAGACAAATCTCACAAGTAAATAGCGAAGGGTTACTTTTCCTCGCCTGTGAGTGACGTGCTGCTTCTTCACTCAGTCGGAGAGGGTCGTTAATTCATCCGCAGCGGAAATATCTGCTCCGATGTCTTCTTCACCACTTTGGAATGTTCTCCTGCTCGCCCGCAGACGCTCCATTTCCTCCTCCTCCTCTTTCTTCATCCTCTCTCACGCTGTGAAAAGTAAGTGAGAGAAATGATGACGTGAGATGTACCGGAGGAGAGCGACACTGTAGGTAGCAATAAGAAGCCATGTTGGAAAGACGCTGACGGGCCGTTACACAGCAGCCCGCCAAGTGGACCCGCTGTTTTAAATACGAGCGTGTCTGCTTAGAGTGATTGAGAAGGACCCCTGCCGCAAGGCCCTCACTTCTGTGCGGCTCATCAATATATCACTATTTTATTTTATCTTTATAGGCTCACTTTATTCACACCCACAAATGATTTTTTTTCTGTATTTTATTTTATCATCCTTGGAAGGGAACTGCTTCAAAGTATTGGCTCAAATTTAATGGGTTTTTTTGGGCTTTTCATGGTGTGCTGCAATTATTAAAATTGTATTTATTTTATACTATTTTATTGGAATATATTTGTTTTATTTGAGATTTTATGTCAACAGTTTTAAATTTTTTATCATTATTATCGTTATTGTTTTTATTCAAGACATTTCATGTTTCTTTTACTTTATTTGACATCTTTTATATTGGTAGTTTATTTTGTTATATTTCATTCTAGTTTAGCTTTTATTTTAGTTTATTTAAATTGTTGTGATTCACAGTGTATTGGTCTGTTTACATTTATAGGATATTTATTTAAATCTTTTGACTATTCTACTTTGATTTTTTTTCTTTTTTTATTGCCTTGTGAAATTTTATTACATTCATTATTCATTCATTTAAATGTAATTAAAATGTAATTTATGGCATTGATGCTGTCCAATAAAAAGCCAATTTCTGTTGTAAAAATCAAATATTAGTTGTATGGATATTCAACAATTAAATGTACTGTAAGATTTATTTGTTCATGTATTATCATCACACATTTTTTTTTTGTTTCATGATGGTTAGCATGAATATGGATGTGACCTCTTTCTCCATGATGCTCGACTACACACACACACACAGATACACACATGCACGCTAATTATGATTCACACATACATGCATATGCTTTCTCTTCTGACATTTCCCGTACATTGTGTTTGACAAATTAAAAGTGTCCACATATCTCACCAGTTTACTAGATTAATAACCAGCAGGTCCAGATTTGGTCCATTTAATTGCCCTCGCCATGTCTTGACAGATCAATTAGAGAATAGCGATGTAGTGCTAATTTTCCGCAGTTCCTTAGCGACACGAAAGAGACATTTGCTTTTATGAACAAAAATATGATTACCTCAATTATGCGTATTAGTGTGGATAATCACGGAGATGAGGAGAACTTGTTGGCGAGTTTAAAACCACAGATACGATTGTTATTTTCAGTGGAGATAATCAGACAATGAAATAAATGAAGTGCTGCCACCATGAGAGAAAATTGGGCTTGCAGGGGGATCAGGTAAAAATAAATAAATGGCTTATCACTGTGTATATATATATATCTAAATGTTAAATTTTGTTTTCAGGAAGAATCACATAACGCAGCCCAGATGATTGCTAACACCGCCATCTCAGTCACATCTTTGTCAGTGGTACTTTCCCAGTTGGAACATTCCAAAAAATAAAAAAAATGTGGAGGAGACATGAGGGAGGGAGGGAGGGAGTAATTACACATTGTTGCTATCAGCGCCCTTGAACTCTGCTGTTTGTCAAGCCGGTCCAACAATGTAGCCTCTGTGCGATAACGGCCGGCGAGATTCGCGTAAGGACGTCGGAGGCCTCAGCGGGGGAAACAAAATGGTGTCGGCTGGCGGTTGAAAAAATGAGCCGGGCATGTCTTGTCAAGCTCCGAATGTTGTTTGTATGCACGTGTGAGAGGTTGAGTGTATGATGGGGTCCAAACTCAGACAAGAACTTCACCAAAAAAATATAGTCCATATCACAAATGTAAATCATGATGTGATCCGAAGGGTTTAAAAGATGCTCTTGTCCCCTCGCTCGGCTTTTAACGACTGGCATCCTCCTCCGCCTCATACTCGGGGAAAGTTCAAAACCGAAATTCCTCTGGCCACCATTTGTTTTCTTTTCCATTGATCACCGAGCAGCTGCTGACGGATTCTCTCACACTCACACACACACACGGCCGCAGTCTTCCTCGTACGCCGTCGTCGTCCTCATCGCTACGTGTAACACGGCCTTCATCCTTCTTTGTCTCGCCCGGTAATAAACGAGACTTGCTCGTAATTGGCCGGCCCGAGACGACATCATCACTCATTCAAGTGTCCGATAATGACACGCACACGCGCACTGGCGCGCGCATGCAGATCCATATCATTGATCTGCGCTTCCCCCACCCGTCCTGTCTTTCAGAAGAAACGAGAAGCTAGAGGACGTTGGAGATTTCTCCAGCCACGTCATGTCTCAGTTCGAACAAATGCTGCAAACCCTACTTTTAAAACCTTGACCCAGATTAGAAATGTCATCTGAAAAGTAAGTAATTTATATATATATATTCTTCCGACTCATATTTTTTGTTTGCACAAAGTAGTATGTTAGCGTAGTGTAGTTTGCGTGGTCCGCCTTGAGGCAGGCTCATCCCAGTGGCCAAGTAAAGATTGATGTTGCTCATCTTCGGGAATGGCCTCGTAAAAACCAAAGCACTGCGCTGGACGGGGAGGGCTGGCTCTGCCTTGCCGCCGTCGTCTTTTCTCAATGTTCATTCATGCCTCCTCCTTGCTGCCGTGATATACAGTAGGCCACGTCCTGGCTCCGAGCCACGTCGTCCTTATACACCATGTGAGCTCTATAGCGACCCGCCATGCTAGTTGCTCGCCAAGTATTCACTCTCTTTTACTCCATGGTCTCCTTCTTGCTGCCCTTAGTCTCCTCTCAGATGTAAAATTGCCCAGATTTGAAAGACAACAATATACACACAAGCTATTTGAACCTAATGTTGTGCTTTAGATCTGGACTCTCCACAATCTCATCCAAAGTGTTCACTTGGCCTTCTAGTCCATAGTCTCCACTTTGCTGCAGTTGCCCTTAATCTGCTCGCCGATATAAAATAGTCTCATTTGAGGATACGCGGCTAGAAATGCTAATCGTAAACACATACGCTAAGTTAGCTAAATCTGTCACTGTGCCTCAACAGCCCTTAGTCTCCATATGGATACGATTTCCACAGAGACAGCAGATCTTCATTTTTCATCGCTGTTTGTTTGTGTTTGTCATATTGACCGATGTGTTCAATGTTTTTCACAGATTGACATCAAAGTAGGAATTATTTCATTTTTCACGCCGAGACAATTTTTTTCCACAGCACTTTGATGCCGACTATAAATGGTCACCATGGCGATACGTTCAATATGTCCAACGAGGCCCCTCCGGATAGCTCGCGAGAATTACCATGTTGGAGAGCAAAGACGGATCGAGCGAGGGAGAATAATAATATCCAGTGGTCTGCTTTTCCCCAAACGGAACGCCCGGACCGCTTATTTCCCATGGTGCCCTTGGCGGGGCAGTCACACCGTTTGCGCTCCCAGCACATCCTCACTTAATTTCGCATTCTTTAATATTGCATGAAGCTCATTTAAAGGCGGTGGAACACGCACATGCACACACACGACGCTACAATGGTTCCAACGTAATTCTCCCACCACCAAGCGCTCTCAAGAGTGTATTTTAGGATGGAGCAGTGGGTTGTGGATTGATGTGGTTACAATCGGTGTCTGAGCATGCGTGTGCAAAACTGGCACGTGTGTGTGTATAAGTGTGTCAGTGCATGTGTGTTAATGGAAGCATATATTTCCACAAAAAGACATCAGCTAGCATCTTGCCGCCGTTCTCGAACGTCATCAATCACTTCTAGTTCTATTGTCTTCAATATAAAAGTAAAGTAGGGTTTCAAATTGGGGTAGAAAAAAGAGTTAGGGTTTGACATAAAGATTTCAACTAACAACTCACATTCAGCAATGATTTACTCTTATAATAATGTTAACATGCTAACAATTCTAACTTATAGCCTAGCACGCTGTGCCCAAACACAATAGCATAGCTCAATGCTAACTTCGTAATAAAGATCGTAATAAAAGCCCCAAAAAGTCGAAATAAGAGAACTTTTTTTTTTCCCCCAGCCGTTTTTACAAGTTAAGCGGATTGTGTGCAGCCATATTGATTTTATTTTCTCGCGCGTTCGGGCCGTGGCGCCGACAAAATGAGGTCTGGCCCGGAGGTTTATGTCCTCGCCGCCGTTAGACGGAAACGTGAGCCGAGGCTTCGGCCGGCCTTTTATTGTAAACGCGCTCCCTGTAGATGGTCGGAAAGTGTCTGTTTTCCTGCCGATAGGAGGGGAATTAAATATGAAGGCTATCAGCGGATGGGCAGGAAGACTCCAAACGAGTGCTCAGGGACAGTTTCCCATTATTGTCATCTATTATGGCCGACAGATAGTCATTCTGCACGTCCATTACGACATTGGTGGCAGGCGGAAGGCCTTTTTTTTCTGGGAAAACAGTTAAGTGCGAGAAAAAGCAGCGTCGGGGCCAAGTTGGCTGAAACGATTGATAAACATTCATAATTTATGCAGAAAATGAGACAATACGGCCGAGTGGCACTCATGCCAGGTTGTCACCAAATAAACAGCTGCTTTCCACTACATTAAACTGAGTGTTTGACTTTACTCGCTGAAAGGCGGGGGATTCAAAGTAAGGTTTCGAGCCGGGGTTAGGTTTCAAAACAAAATCTTGTTTAATTTCTTTTGTAATTAATTAATTGCATCTCCATTTTCTAATGTCGTTTGGATGAGTCAGGGATTTATTTGGGTTGTTTTTAAATTGGGGTTTTAAGGACAAATTGGAAGATCAAATCAAAGTTGGGGTTTCAAATTAGGGTGCAAAGTCTGGGAAATGTTTGAGATTACTGTTTGGGTTTGATATGAGGGTTTCAAAATGGAGTCGGGCCTTCAAATTGAGGTTTC
Organism: Syngnathus scovelli; assembly: GCF_024217435.2. NCBI lineage: Eukaryota > Metazoa > Chordata > Actinopteri > Syngnathiformes > Syngnathidae > Syngnathus > Syngnathus scovelli. Next base: position 2,550,544 of record NC_090858.1, read on the forward strand.
AAGACAGATTACAGTTTTGAGTAAGAGTTGTGGTTTCAATTTAGGGTTTTAAGTTAGGGTTTCAAATGATGGTATCAAGTTAGGGATGGGATTTGAAATGAGTCTAACCATCCATCGTGACCTCCGAGTGTTGCCAGGCGATGACTAAACGAAGCAGAGCAGCTGCTTTACTCCCACATTTTACTTCTCTTGTGTGGTTCAGTGTTGGACTTCTTGGAAACACTGTGAATCCACACCTAGCGCCAGGAGAACCAAAACCGGCAGGATGCTTCCTGGTCCACAAGCTCCAGCTGTCTTCCTCTGCTAGCTTAATAACTACTAGCTTAGTGACTAGCCTAGCTTCCCGCTGCCACTGTGGTGCGAGTGTGAATAATGGAGCCGCTGGCTGTAAATGTCAGGTCTTTAAATCAACACAGTGCAGCCAGCAGAGAAGACAAGTCTTCATCACAGTTTCAAGTACGTTGACTTTATTTACTTACTGTGTGTGTATGTGTGTCGTTATAAATCACGAAACACAGCGACATGCACAGAATAAGGGCAATACGGCTCTGCTTGTTTTTTTTTTTTAAACCAGGTTTAGGATTTCAAATTAAGGGGTAAAATGAAGACTAGGGTTTCAAGTTAGGGTTTGAAACCTGATTTAGGGTTTTAAGTTCTTCCTGTTCTGCGATGACAGGTTTTAATCCGAACGGGCCTCACAAACACGTGCTGTGAAGTGTGAAGAGCAGCATGTGCGTGTTCAACTGTCAAGTAGAGCTTTGACGCCGAGCCCATGCCGAGAAAACGCACAATGCTTGGCCCGCGTTGGACTTTCCCAGGGAGCTGACTTTTCCCCACGGAGGAAACAGCATCAGCTGCTGACATTCCGGAGCTCACCTAGCCTCGCATAGCCACTAGGCTGGCCCTGAGATTTGCTTTCAAGCCTTTGGGTTGAAGCGGCCTTGCCAGACGGACAGGTTGGCAAAATAATAATAATAATTGGAAGGGTGGCCTGAGGGGGTGAAGAAATCGGCGTGTTTGAGTGAGACAGCAGATTCTCAAGTGTCGTTTGGCTGGAGGAAATGTGAGGGAAGTCGAAGAAAAAGCTTGACAGCAGACATGAGGCTCAGTCGGGGGAGATGTCAATCAGCAACATGAAAACGAGACATGCACACTTTTTTTTTTTTTAAACTGTATAAAGTATACAAACCAAAAAATGAACGCCTAACTGAAATCAATGCCTGGTTACAAATTTAATAAAACATTACAAAAGTATACCAAAAATATGTTATTTATTTTAATATTTTTGTATAATTATGAATGTGAAAAATAAAAACCAATATTACAAAAAATTGCATTATTTTAATATTTAAAAAATTCCCAATTGTAAATTTAAGTACATTTCATCCCAGCATCCGTGGAAATAATACAGCAAGAGTGTATTTTGCAGGTAGATGTGATCTGGTCGTGTGTGTTGGTGGTGGGGGTGTGTGTGGAGGGGACAAAATGGAGAATGTTTTGAATTATACATTCCTGCCATGAGTGACAAATGGAGAGAAGGATTCGTCATAAATCACAAGCAGCCCAACACAAAGTGCTTGCTCGGCAGCAGCCTGAAATTTAGTGTTTGCTTCGTCTGCAAACGCCATGATTGGGCCTGTGTGTGTGCATAAACGTGCGTGTGTGTGTGTGTGTGCTGACGTAGTAGTGCTCAGCAAAGTTAGCCAATTAGCTAGCTAGCATACAGTTCATTTTTGTGGCTTTTAACAATCTTTTCCTTCCTTCCTTCCTTGCTTCCTTCCTTCCATATTAAGTTAAGTGCCTGCAAAGCGATGAGCAACTGCATCTGACATCTGCATTCCATATAATTTAATATTTATTTAATATAGATAAGCAAACACCAAAGAAGACAGTCTTGGAGATTCCGAAGAGACGCATCGGGGATCAACGGGAGTGTTGACTAAGCATCTGCGAGTAAATAAATAACCTCAACCGACACGACGATTTCCAAACCGCATGCGCGGTGGATCTTCCCGGCTTCAACCAGGAGGCCGCCCGCGATCAAATATTTTGTTTGGTGCGGCGCTAATATCAGCGTTTTTCCTTCTTCTTTTACGTTACCTGTAATGGCATTCTTATTGATCGTCTGCTTAATGGTCGGCCTCATATACTGGATGGTGTTCATTTAAAGTAGAAATGAATAATGGCCGTCTGAAGCGAAGCCATAAAACCTCGCATGTACCTGCGTGCACATCCGTGCGTGTGCGTTTTCATCGTCATTGAGATGTGGAAGCGGAAAGAAGGGGAAAAGGGTTTTTCATTTGTATAGTGAGGTTGGGAAGGAGCGGGGGGTGGGAAGACTTTAAGAACGTGGGCAATAAAAACTAATTTACCCTCGCAAACAGAATTTGTACTAAAGTATTTCTGCAAACGCAAAGCATTTCGCCTCCGAACGCTCGTTCATCACTTCTATGCGTTGGCAAACAAACCCCCACCCCCCCCCACCTGCCTCCCCTCCTTCGTCCTGCTCCCTCTTAGGTCATCAACCGGAGAAACCACAACAAAAGGGGATCGGGCGGGTAGCGGCGGGGGGCCGGCGTTGGCGCGGTGACCTTGGCTGTGACATCATGTGGCGGCAGAAAGAAATGAAGCCATTAGGCCGAGGCAGCGCTCGGCCATAAATCAGACTGTTTCCAATAAGCTGCCTTAATGGTCATCCATCACCCCCGCCAGCCTGCGCCCTCCGCGCCCAACCGCCTGGGGAACGGCCGCTGGGAATGGGGTGGGGTAATAACGGCGGGGAGCTGCGCGGGGGCGGGCTCTGTCCAGGTAGACTCTACGGGATACGCTCGGAGAGGGAAAACACGGCAGAATGAAGGATGAGGTAGAAAATGGGAGGCGAGGGGGATCGAGAGGTGAGCCGAAATGGAGGGATTGGGGGTAGTAGAAGAGGCGAGCGTGCAAAAACTGGGATTGAGAAACAAAAGTAAGACGTGAGGAATATGACTTCATTTAAATGTTTCGCCGAAAAACCGATCCGTCTATCCAGCACATCCATCTTTTAGTCGATTTAGATGGACAGACGCAATTCTATGGTTGGCTGGATGGATGATGGATGGACGGACAGAAAAAAAACACTACTGTAAGAAGTATCAACCTTCAAGCGGGTTGACAGTTGGATGATGGATGGACAGATGACGTCCAACAATAGAAGATGGACGGATTGGATGGATGGCATAAAATGCCGGGCGGCTGGCTTCGGAAACAGCCGTTACACAACAACAACAGAAATTTCATCTCGGCGACTTTTTCCCTCAGGTTTTCCACTCGTTACCATTTCGGCGGCTTCCAAACCCAATGACAGCATTTTATAAATGGTGGCGTTTAACGACATGAGCTAACACTCGTTCCGACAATTAGAGGGAAATTGCCGCAGTTAGTCAAAGTGCATCGAAGGAGGAGAAGAAGAAGATCACACGGAAACATTGCCGGTGCAGCCAAACCCGAGCGTCGCGGTCGCCAAGCGGGACCGCGGGAATGACTTCACACGCTTCGCCACATACACTTTGCGTCGAAAGCTTTTTGGGCTAAGCGAGCTACATCCGTATCCTTCACAGCAGGACTGGGAAAAAGTTGCTGCTCGAGGGCCAAGTTGGATTTGTAATGCCAAACATTTGGCTTGGTCAATGAAAGAGATCAATTCATTCCTGTGTTTTAAATTAATTTGTGTAATTATAATAAATTATCCAATATTTTTTATTCTATTATCTGCAATACATTGCTGATTCAGTTATTTCATTAAAACATGAGTGAAAAAAATGATATGCGAAATTATTATTGATTTCTAGAATATTATTTAGAATGGTTTGTTCAGTCTAAATAATATACTTCCAAATAAAAAAGTTCCAGAAAATGTAAGAAATTTATCTAAAATATTAATATTATTTTTTAAAACAATAAATTCATTTTATAATTTTATGCTAATATTTACAGTAAAGAGACCAACTAATTATTTGACAGTATTTTTTTATTATTAACAATAAATGAATGAATTTCTCCACAAAATAACCTAATCATGCAAAATGAGCCCTCTAATTGGGATTATGGACGCAAAAATTTTTTTTATAATAAATATTATATTATACATCAGCCTACTCTTGCCTTTGTGACATTGAGAGGTTACCTGTGTGCTGTGAAAACGACCGTTTTTGAAGGACACACTCTCGCACACACACACACCGGGGACCCAACGTGGCCCCTCTCAGCTGGTACCAAGCCCCATATGCTTCACAGACTCCCGTTATTATTGTTGTTGTTTGGCTCATTTGACATGTGGACCCATGACAGTGTCCAGAACCCCTTCTGAGCTGCACGTGTGTGTGTGTGTTCAGCCACACAGTTCAGCCAAGATGTGTTTTGATGATCACATAATGTCTCAATTGTGGTACCGTCAATATTTTGGGATTTTTTGTGACGCATCTGTGTGTATCATTATTGTACCTTGATATTAGAGTGATTCCAAAAAATAGCACAGCATGAATTTCTCTGCAATTCCCACCTCGAGTTTGGGCTGTCATCAGTGCAGGAACGTATTGTGGGAGACATCATCAGCTAGCCACTTGAGGCCTGGCTGGCGGACATTGTGCAGGCGTGGTGCGGAAAAACAGGAAAAGGGGAAGGCTTGCCTGTTAAAAAGCCAGAATGACATTTATATGAATATTTACATTTGTTCACAGCTGTTCCTTGCGGAGTAGTAGCACTCCCCAGCTAGTAGAAAGGTCACAGCGCAGTTTTTACTAGCTTAGCATGCATATAAAAATCTTTGTTTGGATCAAATGCTTCTCCTTCCTCTTCTAATGTAATCTCACAAACGGCAGTTCAAATGAGGTTTATATAAGGAGGGGAATGGTGGGGTAATCGCTGGTAAGCGCATGTTTATTTCCAATTAGATGGAATGCTAACATGCTAACAGTCGGTATGCTAATGTGTGCAACTTGGGCAGAGAAAGAACAGAGGTCGATATCGATATTAGACCTTGCCGTAGTCTCTCATCATTACAGATGGAACGTGCTAAAATGCTAACATGCTAGTTGTTAATGTGCAAGCAGGTTGCTAATGCATAACAAATGCTAACATGCTAGCAATTAAATGATGCAGATATACCTAATATTATGACCGAAATCCCACCTTTCTTCAAATGTAGGCATCATTCAGCCTTGGAAAGCGCACCACCCCCTTCAACAAGCCTCCTTCTTTCTCAAAATGGCTCCATAAATCACGAGGCTAGATGTAATCTGCAGTGTCCAGAATGTGAGGGGCGAGGCCGGCCAGCATAATGCGAGCAGTCCTCCATTGTCATTCAGCTGCATGCAGCAGCAGCAGATAAGAGTGCGCTGAGAGAGGGCCATAAATCACGAGCTGTGCCAACGCTTATTCCTCTCATCTCAGCGCGGGATTGGGGGGGGTGTTACGTACAATGTATGGTCACACACACACACACGTGGAAATGTGTGAGAGGACCAGACTGGTCTTCAAAGTTGCTTGTGACCTTCACCAAATCAACACTGCACTGCGTCCATTCATAATAATGACTCAACAAAACATCTGATGAAGAGGTTGCACTTCAAATATGTAGAGTTTTTTGGGGATTATTTTTTACACACCTATATTATTCTAATATTGAAAGGTGTCTTTCTATTTGTATATTTATTGCTGTTATTTGATAACTGGGTTTAAATATTCGATTAAATTAAAATGCGATCATTTTGAGTCACGATTTTGATTCTACGGACGACTTCCCAATTGGAATACATCTCGAGTCGCTCTTCATCACCAAAGAGCAAACCAATAATGATTTTTTTTTTTGTCCCGCGGTTACGTGGAGTGTCAGCTCTCACTCTCAAGCGTCCATTCAGTTGTCCTTATTCATATGCTAAAGGCCTTAGCGCACCAGCGCGGCCCCTTTGGCCGGGCCCACTGTGAGCTCCGTGTTAACACGTGTAATCCCCCATTAACGCCGGGATGAGACAACGTATTCCACATTCCCGCTCGCTCGTACCCCCTCTTGGGATTAGCCCGGGGGGCTGCTGGCTAGCAATGTTCTGCAGACACCCCCAACCCACCCACCACCATCGGCACCCTCCTCCACAACCCTGGAGTTTGACTTTGGGATCAAGGAGGCTAAGTGTGTTTGCCTGGAGGATTTCACTGATTATGTGCTATGAGAGGCTGTTTACCAGATTTGCATTCATTGGGAGCCAAAAGGGCTTGTTTGGATTTGCACATTATACGATACAACAACAGTAAACTGAAAAATCACTGCAGCGTTTTATCGAGCGGCACACATCATGACATCAGCGAATCCTTCGCATGTTGCCGTGGTTCCATCACGTCTGCAGGAGGAGCTTTTTTTTTTTTTTTACATCCCAGTCTGAGGCCTGGCTGGCTCGCACATTTTGTACTCGGGAGGATTTTCAAAGGCAACACAAGTGCGAGAAATGTTTGCGACATTGTGGCGAGCTGCTTTTTATATCTGTTCCCCAAAAAATAAAAAGTCCCGTTTCTTGAAAATCAGCAAATTCCTTGTGCTCTCCGGGAATGTGAATTAGTTGAAAACAGAGGACAATTACAAGAAGAATAAAAATCCGGGGGGGCGGGTGACTAGGAAAATAAACATCTCGTCTAACAAATGTTCTTTACACACCTCCTGTGAAGTCCAGCCAGCATTCTGCCCTCCTCCTGATAATTCGTGCCTGACCAGTTTTGGAGTTTGCACCTTGAACAAGGCAGCAGACACTCCGACGCATTCCTGTCCTTTGTTCCTGGCGAGCCTGTAACATAATTTTAGAATGATGGAAGAAGTCCTTGAAAGGAGATTTTTTTTTTACGCTCCTCAGGTCGTGGTAGGGCCGAACTTCCTGCCTGTTTAAAAAATCAAAATCTATTTGTGGGGCACAAAGGAATGTGCCCCGGTTTGTTGTATTGTTCCATGCATCGCATATCGTGACGGTTGTGTAAGTTGACGGCGCGAACCGTGCCGCCTTTGACTTCTCATTTTCTTCACACCCCCCTCAGGCTTTTCATTTTGATGCTTAGCGTGTGGCACTTGCATCCAATAACAAACCTGGTGAGGGGCAGGGCGGCACCCCGGCACTATTAATACGCCGCCGTGCATCTGTCATCTGGAGGCCTCCCTCCTATCACCTTTTCGCTCAGGTGGACACACGCGGATCCTTGGCAGAGGTCACTTGGGCTGACGCCAGCGGACGTAGGGAGTAAACTGACAAAATAGCCAAATGCTCATTAAAATGAAGGCAGCTGGGTGCTTCGAAATCAACAAGGGGGAGTCATTTGGACAATCCAGTCAAAGCCCAGAAGCCAAGAATCAGCATTTCTTATAAAAAATATTAAACACAAAAACATCACACATTAAAAAAAATAATAATAATAACCAAAATAAATTACGTGTAAGTCAAATGAAAACAATATGCTAATAAATGTCTGAATATAAAATATTTGTTATTATTATTTACTATTTAAACCAGAATCATTATTGCCTTCGAAATAACAAACCGCAATCAACTTCCAAAAGTCACGACTTTAACACGTGTGTGCCAAAATCCCAAATAAAAGTGTACAAACATTCCCCATTTATGACGATAAACATTTTGGACAACTGTCCGCTTCGTTAACATCGGGCTGCCTTTTAATTGATCTTCATTTCCCTCCATTACGATTATAATTAAACACCGGAAAGCTGTCGGAGCGAGCGGCCATCTGTCGGTGTTGATAACGTGCAAGTGGGCACACGCTGTGGCGCTTTTCTGCCAACGAGGCCAACGTACCTCCAAATGGCCCATGTGGGAATTGGTTAGCCGTGAATTCTTCACTGTTTTGTGTCAACGACGAAATGTTTCAACGTTGCAACATTCCACACATGTGAGGGAGGACTTGAGTATTTTTATCCTTTTGATTCTCCCAAATTATCTTTGGCACATTTGTGTACTAGGCGTCAGATTGCCGTTGATCGTATGGACTTTAGCATGCTAGGTTGGAAAATAAATGACCTCACCGTTCCAATACAAGAAGGGAATTTTTTCCAACGGCAAAACAACTGAATTTCTATATCGGCTCTCATTAGTCACTCAGCACAACTCGAAAAATGGCTTTGTTGCACATTCGAGACGTCAATAGTCATCCGGTGGGAAGGCAGCGAAGGAAGCTCATAAAATGGCCGACATGTTGATTTTCATCCGATTATGTCACGGCGTTAGATTTACAGTCATTGCTTTTTCTTATTTTTCAAATCGTGTCAGCTCAAACCGAGTTATGAACTTAATCAATGGGCCCCTGCTTTGCTCCCTCGCATTGAGCCTTTTAATGCTAGTCCGAGGTCGCCGAGTTTTATTGACCCGCTATGGAAATGGCGGCGTGTATTTGACTAGGAGAAAATATGAAGGCACTTGATAACCCCCTGCCGGTTAAACGCATCGTAAATGGGAAGCGGCGTGAAATGAATCACTTCCGGAAGCGTTCCCACCATCGGAGCCCGAGTGTGATGGATGAGGTGGAAATCTCAATCTCCGGCATTCCTTCCATTTAGGCTGCTTCACCTGCGGATCTGCGGCGGCCATCACCAAGCACCTACTTCATCTTCTGAGCTTTCGCTGCCTTTTGCATACGACAAACAAGTTGACGCGTTAAAGAGACTTTTCCACGATGAAGTGAGAAAACCCGACAAGACAATTCTATCATTGCACAAGCCAAAAAACGTCTACTCAAATTTTTTTTTTTTTATGCACTAACAAACCACACCATCCATCAATTTTGCTTGTCCTTGGCCTATTCCTGTTGAATTTGGTCAGGAGAAGCGAAGTACAGTCTTGGAGAACTGGGCGCCAGCCAATCACAGGACGAATATAGAAAAAAAATACTATGAACTTGATTCCCAAACACTGATCTGCTATGGTGAAGATTTTGTATCTCATAAATATATTCATAAGGCTTGTGAAATGAGCTACATAGAGGAGAAGAGGGACAAAAGAGCCAACTGGATTTAAATATGAAGTTAGAAACGGCCAGATCAGGTTTTAATACATTTGCATCGACACGGACACAAATGGCCAGAGGTCGAAATGATGGAAAAAATGTTGGTGTGGACGCGGTTGGATGGTTTGGAGAGAGTCCAGCCTGGTACATGAGCACATATGGCTTTACCTTACATCATGACTTCCATTAAGTCATTAAGGGCCTGGCCCGACCTGAGCGAGGGCCTGTTAGTTAGTCACATTAAAGAGTTAATACTTTCTGTCTCCCTGAGCCCACGGACTGACAAGACGATCCGTGCCGCATAATTAGGAAAATTGCTCTTGTAGTAATGGTCTCATTTCTTCCATCTCGCTATGACCGGAGCAAACTGCAAGAAGATGTCCCCTATTAACACCCGCCGCCAAGGCCGCGCCGGGCAAACTTTTGTGATCAAGGGCTGCGTTATACATTGGATGGACTGGCCAAAAAAAAACAACCAAAATATCTAAACGTGTATGTAAAATTATGAAAAAAAAAGGCAGTATTTTAAATATGAAAAATAGCATTTAAATTGAAAGTAAAAAATTAAAATATTTTAAATGTATTTTTTAATGGTCACTGTGGCGAGACTTCTTCTGCAAGGATAAAGAATTTGTACTGCGACTGTTATTATATTGTCTTTCTAAATGTGTTGCGGAACCGTTAGTGTTCAAATGTCCTTTGCTGTTACAACACTGCAAAATCGATGCTATTTGTTAGCCTAGGCTTGATTAAATTAATGCAAGAAGTAATTTAGGACTCTTGATAATAAAGGACCAGATAAAAAAAAAAAGAGTGGGCCGCAAGTGACCCCCTGGGCCATACTTTTCCCACCCCTGCACTGGAGCCTTCTAAATGGGCCTAATGAGCGACGCCATGGCCTGCTCGCAGATCTTTACCATATTTGAGGAGCCCTTTGATGGAGCAGCTATCATTTGAAACTTTTCAAGGGGGTGTTAATGCTATATGTGAGGAGAGGGAACGGATGGGGTGAGGGCAGGGGAAGGGGGGGCAATTTAGGAAGAATGAAGGATGGTGAGACCATTGGGGTGCTGAGCTTTCATCTTGTCCCAGTCCGCCATCCCTTCATCTACCCCCCAACTCCTCTCGCCAAATTCAATTGAAAGCAGATGGAGCCGGGGCCTGGACTGTGCGTTGTGTCAGGTTGTCATGGAGTATTAGCTATCATTGGACATCCAAACAGCATGGAAGAAAAGGAAAACGCATCAAGAGACAAAGATCGGGAGGGTTTGCATGGCACAGCTGGCACAGCGAGGTGACGAATACCAAGCGACACGGAGACAGCCTAGCATCAGGGAGCTTCGGGATGGGGCTGAGGTTTCATAACGGATAACGCACCCCCCACTTCACTGAATCTGAATACAAACCCAATCATCACGTAATTAACTTCTGCATGTGGCAGTGTAAGAAAACAACCCACAGACCTCCCCTGTTCTTTGTCAACCATCTCAATTTGGACAAGGAAGCCGATGTGTCTCGACTAGAATTTAAAAACAAAAAGAAGGAAACATTTCTTATTTTAGCTTACAATTTAGCAATTTTCAATTCGCTGAATAGGGGCGATAAGAAATTTATAAAGCAAAGTATGTCCAAGAAAACTTAAGAGGACCTAAGGTTGAGCCGAGGTGTATCCCGAGAAAAACAGATTTCCACCCCAAACGTTATTCGAGTATTCAATGAATAAAAATCCTTTAGAAATTAAGACTAACACAAGCGTACAGTGCTGACATTCGTCTTCCCGACCATCATCGTCCCACTTAACCTCTGGCGGGGCGGGGGGACAGAGATTCAAGTTTGACTGGTAACAGCGATACGGTGTCATTGCAGGTGTCATTAGCCCTGCCCGTAATTGACAGAAGCATTAACAGGTCATTAACACATAAGCTTAGACTTATATTTGAACCTTTTAATGAGGCAATCAGTCAACATTAATAGATTAGTTATCATGCTTAATGTGCCAGGTGTCTTTGCCTGTCCCCGCAGGGCATCATAAGGAAAATCACGGCAATGCTTTTGCTTAAGGAGGTTGCACAAATAACCAGGTCGATGAGGGCGAATGTAAGGAGAAAGAGCGTCCATTAGCTTAGCATTAATACAAATAGAAACTTTTGTCCTTGTCCTAATGTGTAAGTGCTCAGGACGGCTTCTGGACTTGGGGAATTCACAGCTTATCAAATTTGGACCTTTCCCGTTCCATGTTGGTACATTTCACACACTTGTGAAAGGGAAAAGAATTTTTTGGAGTGAGTAACGATATTTTCCACCAATTGGCTCATTTGCCGTCCAACCATTCAGCTACTTAAAACACCCCGCCCCCCCCTCTCCCTCCAGTACTGCATACTGATCCCTGCGAGCTGGAGCCTTTCCTTGTTTACATCAGGCCACAATTAATCTCCCGGAATGTCTCCTCCCCTCGGCCGCGACGGCTGATTGATGGCGGCCGGCTCGGGCCTGGCGCGTCGGAGTCGCTCAGAAACTCGGGTTTCAGGATACGCGAGCGGGTCAGTGCTTTCAGAAGCGACCAGTTGTGGCCGGCGAATGAGCCGAGGCGTCTCTGATGTGAAAAGCAGGTATCCATCCAAGCCGCATGACCCCCCCCCCCATTCCCGGTTGCTAACATTTCCACCCTCGTTCTACTGCCTGCCTGCCCGATAGGTTGATGGATGATATTTTGCAGCTCAGAAGCACATTGTTTTCTTTAGCACAGCAGGATATTCTGTTTGCGGAGGCCTGGCCCGTGAAATATGGAGAAGATCCATCAGTGGCCTCCGTTAAACCCTCCCAGATTGATAGCTCCGACCGTCTGATCCCGTAAGTCCGACACACTCGGAGGCAACCGAGCTACATAAATCTGCTTGAGTGCTAATAGATGATAAAATTCAGCATGTCATTCAAAATTCCAAGGTGGATTTGTGAGCGTTAGTATTAGGCTAGCAAGAAATAGGAGCGCCGCAGCAAAGTGGAGACTATGGGCTCAAGGAGCACGGTGTTGTTACATCAACGTGTTGCCACACAAAAGGCAGCTGAACTTGTGACCCTCCCCGGGGTCTTGGGGCGTGAGGCCCAGCGGGAGGAGGGTCTTGGGGGTTCTGCTATCACTGAGCTGATCCACTCCATGCTCCCCCCACCCCCCTTACTCCCCCTCCCACAGGGTGTACCTACCACATAAGCTGATGTCGGCTTGTCTTTCACTCCCACCGCTTCAGCCTGTAAATGGGAGAATACAGAAAATATTACTACAAATTAAAAGCAACAGGTTGAAAGAACGAGGAGAAAAAAATAATGCTTAGAATCACTCATATATTCAAAATACGCATTAATATATTATATAGGCCTTGACAAGAACTAGCAAAATTTGATTTAAATTAATAAACCTAGTGAATTTAATAAAAATAGAGTATTATTATCCCCATTTTGATACCACTCCTGCAATGGATTTTCATAACATGGCTGAAAATGTGAGTTTAGCAAATGTACGCCCCCCCCCCCCCCCCCCCCTCCAGTCTATTAAAGGAACGTCATCGATCATGTGGCGCAAGGGTATACATTTGCTGTAAATGAGGCCAAATGAAGTCATAAAGGTAATATTGTCATCAAACATCAATTAATAGAGCAGGATGGAGCTGGCACAGTCGAGATAACTCACGTGAGGGGACGCTTATGGACGTTCATACGTTATGATGAGAGATATGACGTGTGTGTAAGAAGACGTTTAGGAATTATGAGTGTGCACGTTTGAATGGAAGCTGCATTTATCAAACGCAGGCCTGGGAGGCGACACTGCGACGAAATACAGAGGCACTTATTTTATTAATTACGTATTAAAACGTAAATAAAACCAGTGCGCTTTTTTTTATTCATTGTGTGAAAGAATCATGAATTGTTTTTTGATCAATTCAATAATATCAATAAATCAGATACAATATATCAAGTTAATTATGTGTGTGATTATACAAACTACCAAGAATAATAAATTCTATTGTATTGAAATAGAATACAAAATAATGTAGTACAATAATAGTTATTGCTGTTCATAACTGTCACTACTATTATTTTATTTATTCATTCGTGTCAATTATGTACAGAAATATAAAACTTTTTTGTGTATTTATATTTATTGTGCAAAATACTACATTATTGGTAAACAGCCTTTTTACAAGTAATTATTAATTCAGTATTTTAAATTTAATGTCACAAGCATCAACCAATATGTCAAACTCAATCTATTTTATCAAACAGTCTAATTCCAATAACATAATTATATCAATTATTATAATACTAATATGATAAAAGTAACAATCCAATAATAATATACAGTAGCAGTTGGTATTATTACTATTATAATACTATTATTTTTCGGAACTTGATTTTAAATATTTTTAAAATTGTGTCATAGTAACTTAGCATTATTATAATTAATAAAATCACACTTTAATTATAAATTCATCCTTCAACACATTAGGTGCTAGCTGTTATTACTACTAATTTTAATGTCTTTAAACTTAATTTGACTTTGGTAAAGTGGTATTATGTTTTATTAGATTTTTTTCCATATTTCGGTTTACTGTGCAAAACAATTAATAGCAATACTTCATCCTTACTTTCCATGCTTATCTTAATTTATTTTTTTAATCAATCTCATTTAACAAAGTCACAAATCGTCATCTACAATGTCACATGGCACTTACATTTGAATGTCTACGGCGGGGATAAAAATAATTAAAATGGGAATTAATTACCAGCACACACATTGGTACAAGTTGAATAATTGGGGCATGATTGAAAGTTATAATAATTAGGATTGTGTAATTAATGGGACATTTCATGTGACCCTAATAGTTCAACGTGGTGAATAAAAAGCACTTTTTAATCATTAGAGGCGGAAAAATGTGACATTTGACAAATTATGCACATCAGCGTGTACTCACATTTTTGCCCCCCCCTCGCAGTTTATTAATATTATGTATATTTTTTAAGACAAATGTCAACTATTTTCCTGCTTGTGGGTTTTTTGGAGTGAGAAAGCATCTCAAAGAATACATTTTGATGTTTGCATGAAAAAAAACATGTCATCACAAATTTTTGGTGTGAAGACTAAAAAGCAAAAACACACCAGAAGTAAAGAAAGGGGGAAGAAGAGGAGGAGGGGGGGAAGAAGAGTGGATGTTAGCATGGAGAAATGGTTGTCAGGGTGTCAGCACCCCCTGCTGGTTTTGGCTACTGGACTGTTTCGGATGCTCATGAGTACCCCCCCTCCCATCTCAGGTCAAAATGATGACGTCATCACACACTTCTAATTAACATGCTTTTACTATTCTTATTTTTGCAAATTGCTAATTGAACAATAACCAAATAATCAAGCAAAATTAAAACCAATTCAATCTGTGATAGATTGCTACATTTATGAGCAGGAAAAAAAAAATCTTTTTATAGCTCCTAGAAGCTAATTTGCATACAAAGGCTCAGCACGGCCACTCGTTAGCCTTAATGGCGAGAGCCCCCAATTTAGCGACACGAGGGTGTCCAATCAAAAGCGAGATGTCACCGACATGACTGACACGCGGCCCTGACCCGGGCCCATGTGCGGAAGAAGGCTGACACCTCCGGGAGTGGGGCGTTGGAGGGGGGGGGGTTACACGGTGTGGCGTCGTTATCCCAGAAAGGGCTCCTCTCTCTGGGTTATCAGCCTTCTGTCACGACCCCCCACCGCCACCTCCAGTAAGCCTCCAGCATGAAGGCTGTTGTGTTGTTTCATTATCGCAGTGCTTCACGTAGCAGCGCCATCATTATCCATCAGGCTTAATGAGACTATCCCGCCTGCCGTAAAGGTCAGGCAATTACTGCTGCGGCAGTTTTTCCGCCTCTGACATACACACACACACACACACACACACACACACGTATTGACGCTGTTTGATGACTCCTTTACGCATAGTGAAGTTAGTGACGCAAGTAGGAAAAAAAGTCATTAGTGCTCCACCTCTAGTTTAAAATGTAAATATACAAATCTCAAAAGATTTTAATATTAAATGAGCCTTTTGGTTCCATTGGGCCACTTATTGTACTTTACCTTGACAAGTTTACCAGCGTTCTTTCTCAGCTATAACGCCACAAGATCCTCGCTAGCATTTTGACTATTGTTAGCCTTAAGTTAGCTTCCGACTGTAGCTTCAACATTAATTTCCCAAATTACAATATCATTAGCTTCTACAGTTGCTTCCAATATTAGCTTCGAATGTTACCGCTATCATTAGCTTCTAAAGTTAACGTCAACCATAGCCAATAAGGTTACAGTAAAATGTTAGCTCGCCGTATTAGCTTGTATTGAGTAAGGTGTCTATTTTTGTAAACAGTAAAAAAAAAAAATCACAGTAAATATCTATCACCTACCTATTATTATTTCATCATACAATATCTTGTCTTCAAGTAGACGGGTTTAAATAAAAAAAATAAAAAAAGCTGAGGCAGCCTCAGGCAATGGCAGAACAGCTTTTTATGCACCGGAGCGAGCGCAGTTACCCTGTTTTAACAGCGGGATTAATGGGGTGGCAAAAGTGGCCATAAATTGATAATATAACCATTGAACGTACTTGGCGGGACAATTAAGATAACATGGCGGGAAATGGCGGCGCACGCATCATCATGCGTGGCCTCGTTGCTGGGCGCAATCGGTGTGGGTGGGGAGGGGGGACGCGCTGAAGGGTAAGAATAAAAATTTGCAGGGCGTAAAAGTTTAGGGGTTCACCGCCCTCCACTAGCGTGTAGCATTAGCACCATTGCTGAGAGGTTAGAGGCAGCAAAGAATCAATAACGTTGGCTTCCATTATTCATTGACAAACTCATTGACAATATGTTGTTTTTATGCTTGAGACGGACTTTTTTTTAGACAAAAATAGTGCTTTACTGCAATTTTGTGGTATCTATAGGTAATTATAAACTTTGTATAGCATTGAAGGTATCAAAATGTTAATTTTAGCACTGATTTAAATGTATTAATTGGTGATTCTGCCTTCTAAACGCTGTTTAGATATAGAGGTCAACCGTCATTGATTATGTGGACGCGGCAGCGTTGCTCCTGAATGCTCAACTTCACTTAAATGGACTCTCACATGTCAATGGATTAAATAAAGAGAAGTTTAAACATTCTTCTCATTGGTATTTATTTGAGAAAGGACCGAGAAAAGCCTCAATCACACTCAACTGGAGGCAGTAAATTCCATTAAAAAATATATTAACACATAGCCTAATTTTAAAAAATACAACAACGTAAAATATTTGATATAATAAAAAGTTGGAACCAAATAATTATGTATTATGAGTATTAAAATGAGAATTAAGTTTGAAATCGCATGATTCTGGATGCTCTGAGACAAATAAATAAATATTTTTCTGAATATGCTACATGCTAATAAAGGGAGCATCGCCCCACCTCTTAACGAGCGTATACGCGGCAGGGGTGCGTCTGTGGAAGTAAAACAAAAGGCCTAATGAGAGTGTGAAGAACGATGGCGGCGCATCTCTAATGAAGATAAAAAATGTCACTCCGACGTCTAACGATGATGCATGACACCGCGCTAATTAGCAGCCTGCCCTGCAATTAATAGCTCATAAAATATCACTTCATGCACACTTTCCATACACACGTATGCTACTCATTGCCTATGTGAGTTGAGATTTGATTCTCTAATATTTTTATTCCACTAATGCCCACTGGTTGCGTTACCCTTCATAAAAGATAAATGGACCTCGGATAGTTTCCTGGGGAACCCCACTCCAAATTGAAAAAGATTCACTCAATTGAACTGGAGCATTTGGTAGAAAAGCGGCTTTAAATTACAAAGCATATTGCCGTATGTGTGTGCGAGGGTCCGTGTGGGTGGTGATTGTCGGGTGGGCCCTGAATGGCACCTGTCAGCCTGTTGATTAACGAGGCCCTCTGCCCTTCAACCCCGACCGACGCCACACCTGTCACTCACATAAGATACATTCATCTTGGTCGGCCTCTTGTCAGGTCAGCGCTGCTTCTAGTGTGTGTATGTGTGTTTGTGTGGCATGTGTGCAAAGTGAAGTTGTTACAAACACTAGACTTGACACTAAGAGTCAAATCTATATATAAAAAATACCCCAAATAATTAAAAAGTCATAATTAGTTGAGAAATGCGGGCAAAAAGGTGGTTGCACGAACATTTTCTCGTGTGTGTGTTGTGTGCGAACAGATGGAGACGGTGTTGCAAGCTAGCAACACCATTGTTCCGCAGCCAATCACGGGCTGCTGCTGCATGTGGGGAAGCCAATCAAAAGAGCCACAAGCTCATTTGGAGAATAATAAAAAAAATAGGGTCATTCATCATTCAATCACGCCGCTGTCAACGCCAGACACACAGACACACACACACGACAGAATATGTAAAAGTAACTCATTAAGTACACTTGGTGTGAAAACAATAGAAGAGTGAAAAGCAGGATAAATTTGTAACTAGCATTCCTCCTGACAGCAGAAATGATCGGGCAGACCTCCACCAAGACTCAAAAGTCGCACCGCATTTTCTAAAAATCAATCATTAACGACAGAACCCAATTATAAGACAGTCAATACTGTTCCGCCCCAGTCCTACGGGGGGCGATAATGGTTAACTGCCAATAGAATGATTCATTGTTTTGTTTTTGTAAATCGTTTTGTTACGATGCATTGTATTATATTTTTAAAAACATTTATGGGATTGTAGATGTCCCAACGCTAAGTGGCTGCACGTTAGCATTGCTAACCTCAAACATTTGAGGTTTTTACACATTGCTGTGGAAGCTCGGCGGTCCCTCCTCCACCTAACACCGCCCACCACCACGCTTCCCGCTCCCCTACCAGGCAGGAAAATGATCCCCGCTAAATAATTTATCAAGATAAATGATAATTGCTGCCATTTTTTATGTGGTGCACACTCCTTAATGAGCGCCATCAATTAGCCACCAATGCAGCTGACAGAAGACGGAGGAGGAGAATCAAGAGAACCCGAATCGGGAGCACCAGCCTTAATTTGCACGAATGGAAGGACGAAGGTGCATTATCATAATAAGAATATACTGTATATTATTATTATTCAGGAAAAGTTTGAAGTCCATCTTCTCTTTAATACAAGAATACGGAATACGATTCTCTCATCCAGAACTGAATGCACCTGGATCTACTTGAGTGTAAAATTTTATATTGTACGGTCTCGCTATAGCGCAGGATATTATCGTTGCCGAACGGCCTTGAATATATTATCGGTAACATATGCGCACACACACGAGTACAGTAATTGTGGATGGCTCACACTTCATCCAATTGTCCCTCCGTTGCTGTCAGACATCAAAGATGGGGGGGGCCTCCTTTGAGGCCACCCGATTGAAACCTGGCAATGGCAACAAACATCTGCTTCAAACAAAAAGACATCTGCATATTTCACATTTGTTTTTCATAAATTAACCGGAAAAGCCTGCCAAATATCCGGCCCGGGAGCCTTGAGTCGGTAAAGTTGAGAAGCTGGGAGAGTTGCAAATGAGCATGAGGAGAGAAGATGAGAAGATGAGTTAGACTACAACTTTGAGGTATTTCTTATTGTGTGGTACTGTATGGAGGGGCATAGGACGATATATGAAGGATTTACTTTTTTTCATCACAGCGCCATCTTCTGGTGGGTCACTGCCCCACCAAAAATGTATTAAATGCAAAGTTTCGAGCTATATTGAGCAGATCAAGGCCATTGTGACAACAGTATGTTATGAATCTGATTTTGCGTTTACAATGATTTTTTTTTTTTTAGCAGCTTCACACACTCCGCTCCCAAAAAATCAAATAACATGTTAAAAAATGCATGGCATGAGGTGCCAGGCTTCTTTTGTGGAGCGAATGCGGCGACGACAGGGGAGCGATGTAATTACATCAAACATGGCAACCGGCGCAGGTGCTAATATATGCTAATGAGTCATTTCCCGGGCTCCGCAATCTGGACACGAATGTATTTAAAGAGAGAAGCAGCAAAACAAGCCCAGCAGCACTTTTTTTTCTTTTTTTTTTTTTTAACACACGGGTACTCATGGTGATTGGCTGTAAACATTTTACAAATGCTAATCAGCGGAGGCCCTCGGCGTCCAATTGTTTACAATATCTCGATGTTTAAATTATAATTCTTTTCTCGCCAAATTAAGGAGGGACATTTTCTTGACGAATTATAATAACGTCCTTGATAGATGTAATTCAATTTAAGAGGTTGGAAAAAGGGGGGGTTTTAATGTGTGCACAATTTGTTGGAAATTACATTGCTTTTTGTTTGTTTTGTCTAATTTACAAAGCGAAATGGCGCCTTATGGTCCACTTAAGTCCCCAACTACAGGCTACTCCGCTTTTCCCCCCCCCGTAAAGGGACCGAGGGATGGCGGCAACAAAAACTCTCGCATGGCGTACGTGAAAAGTGGCCGCTCCAGCGCCATATGCTCGGCGGGATGATAAAAGCCGGCGGAGGGTCCTCCATCAAAAGGCGGTGTATGAAAATATCAACATCACAGCGGGTACAAGACTTCTGCTACTGGGGCCAAATTTAGATCAAACGCAGCTTAGACAGGAAGGGGGGGGGGGGGGGGGGGGGGGGGGTGTCAAGTCGGGGTGTACATTTCTACATGGAAATGTGTTCATATTCATAATAAATGTCATTTATTTACCCAGAACCAATTTGGAAGTTTGTTAATATCCTTTAGTGTACAGTACCGGCGTGAATTTGGCAAAATGTGGATGCAAATGAATTTGGCAAAATGTGGAATGCAAATTAGCGTTTTGATGTTGTCGAGCGTGTGCGTCGACTCGAGTGCCGCGGATGAGTTTCAAATTGCGAGATGGAGCTGCAGGACTGACGGGAGGAATGGTAATACACAAACTTGTTGTCAAACTAAACATCAAATAGGATGAGGTGTTGTGTATTTAAAACAATTTTGCCTTAAGAATGCCCTTAAAAAGCAAAAGACAGGTGAGCTTATAAATCACAGCTCCTGATGTCATGTATCACTGTTAGCGCTCACCTGGCATATTTCATCCTCCTCAGCTGCCGGCTCTCCCGAGAGGAGGTCGCGCGCCGCTGCCATCTGGCCCGCTTCCTGTCATCATTAACCCGGGAGGGGTTGCCTCTGCAGGGGGGCGGCAGGGGGGTGCTGCCGTACACCGCGCATACACACGTCGCCCAGGAAAGGGGAAAAAAACTGAAAAGGAAAACAAAGGGCAAGATTTTGAAAAATGCGCCAGGAAAGTGTCGAGCATGTCATTACACAAAATTAAATTATTTTTACACTTGTAAGACAGTTAAGAATGTTAAAATGGGTTTTGCATTCATTCAGCAGTTCTTTTTTTTATTATTTAAAAATGTATTTCTTCATTATCTATTATTTAATCATTTATCTTAAATATTTGGCTAATTGATTAATTGAAAGGATTTTAAAAATATTATCATTATTATTAGTCCAAACGTTTTAAGTAAACGAACCAGAGGGAATGCGGTGCGACACACCTAAGACGGACAAAATGGTGTCCGTGTCCTTGTGCTTAATGACGTGTCCGGTCACATGACTCTCACGGCCTCACCCCTTAAAAGCGCATATGTGCCAAATTCATCTTAATGTGCCAGCCATGCTCTTGCATATTCATATAAATATGACATGACTGTCGCTCCACGTGGGAATTGATTGCTTCTCCTCACCAGGCAAATGAAGGAGGTGTGGATGTGATGGGACGGTGGACGTGGGGGTGGCTTATCTGAATATTTAATCACTCCAGCACTCTGCGGGACATTTATCATCAGCTGTGTTATTATAAATAAGGGGCGCAAATGGCCCCCGGGCCGGACTTTGAACACCACCAGTTTGTCGCATACAGTAAAAAGTCGAGGCTCGTCCTCGTTGACTTTGTTCGGAATGTTCCTCACGCTTGTGTTTCGGTATTCCCAATCGTTCCCAAACGCCAGCTGCCCGAGCCTTCAGCTCTTCCTTTCCACACGAGCGAAACGGCCAGCGGGATTCCGTCCGACGGGGAGCCTGGGGAAGAAGCGGCCGCTTGGTTTTGACGCTTTCCGTTGGCAGCGAGACAGCTCATAATCCCAGCGAGTTGGCACGCGGCGGTTCTTTTGGAAGCTCTCCACCGCCCCACATGCTAGCTGTCACCCGAGAGCCCGAGGCCATATTGGCACAATCTGAGATGCAACCAACGTGGGGATAGGCAGTGAGGGATACGTTGCGGTCCCACTCGCAATAGAAGGAAAATCCGCAATGTACATCGAGAGGGATGCCGAAAGGATTCATCAAATTTAAATCGATACTGCAATGGAGTAGAAAGCAATTCTCAAATCTCAAAGGTGGCATTTCGGGAGCAAAAAAATGCTTCATTTCAGTCTTATTTTTATTTTATCTGACTTAGCTTTACGATACAGTTGTGTGGAATCATTTTACAAAGATTGTTGTCATTTCATGTTACAAAAGCCCGCTAGCTTAATGCTAAGCATAAATGCAAAACGCCATCAACTGGCTAATGTAATTTAGCATGTATGTTGTATTACTGAAAAGGAAGAGGCTCAATATGGCGGCAATTGGAAGAGGCTCAATATGGCGGCAATTCACTGCATAGCCTGACTTGTGACTCCTCAGAGATGCGTTGCTGCGGGCCTTCAAAGTGGTTATTATTTGTTAGCTTCTTATCATCTCAACAAACTGGCGTCCACCCAACAACTTCCTCTTCTTCTTCGCAGCCTACACCTGCCCCAATCCCCCGACGACGTGGTCCCCGCTTTTCCTCGCCATAAACGCCAGCAGCTGCTCGGGCAAGCAGCCATGCGTTGTTGACTTTTTTTGCCGCAAAACCCGCCTGGCCGCCGTAAAGAATTTTTGCACAATTAGCGCTCTAATTGCCTCTAAACAAGCCAGGCGTCAACGATAAATAGAACGTGTGTGGTGAAGGTAGAAAGACGCAAGAGGAACTTCTGGAAAAGGACCAAAAGCAGCCCAGGCTGCAAAGTAAATCAAGGAGTTATACAGTAGCTAATGCGTGCGAGAATGAGCGCCCCCTAAAGGCTGCGATTAACATGACTTGCACAAGCTAATTATGTTCAATTAAAAAAGAAAACATATTTTTTTAATGTTCTTTTTGTATCTTTCACTGTGTATGAATGCCTGATTGGCTGCCGATATACAAAATATTAATCTTTTCAAAACTTTATGAGTACAATTCATTCAATGTTGTATTGTTAAAGGTTTTAAAAAATATGTCTACCTCAAGTCAATTCCATTTCGTTTGGATTTTGGTTTAAAAAAAATTTTAAGTGGACTTTTGATAATAAGATTACGAAACAATATTGCTTATAAGCACATTTAAAATACAGAGTCTAGCATTTTTCATTTCTTAGATGTAAAATTTCAATAAAACACTATACTTCTAAAAACAGTTAAAGAAACTTGCCTTATGCTTCACGACTGTTTTGCTGCTTCGCGTTTCCCGCTTCCCAAAACCTTCCAGGCTTCCGTATGACGTCACAAACAAACATGGTGGCGCGCTTGAAAATACTCGACTGAAGGCGACAACACAACAATAAAGTGTCGTCGCTATTTGGAATCGATTTGAGTCGATCAACAAAATAATGTTGAGCAGAAGCTACGTCGCTCACAACGGCTTAACTCACCATGTCCAAGCCGAGGACGGCTTCCACGATTACCGCTTCGTCATCTTCGTCGTGTGCATCCTCCACTGATCCGTCTCGGTCAGTTTCCAAAGTTTTTCACGGAAAAAGTCAGGACAAGAAGGACGACCAAGTTCCCTTAGCGAATATCTGCAAAGGTGAATAATGAACATGCAATGATTGACGTGCATGTTTGTTTTGCATATTTTTGTTTTGCATCTGTAGCAGGCAGGAGTGATGGGGGAGGGGTAGTAGGTGAAAAACAAGTCAAGAATTAAAAAATAAAAACAAAAGTTTGCACTGTTGCACACAGTGCAAACTTTTGCATACATAAAATTGAAATTTGAGGACACATTTCGAACTACAGAATTGCTAAAACAATTTCTCCTTAAAATTATCCAGACAAACTCGGAATCAATGGATAAAAATGAATTGCACAGTGGCTAAAAAAAAACTTTGGACAGAGAAGTGAACATGACATTAAACTCCATTTCATGTTCAAAGATCTGCAAAGTCCTCCGCGCCGAGCCCACTGCATATTCAGTGAATCCAACCATGGAGACTCTTCAAATGACCTGGAGCCATCACAAGACATCGTTTGGGGTGCCATGTCACCCCCCACTGGTAAAAATCAAAACAACAATGTGTAATTTGCTTCCTATTTTAGCTGAAAGACACAATTTTCTCGACGTAATCTTAGATACAAGATGACAGGTATTCGAAAGACCCAACTATTTGCATACAGGCTATTAAAAAGTCCATTGCCCATTTATTGTTCCTCTAACCTGCTTTTTGTTTTCAGCGGTTGGGCCGAATGTGAGAACCTTGGAAATATCTGACATCGTCAATCTCATTGCGCCAAAGGTTAGCTGCTTTTCTAATGGGAGAAAAAAAAGTAATGGTAAACTAGCGTAGTCATCTTTGATTTTTGCATTTGGCAGGACACAAAACCAAGAGGTCCACTGTCACCTCTGTGGCAGTGGCTCTGCAGCCCGACCCCCTTGACCCCTGACGCACCCAGAACCAGAATGAGGAAGAAATCCCATCGGTGAGTTTGTCACCAAAAAAAAAGACAATTGTACCTTGATTCAGTGAGTAAAAAACGATGGCTCCCTTCTCCAGGCAGAACAACGTGAACGAGCTGATAAAACTGGCCCGGCAGTTTGACGAGAACATGCAGCAAGACAAGCAGGCGTCGGCCCAGCTCAACAACAACAACCAAATTGACAAAACGCCAACAGAGACGCCGTCACCACTGAACCAAACCGAGGCCGATCTCCGAGCCCTTTTTGACTCGTCCACTCAGAAGGTCAGCGGCGGCCTCAGCCCGGTCTCCTCCAAATCATCCCAGGACAAAAGCCAGCTCAACAAGTCCAATCCTGGTCCTGAAAAAGTCAAGGAGTCAAGCAGCAAGTGTGGCGACTTTGACGACGACTGGGACAACGACGACCTGCTCAACGATTCTTCTTTGCTGGACCTGATGCAGAATCCCGACCAGGATGGCAGCCCGGTCCGGCAATCCGCTCTGACCAACCTGCGGGACTTTTGTCCCAAAGTCAAGCCCACCACTCGAAGCACTTTTAAGTTGGAGACCAACTCTTACTTCCAAACCGTTCAACCCAAGCCAGAAACATCCACCAACAAGCTCTCCGACTGCGAATGGGACGACGGGGATGACGACGCTCTCTTCTACCAGGCGTGCGACAGCGTGGAAAGTCTCTCTCAACCCGCACAGTCCACCCCTGCCGCCACGCCTCTCGCCATCCACCAAACGTTGCCCGCTAACAGGAAATCGCCTCGCACCATCATGCGGTCCAGTTCGTTACCAGGCAACACTGTGAAGGTCAACCAAGGATGGAAAGCTCCGGTTTACACGAATCTCCCGATAGGATGCCGCGTGCCGACAAAGCAGGAACCCTTGTCGGCCTTGAAGAGGAACGTGTGCAACGCGGCGGTGAAAAGCAACAAAGGTGATGAATTCGAGAACCAGACCTTTTCTAATTTTTTCTTCTCATTTTCCGTTTTTCTTCTCATCCGCAGTGTTCGTCACCAACCAGATGACGGGCAAGTGTTCGGCAGAAGAAATCGAACGTAAGAAGCAAGAAGCTTTGGCTCGAAGGCGGCAGAGGATGCAGAATACGCAGAAATTGTAAAAAAAAAATTACACCTCTGGACTCCACCATGCTGCTATTGAAAAAGCTGAGATTTTTTTTTTTGTTTCACAAGTGCCGCAAATACTTTCATACGTCTGTTTGTTGTGATAGTATTAGACAATAATGTGATGGATGCATTTCAGTGTTTTTTTGTTTTTTTGCATAACTTGTTACGTCTTAGCGCACTATTTCTTGTAAATAAAATCTTTGTTTTGCTACTACACTGCTTTTTTTTTCAAATGTAAGATCTTACAGAAATTGGGTTTGCTTCCGTGCAGGTGTTGGTGCCTCCTCGCCGCCACCTGGTTTGATTCGGGTTCTGTTGACAGGCCCGAGCGGACATTTCGCTGTTGAGAATGAGGAATTATTTTTTAATCTGACGTATAATTTGCTGACCCGAGAACACAATGTTACCCTTTGTGGTCCCTACTAGTCAACTTCCCAGGTGTGTTTGGAGTATTAAATCTTCCTGTTCCATAAATCACAAGCAAAGAAATTTGCAGCATCATGAAAAGATTTTTGTTTTTATGACAGCCATTATGCTTTTTTTTTTTTTTTTTTATGATAACTTGGATTTATTTCAGCTATCTGATGAAGCTAGCAGGTGTGCGGAGTAGGCGCAGTATCATTCGCTAGGAGGGGATTAGCAACTGATCATGTTTGAATGTCTATTTTTGCAGACAATTTTTTCGTCTTACATTCTGCTCGTGTTTAGCGCACACACACACACACACGTTTGCACAGGCAAGCTGTCAGCGGCGTGAAATGACCTGTGACCATTTTCACGGTGCGTGTCATTAGGCAGCTTCAGATTTGTTTCAACAGCGCTTCACCTGTGGGCTCCATTCACGGGCCCCCAGGTATGACGCCCCCCCCCCCCCTCGGTATCCCACAATCCCCTTTGCAAAATTCCCCTGCTCACACCCCCAAGCAAGAACGTGGAAAGTTGTAAAAACAGGTTTTGTTTTTACAAGGCACTGAAGGCATCTTCATGGTGCAATGTCAACTTTGTTTTGTTTGCCTTAGTAGCGAACTAGCATGTAGCTAGCAAGTTAAACTACAAAATGGAGTGGGGATCATTTCCAAAATCTAAATCACCAGTTTTCCCGTTATTTTCAAATCATTCCATCGCCAAAATTTCAACCAAAGATTTTTCACAGTTCTCAAATTCCTAGCTTTTTCAACATTTTCCAAGACAGAATTCCAAAATGAATATTTTGTTATTTACACCGAATACTTCCACAACTAATCCACATCAAAATTTCATCTTATTCAGAACATATCGGTCAAATGCCAATTTTTTTTCTATGAATTAAATCCGATTTAATCCAATATGGGTGATAGCGTTTTGGAAACGGAGACTATTAGTGAGGAGGAAAAACATGATATTTATGTTGCTGACACAACATTGTAATTTACAAGTCGTTAATGGTGCGAATGTCTGGCGAGGAAGTCATGTGAAGGTCAACGTCACCCAGACGAAAGCGATAAGACAGACATGTAAAAAAAAAAAAAAAAAATGTTATTCCAAACTAAATCACAACTTTGGAATGAGAGGGGAGTAGCAGCAAAACATTTCTTGGAGAAGGATTTACGATCCCGAGTGAACCGGCGCAACGATTTCACGTCACGTTCGACGGCGGGGATTTTTTTTTTTTTTCGAGAGCGATCCCGTATTGATGCGCAGGCACGGCCATGCTTTATTAAGCGTGCTGATAAGGCGACGTCAACCGGCTCGTGCGCGGCCAACAAGCATTCCTGCAGCTTATATCTGCCAACACCTTTGCGCTACAATGGCTTTGGCCTTAAAGCCGCCCCTGTCTTCCCTAACACACACACACACACACACACACACACCACCATCCCCTCTGCCTTTAATAGTCAGCGTGGGATGTAATGGTGTGTTGACAGCTTTAGGCTGAGGTCATTTGGTTGCTCTACAGTGACATGTCCAAGCTACCCCAAAAGAAGAAATGAGCAGCAGATGCTGACGAGCTTAAAATCAAATTGCGGAATTATTTCACAAAAATCGGATTTATTATTTGCTAAATGACTTTCCTTGAAAAATATGGTCATATGTTAAACTGACAACAACCCTTAAAATGTGGCCTAAATTGTTGCTTCAAAGCAAAATGGCTGACTTCCTGTTTCAGGCATGGGTTCACGTCCAGCTAAATTTTGCCTCGATTAGCATAACTGTGTTCCAGACTGATTTTTTTATTTTATTATTTTGACTTCATAGTGAGTTTTTGAGCCAGTTTTCGTTCTAGCTATAAAGCTAACAGTGCTTGAGCGGATCCAAATTGTATAAAGGGTCTCAGTCATCTGGGAAGCTATTTCTCCGTAACGTTGGCTTAAAGGCAAGAAAGGCAAGAAGTGCCAATGAATAAATAAGCAGTGTTTGCAAATGGGGGCTCCCCAGTCAAATAAGACGAGCCGAGGCAAACGGATCGGCTCGGCGCGGCAGCTAAAGCCGCCGCTGCCGTGGGAGGAAAAGAAATTAAACATTTCCATCAAAGATTTTACTCCCAGGACTGCAGCGTTTCCTTTGAAAATGTTTTAAAAGGAGCTTCAAAAGTAACCAAGTTGTTGTGGGAATTTGCTCAGAAACTCGACATTGCTCCGTTTATTAGCAATGCTGACTTCGGAATCACGATGATCGATTTTTTTAGAATGAAATCCGATAAATTTTTGTTGATTCCTCAAGAAAAAAAAAAGAAAAAAAATCAATGTACTGGTGCCCTTCAACTGTCTATCAGTATCACAGGAGCATGTCCCTCCGACATACAGGGCTTGTTTAAACGCTGCCATACACACACACACACACACACACACACACACACACACGCTACAGGTTATCGCAGCGGGATTAATCTCCATGTGAAATGCGCTTCCTCCCTCGCGCCGGCAATTCTTGTGTCTTGTCAGCAATCTGGCTGTAGCGCTGCCATACAGAAGGCCTCAGTTTGTATTGATTGAATGAAGCTGGATCACACACACACACACACACACACACACACACACACACACACACACACTGATGACTTTGTTGCAGATGGAGGGATAGTGGGAGGGAGGGAAGAGTGTCAGGCGTGGCGTGATGGGCGAACATCAATCATTGCCTGTCAGCATCGCCCACTGACACCTCCTCCTCTCACTTTTCTTCTGCTTCACTGCTCGCCCTTTGTTTTCAATGGCCGTGCATGTGTGTGTGAGTATAAGACGTGGGCTGTTTGCAGGTGTTAACGTTCTGAGCTGCCAATTAGCTCTCGTGTCTTCTTTTCCCCCTCGCGGGTCATGACAAACTTGATGCGTTTGATGAACGCGTGTTGACTTTTGTTCGTGCACCTGCATGAGTTTGCGTGTTACGTATCTCGCTCGCCTATCCAATTAGCTGCTTAGAATTTTTTTTTTTTTAGTAAAGACTTCTTCTGGGTACTTTCAGCACAGTCTGGCTATTTTGCTGATTTTTTTTGTACAGTCTATAAGCGTTTTTAGAATTTGAGGTGTAATTCTACCGTGGGCCACTAGATGGCAGCGCATTATTTTGTTTGACTACATTTGAATAAAGAAGAAAACAGAAAGCCTGACAATGATCAAACGTTCAAACTCCTGCTTTTGACGCCAACAGAAAGCAATGGATGTACATTTATTTTATACTCGACATAATCGGGTTTGATTATTGATATATAGCTATAAACACAGAGATTGATACATTGTTTGCACAATATTTTTACTTCTGAAATGTAACAAACACCCCTGCTCGGAATCTAATGATTTATGGATGCTTCACAGAAATATATATTACTTTTTTTTTTATTTTGCAGCAGCAGTCTCGAGCACGTTCTCTTTACGCACTGCCAAAATCCTCAACAGCTCGCCTGTTTGTTAGCGAGAAGCCCGAGTGAGTGTTATTTGTAGCGCCAGTGGTTTCAATTAGCGCTTGCTAGGATGACGGATGGCGCTAAGACAATGCCGCGCAGACTAGCAGCTGGCTAAATGTGTCCAACTTTGTGTTTCCTTTTGTGTGTACGTGTGCATTCGCGCCTTTGTTTTGACGCCATCACTCCTCCGTTCAAGATAATATATTTCATCTTCATTAAGCCGTGTTAGGGCGTCAAAAATGCGGCAGAAATAACGTCAAATAAATGCAAATACATTTTTTTTTAATCCATTTAAGGATTTGTGAAGATCCACTTGGATTTAGAGGCAATGTGTCAATTTGTGTCTATTTTTCTTTTATGAAAGTGCTCAAATATGCTTGTTCAATAAAGTTAAAGTCTTCTTCTTCTTCTTCCAAGAGTGAAGGACTCGTGTGTATTATATAGTTGCACAGATGGAGTCTATGAATGATTAATAGCGGGTGATGTATTTCACCGCACGTCCAAGGTAATCTCCGAATAAAAAATTACCATCACGTCACCACAATTTTTTAAAAAAAGCTGAAAAAAACATAAGCTATTTATATCCATTTAAATGATAATAATAATGGTCTTAAAATTGGTTATTATTGTTTGCTTGAAAGTAGCTAATTGCGCATACTTATTGTACTGGACATACATACATTTGATATTTATGAGCGCAATATAATGCATCACATTTACTCCATTACTATTTGAAATATTAAAGACCCTACTTTGACCTTAACACCACAATAGAGGAGGACAGAATTGTTAAAAAAAAAAAAAAATGTTTTAAATCGAGAAAACACAATAAATGCATTCTACTTCTACTATTTTGCACTTATGAGACATAAAATTAAAATCTGAAGTTAATGCTTCTCTTTTTGGGGGCGTATAATCAAATATGCATGTATTGTATTTTTGAAGTCATTCATCTCCCGATGTCCAGCAGGGAAATACAACATATTCATAAATCATAGGCAGAAGTTAATTTAGAATTCAGGTCTCGGTTGAAGTCAGGCTGCTGTTCACAGTTACAACAGTGACCTCTAGTGTAGCTTCTTCATTTGTTTTTAAAAAGTCACACTTCCCTTGCCCTCTCAAAAAAAAATTAAAAATATATTCAATCTGCAAATGTATGTTTTCTATTTGAAATATTGCTCAAACAAATCATACTCATTTGAACAATGACAGGCCTAAAACATTAATATAATTTGAATATATAAATTGATTTATTTTTATCTCATTTTTATTAGAAATATTAATAATTATTAAATAAATATAAATCCAATATATAAATAAAAATGATTACATTTTAACAATTACATCTGAAATGTCCAAATAAAAAGAATATTTTATTCTTATTGGGCTACATTAGAGCGTTAAAGAAAAAAATGACGTATTAAACAGGTGTACCTAATGTAGTGTCCATAGAGCGTACATATTTGCAAACGTATTCAGCACAAACCGAGTCCCAAAGTACTCTTCCCGTCTCCCATCCGCGCATGCTTGTGGTGCACCAGCGAGCCCTTTAGCCTGGAGCATCGCACCATAAATGCTTGATGCAGCCATATGGACTCGTACTGGCTGAGGAGATTTACAGCCAGGCCTCTCAACAACGCTCCTGGACAAAACAAGGATGTCTGAACACAGCCAGTGCTCTAAATCAGGAGCACAGATGCCAACACTGCTCAACTAGCCCAAAACCATGTACATAAAGAAGATTCACCACCTGACTTTTGTCCCATTTACCTTTTGCACAGGTAGAATCCAAATTCCAAAAAGTCTCTCAGCAATACTGATCATCACATTTTATAAAAACTGATTTGAAAAACAGGTTGACCTCTCTGGTATTATATTTAACTGGTTCAGCTCCTATCAAACAGATTTACTTTGTCGGTATGGATCCACGTTCCTCCAGAATACATAAACTAGATGGTGGGATGCCCCAAGGGTCAATTTTAGGTCCCCTTTTTTTTTTTTACATGCTAAATGAATATCACGACTGTCGTGTGTTTACATGCACATTCCTCGACATGCTGCTGAACTTCACCTAAGTCAACGCCAGTGTCGGACTGCCGTGTAAACACCCAGTGCGTCGCCCCCCACCCCCCCACCCTCCCACCCCCCGCCGGCCCCGAATGCAAGGAGGCCCTCGGCTTCAGCTGGCACGGCCGCCCCCCCGGCCCGATCCGAATAACAGTCGTCGCTTTGTTGGCAGGTGATTGATGACACGCAGGAATTTCATTCACGGCCGCCCCAGTGTTGTGGGGTTACTGTGACGACCAGGTGAAAACAGAGTATGGGAGTCAGGGATATCTAGTTGCACGGCCTTGATGGTGCAGGGTGGGGTTGGAAGGGGGGGGGGGGGTGTAAAAGAAGTTAAACAAACAGCCAAAAAAATAGATAAACGCTGGGAATCACCTGGTTGGTTTTTCACAGTTCGTGTTGACGTTCCACAGGTGTGACCGAATGGACACTGAAAACTTACGTTTGTTTAATGTTCAATATTTGTCACCGCCGCACCCTGAAGGACACACACGGAGTGTTACAGGCTCACCTTTATCTATTTCAATGTTTGTTTTAGACAGAAAATAGGATGCAGCGCCCCCTGTCTGCGCTAGGCTTAAAATCTCGTTCGAAACCTTGCACCTCGGATTCATACCCAGAACTTCAAAGTTGCGAGGCAGAAATGCAAACAACGTGCTGCCCCTGAGGCGCTACGTTTAGTTTAATTGGTTTCATTTGAGGGTCGGAATTCCTGAGTGGGAATCGAATGTCATTGGGTCCTGATTGTGCGCGAGATGTTATCAGGAGGGGAACGAAGCGAAGAACATGCACGCAATCAGCAGGGTCACAGCTTTGACCAAAGCCATCCATCACGCCGAAGGGAAAGTCGACACCAAACGCAACTTTTTTTTTTTTTCACTCCTTTTCTCACTCGCCGTCCCGATGAAGTGTCGACTGAAACGTCAGGCGCTGTGACATGGACGCGACGTAGCGTAAATGCTACGTGGGGAATGCGAGAACCCATCCAGGTTCCCAAGTCCATTTTTTGGACGATGGACGTCTATTCGTGCAGTATTTCTCTAACCTTTTCATCAAAATAAAAACCTACTGCATCCAAATATCCAAAAACAATAGACCGCTCTACTGCATGATTCCGATACACTTGAATTGAAGTCCAACAACTTGGAAAGCGGAAAAGAGTCCAAAATGAGGACGAGGAGGAAGGCGGGAGACATTTTGAATGTTTATTGCCTTTCCATTGGCTTTTTTTGGGGGTTTGGACAAAAGCGCCATTAATGAGCCGCCAAAAAAGGGAAATAAAATGCTACTGATGACAACTGAATGAAGTTTAGCACGAAAAATACCACTAAGTTTGAAAGTTTGATTTTTGCCATGGCAACAAGAAGAGGCGTGGTCGGGCATGCGTGGCGTGCGGCGCCCTTGGCCGACCCTCCTCAAATAGGATGTCTGGATGTGTTATGGGGGCTATTGTTTCCTCTAAACATCTAGCACCAGGGCAATAACAATCGCATCAGGCCAAATCGGGTTAGCCCGGAATGGAATTAAACCCGCCGCGACCCCGCTGTCTGTTCGCCTCGCAGGCTCTCCATTAATAACGTCTAATCTAATCAAAGGCGCTCGGATGGATGGACGGCAGACCTACGTGTGCGTGCGTGCGAGAATACCGTCCGCGTTGGTCTTGACTTAATTGTACGTTTCTTGACTATCTGCGGCTTTGTATGTCCGAAATAAATGAAAGACAGGGGACAGATGAGAAGGTTTCATCCCCTGCTCTTATCTGTCTCTCCCTTGTAACTGATAGACAAATAACCCCCCTGTGGCTGATAAAGAGGCCTTGTTACAGAAGGATGGAGGGATGAAGGAGGGAGGCTGAGGAAAGATGAGATGAAATGAGAGCGGGATGGAGGAGATAGCGTGAATTAGGGGATGGACTGTGGACGCTCAATGCAGCATTGTGTGGTGGAAATTCAACTGTGGCTGTAGAGAAATGTTCTTCATGGTACAAGAGCTAGCATGTGGTCAAATGTATGGAGACACTTTCTTGTGATTTTTAATGATTGTGTTCCGAAACTTTGATTGGACTAATTTATTGTCGCTCCTTTTTGTGTGTTGGGACTTCTCCGCCAGGTTGTAGTATAATAAAGAAATGCAGTCACAAAAGAAGAGTTTCACTACTACTATAAGTGAGGCGGTCAGATAGTAATAATTTTACGAGAATCGTTTTTTGTTGGGGATAAGGAAGGAAGTGAACCAGACACCCGTGGTTCAGTACTGGCAGATTTTTTTGTTACATTTTTTTTTTTTTGGTCAATATAATTATTTTTGTCAATACAATTTCTTCAATATATATTTTTCTGTCAATATAATTTTTGTCCTAATTTTTTTTTTTGGTCAATATAATTATTTTTGTCAATACAATTTCTTCAATATATATTTTTCTGTCAATATAATTTTTGTCCTAATTTTTTTCTCAATATATATATTTATATATTTTTTTTTGCACGATTCCAGATTCCTACTTTTTCCACGTTTTGTATGTGGAGAAGACTCTTCCTCCATTTTTGTTCGTTTCTCACCCGCGGTCGTCCTTTTCATGGGACTTGAACGAAATCTTCTTTTGCGGTGTTTGTAACGCTTATTTCAAGCAGACCTGGCACTCACTTGCTCTTTCGGACGCTGGGAAACATTCTTCCCTCCATCATTAGAGCAGGAAACAGATTATTATTATTAGCTCCGAATCAACTTTCCAGGAGCTTTTGGACACTTTTTCTCCTCCTTCTTCTTTTCTCTTTGCCAGCATGTCTGTCTTTGCTCTATAATTCCCCCGTCTTTCCAATCATAAGTCTCGTTTATTGCTTCATTTTTCCTTTCCTACACTCTCGTTATTCTCGACCAAAGGTTTGCATCACGGCCTCAGATTTTGTTGGACCTTCTACGTTGGCCTTGGTGTTTCTATGAAGTCACATTTCAACACACACACACACACACTCCAAGTCTCATGTTTACCGTAGTGAAGCTTCCGGTGTGTAAATCAGCAGCGCTCTGTGTCGTTTATATTTTTACAAGCTCTTATGTTTATATTGCCGCTCTTCTTCTTTTATCACGATGTTGAAGCAAGGGAGTCGCTTTTCCATGAGAACTGATGACAACTAGGAACTAAAATTTTGACGTTCCTAATATACTACAAGGACATCGGAACTTTGATTTTTGGGTGCTTTCATTGTATACGAGTTTCCGTTTCCAAATTCAGTTTTTTTTTAGTTTTCAAAGCGGGATGTTGAGATATTAAATATTTGTTTGTGGGAAGAATATTGAACAACTCAACGATGACCTAAGGAAGACATTCCACTCAGGCTTAAAGGACGAGGCATGTATTGGTCATGATGACATCAACAACTAGATAAGCTGCACAATAAGCTTACCTTGCTCTTGCTCCTTCTGCACTTAGCCAGCAAAACACACACACACACACATACACACACACACAAACAACCCCAACCCTTGTCTGACATAAACAAGTCTGTAATTTACGACCAATAATATCCTGATTCAATCACCTGATTGATTTTGGACTTGTGTCCACTAATAAATCTCAGATCTTCTTCCTCTCTTATTGAGTCCTCCATCGGATCTCCACTCGGACTCTAACACACACGCACAGACACACACACGGCTTCTAATGGTATTAGAAAATCAAAGTCTCTAATTTTGTCCACGTATATCCGCAGGGCAGCCAGTAATAGATCCGGCTGTCCTTATATATATCCGGAGATGGACGAGGGGAGGAAAGTAGATGAAGACGGCAGTTTAACCCAAAAAAAAAGTGTTAAGTCTGTTAGCGTTTCAAAGTGGGGTTTACAACAAGGATTTTAAGATTGGTTAAGTTCAGTTTCAAGCCTGGAATTGACTTTAAAACAACATTAGAGTTACAAATTAGGAGGTTTAAGGTTTAAAGTAGGTTTTTTGTGCGTGTGTGTCATCCATCAGGGGCTCAAGGAGGCGTAGAAGGACAGCATCGGTGCGCCACAACAGCGTGCGTCCATCTGAAGCTAATGACACGTAACCGTATGCTTGCTTTAATAGCAAATGGGCCCGTTACAAGATGGCCGCCGTTGTTTATTTTTTTTTCCGAGCCGCTCGTTTTCAGCAGCATGTGTTTCATTTTTGTTCATAGTCGATAAAGTTTGACGACACTTGGGTATGTTAAAAAAAAAAAAAAAAACACACCGGACCTCGGGAGATTTATCTCACAAGTTCTGTTGCAAAAGTCTACACACCCCTGTTCAAGTGCTGGTGAAAATAAGATTGGAATTTCAAAGGATTATGGTGTCGTATTCGGTGCCGTTCAAACACAAAATAAAAACATTTAAATAAAAAATTAAAAAAATCTAAACTCAAACTACGGTGGCTGAGAAGGTCCAAAATCCCCATTTGGCCTATTTTAACAATTGCTCTACCGTAGCCAAACGGCAAAGGAGGATTAATTTCCTAATGGCGCCGTCAGAGAATAATTCGTTTTTTGCTCCCCAAAAGTTTAAATGCCACCGAGCAGATTTTAACATGTTTATCTTTTTATTGTCAGTCGGAGAACGAGGCAAGATGGCTGGGCGAGTTTGCTAAACGTACCAAAAAAAAGCCCCTTGACCTTTTCACTCGTAGACTAATCCATAACGTCACTCTTAATAATTGTATGGCTCATTAAAAGGCCAATCGGGCTCGTTTAGGCATCTAAATGTAAAATTCACGACCACTGCTATTGGCCGGATGAAAAGGTCTTCTGCGGAAGCGGGAAAATCTTTTTATTACTATCATTAGTTGGAGTGAAGCAAACTGGATTGCCAAGGTACGAGCACTCCTGAACACACAATAATGCATTTTGCTTTCTTTTAGCTTTTATGCTAACTTTATATTTTTTTCTTCATATCAGTGCATTTTTTGAAATTAATGGTCCATTGGCCCATGACGCTTATGACGCTCGAAGGTACATTAAGCGGTGAAACATTTAGTGCTTTGCCCTCGTTCGTCAGCGTCACCGCCGCCTCGTGCTTTTAGCGATACAATTTAGCACTTTGGCCACTTTACGCACACACTCGCAATTTGTCACACAAATCTCGCCGCAGTTCATCTTGCGCGTTCGCTCACGTTGATGCACGGCGGAGGCGGTTTGTCAACCCTGCGGCTACGTTAGGGGCTTTAATGAGAATTTACCGACGCATCCATCAATAAGATCCACGAGCGCGTGAATATACACCCACGTAATTGAGTGGTGATATCATGCAAGAACTAATCTGCTGAAGTTCTTCCAAAATGTCAATAAATCTAGTAAGATGAAATTATTATGGATGGACTTATTTGATGTCACAATAAGAGCTCCTCAACTCACTTCCACATAGTTCCTTGGCACCAAGATGTCTCACGTTGGTTGCAAAGTAATATTTTTAGTGATTTATCCTGAGGTCGTCACAAAAATATGCAGGTGATTGCTTTACCGGTCTCAGTATTTCCATTTCTACGTTTCTTTAAGCGCTCGGTAATGTGAGCCTGCTTGTTGCAGTAAACGAAAGTATTTTTCAAATGTAAATCTTGTTGTTTGTCATATTCCAGATGGCCCGAGAATTGGGATCCAGGTCAGGACGCTCTTCTGGAAAGAGAAGTGGAGAAGGATCGAAAGAGGAATAAATCTTGTGTCGCCTGACGTCATGCGTGTGCGGGGAGCGTGATAAGCATTTGGAAATGTGGGATTTTTTATGTAAGAGTTTTTCGGGAAGAGTTGCTGTCATATAGTTTTGATGGTGATGGGCGGATGGGGACTAGGGGGGGGTCTTTTTGGGGCAGGTGCAGCAAGTGGGTTGGGTTCGGGGAACAGCTGCTGTGGGATCGTGGGAGGCAATGGACGGAGATGGAGCAGAGAAGAAGAGAGGCTTGATGTGATTGGCTGCCATGTCATGCACATCCTTCATAAATCTGTCGACCTTCGTCTCCCCCGCTGTGTTGTGTATTCTGGGCCCTCCGCACTTTCTGTCTACTGCAAAGATTTCATGAACTCGTGAGTACAGCCGGGTCGCACTTAAAAGCGCCGATTTACGACGAGCAGAAAAGCATCACGTGGTTCGTACGAGGAGGACGCTGCAAGTTCCTACACGAGCAGCGATTCAACGATTATAAAATCCTTCAATCGTTGAGGAATTTGTGAACTACCACAACTAAAACTACCTTCTACTCCTCCTTTCAAAATAAAACTACCACCTCTAACTACTACAAATGAAACCACCACCACAAGGCATTATAGTAAAAGTGTAATTGTCCAGCTAGCGATTTAATTGGAACATTCCTAACTGTCATTTAATTGTAAAAATAAGCGAGCCACCGTTCTGTCAATATTAAAATGAAGTAAAAAAAGAAGAGAGCACACAAACAAGCCCCCCTTTAGAGGTTGCGCTCATAAACAGAGCGCCATCGAGAAGGTCTAAATAGAAGGGGAAAAAGCTAATAAACATTTATGGAGCGCTCGTAAATCGCCTGCGGTGACAATCAAGTTTTGTTATTCCCGCAATGTCATTTCAATGCCCTCTGCTGGAGACGCCATTATTCAATTGACACCCCCCCCCCCCTCATAACCCTCCTACCGTAATGACATCATCACCACCGGCCATTAATAACATCCGCTGAAGTGTACGTAGGAGTGACAATGTTATTTGCAATTTTCTTGACCACTACTTGTGTGTCGCGATGTGGAGCAAAGCACGCTGGGATGCCGATGTGCGGTCTGGCGGGACAGTGATGGAGTGAGTTGTGTTTGAGAAGCTAATCAGCGTCACGGGCCATAGAAGGAGCCATCTGTCTCACGCCGGCTAAATAACCGAAACGGAGCAAATAACCAAGTTTGACCACGTACTGTAGCCTTTTGTGGCTAATAGCCGTCATTAACCCAGATGTGGCTAAATAAGAAAAAGAACATTCATTTGCCTTTTCATTGGAGTCATTTCACGAGGACACATTACCACGACTGACACTACTACATACTTCTCCAACCACTATTAGCCCAACGACTGCTAGCTACTAGCTAACTACCACACGTGCTCTCTATATTTATCACCTATTTACTGTTTTTTTTTAAGTTATCAAAATGGGTACAGTCTAACTGACAGTAAGAAGCAATTGTAATTTTTTTTAAGTACATTTCAGAGTCTATTTTTTTTTTTTTGATTTAGTAATTTTCCTGAGTACTTTTACCATCGCTGAAGTGTGTAACTATGGCAAGTAAAGGCATTTTAAAACGTGCCGGTGCTTGCAGCGGGGCGGCTTTTTGCATAGCTCCGGGCTGATGTCTCCATCCAGGCCTCAGTGATCCTTCAAAAAGTCCTCCAACACGTCCCCTCAGGTGAGCCTCTGTCATACTGCAGACAGATAAAGCTCTGCGAGGGACAGCAAAACGGAAGAGGAGCCTCAAGAGTTTCTCCCGGAGGCCATTGGATTGTTTTTTTTTCTTCTCCAGACCTGTCACGTTGTGACAGAAGGCCTAATGACGGGAATAACTCCTTCAAAGATGAGGAATGCAGGTTATGGCCTCATGTGTGGATATTTGTAGCCCCTTTATACGTATGTGCAGCAGAAAAAATATTCTCGCACTAGAGTTAGCCTTTCAAGAAGATCCCGCACGTTACTGGATTAATAACGGTATTAATAATAATGGGACGAACGAACAGTAGAGTGAGTGACCATCGAGAGCGGGCAAGTTGTCAGGCCGCCCCTGGGGTCCTCAGAGGTATCGGCCATCTGTTTGCGCTGCTATTTAGCGGCGTGGACGTGTGGCCGTTTTCTGCTTAATTAGGTCTAGTAAACAGGCGGCCATCAGAAAGCAGCTGCTAACATCACCATTAATACAAATACACACACAGCCAGCGGGTTGTGAAAACAAAAGATTAAAAAATAACGGCAAGGGTGGTGTCAGGTCGAAATACCGTCAGATATTATTTTACACACTATAACAAAGAGGAGAAGACAACCGGTATTCGTTTTACAGTTAGTTACAGTCCTCCACCAATTCTGAGCTTCTCTTCCGCTATCTCCTCTTTTTATTTTGGGTTGGTTACAAGAGACGTTGCTATACTAAAGGGAGGGGAGATTGTGGCTGTAGCAACGCTGATTACCGTATTTTCCGGACTATAAGGCGCACCCGACTATAAGGCGCACCTTCAATAAATGGCCCATTTTAAAACTTGGCCGATAAGGTGACGAGAAAGGTTATGATGGGGAAACCCTTATGATGATATTAAAGATGGCACAGTTACAAATCTAAATAATCAAGGCACATTTTGTCAAATAAATAATATTCACAATGAGTAATGAAAAGTACTAAGCACACAGTTTACACACATGCTATTGCAACATGTTCACATAGCTTTGCCTACGTTGTGAAATGACTAAAATAAAAATAAATAATTTAGCAAAACCAATAACTGGAAAATATGCACTTTTCTTGCACTGTATGTTTTTTTTTTTTAAGCTCCGATGGACAATTTTTGACCACAAAAGCCAGTGAGAACGCATTTTCTTGGAACTGACGACAACAAACAATTGTCTTAAATACTCAGTTACTTACCACCGCTGGCTTTTCGTACAGCAAAGTTGTAAACTTGCGCGGGGGATGGCGCTGGACCTTAGCCAAATTTCCACCGGGCATTAGCGAGCAGCCAACTGGCGCAGGCCTCATTAAAGAGCACAGAAACCTATAACCATTAAAAGCCCATTAGGCAGCATGTAATTTTGTGGAACTAAATGGCGGAGAGTAATCAAAAGCACATGAAGCCCAGCTGGGCGACTGGGCAAACTGTTTGGATTAGCGGTGAATCCATCATTGGCAATGGCAGCTTTTCAGGGGGTCAATTTTACCCCGTGCAACTGCTACTCTTTCTTTTCGTCACTTGTTTTTCTGAACTGTGTCAACGAGATTGTTGGTAATCTCCTAATATAAGATAAAAAATAGTATAGATACGGGGGGGGGGGTGAAAATAACGATAGGCCGCGATGCATCGTCATAATTGTTAACGATGCAATCGTCCGATAGGAATAAGTATCACAGATGTGATTCGAGGTAGATAATAGGCGAAGAAGAACGAATTGAATCGTATTGCTACATAATTGGAGTGAATCGTATCCTATTGAATC
This sequence comes from Syngnathus scovelli, assembly GCF_024217435.2. Taxonomy (NCBI): domain Eukaryota; kingdom Metazoa; phylum Chordata; class Actinopteri; order Syngnathiformes; family Syngnathidae; genus Syngnathus; species Syngnathus scovelli. The sequence continues at coordinate 2,590,549 of NC_090858.1, forward strand.
GTGATCGGAGGAAATCATATCACGTCGTAATTTGTGTGCGTCCGACCACATCGTAATATGAGTGAGTCGAACCGCATCATCATTTGATGAATGATATCTGAACACAACTGGAATGAATCATATTGTTTTGGAATCGGAGTCAATCATCAACATAAGATTATTTGTGGAATGATTCGCATCACATTGTAGTTGGAGTGAACCATATTTTTTCTCATCACCGCAATTGATTGTTTTCTAATCGTATTAGAATCGGAATGAATCGTTGTAAAGGATTGTGTTGAAATTCTACCGGACCCGGAAGTATGGAATTCAGATTTATTACCTATTTAGGACGATGATGACTGAAACTTCTACATACAAACCGAAAAAGTAAAATAAGATGTTAAAGTTATGATATTGAAATCGTGCAAAGTTGAGGGCAAAAGAAAAAATGGGGATGAGGAAAGCAGATGACCTCATCCATTTGGGATGGAGTCGGAGTGGGAGCGAGGGGAAATGGAGGGTTTCTTCTTTCAGCACCTCATTTTGCTGGCGCTCCACATGTGTCTATTTAGGCAGCAGCAGCACGTTAAGAAAACCTCAGGGCGTCACACGCAGGCCATTCCTCAAAAAGCAGGCCGGATCGACAGCACTTGACAGGAAGTGACTTGTGTTCCGTTCCCTGCGCTCGAGACAGCTTTTAACGCTAATCTGCGCTGGGAACAATTTGTCCGAATGCTAATTTATCCGCAATGCGTTTTTTACTGATAACACAGCTAGCAAATCCTGAGTCAATCTGGTCGAATTTATTTTACGCCAACGTTTGACACAGCCAAAAGTTTCATTTGCAGAATTCAGTTTTTTTTTTTTCCCCAAAAAATAATTTGAGTAAATTACTTACCGTATTTTCCGGACTAAAAGTCGCTCCGGAATATAGGTCGCGTTAGCCATAAAATGCACAATAACGTGGAAAAAAAAGATATATAAGTCGCTCCGGAGTATAAGTCGCATTTTGGGGGAAATTTATTCGACAAAATCCAACACCAAGATCAGACATGAACGAGCAACAACAGAAAATTACGGTAATTTATTTTCACCACCCAACAGACATTAGCTAAACTACTCTGTCAGATCTTTACGGCAATCTTCCATCACGTTGTTGAATGCCGTCGAGTCAGCCAGCTAGCATGCTGTGGCTAATGCTAGCAACTTTGCTAACAGACCAAAATCTTTGATTATCACAGACAGCAAGAATGTGATTTTTTTTTCTGCAAATAGTTAGGTTTTACCGCAAAAATATATATACTAATGGTAAATTGTGAATGGTCAGAGGTGTAACATCGGTTAGCGTACTAATAGTACATTCGGATATGATCGCTCTGCAGCGTTGTGAAAAGTACGCCGTGCTTGGTAGTGAGTTGATGTGACAGCTACGTCCATTTTAACTCAAACCGGGGCTGAGCACCAAATGGAGTCTTGTTTCCTAGCATTAACATTTGGTTTCATGAAATTGATCTTGTTTTTCCTTTTGGAATACAGCCAGTTGTTCTTTCAATTATGCCCTAAGCTAATTGACTTGACTGGAAAGTGACATTCCTGCATAGGGCTGAACCAACGTGGCCGTCCTATACTTTCACATTGCAGTATTTATTTATTTTTAAAATTCTTTCAAACCACCCCTCCCTTTGCAAGCCGGTATTTTTTCCGAAGGTTTTCTTAGTCACTTTAAAGCTAAAAATAAAACAACGAAGAGGCTATTGAGCTCACTGTTACACACGACGTGGCTTTAAGTGATTATGTGCCGTCAAAAAGCATTTTTGTTGCTGTACGCCTTATAAATCGGTGCCTTGTTCAAATAAACACTGAAAACGAGCTGAGGTCTAGAGAAATTACACACAGATGATGTGGGCAGACCCACACACACTGAGTGAAAATTCTGAGAGTATAACTGGGGAAGGGCAAAAAAAGAAAACATATATTATGTGGTGCATCGTACATACAACATGGATGGCTCAGATTTATCTGGTTGACTGTTGCTAGGCAGATTTTAAACGACACAAATAAATAAATCTTTGTTCAAAAGGCTGCAAAATTACAAAAATTTTAAAAAATTTCAACATATATCGCTTCACCATACATCTTTAATTACTACTTTCCTACTACCCTGGGCTTTTCCTACCCTGAAGAACGTTCAAGTGATGCTCTCCACAATCTGCTTCATCGAAAAACTTTATTTACACCTTCTATGTTTACAATGCAGGCTTATTATAAATAATGAGCTCCCAGGTGGCCTTTAGAGCACCACTTGTTTCCCTTCTTGAAAATGCTCGCATAAGCGTATAGTTTACTGTGTGAGTTTTCATTTTACGTGTGTGTGTGTGTGTGCTGTAGCGTTCACGCCTGAGGGTGGGGGAGCAAGCATGCATGTGTAAGCAATGCACATATTTACATACGTGTAAAAGCGGCCAGCTGTGCATGCGGCCAATTTTTGTGTTTACGTTTGTTAGTGCACCGCGAGAAGCTTCGACTCCCGCGTCAACATTAATATAATCACGTCAATGTGTGTGTGTATTTCATACAAACAGTATATACAAACTATATACACATATACGCGCAGTATACATGTGCTAGTATAATTTGTGGAATGTTAAATCTGTTAAATTACATTAATTCACCCTGGCTTGGAACTCAAGCTTAAAATCCCGATTGGAACGTTTGAAAACCTAAATTTAATTGGAAACCTTAAACCAGGATGGAATCACTAACTATACCTGACTTTTTCCTTTTTCTGTGACTTTTAATTCATTTTAAAATTTGTATTCCAAATGAATGACCTTTCTCTCTAACACACACAAACACACACACCGGTATGACGGCGTATTAGCTCACTCTCCAGGGGGTCGGTTCAGATGGTTACGACCGTTTGTCACGAGGGCATCGCCAGTCTGTTACACATTTAGCATGACGCAGACACACAAATACACAAATTCAACATGGCTGTTTCAAATTACACACACAACTCACTGCCGCTAAATGATAAAGTTGCAGAAAGACACACGTACACACATTCTGTTTCGGTTCGACATTAAAGCCGCACCAGAAGGCTGTCGTTTATGTCGGAATAAACAACTGCTGTAATTAGCCCATATGCAGCCCTCCAAAAAAAAAAAAAAAAAGACAATGACACTCAATGGTGACCATTTAATGGCTCCGCATACACACTTAATATAAAATGACTTTCTCTGTTAGTAACGACCTATATTTCACTTTGGCACGCGCAATATGTGAATATTACAAACTATTTTCCATCGCGTCGGCGTTGCGGGGCTTCAGATTTGAAATCAGCGCAGCTTTTGAGAAGTTATAAACAAAGTATGTGTTGCAGTTATATGTTGCGAAAAGGCAGAAACTTTTTTTTTTGAGAATTTTTTTTTTCTTTGGAAGGTTTTCGGGGCGCTGGAACGGATTAACGGCGACTCAATTCATTTCAATGGGGAAGATGGATTTGGGATCCTTTTTTTTCTCATTATTTTCATCATTTCCTGACATTCTATACCGCTAGTTAGCTTCCCCGGCAGGTGTGCACTCCTGCCGGGCAGCTGTCAAGAGTTTGGGTGGTCTGGCACTCTTCTCCCTTAAAGCCTCACGACTACCGTTGTCTATAAATACAAACTTAAATGCATTCCAAATAGACAGAGCATAAATGTTCAATTATCTCGAGACTGAGAGTCAAAAGAAGACAAAACGCCGGCTCTGCAAAAACACACCGAGCCAACATGAGTTGTTTTTACATATCTCCCCACTGTTCCCGTAAATATGAAAATGTCTGTAATTATATCATTATCAGCAATGGTTGCCATATTAGCAAGCTGGCCCAAAAATGTGTTTAAAGATCTCCATGGGTGTGGAAATTCACATTACTGGACACACACAAGTGAAATATTACAGATGATTTAATTCCAGATTTCTTTTTTAATATATATGTATATATAGATAAAATATGTATAATATATATAAAATAATGTAATACATATAACCTTTAATTAATTTTCCACTATGTCTATCTTCAAACTTTTTTCTTCAAAAAATTTAAAATATATGTAGATATAGATGAAATATGTATAATATATATAAAATAATATAATATACATATAACCTTTAATTAATTTTCCACTATGTCTATCTTCGAACTTTTTTCTTCAAAAAATTATAAATATATGTATATATAGATAAAATATGTATAATATATATAAAATAATATAATATATATAACCTTTAATTAATTTTCCACTATGTCTATCTTCAAACTTTTTTCTTCAAAAAATTATAAATATATGTATATATAGATCAAATATGTATAATATATATATAAAATAATATATAACCTTTAATTAATTTTCCACTATGTCTTTCTTCAAACTTGAAATTTTAACTCATGAAACATGAACTTAACCTTAGTTTGAACTCCATGATAACTTAAATTTCACTAGTCTTAAATTTCTTAAATTGAAACCTTGACCGAGACCAGAGACCCTAATTCAAAATCCCACTTCTAATCCATTGACAAAAACGTCCATGAGAGCGTTTACACCTAAATTCGTATCGTAATTCGATTCATAGCGTGATAGGAATTCGAAACCATATCGTTCATCTCCAACTCCAACAGCTTGTCCCTCCACCAAAGCGAGCGGCGTGTTGCTGGGGATTATCCAATTTCCTTACCGCCTGGCCAGATTGTTAAGTATAATACGCTCAGCGGCGTATCTCTCAGTAGGCCACCGATGGCTTTGATAGCCGGAGCTGAGAAAGCACTCGAGGAACATGCAAAATGCAACCCAAAAAAAAAAAACGCCCGCAAGTTAATCTTGCATGAAAGTGAGCAATTCAGAAAACAGTCGGTGGCTCTTCAAACACACCGAGGGGGACATTTTGTGGCTTTCCGGGCCTCACAAGAAGATGAGTTACTCGTTGCTCACGATGGGTTCGCTCAAAAAATGGAGAACAACAAGGTTCCCCGGATCAGACGGCGTCCCTAACGAGGCATTGCCGGCAGCAGATGTTGGATGGGAGCGGAGGAATAACAGGCAGTGTTTTCATCTCAAACATCTCACACGCAATTACGCAGCCGACGGCACATCACTTGCGGTTCTCTGGCTTTGTTTTCTCAACAATTAGCTTTGTGTTTTCACAGAGGGCTACTTCATCGGGGTCTGGACCTCACGCTTTGCACTGATGCTTCGCAGTCAATTCTGGACTTGTTTGTTTTGGACTCTCCACATCGTAAATTTGTTTGGGTTATTTGGATTATTCAATTTTCTGCCAGTCCTCCGTTTTTTTATTTGATTTTATATTATTTCGCTGTGGTGTTGTACTCTTAAACACGCCATGATTTACATTTATACTGTTAAATTTGTATAAAAAAATGTGCATAGTTTATTGTGATTTACTTATTTTTTATTTTTTTATATTACTGTATGGTATCTGTATTATTTTAATACATTTTAGGGATTTTTGCTGTTTACAGTTTCTAACATTAGTTTTTGTTTACTGTTCTTTTCTGGCAGATGTCTATTTATTTATTTGCTGTGTTAATACTGCCTCAGAATATTTTTCTATTCACTATCATTTAATTTATATGAAGCATTTTGGATGCCAATAATTTATTATTCATACATCTTTTGTTGCATTAATTAATTCCCGGTCATTATTTTGAAAAATATTCTTACTACTCTACTACTATTTTGGATTTTTTTTTAATTTATTTATGTTGTTAATGTTATCTAATGCAGTGTTTGTTTATATTTCATTTCATTGAATTTTATATAGTTTGGGGCTTTTTGTTTCTCCTTTTTGAGGGATTATTAGCAGAAATGAAACTTTTGAGAGAACCAACAGCCTATAACAATCCTAATTTGAGATTAAAGTGAGATCCTGGTTTCCTCACACCCGTCCACCGTGATGACGCTTTGGCACCATGTTGAATCGCTGACCACATTTTACTCGATGGCGTTTAAACGATTGGCGCCTCGTTCCCCTTGACCCAGAGAGGCCCCGAGCCTAGGCGCATGTTAATTAAACCAAACATAAGATAACGAGCCCACGCTATTACTTATATTTTAGCTCCGGGATTACAAATTTATTCGTCATTCATTCATCATTAACCACCGCTAACAAAGTGTCCTTGAGTAAAACACACATTTTAAAAAAAAATAAAAAAATCCCATGAGGAATAACAGAAATTATTTGTCCCAGGGATAAACTGAGACAATTTAAAATGCCCAAAGTGCCCAGGCCTGCTTTGATTGGTAAACGCCTGAGAATGATCTTAGATCCGATACTTGTTCTGACCTTCCAAAGTGCAGTTTTACGGACCAGGCTGCAGGAATCGGGTCACACCTGCAGTGTCTGGCAGGGTGATGAACGATGTTGCTTTAAACTCGAGAAGCTGTCGTCTTTTTATGGCAGCCAGTGTTTACCCGCCATGCAAGGTCCATAATGACCACCTTTGAAGAGTCGCTTTGGACTACATTGTAAGGACAGAGCAGTGGTTCTGCTTCTCCTACGTAACTCCACGCAGTCTCCATCAATCATCCATCACATGCACCCGCAAACATGACACAACACGCACGTTGTGGAGAGTGTTGATCTTCTCCACTGTCATAAGAGGGAATGCAGTCCAAGTCCCAAACCCCAAGTGTCACTCAAAAACCCAGCAGCAAATGGTCAGTTGTGTTGGACTGCCCCCTAAAGGATATTTGATGCAACTGCACGCCCGTTATCCAAAATGAACACTGCAGGTATGTAACTTTTCACAAAAATGAAAACAAACAGATCAAGCAAATCCAATCGAAATAGTTCCAATAAACTATATTGTTAATTTTAAATTGTATCGTGGAGGGAATGGCTGGTTTTAACATCAGGTTCTTATCCAGAACTGCTGTGCATTCCTGGGAGATATCTTTCAACGCTCCTCGGAAAGACTTGCCAAATTCCTGCACGTTTCTTCTCGTTGGTGGACAGAAAGTGATTATTTCGAAGCAACAAACACAATGGAAATGTGGCTTGCTTGTATACCGCGGAAATGTGCTGTCAATACGCCGGGCTAATGTAAAAACCACCACGCAGGTAATAAATCAGAAATAATACGAGGATGTTCCTCTATATTGTATTTTGTGGAGGATAAGAATGGTCTTTTTTTTTTACTCTCTCAGGCTCCATCATTCACAGCACGCTCGTAAAAACCGAAGCCCACCGCGGCTTTATGGTACCCGGCACTGCCGTTAGGTGCCTCCCGCATCATCGAGGCCTGCGGGATGCCTGGAGGAAGGCGAACCGGGGGGGATGAGAGGGCTTATTGATGCGCAATAAACCTTTTATTTTATTTTTAGGAAACTGTGTGTTTGCTTTACTCGAAAGGGAACTAAAATGCAACCGAGATAAGAGACGGGGAGCGAGAAAAGAGAGAGAGAGATACATATAGACAGATAGACACATGAGCACACACACACACATTGAAGAGGGCCCCCGGCGGCCATTTTTCTTCGGCGGTCACACTCTTTTAGCCTCCAAGTCGAGGCATTCCTCGGCAAAATTTATGTCCAAACAGCTGCGCTCTCATCCGCCCCGGTGCACGCGCGCTCCTCGAAGACAACGCTGTCCCGAAGACGACCGAGGCAAATCTAATCCATTCCCCACCTCCGTTTTTCGCACATTCCGAGCAGCTGCTCGGATCGTACACATGTGCTTTGCGTTGCCTGCTTTGACGCCTCGTCCGGTAGTTTCACGCCTCGGAAATTTACAATTTTAAATCTCAGTTTTCCTCATTTGATTTGAAAAGTCAGCGTGACAAACTCACCTATTCGCACCAATCTTTTTTTTTTTTTACATATTTGAGATAGCTATTAAGGCTATTAAGATTAGCATCTGTTCTTCAAATTTCACCTGAAGGCGAACGATCATTCAACGCGAAAAACGATCGTAAAAAACATTTTCCACCCAGACCACATGCCAAAATCTGACACGTCGTAGGGAACAACTACAAGTCACAAAGAAAGGAAGAGCAGGCAAACGTTGCCGCAGGAACGTTTCGAATTGCTGAGAAGAATGAAACGATAAATCCCCCAGATTGAAAAACCGCCGCCGCGTTGTTTCCCGGCCTTGATTAGAAGGACCCACAAGAGTGGCAGGAGCATTAAGATAAAGATCTGGACTCTCCGAGAGTGAATTACACAAAGGGCATGTGTGTTTATTAAAAGTGACAGAGGTTATTATATAGGGAAGTCTCATTATGGCTACATTGTATTGGGCTATTTTCTAATCACAAGTTTTTTGACGCCCCTCCAGGGCACATCCTAATTGTTACCATGAGAGCCGCTTTCAGGGAGCAATGTTCTGCTTGATTTACAAACAACACCAAACCACTAAAGAAAATACAAGCGGCCTATCAAAAACTATTACAAAAAAAAATAAAACATTCTTGCTTGGTTTTGATTATAAGACAAAATTATTCTGGTCACATTATATTGAGTAGTTTCTAATATTTTGCTTTCTACATCACAGAAATTTTAATTTGTTAAATAGAGAAGGGAATTCATGAATATTTATATTATGCATTTAAATATTGTATTGCCTATTATACTCAATTGGAGTGTACACTGAATCACCTCTGAGGATGAATTAATGTAAAATAAATGTTTAGAAATGACCTCTACAGAATGACTGAATTTTCATTAAACAAATAAAAAATAGTGTACTTTTAATACACCACAAAGATTTCCATCATGAATGTAGGTGTTTATTTCAAGTTTCATTCCTTGAAGCAACACACAGTAATGCAAAAAACAACAAAATGTAATACTAACTGGATTCACAGAATCACTTTGCTCTTAAAAGTTGCAGAACTATCATTAAAAAAAAAAATCTATTAAATTTTCATGACATTTTGTCAGACATCATGAGTCCAAAATATGATGGATCAGCTCTGCATCATTCTAAAACATCCTCACTTTTTCTTTGTCCGCTTTGCTGGCTTCGCGTCAGGTGTTTTGCTGTCCGCTGCTTTTTTTTTGGATGCCTTTGCCTCCGGATCAAAAAGGGCGTTCCTCATAAAGCGTCCGGCGGCACCTTTATCCAAACGAGCCGCCTTCTTCTTGTCCGTGATGGCTTTCACTCTGCTCATATAAGTCTTTATTCGCTCCTGATAGGCACACAAACGCACTAGTGATGGACGTTGTCCATTTCTATTCTCCGAGTTACAATTTAATTCTATATTAAATCAAATACTTAAGAGATTTATTCTGCAAGTCAAAATATTTACAAAGAACAATTATAATATCCACAAATATTAAATCCTGCCGTGAAACCATATGTGGCATGTTACATTTTAGCACTAAAACATCTAAAAAAATTAAAAAAGCTAAAAAAAATAATTTGAACATGGGGTACTAAAGTAAAAAAAACTTTGCTCTCAACAATATGAGAAGTGATAGTTACGTAGCGGTCAGGAAGTCTGGAAGTCCAACCATCACATGAAGGAGGCATTCTTCTTGCCGTTTCCGACGACACAAAAATCGTCGTCTTCAAATCAGCGTACGACTTCGGGACGGCGACTTCCAGCGTGTTTTCAAGTTGGTATCGCGTATCTCGGTTCGAATATGTGTACTCGCTAATTAAACAACTGGATTTCCAGAATTTGCTGGCATTTTGCTGGCATGTCCCCAAGCATCGGTTTTAAAAGTAGACAAAACTCGCTTCAGCTTGCTTTTGTGTGATATATATTTTTTAAAATCCCGGTTAAATGTCGCTGCAGTGCAAATGCAAATCACATATAAACCAGCCAACGCTGGCCAGGTCAATTCAACTAATCCTCTGAATTAAATCATTCAGAGGATTTGTTGAATTGACATGGAATGGTAGAGGCAAGATACAAAATTTATATTGAATTGTGAAGGCAAGTTTTACAATGTAATGATTAAGCAATAATGTACACACCCATGATACAGATAGTGAATAAATGTAGCAATGGAGGCAAAAAGACCAAAAATGTACATACCAGTTCTTGTTTGATGCCATGTTCTCTTGGGTTGATACCTTGTGTTACCAAATACACTGTAAAAGATGGTAAAAGGTATTTAAAAGAAAAACTAACTTTAAAAAAAAAAGACTGGAGAAAAGAGAGTATTTACTTACTCCAGAATAAAGAATTGAGTGTGTACGTAGACATCAGATCCAGTTTGGCCCGGTCTAGAGGATCCAACTGTCGACAGAATAATATTTTATATTTCCACATAAGCGATAATTCTACTTCCATTTAAGCAAAGTATGAATAAAACGTACCTTTTGATCCAGTTCATTTCTGGGCTTCGACATGAGCGTGCCCAACATTTTTTTGACAGAGGCCACCGACGATTCGAAACCTTTAAGCTGCTCGTCTATCTCGTAAGGATAGTCGTCCGTCTTACCGTCTGCCGCCATGGTTCTGTGGAACAACCAATATATTGATGGTAAAATCACGCAAGCCTTAAATGAACGAAAAAAATGAAAAACTGCTGATATTTACCTGTAGGATGCTAATGTTAGCTCTTCCTCATACGCCACGATGGTCAAACGCGGATGTGACGTAAGGCAAACGGATGTGACGTAAGTTAAATGGATGTGACTACTCTACAGCGCCCTCTATCCATTGGAGTGTGCACTGTTAGTCATTTATCTAATACTGTATGTAGTAGCGAACCAGTTTGTTCACTTACCTTTATAAACTAGTAATCGAACTCTAAAAGGAAAGATTATAAATAATTGTTAATAATTATATAATAATTCCAAGATATCGAGAAAAAGGCACTATGTCGTTTTTGTCTTTTCCAAACAGCATGGTGGAGTTACTTACTGTCTCCACAAGAGGGCAGTACCACACCGTTTGAGAATGTGCGTAATGACGTACTCAGTGTGCTCGCTCGTTAGTTGAATATAAATGTTCACACCGTTTTGTGGTTAAATTTGAGCTTTCACATCATATATTTGGGTCTTTTTTTTATACTTTAAGCCTCACAGCATTTACGTGCAAGCTATACTGTCACATCCAGTGAAGGATGTGACAGTAGGGGACCACAGGAGGACAAATGAAGCAAAAGGTCAGGAAGAAAAGATCAAATTGCCAGCTTTGACCTTTTAGCTTCTTCATTTCAAAGTCAACCCTTTCTTCAAAAGGACCATAGCTCGTGTTAATAGAGACCGAGATGTGTTTTACTTTTTTGAGGGACTTTCCATTTGGTACCGGGGGACTGGCTCAATCCAGGTAAATTGGCCTTTATTAAATTAATTAAAATGCTATTAACTATTCAAGCCACACATTTCCTGGCCTGTATATTTTGGGCACCAGGTGGCAGTGTAATACCAAAAAGAATTACAAATGTACTCAATAAGCAGTTTCAACAGTTTTCCGAACTTAAGAGCATTTTAATTGTAGAAAACAAAATTCTTCACAGAAATATTTAGACAAACAACCATACCATGTTATTTTTTTTATACATCCTAATAACAGGATTTTTCACTTTCGAGGCAACATTGTGGTTATTTTTCAACATGTAAAAAGCCACATCCCATTGAAAAAGTTCCAGTTTGTCTTTCGACTTCCCAGTGACTTTGTTTTCACACGGTGGTGAGTTTGGTGACGATGAGCACGCGCACCGTCTGGTCGAAGCCGGAGCAGACACAAAGGCCCAGCTTGTCGGGGCTCCAATCCAGGCTGGCGATGGGCTGCGTGGACAGCGTGACGTTCTGAAGCAGGCTGACCGAGCCAGCCACGCCCACGCTGGTGCCGTCCGAGTCCTTCTTGCTGCGCTGGGCGGGATACTCGCTAGTTGAGAAAGGGGGGAATTTATTTTAAAAAGCCTGACTTGTGTAAGGTGAAAGAAGATGGTGGAAAGGTTCCTAGGATAAATACATTTGAAAATTCTGACTCACTATTTCCACAGATGAAGGTTGCCTGAGCCGCCAGCTGTGAGGAAGATTTCTCGGTTCTGAGGTAAATGTCTCACCTGCCAGATGGTTGATTTATGAGCCTAAAAAATAAATATTAAAAGAGGATCAAATTAATTCAATTAAAACTAGATTATTTTAACGCTAGTAAACATCGCCTGCTGTCAATCATGGCGGCAACAAACCGCAGAGGAAGACACAAACACTTGCAGCTGTGAAAATGCTCCCCAAGCTCACAAATGGAAAAAAAAATAAAATAAACACTACCTTCTCAGAAATGGAGGCGAAACCCTTGGTGCGGTGCTGAGTCCGCAAGTCAAACACGTGGAATTTCCCCTCCAACGAGGTGGCCACCATCTTGTTCATGTTTATGTCCTTCCTGTCGAACTCCACGGAGCACACCTGGGGAAGAACAGGAGGAAAAATGAACGGCTATTCGTAGAAGCCCTGCTACCGATAGCAAAAATCTGCAAATAATTCAAGGATAAAATGATCAGTGATTAATTCTCAGGATTTTCCACGTGTTTGGTCCTCACCCCGTTCTTAATGTTGGTCTCCCAGCGTAGCGACATGTTACGCAGATCAAATAATTTGATGTCGCCGTTGTCGTAGCCGGCGCACACGCAGCGGTCCTGATCGTTGAAGGCGTGGCCTGTGAGCACAATTCAGAAGGGCGTATGAATCATATCCTGAGGTGAGGAATAATGTAAGAAATAAAAAAAATGTCTTGAAAATGAACTGGTAAAAGAACGAGTTGCCATGGCGATGCAACGAACCAAAAGCAACCGTCCAGCAGTCTCGCTTGGCGTCCCCTTCCACGGGCTGCATGTTGGCCACGGGTGAGTCACGTTGTCGAGGGTCCCACACTTTCACTGTACCTGTAAATGAAGAAGATATATTGTTAAAAGAAGACATTGTTTGCAATATTGTTTTTTTTAAAATAAAATAGAGTGGCCAAAATTAGAATTGCAGTAAAACAGAAATGTACCATCTCTGCTTCCAGTCACAATTTCTGGGGCACCATCGCCAATATTGAGGCCGCCAACGGCATCGATGCAGTTGACGATCTCCTTGTGGGCCTTCACGGAGTACACCGGGATGTTGGGTTCCTCCAGGTTCCTGTAGAATTGCTGCGTTAGCCACTTTAGAAAGCAAAATTAAAGGCTTCCGTCTGCACATACTTAGAGATTACCATATGTTGAGATTTCCGTCAAAGTCCCCAGTTGCTAAATGTCTTTGGCGAAGAGATGAAGCCCCGAATGTGCCGCACTTTATAGGCTTGGCTTTCTCTACCTGGAACACAAAGGACACAATCTTAAGAACTAAAGGTCTCATTTGTGGCATCTTCATCTGTGTATATGATTTATTTGTTTTGAAAATTTGCCCCCTGATGGGTTTGAAGGTCTCCCGTTGCTAAGGAGACGAGGCACCAACAAAAAAAACCTTTTCCCCAAAATCTTGAACCGTGAGTTATCTTACGAATGTTTTTTTAAAAAAATGACAATGTTTACCTCTTTGATGAGTTGAGCCTCTCCGTGCTGCATTTCGTAGATTTGAATGACTCCAGTTCCTCTCGGGAAGTTTCCAAGACACACGAACTTGGAACTGCACGGGATCCATTTGCAGTCAAAAACGGTGTAGTTTAAACTCTTCTGGATGTGTGCGATGATTTGGGGCTTCGAAAGTGGCGTCGACATATCGTTTGGCCCACAATAAACGCCAAATTATGTTGAAATGTGAGAAAATTAAGCTAGTACATGATGCCAGAAGCTTCCTTCAACTCCAGCAACGAAGCTACGTGCCTGAAACGAAAGACGTCACGACTGTTTAAAGATATGCCTGTAAAAAAACAGTATTGTTTCCAATAAACATTTACTATATTCATCAAAAAATAACCTTGCTCATTTCTCTTATGCTAAATTAACATGGGTATTATTGTAATGGTAGACATGGAAATAATCCTTATTTACATTTTGCTTTTTTTTTCAGGCGAAATCGACGTTGTCTTTTTAGGTCTTTCCTGTTGCACGAGGACATCATCATACTCCATGCTCACGATTTAGCCTACATTTTACTTCATAATCGAAGTTTTTAAACGTGAATTTCACCATGGATCCGGCGACAAATGACACAATGGAAGCTGGCGCGGTAGAAAATCAGGATGACACTGACAGTTTTATCAAAGTTAAGTCTAAAAAGAGCCAAAAGAGGAAACGCGAGCCAGCTGATATGGACACAGAGGGTCCAGGAGCAAGCAAGAGGCCACAGTTTCCACCTATTTCTCAAGATAAATTAAGGGTATTAACGATCGTATTGTGTGTAAACTATTAAATAAAAATTAAATATAAGTGTGAATCTAAACATTTGCATTTTTATAGGGAGCGGATCAGATGCGTAAAGTCGCTGTCCCAGCTCATCGTTACACACCTCTAAAGGAGAACTGGCTGAAGATCTTCACTCCCATCGTGGAGAACCTACAGCTTCAAGTCAGATTCAACCTCAAAACGCGAAATGTGGAGATAAAAGTGAGTGTCTGACATTGCAGTAATTTCCAGGAGAAAATTACTGTAGTGATTTATTGTGTATATTTTGCAGACTTGCAAAGAGACACAAGACATTGCGTCACTCACCAAAGCAGCAGATTTTGTGAAAGCCTTCATTTTGGGCTTCCAGGTTGAAGTAAGTGTATTACAAACATTTTTTTTTTTTTACAATAGAACTTTATACAAATGGATATGTTTGTGGTCTCTTCCCAGGACGCCTTGGCCCTGGTCAGACTGGACGAGCTCTTTCTTGAATCCTTCGACATTACAGACGGTAAATATAACCTTTCACAATGTCGACCCCGCTGATTGGAAAGGTCAAATTCTGTTCTTGCAGTGAAGCCGCTGAAGGGCGATCATTTGTCCCGAGCCATTGGCAGGATCGCAGGCAAAGGAGGAAAAACCAAATTCACCATCGAAAACGTTACCAAGACTCGCATCGTTCTGGCCGACACGTCAGTTGATGAAAAATAAGCCACAATTGTTACATTATTTCTGGAGTTATTTGTGTAGTGTTGATTATTGTCATGATGATTTGTGTCCACAGCAAAGTCCACTTATTGGGCTCCTTTCAAAATATTAGGATGGCTCGGACAGCCATATGCAACCTCATCCTAGGTAAGTAAGAATTATTTTACATTTCAGCCATTGAGAATGTTTGAAAATGTAAAACACTCTCAGTGGTCCATTTAAAATCCAATAAAATCTTTATCCACAACAGGAAGTCCACCTTCGAAGGTCTACGGAAATATCCGGGTGGTCGCCAGCAGAGCTGCAGAAAGATTCTGAACCGGTCTTCTGTGTTGGGGTTGATAAGAGTTCATTTGAATTGGACTTGAGATCATTTGAGGAATTGGAGATTGGTGGGGTGATTTTTTTTGTGTAAATTTTGTGTGTATATAAAAAAAAATAATGCAAATCATCAGTAGACTCACTCCGTTTTGTGCAGATTGGTCATCTTGTGTGGAAATTAAAATGTTATTTTTAAATACAATGTCTGAAACTAAGTTTTGTTAAAGAAAAAATTCAAATTTCAATATGTATTTCAAAAAAATACAAAAGGGACAACTCATTTTAACCATTCAGTTTATTTAAACAGTATTTCAAGTTCATATAGTTGTATCAAGTTTCCAACAGTCCCACAGCATAAATTGCAGCATGCAGAAAAACGAAAGAACAAAAAAAATCTTAAATACTATATCATCATACAGTATATATTTGATATCCCCCACACGCACAAACTCAAGACGAAGCACTTCCAAACCAAAGCATAAAGGTGTCAAACTATACAGAGACAGAAGTGCATTTAACAAATATATATATACAAAATGTTGAAGGAAAAAAAAAAAAAAGCGTATGTGGCGGTTAATATTATGACACGCATTGTACTGCAGTTAAGTTCATGTGGAGACCAACCATTTGGCAACATCCATTTTGTGTAAATGATTTCTATCCACATCATGTAAACAAGACTATTCGTTCCAAACGCGTTCATCTATACATGCACGAAAGAAAAACTCATTTCCACATCATGCAGATTCCAGTTTTGATTATTAATTCAAAGCAGCCCACCCACTTCCAGTTTATTTACTTGGAAATATTTTTGTCATCTCAGGCCTGTCTTAACATGTCCTAAAATTTACATTGTATGAAAGATGTTCTATTTTTTGCAAAAATGTTTTAAAAGAGATTTACCCAAAACGCTAAAATTCTTATTCCAGCCCCCATCCAGTGACAACAAAAGTGCTAAGTAGCTAACAAATGCTAAAAAAAGGGTAAAATACTGTTCCAGGCATGTCTAGCCAAAAGACAGATCGTTTTTTTGAATTTTTTTTTTTAAAGGACATTTTTTGCAGAGAAGACGATCTCACAGTTGTTCAAGTTTGTCTCACCAAAATCCTCTCATTTCTTAATTATTTTGAAAATACATTTTGAGTAATTGTGTGTGCGTGTGTGTGGATATGTTAGCTTGGCACTTCATACCCGACCATCTAGTTCTAAGTCAAGTGTGACTATCCATACTTTTCTCACGTATAAAATAGAAGAAAACAATATAAATATGTAAATAAAAAAAAAAATGGAATTCCCTCCCTTCATCTTAGTCACCTCCTCGTCCTTCAGTCTCTCTTCTTTTTTTTTTTTTACCTGGTAGGCAGCCTTTCACTGAACACTTGAACGAGGCGCTTCGCTGTGGAAAAGCGACACGGAAATGTTCCGCTGGTGGACACTGAGGCGGGTTTTTCTTGATTTAGCCGAACAAGGCGGAGGAAGCGAGCGTCGAGGAGAACTCAGGAGGGCGGGGAAACTTGCACGAGCTGGAGAGAGGTCGAGAAGGGAGGTGGTGGTGCGCTCACACATCCACCACCATCTTTTTGTGTATGTCCAGACCGCCCACCACCTGCAAAAGGAATGGAAATAGGTTCTAGTGAGTGGTTTAGAACTTTGAGTCTTGCTCTGCGCCACTTCTGGATGGTGTTCCACAGGGTTCAATTTTGGGGCCCCTGCTGTTTCGTATATTTGATC
Organism: Syngnathus scovelli; assembly: GCF_024217435.2. Lineage (NCBI taxonomy): Eukaryota > Metazoa > Chordata > Actinopteri > Syngnathiformes > Syngnathidae > Syngnathus > Syngnathus scovelli. Next base: position 2,607,570 of record NC_090858.1, read on the forward strand.
ACTCCAATCGTACTCCGGAGAGAGTTCCGACTCACCGCGCAGAACTCCTCGAACGATATCCTGCCGTCGCCGTCTTTGTCAGCGTTGATGATGGTTTTGTCCACAATCTGCTGGAGCTGCGTGTCTTTTAGGTTGTTGCCCACCATCATCTTTAGTACCTGGAAAAGTTCTCCATTGGAGATGTAGCCATCCTTGTCCATGTCGTAGATCCGGAATGCGACTGGAAGGGTGGGGGAAAAAAAACTCCTAGAACATACTTTTCTTGTTCCAGGAATAGTCTATCAAGAGTTGACTTACATCGAAGTTTTTGCTCCTTGTCGCCTTTGACGCTGAACTGTGACACTCCCTCGATAAACTCTGTGACGGCAAAGGGTCAAAGTCAACAAAAGCTGACTTACTGTACGATAGATAAGTCAGTATCGATATCCGAGTAAAGTACGCAAACGTCTCTACGGCAACGAGAAACCACCTTTAAAGTCCACTTCCCCGTTGCCGTCCGTGTCGAATATGTCGATGACCCTCTGCACGAGAGGGTTCTGCTGTAACTCGGGCAGCGACATGAACTCCTCCACGCTGAGCGAGCCAGAGTTGTCAAGGTCCAGTTTCTTGAAGCGCTTCCCCAGACGCTTGATCTCGTCCGGGTCGACTGAGATGGGGAAACACGAGACGTTTTAGTGCTGATTTGTAAAGTCCCAATTCCTTGATAGAACTTGCAAGTAGGTCAAGGATATGGCTGGCGGCGTGCAGATGGCACATTGTGTTCTGGTCTGATTAAGGAGTCCAAAGTATATTCAGATTTTTGGGTGACAATCATCAAGTCAGCACTTAAGCATTCCCAAAAATGTCTTGCGAAGGTGAATGAAGCTAGCGGAAGACATCTTCTGGTTACCAAAAGGTCCAGGATGTCAGTTTCCCCAACTAGAATCTATAACCACATTGTATTCTAGATTTGATCAACCTTCAAGAATTGCGAAACGGTCTAAACCACTATCCTACGCTCCGATGTTATTTATAGTTGGTCCGTTGAAAAACCTGACCCTCCATCTGACTCAAGGGAATCTCCCCCCAGGGAAACCCCTTCGCAACAAGGAGGTCCAATCAGAAACTCCAGACAGGCTAATGATGCCTTCATGCTTCTGGCTCAAGCTCGAACGACATTTAAACGGGTATTTGTCGCTGTCTGACATTTTGAAACCTAAGCCCCTTGCTCGCTGACTATCTAAGCGACTTTTCCAACAGACCTCTACCGTCTCCCTATCCTGCGTGCTCGCTACCGCCTCGATTTCGACATCGTATTAAAGGCGAGGTGGAATGCCACCGGACACGCCCGGGTTATGAAATCCAAGACCCGAGGCTCCCTGCTCATATCTCTCTACGTCGTGAGCTCTGTCAAATAGAGGTCAAGTCTCGGGTGAGTTGGTAGAGACGCTGGTAGATCCTCCATGGGTTGAGTTCTGGGTCATTCGTTATAGAGCCGCACCACCGCTTCTACCCCCTCCCTCGATTTATGCCTGGAGACTAATTCTAGCAGGTCTCAACGAAATATGGACCATCTGTTTGGGTTACTATGTTGACAAAAAATGTGACGAGCGACGACGAGCTGCGATAACGTGGCGGTAATTTCATAACGGAAATCGTGGACGTCTGTAAATAATCTATTGGAAGTGCATAATTGAGTGGTGGCGCTACTTACAATGCGTGCACATTTCCAAGGGGTAGCTGGCTTCATTTCCCTGAGGAGAGAAGAAACGAGAGCTTGTTGATGTTCGAATCACATACGCAAAGTCGTGCCTTCTTCCGGAACATTTGCGGAAAAATATTGTATGTTATAAAATATGACTTTTGCTAATTATGGTCTGTTGTTTTTTGGCATATTGAACCAGGGCGCAGCCGTTAACGATACCAACCAAGCCGGCAATTGATTGTCTGTCGGGCAGCCTCCCACCAACCCCCCCCCCACACATGGAGCAATATATTTTCAAAATCAAGTCAGCATTCTTCCTCTTCTGTTCTTCAACCCTGTTGCAAAACTGCTGCGAAACATGACACGTGATGATGCAATCACAGCAGACTAACCTACTCCCCCCCCCCCCCTCCTCTTTTTTTCATTTGTCAGCTTCCAGGAATAGACAATGAGCACTGTGTGCCAAGACAACCTTTTTACCTGAGGCTGGATTTACGTTCTACGGTTCAAGTGACACTTTTCGGCTCTCGTGCGTTACAAATCGGATATGCAAAATAGCAAAAAAGGTGAATCGGATTTTACGAGTGACTAATTTATTTTCTGGTTGTTGCTTTTCTTCAAGTCATCTTTAACGTTGAGTTAGTTATTTTCCATAAATATATACTCAATCATATCGGATGTGTGTACAATATTTTCTTTTAAATAAATCGAGCACTCAATCGGAATTGGCCACTAGGCCCTAAATCCAGCCTAAGAGAGGTTGTGGTATTTTAAGATCGGGAAAGAAACACGGGCGGAATTAGCCATGAGATTACACGAGCTAACAGACGAGACAAGAATCTTGCGGCTCGCTAAAGCGACATCTAAGTCAAAATACAAAAAATTAAAATCGGTGATTCAACGAACCACCCGGGATATATCCACATGCAGAAAGCCACTCCAATCCTCTTCAGATGGAATAAATTCAAGATGGATGGCGAAGGAGAGGCGGCATTGTGCGTCCTTATTCATAATGAATGTTTCATTCACAATCAATAAATGCTAACACTAGTTTAGCATATGTAAGAGTCTGGCTGGCAACCCAAATAAGCATAGCTAATTATAGACCTGCAAAAAAGGGGGGGGGGGGGGGGGGGGGGCATATTCCACTGTAACAAGTCAACCCACACATATAATCACAGTTTATATGACAAGATAAGACCTTGAGTAAAACCTGAAAAGACACATTATAGCCACCTTTTTCAGTCGGCCAAGTACACCAACACCTCAATTGACAAGTTTTTCGGGATACGAGTTGTCGATCAGGTCGGCAACAACAGATATGATGGTGCCGGCCAACTTCACAACAAGCAGCAGTTTGGCTGAGAGTCAACAATTCTTCCAAAAGGAGGTCAAGGGCTTGCTTCAAGCTACTGGCACTTGCAACTAAGGTTCTTTGCAAAACTAAATATATATATTTTTGCACATCAGGTGCACGTCCTTCTACAACTTGAACGAGGTAGAAAGTCCGGGAAATGTGAAATATTTAGATAGATCTGATACGGTTTAAAAAAAAAAAAGCAGCTGAAGGCCAGCGCTATAGAAAAAGTGTCCACTACCCACCAGTAGTGCTGCAAAGCGGTGCCAACACAACTGCAGCGATGTACTGAAAACTGAGTGGGCTGCGTGAATGTGCGAATGAAGCTCTTATCTTGTTCCATATTAGCTGCAGCAGCGTTTGATTGCTCTGCAGCAGAATATGGACTCTATAGGACATCCTATGAGTTGGAGTCCATTATGTTGTTGGGATTTGACAACTGTGAGTATGTTCTTGGGGCAGTATGGTGGTTCGCTGGCTTTTGGTGCCACACAATGCTGCTGAGAGAACTTCAAACGTAGTCATTGTGTTTGTGAGAAGATGCTCCCTAGGGGCATGAGGGAAACACCCTATTGAGTCTTGCTAACATGCATTTTTATGGACGGAGAAAATCTGCAGAGACACCATGCAAACTACACACGAAGGCAGGAGCCAAGATTTGAACCTCAAACCTCACAAGTGCATGGCAGAGGTGTTGACCACTAATCCAGATCATTTATATTTAATTGAAGACACAGTTTTGCAACACTGGATTATTGTTTATCTGGCTTTAACTACTTCCTTATGAAATGACAGTTGCAACAGTAAACACCGAGGGGGGGGGGGGGACTAAATAAGATATTTGACACGACGTTTTTGAATACTTGTATCATGAAAACGATTTGACACAAAAAACGGGAGGAAAAAAAAAAAAACAAGACCACTGACAAGGGATCAAGAGGCGCGAATGTGGGCCAAAGGCTTCAGGCTACTGACAGGCTAGCCCCCCCACCGCCGCCCTCTTCTGACAGGGACAGGACGATGAGCCACTGAAGTGGGCGAGAAAGGGAAGGTCCTCTAGGGAGAGGAGGGGGCGTCGTGACGTCGACTTTAAAAGCCAAATAAGCAATAAAATGGCGTATTTGATCAAGAAAAAAAAAAAGCGCGCGAGACAGCTTACCATGGTGCTGTTCGGTTGAGGAGACCCAGGCGATGTGAGGAAGACCGTGGAGGGAGCGTTCCAAACGCCGCCGCGGTATGTCCACTAAGCGGGGGAAGAGCCGATCTCGTCTCGGGGTTTTACAGGCAACTTCGTGGGATCTCTTTGCAGTCTTGCTCTCCTCCTTTGCCGAAGCTCCAACTGCAGCGGTAAACCGGCTTGGGAGAGCCGCTAGGGGGAGGAGACTCGTTTGACTGACAGCCAGGAACTTAGGGGCGGGGTTATAATGTTGCATTCATAAATATGGGATTTCCGAGTTAACTTCGAATTGTGGCGGTTGAGACTTTAAATCAACAAAGGTCGATAAATTGTTTTTTGTTTTACTCTTTGCAAAACATTTTGTTATATAGGCTATTTGTAACTGTAATTTTCATGATTTCTATAAATGTCTAAATACTTACCAGGTTGGTTACCCCCACAGTAATGAATTGTTTGAGCGCCCCTTGGTGGCGATATAACGTCACTGTGCAATCGAAAACCTGCACTGCACTATGCATACAGGTGGACAGCTTCTGTTGCACGTTTAATCCACTAACATACTTAAGTCACGCCATCATTAGACCAAAGTTTGTCTCACGCATGCTCGTTAAATCCTCGCTGGACCTTCTAAAGCACAGTTCAATTTTAAATGGCTTTAAAGATGAAGCAAAGCTGTGCAGAAAAGCACCTACACACAAACAAGCTAGCATGGCCTCTTCAACACCACTTTACTTCTTTGTGTTTTTTATTCTTGCATAGTTCAATTGCAAATTATAAATCACAAAAAACAAAAATACACATTTAAATGCATGTGTTTTGTACAAAAGATACATCATATTTGGACAAAAACACAAGATGGAACATAAAAAAATAGGATATAAAGATTTCACACACTTTATATTAGGTGTTATTACAAGAGGTAGAGAGAAAACAGACAATGCAAACTCTATCATATAATAATACAAAAACTGTCGACTCAGCAAAAATACAGGGTTCAAAACAGTGTATAGAACATTCTGTTGAAACACAAACCATTTCTTTCACAACCTCACCGGTAGAGCTTTTTTTTTTTTTTTACCATTTATAAAAATAACACTCATGCTGTTGCCAAAGTCAACAATTCACAAACACCCACACAACAGTTTACTTTTTAAAATAGATGTTTACATTAAAAATCAAAACGTTTTCAATTTGATATTTCCAAAATGTACCAAGACAAACAAGTTACGTGTCCGTGTGTCAAATAAAGGTCTCTTTGTTAACCCACATGAGTGTGCGCGTGTCGTTGGGTTTGCACTCGTACTCGATGCTATTGAAGCTGTTGCCCCACTGGCAGTGGTCCCGTTTGTTGTAGTTGTAGTATTTCACTTGCCACACCGTCTCAAATGTGCCCGCCTCGGTGAACTGTGACACACACAACAATTATTTTTTGAATGCATTTAAAATATGGCTACATCACTTCTGATTTTAACTAAACGCGCACCTCTATGCTGATCTGAAGCGGCTGCCTCTCGCCGCTCTTGGTGTGCGCCACGCCCTCTGTGTCATACAGGCCAGTGTAGACCACTGACTGAGGGTCCTTGGATTGCCGCTCCAGGGCAAAGGTGACTCCCCCCAAGCTCATCGACCTGCAAGAAAAAGAAATGATGAAGCATTGATACATTGTTAGCAAAATGCTCCTCCTAGTTACAGACGCAGCTCTGCTTACCTTGTCGTGTTTTGGTCAGTTTAGGATTCAGCCCAGCTGATTATAATATGCTTCATTTTTATTTTTTATTTTAGCTGCCAAGTCAAGTGATTCATTCTACAGCTGTGCCCCAAATACCGTCTGACATTTGCATCATGCCCTGTGTGTGACCTACTTTCACAAAACCTGGCTCAATGATTCATTTAAATATCTGCACTTTATCTTTTTTAGGCATAGAGTTATTAAGTAAAGGGAAAACACACAACATTAATCATGACATCATGAAGACCACAGGAAAAAAAAAAAACGTTTTGAGTCCTTGTCCGCCCTGTGCTAATGCCTGAACCTGATTTAAGGTCACCAGTCAGATAGAATCCCAAATCAAATCAGAAATGGAGGTCTACCTACGTGGCCTCTGCCGCTCCGGGTTTAACCACCACCTCGATTTTGTACTTGGAGCCGGTGAGCAGCTTGATGGTTCGGGTTTGCCCGAATCGGGCTCCGTCGGATTTGAAGTAGACGGCAGTGTTGTTAGGAAGCATCTTCAGCGAAATGCCGATTTTGACGAGCTGGGGAACGCCAGACATGTCCACACACCGGTCCAATTAAATCCGGGATGGTGTCCCTGGGACCATATGGGTCCGCTTGCAAAAGGAAAGTGTTGCGCGCGTAGCCTGAACTGACTGGCACGATGCTTTAATCCCAATCCAATGTTCAGAACGTGTCTGATGATAATCCCGAACACTGCTCTCTTCTCTCTCTCTCTCTCTCTCTCGCTCTCTCTCTCTCTCTCTCTCTCTCTCTCTCTCTCTCTCTCTCGCTCTCGCAGCCAAATAACATTTATAAATAGAAACGTAAATGACAAAGAAAGGTCCAATTATATTTTACGGCACCATTCTCTAAAATAATGATACCGTGGTATCAAGAAAAACGTGGTTGAAAATGAAAAAATAAAAATCTCTGATCGAATTGCAGTGTAATAACAATGTTGAGACACAAGAGGGCAGTGTTGGAAAAGTGTAAACGTCTCAATGTAGAGCGGTGCTGCCTTTCCTCTGTAAAATAACTCAGTGCTTATAATCTTTATTTATAAAGCCCTTTCACAACAGTTGACGCCGCAACAAAACGCTTTACAGAACAAAAATATCATTTTAAAAGTGTGAATAATCTTCGCCCACTATGCACAAATAAATTAAGAAAATGAAAGTTGGTGACGCAATTAAAAAATACTAGTTGAATTCTACTTTAAGGTAGTCTGAGTACTTCGTCTGAGTAGTTTACTTCGGTCACCTCAGGAGGGTGGTGAGAAAGAAGCCCGAGTGGGAGGGGGAGAGTCCCCCCCCCACCCCTTTCTCCACCCCCACCCCTTCCCCACAAATGTCTCCATGGATCCACTTCTTCACAACCCCACTCTTCCGCTGTCTTGCGCACAAGTGTTCGGACCGAACAGCCACATTACCATAAAAGATGCCGAGTGTACACTAAAAGTCTCCAAAAAGACCTACCTTAAACTAGTGGAGCCACCGGCCCCGTGTGAATGTCCGCCGGTATCCCAGCGCCCTCCACGCCCGTGCCGGTGATGCCATGCCGAGGGGTCACGGCGGCGACGAGAGCGGCGGCGGTTGTGGGGTCGGTGTTGTCGGTTCCGGAATCTGGCTCAAGACTTCCCCGGGACGCCTGGCGCGGGACTTCCCCCCGAGGGATGTGGAGTTCGGCCAGACGACGATGAACCACGCGGTTCGGACAGGAGTCGTGGCCGGGGATGGGCTTGGGCCGCCCGGTGCCGCCGACCGGAGGAAGCATGGCGCGCGGCTCAGCCTGCTGGGCAAGCCGCTGGCGTACAGCGCGCAAGGCGGCCGGAGGAACGCGCGCTACCGTTGGCTCCAGAACTACCTGTACAACGTCTTGGAGAGACCCCGAGAGTGGGCGTTCGTCTACCACGCTTTTGTGTGAGTCCACTTTTATTAATTTAATCACAATTCCACATTGAATTGCTGTTACTGTCAACTTTAGGGGTGCTCAGCCACCCTAATCAATATTCATTCATTTTTAACCCCAAAAATTGTAGACAAAACAATTTATGATCTTATCAAAACCATATTTAGAAATTATGGCCAATTTATTACAAATAAAATCTATTATTAAGTCTCTTTTCTATGGTAAATTTGAAACGTAAACAATCATCTGTCACATCCATTGATAAATAGAGAGACCAGGATGGTTAAGTTCTCCTCACCCATTTTGATCCACTTCAATTCCAATCGCTGACTCACAGTTCATCCTCATCCTCATCTCCACCATCATTTTAAGATTTTAACGGAATCCCAACTCTAAATCTCTAGAGCTGTCATCGCACGTAATTAATGAACTGACAAATCGTCAAGTGTCAACAGGTCACCCGACCCACCTGGCTGCCATGTCAGCAGCACTGCTGACTTTTAAATATTGTGAAAGAAGTAATACATGAAGTACTGGAAATAACTTGCAATTATGTCTCCTCGTCGAGCATGAGTAGTTCAGCTAATGACAGACGGTAAGTCATCTAATTGGTCACGTATGATCCTCTGGCCGTGTCACGATATCGTTTGTTTGCATTTCGCACAAAACCCATCAAAGGCGGAATATCGGTTTATCTAACTGCCATTCCTCGAATGATTGCTAAATGTGTCATCCGCTTACAGAAATAAATGCCTCATCGCAAACAAAAGTTTCTTATCAACTGAACACGAATGACCTCCAATTTGAGTAGATACCATTCCCCGATTAATTACTTAATCCTCCATAGTCGTACAAGTTACCAGAGCCTACTTGAGGAAATCAAGTCATTAGACATCGATAACCTTTGCTCATGACAACACGGGGTGTCATCTGGCGGCATTTCGGGCCGTCCCCCCCCCTGGATGAAGTCGCGTTTCGACAACGGACAGCTTCCTCGGTGCACTTATGTAAGACTGGAAGCTCGCGGCACATGCGCCGAGGCTCTTAGAGAAGGTCAACGAGCTGTCAGCTGTGCAGGCTGACTGAAATATTAGCCGGGGGCCTCCTCGCGTGACCGTCCCAATGATCTGGAGACACACAGAGACTTGCTGTGTGGGAAAAAAAAAAAGTTCCGCCTTTACTTTGGTGTGAAAGTGGCCCGTTTCCATTGTGTGCGTGTCTGGAAAAACAACATGCACGTTCTATTAAGCAATTAGTCAAGTCGCAGCTGAAGAAGATGTGTCTCTTTGCTTGTAAACATGTCACGCGTATTAACCATTCGCAGACGGATATCGACATGAGATTCAGTTTCGTTTTTGGCTCCAGAATTTGATGTCAAATACTTTGTGTTTGGAAAGTATGGTTTGTTGATTACAATTTATTTTTTGCGCCCCCTCAAAATTTTATATAAGCGAAAATCCTTATCAGGAAATTTTGGTAAATTTATTAAAAAAAAAAAAAAAGATCTCTAACTGTGGCTACAGCATCTGCTCTATGTATCCACATGAATAGAAGCGACTGTATGAGCGGGCAGCAGGATGTGGATGTTTTTTTTTTTTTTTATATTTGCTCAGGCGGGACAGCTGAGGTCGACGGGTTAAGTCGTTACATCTGCTCGACGCTTCTTCCTCAAGCTCATCCTCCACGTTGTCGTGTGCTGGATGTTGGGCGGTTTCATTCCTCCGACCTATATTTAAATGCAAATGAGCTAATATAGGTTAACAACATCAAGCTATACGTTACAGGCGCACCTAATGAGATAAAAAAATTATTTGATTTGTACTAAAAGGCAGCACGGTGGAGTAGTGGTTCGCATTTGCGACCTGCAATTTTGAAGATCATTTATTTTCTTTCAAAAATAAAACAACAATGTAAAAAAAAAAAAAAAAATTATGAAAGTGCAAAAAACAATGTATTTACTCAAATTGTTTATTTTTATTTAAAAAAAAAAAACTAACCTCAATATTTTTAGTGCTACGGGTTGACTTTTTAAACTCTCGCTGCAGGTGCGTGCCGACTCGCTGGGATCTTTCAGCTGTTCAGGGAAAGAAAAAAAAAGTTTCCAGTAACAATCCAAACTTTCTTCTCCTTTTTTTTTTGTCTTAAAAAAACTTAAAACCGCCCAGAGTCAGATGCTACACACATGTGTCACCCTCTCACGGAGACGCAGACAAACACAAGAAAGTATGTGATTTATGAAAGAAATATTCACTTTGATCATTCGGTTGTGTTGAAACAGATGCGGTTTTGTGTGTGTCTGTGTGTGTCTGTGTGTGTGTGGCTTATGTATGAGCGTGTGTGTTCTTAATCCATGTAAACACGTGGAATCTTCAACGCGTAGCTGCGTCGACGGACTGCCGACTACAACGTGAATATAAACATGAGCAATCTTGTTCTTCTTTGCCAAATAGTGCTCCCATTGGAAAACAGGCAGTATTAACATCCGGCTGCTTAATGAGATGGCGTGAAAAAACAAAAAAAATAAAATAAAATAAGTCTGTGGGACAAATCACGCATTCACAAATGACTTCCAGCCACAGTCGCACGCTCAAGATGATACACAGTTTCCTGTCCGTTCATTTTCTTATTTGGATTTCACATGATTATTTAATTATTATTTTTTTTATGTCATTTTCACATTTGGGAATAGCTTGCAAAATATGTTTGAATGTGTCAAAAATTGTGTAAGGAGGAGGGAATAATGTCAAATTCTCTTTTATTGCAAATTTGATTTGGAATCAAGATGTTCTGAATGAGCTGAGTATTTTGAAATTGGAATGGTTTGAATGGGTCAAAAAAATTCTTTTTTTTTTTAGCAAAATGTTTCTTGTCATTTGACCTTTTTCTTCTTTTTATTTTCTCATTTCCTTTTCATCTTTCTGCATTCAGTCACTTCCAAGCATTTCACCTCCCATACTCCACATATGCTACGCATCATCGGAGACAAAATAGTTCCATTTCAAACATTGCCAAGGAAGCAAGGAAGGAAGGAAGGAAGGAAGGAGGTTGTACTGTATGTGTTGTTTCCTTTGAGTTCTCTGTTTGGCCTTAAATCACTCGGGGGGTATCAACAGAATGAAACCACCTGAGGTTCTGCCCTGAGGCGTGAAAATCAAAACAACCTCCATGGTGTCAATGGCCTCGCTGCCTCGTTCAGGGGTGAAGAGAATTGCAATTTTGACAGTTTGCACCAATCGTGCTGATGGTCCTGTGCAAAAAAGAAAAAGAAAAAAAAAAAAAAACCTCTCCATCTTCTTTTCACAGCTGCTCACATTGGTGTGAATGGAAAAGGCTTTTCCTCCCAATGTTAGTCAGGCGATCAGTAATCATCTCCAATGGGTGGAAATCATGTTTGTCACGAAGGCTTTTATTTGGAAAGTTCCACGGATGTTTTGGAAGACATGCGATGAAAGTAAATAACGCTGTCTTAGCAGCTTATTTCATCTATTGTGCTGTGATTTTCCAAGACAAAATTTTCCACCCTTTTTTTATTTCACTTGACTTTAGCACTTCTATGCTATGCTATGCTATGCTATGCTATGCTATGCTATGCTATGCTATGGTATGGTATGCTATGCTATGCTATGGTATGCTATTCTATGGTATGCTATGGTATGCTATGCTATGCTATGCTATGCTATTCTGTGCTATGGCATGCTATGGTATGCTATGCTATGCTATGCTAATCGTCACACTTTTATGGCAAACAAACTGAAAACGTCTTCAGAGGCACTTTTTGACCTTTTCGTTGCTATGCTGTGCTCTGCTATGTATGCTAAGCTAAGGCAATAAATAGTTTGTCAAACCTGTATCCCACTAGAATATATTCACCCCTGCCCAGTTTTAGAGTATTTATTAAATTGGGTTAATATTTTAGTCTGACATTTAATAGATGTCTCCACCCACCGCAGGCGTAGGAGAGAAAATAAACGTCCACAAATGTTCCCCAGGCCGTAATTTGGACACCCCTGGTCGTGTGTATTGTCTTTATGGAGTGCACTTGTAGCACATTACAGGAAGCAGATCGGTTCCCGTTGCGCTCCACTCCATTGCGGTTTCACGCAGTGCTTCTTTTTAATGTGGCGCTAAACCTCACGCAAACCGCAGATTCTTTCCATGGCTACTTTCCGCATGCGTGCTTGAGGAAGGTGCAGCTCCTCCGCGGTCTTGACTTTTTTTTTTTTTTTTTTTCCTTTGTAGCCCCGGAGGAGCCTTTCTCATCCATCTCCAAAGCATCAGCAGCGCTTTGAGCCAGTCGGTGTCAAAAGACGATTATTATTACATGAATCAGCGTGACCTCATTGGAAAAAAAAAAAAAAAAGCTTTTCACGCTTGTGATTGTTATGCAGACCTCACATCTCTGTTCTGTTTCATTTGGGGTTATTTATACGGTACAACAAAAGATATATTTAAAGGAGTAGCCTCGGCGTTTTATTCAAGGGGGATTAAATGTCCTTGTGGTGTAGCATTTGCTGAGCCAAGGCACATATTTTATGTTACAAAAATCTCACATCATCCAAGGTCTGGGTGATATGGTCTAAAATTCATATCAGTAGAGACAATTGGGAAAAAAATCATGTTAAGTGTAAAAATAGAAATAATAAAGTGTAGGTTTAATGTGAGTATTTCTGAATAGGTCCCTTATAAAAGCTAAATTGATTTAAAAAAAAACAGCAGATGATTATTGACTAGAGACAGATGCAAAATCTGCTTTGAGCCACTACTCACACTCACACGTCACGTGTTGATAAACCAGCCAACAATAATAAATTGTAGGGTTAATGTGAATATTTCTGAATAGGTCCCTTATAAAAGCTAAATTGATTTAAAAAAAAAAAACAGCAGATGATTATTGACTAGAGACAGATGCAAAATCTGCTTTAAGCCACTACTCACACTCACGTGTCGATAAACCAGCCAACCCGGGTCCAGCTCCTGAATGTCCCTCACTAGGCCACGCCCCTTTAAGATCTCAAAATTGTATTAATCGACAGTGACGCCTTAATTGGCTCACGATATGTCATCAACTAGTTTAAACTCCTATTTGGTGTTTGTTTTATCACACCTCTCGCGTTCTGTCGCAATGATCCAGCTGGTTGCGTGTCGTTCGTACATTAAGCGTTTTTGGCGCCATAAGGTGTCAAAGAGTCACAAGTCAGGGTGAGAATGCGCAACATCGGGAGGGATGTTGAGGATGGCGGATGTGCTGTGAAATGCGAGCCGGTCACGCAATAAGTGTGCGGCTCAGCTTAGTGTGTGTCTGATGAAGCAATTAACAAAAAAATAACAGTTTTTGGTGACTTTTCCTCCCTTATACTGTCTAAATAATTGCATCCATCCATCTATCCATCCATCCATCCATCCATCCATCCATCCATCCATCCATCCATCCATCCATCCATCCATCCATCCATCCATCCATCCATCCATCCATCCATCCATCCACCCACAATACTCAACGCTGCATATTATTTGAATCCTCAACATTCCAATCTTGTTTTTTGGCCTTAAGACAGAATTTTCATAAAAATATTATCCAAAACTCGGTTCCAGAAATTCACTATTTTTTTTTTAAACTACCTCTCTCGTATCAGGCAGCCTATAGTAGTCCATCTGTATACCTTGAGCTGATACCAAACCATTTGGGGCCTCAAGCGAGTGAATATTTGAGTAGGTTGTCAACGTATGTGTGTATATGTGTGTGTTTTTATATGTGTGTGTATACATAGCAAAGAAATCCAAGGCAAACCTTCCTAACACATTGTAAATAATTGATCACTGCTATTCATCCCAGGTGGCTTTCTTCTATCAATTCCAGGACGTGATACCATTTTGATCGTCTGCTAGCTTTCCCCATGTGATTCATGACGCCGCTGTAATGACGGGATGCAGTGGGAGGAAATCACGAGGGAGGGGGCGTGGGGGGGAAATGGATATGCTGCTTTCTGGACCTGTGTGGCTTAATCTCATAGACCATCTTGCTGTATTATTAGTTTAAACTGTAATTACCGCCAATTATGATCTGAAATTGCTCTCTCGGCCACGCCCCTTAAAGGTACATGCCTATTACGCAAATACCGCTGTACATGTCGTCATTTCCTAATGAACTGGCTCATCATGTTACATTGTCTTTTACATTTTAGTTTGTATTTAGTATATAATACAGTGCGATTTTTCTTAAAAGTGTGGTATCGGTTACTTGGTATCGCTACTTGCGAGTATTGAAAGAGTTGAATAATTCATACTGGTATCGGTCTGCAAAAAAAATACATGATATAGAAACATCCCGACTTTTAAATTATGAAATAGATTCGATACAGGTGGGTTACGTAACGGCTTTGTCAAAGTACTGCTGGTTTCACTGTCGTGTAAATTAAACCAACCTGATATCTGCCAGCATAGTCAGGGTTGCCCCTAGCAACCAGCGTTTTGACAGTAATCGGCAGCTCATATTTGAGACTGAAAGCTTGCCATTTTTTCATGTGTCGGCATCCTCGGGCGATGGCGAACGAGCCGCGAGGAGAGAGAGAATGTCCCTGTGAATGAAAGTGTGGGAGACACTTTCTCTGGCGGCGTGTGTTGTGTGTTCTGCGTGTGTGCATATGTGTGCGTACGTGTGTGTTTGTAGGCTTTGGGCCCAGTCCATTGACGGGAGTTGGGCCTAATGCGGAGTGAGGCTCTGTTTTGTCAAAGTAAGCTTTCTCCCAGGCCTGCAGCCAACAGAGCGAGCGGCCTGACACAACAGGACAGCTGGCTGTTTGGATAGTATCGCAGCTCCTATGTGTGTGTTGTGTGCGTGTCTGCAAGTGCGCGAGCCATAAACTTTGATTCAACCGAAATAGAAGCAGGTCACCATCGAGGGCTATATGGATTAGGATTTTTTTCAGTAGGCCACATGGAACATATTAGGTAAGGGTCACTCGGTGAACAAACACAGAGCAGCTCAGCCTCTGGCACTTGCGATACAGCCAAGGTAATAACAAACGTCGTTTTGTGTTTTTATAGCGTAATAATTCACTTTGTTCTATTACACTCGGTTCACAATGATTCCATCTCGTCAGCCGCACTCTGTTTTGGAAGACGGACGGTCAACAGTGCCCACGTCCTGTTCGAGGAGCTCTTGTTGCATACTTCCTAAATGTCCCTCCCTACGTCACATGGCGCGATGCTGCGCAAGTGTGCACTTCTCGCTCCAATTGCTCCAACTGTCTTTTTTTTTTTTTTCCCTCGATACGCTCGCCGAGAATGCAAGCAGCTGGAGGCGACCACCTCCATGCTGGAAGCTCACATTAGCCGCTTATCTTCAAATGAGTCAATTAATCCAATGTTGATTTATTCAGCAAAATTTCCCATTGAGATCAATTATGTATCGAATTGTTGCATCCGGAGTCCAAACTGTCATGGTAATAAATTGCGTCTTTGGTATCCTTTTTAAAAAAAATACCATCCTCGTCATTTCGTGTCACGAGAAAAAAAAAAAAAAAAAAGTCAAGCGACAAGGATCACTTAACTATCCCGATAGTTCCCTTGACATCCATCGTGGAACGATAAAAGAGACGCCTGCGGCCGACTCGTATACTTCAATCATTTATTATTCATTTATTTCGAGCCGGCTCGCTCGCTTTTAAAGACGACTTTAATACCGTGGCTGGCACTATACTGATTTCATATAATAGTCTTCATTCTTCAACGTTGCCCTAATGCGATCCAGTGCTGCCAAGTCGAGGCAATATAATTTAGAATAGTAGCACCCCTAGACAGATACTTTATTAACTTTCCATGGAAAATTTGACAAAATAATAATATATTTGACGAAAAACACGAAACATATTCCACTTGCTAACTAATTCACCCAAACGTGACCCCCCCCCCCCCCTGATATGAAACAGATATGAAAGTTAAATTGTCAAGGTTTTTTTTTGTTGTTGGTCACATTATTTTGGAAAATAACATTAGCCCCAAATCGGCAGCCAGCAGAAACGTGACAGGTCGAAAAAAAAGATTATTGATCACACGCATGGCAATGCTAATAGGCGAGGAGCGTCTGCCGCGTGACAAATGTCTCCGTTAGCCTGGCGTCTCCGTTAGCCTGTCGTCTCCTGACCTTGTTAAGTAAAGCCAGGAGGAGGCGATGTTCCCGAGATGAGTTACGATTGCGTCGCCGATGCGTTCAGCCCGGCCGCATTAAAGTGGGAACTTGAGAGCAGCTTCTCCAGGCCTGGCTTGAACCCAAAATGGACAATAATGGATGGATCGCCACGTTTTTCATCTGGAGGCTTTTTAGGGCTTTACAATGGTGCGGTGCAGTACTGCACGATTTGCTAACGATCGCTGAAATCATCGAAATCAATGCACCATTACCGATTGCTGAGACCATTTTGACGATATTGAAACCAATACTTTTGAATATCTCTGAGGGCTACATCTGAGTGGAGGTGCATAGAACGTATCATTAAAAATATTCTTTTGGACTTGACTTCTCCTTTAAGTTAATTATTTAATTATGTAATTTTTTTAAAAAATAAAACAAAAATGATTAAAAAAAATGCAATTTCTTTTTTTGAAGTGAAATAGTTCCACACAGGCCTTTAACGATTTTTCCACTCGTATAGTTGCTGCTAAACGATTGCTTCTGCTAAATGAATTTGGAGGCCGACACCTTATGGGCCTCCCCCCCTCCTCACGACCTTTATGTATTATTGATCGTAATGATAGCGAAAGGACGCACACCTCCTTCCTGGTGATTAGGGCCGTGGCTAATTGTTGGATACACGCACAGTCGTAATGTGGAAACCATCTATCTGTCACGGCCTGTCCGATTCTCCTCCCGGTTGCCGCGACAACAAGCAACACTTTGGCCAACCTTCTCACCGGAGAGGAGCTGTGGATTGATTACCGTCTGTTACGTGTGTTTGCGTGTCTCCGCGCCAAGTAGAACAAACAACACGGCAAATCGATACGCAGGCCGACACATACGACACAAAAACATCCTCCAACTTTGTTCGGTTTGCTTTTCTCGACCTTCACTCCATTAATTGGCCGACGCGGTCCTCCACCTACTCTCATTATAAATTCATTCATTCTTCACACGTAGTTATCTGCATCAATTTGACAAGGTAAAAGGTTTTTTTTAGGCAACTCATCATCTTTTCCTCCATATAAAGTCCATTGATTGGCTGCAAAGAACGAGTAGAAAACAGTTTTCGACAGATTCAAATCAGGCACGTGAACCGATATGTCGCCAGTTGTAAAATGTCAAAATAATAAAACACCTCAAGTAGCCTTCAACAGCGGAAAACAAATGAAAAAAAAATATGATCACACGTCTGACTAATTTAATGGAGTCATTTATTCGACAGTAATGAATGTTAAAAGCGGAAAAAAACTATTTTCCATGTCATGTGACGTCAACCGAGCATCGTGACGCGAGAGAGCTAGTCGTTAGCGCTTTGATTACGCATAATCATCAGGATTATCATCCAATCAAATCAAGTCCTGGATAAGACAGAGGAGCCTTTGCAGAGGAGTAATTTCCAGGCCTCCTTTTTGTACTTATTGGGACTCTCCGTCCGGCCGTCTGTACTTGATGTGCTTTTAAGAAGATGTCCCCTCTTTGGAAATACGGTGTGTTCCTTCGAAGCATCTCAACAATGCATCGCGTCAGTGATTTACGTTCGGGCACACGTACTTAACAACAATTAAAGTCACTTCGAAAATAAAGTCAGGAAAGTCAACTCATCTGGCCAAGCAGTGCAAGTCGGACATGTTTTGAATTACCATCCGGAATTGATTAATTGTTTACATCAAACTTTAGCTTCATGAATTATTCAATGAGCAATTTGTGGAAAAGAATCCAACATATTAAATAGCAGAATGTGAATGCAATTTTTTTTTTTTTGTCCCGTCTTCCAACTCCCACCACAGAAAGTAGTTTTTGCTTTACTGTGCCAAACAAGCAACAATAAAAAAAAAAAAAAAAAAGTACGATTCTTTAGAATGACCTTTTATTCCCGTGACGTCACCATCCTGCCGCATTCCTGCCGTGTCTGCGAGGTCTCATTGATTTACATCGAACTGCGCTCCCACACGATGTAAGTCAATCACATTTGCTCCCGCGGGCGCGTGCCAACATCTGACTCACAAGCACGCTTCGACTGGAATAAATTCACCCAAGAACAATCTGCAATGCTGCAAATTAATCGTGCAGTTGCGTGTTTATTTACCACAAGAGATAGGTTTGCAATATATATTTTTTTTTCCTTCAGCGTGATGGAATGTGGAGAGAAAATTGGAAGAGATGACACTAAAAAAAAAAAAAAAAGAAGCTGTTTGGTTGCTAATGTAATTTCAAAGACACAGTGGCTATGACTTGAGCATCTTCTTCCGCTCTCCAGCACAAATTAAAGCATCAATACTCATAAATGTTGACCTGGATAATCATAATGGCTCATAATGGAGTCTTTTTTTTTTTCTTCTTCCTCCTCCTGCTCTAGTCAGCATCTCCGTCACACACGTACAAATAGGTCATGTTTGTACCTTTTTGTTTCTCTAATTTGGTTAAAGAAGCTCGTATTTTTTGTCAAGTGGGATGTCGCACAATGATAGGAAGATAAAAACACACAAAGTCTAATAAATAGAAAACAGACAAACATATAAAATAATTGTGTGTCAAATGTTTTGCTACACAATTAGAAAACACACACATATCGTCCAATAGGGTTCCTTTTTCTTAAATTACAAAAACAGAGACACACATATGAAACAAGAACTGTTAAAATGTTCCCAAAATAAAGACAAAAAAAACCACACAGTGCTAAAATGTCCACATGAAGAGAAACACA
Source organism: Syngnathus scovelli (assembly GCF_024217435.2). Classification (NCBI taxonomy): domain Eukaryota; kingdom Metazoa; phylum Chordata; class Actinopteri; order Syngnathiformes; family Syngnathidae; genus Syngnathus; species Syngnathus scovelli. The sequence continues at coordinate 2,626,293 of NC_090858.1, forward strand.
AAGTTCGAGTGTCACTTGTGGTGCCGCACAATTAGAGGTAGACACACACACATTTTCTATAAGAGGAAAAACTACAGTGGGAATTTAGGAATTTTGGAACACAAAATGTCCCCATATAAAAATATGTCCCCCACAAAGATTAAAATGGTGTCATGAAGAGATTGGAAAACAGGAACACACACTCGCACACAGTAAATGGGAGCTTGCTGCACAAAGCCAAAGATTGATAGTGAAATTCATCAAGAAGCTATCCTTCCATCCCCCGGCCGGTCTCCTTCGAAAGTCATTCATCAACGTGATAAAAATATCACTTTGATAAACGAGTCCAACTATCACGGAAACGAGAACGTCTCATCGACCATCTTGGGTCCGACTCTGAGGATTGTTTTTCAACTTGTTCACGGTGGCAAATGAGGAAAGGCGGATGGATCCGTTTTCCCGTTCGATGCCAGGGATTTATATTTAGAGGCAAGCGGGTCCAAAAAAGACCTCGGCTCGGATCGGGTTACTTGCAGAGGCCTCAAGGTGGCATGTGGACATTGAGGCAACATTTAAACGGCGAACACTGCGGCTTTTGTGACTTCCTCTGTGCTGATTGACAACAGGGGGCGATAGTGAGGCATCATCATCTAATGACTGGCTTTTATTTGGCCCGGTGACGCATGACTTGTTACCAAACTCCCAAGCTAATTAGCCTTGTGTTGGCACACAATAATTCATTTTAGCATCTGTTAGCCCATCCCTGCGGTCTTGCAGTCTGACACCAGCCGTGTATCGTAAACATAAGCACACATTTTTGTCTCCCCGACGTTCTTCTTGGTCTGTAAAGAATTTTTTTTTTCTTGCAGATTTGAAACACTTTCCAAATGATTTATTTGTGCCATTTTTTTGTCACAATACCCCGAGGATCAATAATTACAGCATACTTTATACCCTATTTTTTTTATGTTGCTGAAAATAGGTTGTTTTGAGTGGGCAGTCTAATTTAGCTCAAAGCAATTCATATTTTTGGTTTATTCATACAGCAATATATTCTTCATTGTCAGTGTATGTGCTCTATATGCGACCAGTCCGGCGACCAGTCCGGGGTGTATCAAGTCTCTCGCCCTAAATCAGCCGGGATAGGCCCGAGTGTAAAGAGGCCAATCTGAAACAAACACCGCCTTGTTGACAAGACAAATCTTTTCATTTAGCGTTGTGCTGTCTCGGGGGGGGTTAAGTGCAGTGGTCGCCATGGTGGGACCACCCAAAATAGACAGCAAGTCGAGTCGAGTCTGTGGTTTCTTCCTTATGGCATGCTTGGAAGTGTCCTAACCCTAACCCTAACCCCAACCCAGTCTAGTGCTAAAAGCTAGAATGCTAACATGCTAACAACCTATGACAACCCATAATTCGGAATATATTGTCCCTCAGTGATGTGCTATTGCGTTTAAGAGTACACAGACATTAGTTCGGAGATTGATCCAAAATCCTAAACTGCTAACAGATGCTATGCTAACATTATCAAAATTTTACATTCCTTGTTCTATTTTAGGTACTATTACAAATTTGGCTTTGAAAGAATTGGTCAAATGCTAAGTGAAAGCTTGTTTGTGTATATATAGTGTGTTAGCATGTTAGCATGTAACACTTCAACCACAGGCGACGTCAACACAGCCATTTAAAAGCCTTGTATGCGGTTAGCTTGTGTTAGCATGTTTACAAGTGTCTCGTCGTTTGCCAATACGTTTAGGGGCAAACTATGAGGGAAACTTTTTCTTTTTTTAACTGAGTAGGTTTTACTACTCGGTGGTGTTGATATTTTATATTTCAATAAGTCAGCGGTGATTCAAGATTCAAACCCCCAAGTGGTCAGGCCGGCCATTGAATTTTAAGATGACCATCTTTGACCTGTTTGCTAACGAGCTCCGCGACCCGGGGGTGTGGAGGAGGGATGCACCATAGATGTCCATGCATCCTCCTGGTGATGGCTCTACCATAAACGGTGGTGAAATGGGAATAAGTTCCAGATGCCGTGACGGGGACCAACACACAAACATTAAGACCTTAACGGAAGAAAAAAAAATAAAAGCCTCACTATGTAGTGTAGGCCCTCGGGAAGTAGAGCGCTTAGCAAGGAGAAGTTTTAAGGTGATCGTGTGGTCATCACTCATCTCCAGGCAGCATTATAAGTGTGTGTGTGTGTGTGTGTTTTGCGGGAATGTAGGGCAGTTAAAAAGGGAAAGTGTATCCTTTACCAGCGCCACTCCGCACGGGAGAGGCCGATTCGAAGAAGCAGCTGCTAAGATGCCACTCGAGATGTTCCAGCAGCTGATTATTATTATGATTAACAATTATCGTAAAAAAATGCTAATGACAGCTTCATGAAAGGCTAAATTTGAGCGTTCGCTATCCAGGCTTAAAGAAAGTTACAAGGCTTGTTATTTAGGCCCCGCCCACAAATGTACGGTAATAGATACTTGTTATGTGTCGTACTATATGATCAGTATGTACTCTGCTTCACAAATTTAAAAAATATATATTTAAGCCAGTTTGGTAGACTTCGAACAGTTAATTCAGTAATTCTATCATGCACCACTAGAGGGAGCTAACATCAGCGTACCACACTTTTCAAATCACTGCTTTTAATCTTAATTAATCGTCTTAACCAAGACACTTTGGGCACGTCGCAGAAAGTCCTTTTAGCCAACTTCCACATTTCGCTTGCTTCCCTTTTTTTCCTTTTTATGCATCCGTGTGATGTGGTGTACGCATCCCGTTGCGTTGGACGGCTTCACGGAAAATGTTCTTGAATGACTCCAAACTTGTGGCGTAAAACAAGCTGGCTTACACGCTCCCATTTGCCGTGTTTGTGTGTCTTGCCAAGGGAACTTTAAACTGTGTATAACCCAGACACCGGCGAGATGACCGCCGCCGTTGATGCTGTCCAGACCGCCGTCCTCAGACCGTGCGTGTGTTTAAGTGTGTGTGTGTGTGTGTATGAGATGAAACACAGCCGTAACAGTAGTAGTAAGCCAGACACGACAGCCACTAATATTCCATTACGTAGTGCTTTCTCTTTTTTTTTTTTTTTTTTTTTTTTCCAAAGCGCTCAAATCATCAACTCTGCAGATTAGCCCCAGAGGGGAAGGCTCATGATTACATTTGACTTTATATTTTAGGAATGAAAAGCATCCCTCGTTGTTGGTGTTACAGAGAAGCAGTTTATCTTAGCTTTGTTTGTTTAGTTTGAGGGAATCACCACAATGCGTCGCGCCAAACAAAAGTGTGGATATTACGTCCTCGCTAGAGTGGATGATCATTTTTTTTCGAATCAAAATTGTGATTTTTTACCACATTGATAAAGCCGCATTTTGATTTTTTTTAAAAATTTAAATTAGGTCAATTTTCTGTGGGTAGAAAAAACGATTAAAAAACAATTAATCCGATTTGACGCTTGCAAAAAAATGTATGTATGACTCATATGTTTTCAATTCTTCGGACATGAGAGTGTCAAGACGGAATTAATAAAAGCAGTTGATGTGCGAGCGGATCATCTCACACGCACACACAATCTTTGTAACAGATGTAGTCTGTCGTGATGCCTTCCATGATAAAGCCATATGTCACACGCACTCTGGACACGCAACCGTTGGAGCGGACGTCATGTTTCTGTCATGCCGCCATCAGCCAACCAGGACTGGAGGCAATCAGTGAAAACCTTCCCACACATCCATATTTTTCCGTACTTTTGGAATGTCTCTCATCTTAGTTTCCTGTTCAGTATTTTTTATTAAATATATGTTTAATATCTATATATGTAATAAATAATAATAAATACATATTTAAATAAATAAATGTATCTAAATATGTTTTTTTTTATAACAAATATGTTTTTGTATATAACAAAAATAGACTACCCGAAAAAATGCTAAATGAGAAGATACTAAAAGGTAAATAAAGCTGAAGAAAAGATTATAAGGTAAGCAAAGATGAAACAAACGTGGAAAAAAAAGATTTAAAAAAAAACTGAACCGAAATGAAGAAAGGAAAAAAAAGATGAGAAAAAGATCGAACAAGATTTTGGATTGTTATCAGAATCCAAGTTATGATGCAGTTTGCGTGAGGAGGAAGCGATGGAAATGTGCCTCGTTGTGTTTTGGCGTTGCTGGGAAATAAAAGGCGCGAGTTTAATGACCACCATCATCGCCGTTGCGCTCGAGTGCATAAACAGGATCGGTTGTGATGGAAAGGCTTGGCGACCGCTCCGTTCCGTTCTTTGTCATTGTCCTCCGACGACAACTTGTCCTGTTCATTATCTTCTACGTACTTGTTTTGTCTTCTTCTCCATTTAGTTAGCTTTTTTTTTCTGTCAAAAATCTATATACTTTGTTGTTTTTTTTACCTTTTTTTTTCCTCAACCTTTGTATTTTGTCATCTCTAATTAATTTGTCAATATTTTCATATTTTTTCCATCAGTTCACCCTTTTTTTATCAATATTTGCATTTGGTAAGTGTTTGTTTTTTTTTTTGTTTTTTTTTGCTACTTTCCTTTAGCTCAAGCTGCACAGAAACGTTTAAAATCCAAGAAATTAGATTTTTGCTATTTGACCACATCTCCAACCTATTTTTATATTTAAGAGGCAGGGGTATAAAACTTATGTTTCAAAGCGAGTGTCTCATCTGGCCCTGTTTTGTCTTCCACATCCATCGTTGCATCTTTTTTTTTTCATTCTTTCTTTCCATTCCCTCGCTCTCGGCCGCCTTGATTGAAAAGCCCTGCAAGCTTGGCACGCTCAGGCGGCGGCGGCACGTACGTACACATACGCTACGTCAGGATGATAATGTGTGGAAAACGGTGACCTGCTCTTGCATACCACATTCTCGCACAAACGCACACTCACCCCGATGATTTATGGAGTGTGTAGGGAAGTTCTTAACACTCTTTACACCTATTACAAAGTGTTTTGCTTAGAGTGCGTGTGTGTCTCATCTAAATGAGATAAATGTGTGTGTAAAGCGATATGGGCTTAAATTCAAATCTTTTTTTTTCCCTCCCATAAGAATCTGATTTCTGATTTTAATAGATTCCTCCTTTCAGACTTTTCCTTTTTAGGGTTTACATCATACATATAAGCTAACGTTAGCTGTTTGTTTTTATGTTTCAGAAATAATCACCAAATTAGCAAAACTGAGTTGTGTTTGTCTCCACAGGTTCATCCTGGTGTTTGGATGCTTGGTGCTCTCCGTGTTTTCCACCATTCCCGCTCACCAGGAATTCTCCTCGCACTGTCTTCTCATTCTGGTAGGACACACACACTCCCCCACGAACACACACAACCAATTCAGATGTTTGTTCTCAACTGATGAACCATGCGAAATTGAAAAGGCTGAGGGTCTATTGACATTTATTATTTTAAGCCGTAGGATAAATATCAGATTTCACCTCACTGGTCTGAAAACGAGTATTTGCTTACCTGCTCTCCAAATAATGTGGCTTTGTTCATTTAGCTATACCAGAACAATGACATGCTCGACCACTAGATGGCAGAAGGTACAATCAACCTGTGTGTCCACCTGTTGCTAGTCATAAAACAGGATAATAGCTTTTTGTTCAACTTAAAAAAGGATTGTTTTTATGACGTAAGTGTTGTTGTGTGTTCTTTTGTAGGAGTTTGTGATGATCGTTGTGTTTGGTCTGGAGTACATCATCCGAATATGGAGCGCCGGCTGCTGCTGTCGCTACCGAGGCTGGCAAGGACGCCTCCGCTTTGCCCGGAAGCCATTTTGTATCATCGGTATGACGCAATGCATTTTTACGTGCGTGTGTATCTTTCCGGAAGGCAATAACAAAAAAATGATGTCGAGTTGAAGGTGACACATTGCGCAGGGTTGACCTTTTCCTCGTTCCCTAGACATCATCGTGCTGATTGCCTCCGTCGCCGTGGTTTCCGCCGGCAGCCAGGGCAACATCTTCGCCGCCTCGGCCCTGCGCAGCCTCCGCTTCCTCCAGATCGTCCGCATGGTTCGCATGGACCGGCGAGGAGGGACCTGGAAGCTGCTGGGCTCTGTCGTCTACGCGCATAGTAAGGTACGACGGCAGGGCCGGATTTCCATAAGATGATAAAACGAAAGAAATTAAACAAATGTGAGTCCGCCATTTTGTTAGCAGCGAGAACTTTCACCACCCGATGCGATTTTTTGATCTCTTTTGTGGTTGTTTTAGGAGCTGGTGACTGCGTGGTACATCGGCTTCCTGGTGCTCATCTTCTCCTCCTTCCTTGTCTACCTGGTGGAGAAAGAGGAAAACAAGGACTTTGCCACCTACGCCGATGCTCTTTGGTGGGGCACGGTGAGGAACGCTCAGTCTGTTCTCGGCCGGCATTTCGTAAAATAGACGATTCGAGCCTCGAGCGCTTTACCGTTGAACTTTCAGATCACTCTAACCACCATCGGCTACGGTGATAAGACGCCGCAAACTTGGACTGGGAGGTTGTTGTCTGCCGGTTTTGCTCTCCTGGGAATCTCCTTCTTTGCCTTGCCTGCTGTGAGACACACACACACATACACACTACGCATTTTGTGTACATTGTTAGTTTGACTCATTGTGTCTTTTTTTTTTTTTCCAGGGCATTCTGGGTTCAGGTTTTGCCCTAAAAGTACAAGAGCAACATCGGCAGAAGCACTTTGAAAAGAGACGCAATCCTGCAGCCAGCCTCATCCAGGTAACACACACACACTCACACACACTCTGCACCCCCTTCTCTTGCAGCACTTGAAGATCAGAACCAACCTTCTTGTGTATTCCCCGCTGTGTGTTTAATGTCACACAGTTGCATGTTTCCACCTCAGCTCAACCTCTCAGTGAAGTTCTCTGAAGGTGTGTGTGTGTCTGTATGCGTGTCGCTGGTAATTAATGGCGTGAGCTGTTACCATGGCGATCATGCCCCGGACAGATGTACCTCCAGGCTGCAGTGATGTGTCACATCACACACCATCCGTTTCTCCTTCTTCTCCTCCTTCTCCTCCTTCTTGTTCACTTTCTTCTTCTCCTCCAGTAACTTGACAAGCTTTTAACCCCAACAGGTGAACGCAACCTTGGGAGCAGATTCCAGTGTATGAATTCAAATGTGATGGCGGCGCTGATTTATCAATTACACCTCCATCACACACACTTGATACATCTCATCTCTACGCTGTGTTTTTGGGCTGGCTGGTAGAAGAGAAAATGACCGCTGGTCCTAACACAGCCCTTCCCTTTTGCTTCACCACCACCTTTGTCTCATTGGTCCCCCTATGTGTGTGTGTGTGTGTGTGTGTAAATGTGTATACATGTCACCCCCCCCCCCCCCCCCACCTCCCCCCACCCACCCCCCACCAGGCAGCTTGGCGTCTGTACTCCACTGATGGTGCTCGTCCCTACCTCCACGCCACCTGGTATCACTACCAAAGCGCCCTCCCCCCCCTCAGGCATGTATCCCTCCCACCCACCTCCACCATCACCACCGCCTCCTTCCGTCAACCACACACAAACACACACACACACTGCATCAAAAAAAAAAAAAAAACCTAAAAAAGCTTTTTCTCTTTGTTCCTCCTCACTACTCCTCCATGCCCCCCTTCGCCCTCCTTGTTTACATTTGACCTGTCAATCATAACTCATCCCCCCCTCCTCTGCACGTAGTGTGTCTGGCGTAGTTACGCTGCCGATGAGAACTCGGTTTCCGTTGCAACCTGGAAGCCTCATTTGAAGGCATTGCATACCTGCAGCCCCGCCAAGTAGGTGGAAGCCCCCCCCCCCCCCTAAACCTGAACCCGCCCCCTCCTCGCTTGTGGACTCAAACATTCCTTTTTCTCCTCCATCATCTTTGTGGCTCACGTCAATCTGTTCACCCTTCGCACTCTGGCATGTACCATTCTCACACACACTCACCGGCCAGAATATTAGGCACACCCAGAGCTGGAAAAAGTACTCACCACACTTTACGTATCCAAAAGAAGATGGCCGGAAAAAAAAAAAGATCATAAAGCACCAACGCATGTGCACAAATCCATGAAAATGAATACTCAAGTTAAAAAAAAAAAAAATCTGTACTTCACAAATGATATCAACTGGCTTTAATAAATGAATGGGTGCTTCTGAAAAAGCCAAGCACGACACACTTTGACGCCAGAAGTTCTTTTCCTTTTGTTTGCTTGTCATTGTAGCCAGCAAATGTTCCACATCGAGCTCCTCACATTATCTCCGTCTTGTGCATGGCTACAGCTTGCATGCGTTAACTTTCTTGGCTTCTCATCTCGCTTACTTGAATGTTCTCCCGTATTAATCCTCTGGAAGACTGACCTCTCTTCCCCTTTGTCTCTTATTTTTCATCTTCGTCGTCGCACTAACCTTTGAAGGAAAGAGCAGGGCGAGACCGCATACAGGTTTGTGCCACACACACACACACACACTCTCGCTTCTCAAGTCAACATTCTCGTGAGCATGTACACTTGTTTAGACCTGAACTGCTTGATTGATTGATGTATTGGAATCAAGAAGGCGGAGCATGTGTGTGAATGATAAGGACGTATTGATTAGCCGGAGGGGTAAATAGTACATGCCCAGATATCAAATTGAACAAAAGTCAGTGGAAATGACATGAATCCTATTATTATTATTATTATTATTATTATTATTATTATTATTATTATATGCAAATGTGAAATATACATATACAATATATGTTCATGAGTCATAAATATTTAAGTGGCAATCAAAAAGGCAGCAAAAATTGTCATCTGCATTTCGTCAAGTCACTAGGTTTTCGGTTTTATTCGCGATGCCAGTGAATGCACCGTAACTCCTGAGATAAATCAAGTTGAACTAGGGAGAAAGTTGCTTTCCAATAGAAAGTTTAATAAGCCTGATTGAGTTTTTTACGCTCTGGCAACATTCGGCCGAGTCCCGCTGAGCCAGCAGCTTCTGAAAGCATTTTATTTTATTTTTTTTTTACATTCAGTTAAACGACACAAGCAAAAGTGCTTGTCATCCTCAAACCAAACGTTTAATTAGAGCAGCCCACATCCGCATCCAGCATGGCGAGCGCTCATAAATCCCTGGCTTTAATTAGGCTTTCCCAAAGCCCAATTTGCACTTGTGATGCGGCTTTTTATATTTTATTTTCACGACCTCACTGTTTCACTTGACATTAAACACTGGGGGCTTTATTTGAGCTATTTCTAAAGACAAATGAATCGTCTTTCGGGCCCAAAAGACTTTTTTTTATTTTGTGCTAGCCAGCTTTATGACAACAGTGTTGTTCTCTGCTTCGTGATTGGAGGAGATCTACTGGTTGACATTTGTCTTCGATTATTTTTTTTTGGGGGTGATGGCCTTGTCAATTGATTATGTTGGGTGCTTACTCGCTAGCTTACCACCCGGGGGCTCAGTTTATTAAATCGGACTTCTGTGCGCTGAAGAGGAAATGATTTCCCTTATGACCACTGAAAGCTAACATGGAGGTTCACAACGACAACACAAGATTTTACACCTTTACCGTGTTTGCGCCAATATTCTTTAGGTGTACAAATGTGTGCGTGCGCCCGTGTGAGTTATTTTCACTCCCAACACCTTTTTTTATTGTTTTCCTCTTCCCATGCACTCTAGTGAGGGTCACAGGAAATTCTTCCGAAGGTATACTAGGAAATACAGGAGGTACTTCCCAGCATCCCGGTTGCCCCCGTCCTTAAACTAATCTAAACCAAGCGCACCACAAATTGCGGGAATGACCGACTAATAGCATGAATGAGAAATATACTTTTTGTTTCAAATGAATTCCGCAGATTTTTTTTTTTTGTTTAATGGTAAATTAAAATTTGTCTGTGATTTGACGGCGTGGCTATATAGTGTTTAGCTAATATATTAGACGAGCGTTCGATTTGAGGTTCAGTATTGGTATTTTTTGTTTATTCCTGGAATATGTGTAAAATCCATTCAACACAATATTTTTTCATGCTAAAATGTTTTTTTTTTTGCTGAAAATGTCAAATTTTAATTATTTACTTGCATTCCTTGGCAGAAAATGAGTTTTAGTAGTTTAGTTTTTCAAAATTGGCAAGTCTTATTCATTGACTCAATGAATGCCCGTTTCTTCTCAAAAAAATTTGGACAGTTCTCTGAAATATCCAAATTTCTTTCTTGAAATATTCATTTGCTAATATCTTTTATTTATTTATTTTAAATTATTTGTTTGTTTGTTTTTGTCCTTGGCCCTGCTTCGTTGCATGCTGGTCCAATTTGATTCAATTGCATTTAGCACTTGTTAGCATCTCAGCTAAAGACTCTAAATTGCATCATGAGCATTTTCCAAGTCCTTAGAAATTGTTTTCTGTAGCTCTTTGGTGTTTTGTGTGACAAGGTCTCATGGAAAGTTTTGGTGAAGTTTGTGGGTAAAGTTTGTTGTCGCGCTCCAGAATGACTTGTGTGCCGATGATCCTGCAGAATACTTTTATTAATCGTGCGAAGATTAGATTATGGATTAGATTATTGTTTGATGGCATCTTGTTATTTCCCTGGTGAGCAAGCTGGCTTTGTCACTTTGGTTTTGGGCATGTCAGCTGGATGACGCTTGTGATGATGGCCACACTTCATAACACTCATTTTCTGCTCTCTATCTTAAATCCCCCTCATTCCATCTCGGCCCTTCACCCACGCAGTCAAAAGTTGAGCTTCAAGGAGCGAGTCCGCTTGGCAAGCCCGCGGGGGCAGAGCGTGAAGAGCCGCCAGGCGTCTATTAACGACCGCCAGCGCTGTTCCCCCGGCAACGAGGCTGCGAGCGGCTGTGGCGAGCTAATTGGCCAAAGCCCCACCAAAGTGCAAAAGAGCTGGAGCTTCAATGACCGCACAAGGTTCCGACCCTCGCTCAGGCTCAAGAGCCAGACGCGCAACACAGCTTCAGACGGTGAGCAAGCATCTGAACACTACAAATAAAAAAAGGTCAAAATACCCCGACGGACAGAAAAGCGTGAATTGCTTATTTCCGAAGGACCGCGGACTTTAACGAACGCGGTCTTTGTTTATTCGTCTTTCAGTGGACGCCGGCATGACCACGGAAGATTCCCAGGACGAGCGAGGCTGCCATTGCGACATCACGGCCGAGGACTTGTCCGCTCCCCTTAAGGCGGTCATCAGAGCTGTCAGGTGAGCCCCTCAAGTGCTTAGCACTGATTGGTTAATTGATCAAGCGGTGTATCCCAATACGTTTGCCGCCCCTTGCAGAAATGATGGAAAAATTCTTTCCACGGTTGTTATAGTGTAGACTGAGTGTTGAAGTACCACCACTTGCCCCCCCCCCCCCCCCCCCCCCCCCCCCTCCCCCCACCATGAGGCCAAGCTTTCCCAAGGTGTCGGGTTTATGATCCGAGGTAACTTCTCCCCCGGTGGGTACTGTTATAACAGAGGCTCATCTGTCACCTCTCAGCGGGAAAGACGGACAACTGCTGAGCCCATCAGGAATGGGGCAGGGGCAAGGGAAGCAAATGCGCAGATCGGCTTACCCGCATCAATATTATTGGCGTCACACATTCGAGTACCAGGGTTCTTCGGTTTCCTCTGGTGAAGTTGATTTTCACACAGTGTTTGCTTTGTTAAGCTCGGGAGGAACGGGTGAAGTCTGCTATGAAACTGCTACCATCTGCTGTTTTTTGCCAGTTGTTACAGTCTCTGTAACGTTTCTAATTGTTACATGCTTTAATCATACATGTCGGTCAGGATCATGAGTTTCCACGTGGCCAAAAAGAAGTTCAAGGAGACGCTGCGTCCGTATGACGTGAAAGACGTGATCGAGCAGTACTCCGCGGGACACCTGGACATGCTGTGTCGCATCAAAAGCCTTCAGACCAGGTTGGAAAAAATCAACCATTTCATTTTGCATCTTTTTCACCTGGATGTGGGCTCTCTTCTTCCTTCTACAGCGGATATAAAAAGTCCACACACCCCTCTTGATATGCTCTCGTCAGGCTTTTTGATCAGCTGTATGCAGATTTTTTTTTTTTTGTCTCCCTCAGACTAGATACGGTTGTAGGTCCTGCTCCGAGACCCCTCAGCCGACACGCCAAGACCTTTTCCTCACCGTCCCTGCATTTGTATTACAATCAGGCCCGGAGGAAGTCGTCCACACCGGGGTTAGACCCGCGTCCGATATTCCCTCAACTAACACGACACTAATGTCAAAATTCTTTGACGGCCAGTGTAAGAGAGGCTATGTCCATCATTCGGTTTTCTAGACTCGAAGGCCATAACATTAGGTACACCAGCACAGTAATAGAGTTGCTGTATAATTTGTATGGCGACAATGTTACTAAAGAGTAGGATAACTGGACTAACATGAATTAGTGTGTAGGTGTGGAATGGTCAGTTGTGCTGCGCTTGCTATTGTAGAGCTTTTTAGATGGCATATGATTATTGTAAAAGTAATTATTTGTAATGGTAATGTATTTTAACGGCAGGTGTGGTGTTTTTTGCTGTGTCCAGACAGGCCAACTTGAGTAGTCGACTCAGGAACATGTCCTCCCCCGCCCTGCATTACAATTATGGCAACAGGAAGAAGAGCTCAGCCTCAGGGTTGCCTTTTTATTATTTTTGAAATCATGATTATTTGGATTTTTAGTTCTTTAGTTTTTTCTCGTCTGTCCGTTTTGTTCGTTTTGCCTTGCCGGATGGTTGCAGTGCGCATGTTGGGGGGGAATGATGGATAGGAATGTTTTTTTTTGTGTTCCGTTTTAAACTTTATAAATTTGACCTCAACATACTGTGTGCCATGAGAATTCAATCGGGATTAGATTTTGCGTTAATGTTAACGTGTTTTTCTTGGGGCGTGTGGTTCATGATTTGTGGAAAGGCACATTTGTGGGTGAAGATGACAACTGTATGACCTTCACATCTCGATGTTTTTTTTTCATGTTACTATGATCGCAATAACGCAATGATGTGTGCTATTTTTTTTTTCCTCCCTTTTTATACTAACCAGGTTTGCATCCAGATTTGCTCTTCAACTTAGAAAGTCTGCTGTCACCTCGACTTTGTGACGATGTGTTAAGTAACATCGTGTTTGGATTTGTGTGCGTCAGGGTGGATCAAATCCTGGGCAAAGGCCAAATTGCCGTGGATAAGAGGATGAGGGACAAACTGAACCCGGACGGAGATGCCCACGATGGCGTCAGCATGCTGGGCCGTGTATGTAAAGTGGAGAGGCAGGTGAGGAGGCAAAAACGTGGAACATGGTTCTTCATTTCTGGTTGGCTTTCTGTGTAAAATCGTTCCTTCGCTCGCTTCCAGGTTTCCTCCATCGAGTCCAAGTTAGACTCCCTTCTGGATGTGTACCGCCAAGTCCTGCAGCGTGGTCCGTCCGCTTTGGCCCTGTCCTCGCTGCCGCTTTTCGAGCTGGACCGCCACCGTGACTCCGACTACCAGACCTCCATCCTGGACCGAGACCCGCCTTCCCCGCAGGGAAGCGACAGCAACGCCCACCCGAGGGGTCTTCGGCTCATCCTGGCCCCGGCCGACAGCGACGAGGGTCCGCCGGACTCTGCGCCTCCGTCCTACCCGCCGTCCACCGCCTCGCTGTCCCCGTCACCCTTGCTGCCGCCTGACAGCCCCTACCCCACGCTGGTCACCCCCAACGGCACCAGGCGGGCGCATTTCCCCGACCTGCCTCCTCCTCCACCTTCCGCGGGGGCCTTCACCCTCCAGTTGCCCCCCGTCATGCACCCCTCCCACCTGCGCTGCCCCGTGTCGGATGGCGTGGTGGCACACAGGGGCAGCCCGGGCCCCTCCGTTGTGGTGGGACCCGGCGAGAAGACGGGCTACGTGCAGCTACGGGAGAAACCCGGCTCGAAATCCGACGCCACCTGGAGGCGGCACGTGAGCCTGGAGGTGGACCCCTTGCTCATGTTGCCGCCGGGCGACGTCCCGGCGGCACCCGACTGGGGGGGCGCCCTCGCGAAGTCTCTCTCCATGCACAATCTCAATCGACACGGGGGCGAGGGCTGGAGCGGGAGCGGACTCTTCATTTGCGAGCGCACATCGGCGACCCCCGGTGAGCATTTAGACTCTGACAGGAACCCAGCTGTGGAACAAGATGTTCTGGGTTCAGACTTTCTTGATCAGTCGCCGCATATCCAGCTGGCCTGACGACACCAACAGATGCACACACAAAGTTACTGTATGCCGCTCTTCAGGAGGCCTCTTTAACAGGAAATGACTTATTTCCTAGCTTGTGAATGTCTTGCTATATTTTGTTCATTCTCATCAACTTTGTTTCACACGGTGTACTTAGTAGACAAAACAAAGACCTAAATATATGACTCGCAAAGGATACACTATTTGGCTTTCAGATGAAATTTCTGGACCATCCTAAATCTGATATGTCCATGGAAAAGTTTCGAGAAAGTCAAATTTTGTTATAGTGCCTACGCTAACAAAAAGAACGAACAAGAACAAGCATGTTGTCTACCATGAACACTATCGATCAATCATATCAATATCAACTGATTTTTCAATAATAATTTGGTTCTAGATTATGATTACATTTAATGAAACTTTTTCTTTTGACAACTCTTGTATTTGGATGCTGGTTGCCCCAATATATGAAATAAAAACGATTGACCGTTTAGTAAACCACACCCACTTAAATGCAGACCGGCCAATCAGAGCATGTATTTTTTTATTTCTTTTATACATATTTGCTTTCTTTAAAGGTTATTCCAATGAACTCTTGTTTATAAAACACACAATTGTTACTTCGCACACTGAGCAGTAACTCATAAAAACCATATGGAACAATACTCGTATTCTCTCGGCGGGAACAGCAACTATTATTAGAGCTGAATTGGAGAACTTTTCCGCCTCTTCTTCTCCTCGCTTTTAATTCCGCTGTAACTTTCCACTTGATTTTAATACTCCCTGGCAGTGTGGCACAACATGATATTACATTGAAGGCGCACAACTCAACCTAGACTTGCCAATATATGATCAACTCATATTTTCTGCTGCTGTCTGCGATGTAGTTGTATTATATGTAAAATAGCGGTATGCTGTCGTTAACTCAATAGCACGAATGCTAATCTTGCTAGCAGCTAATTCGGCTACCTACTGTACATGCTCTGAGTTGAAACTTGTCTTGATTTTTTTTTTAAATTCAAAATTAGGAGAAAATGTAATATTAGCTATTAACGCCGCATGTTCTTAATGCAAAGCTGTCATGTTTTACGTCATTCATTTATTAGGAAAATATACGAGAGGATAAGCAAGAATAATTTTACATTACGCGCACGTAAACATACTGGAAAATGTGATATTTCGGATGGCGCTTTTTAAACCAATATGATTCTTGTCAAACTCGTCCTCATATTTCAAAATCGTGAATTCCTGTTCTGTTGCTCTAGTTGCTTCCAGACTGACTAGTCTTAAATGTATTTAACTTTTTATGGACTACCCTTAATCTGCCCATTATATTCTCTTGTTAGCAAGAATTTTGTAACAGGCCAGTGTATTTCAATATGTTGCTGCTGGTATGATGCTTTACAAAAAAGCACAGTGGAGTCTGTGGCGCCTGAAAATGTGACACACCACACTAGTTGAATGTGTCTTAATGTTGGAGAGTAGTGATTGAAAACTTTGACTAACAAAGAAAGAAATCATGTTGAAGAATCTGTTAATCACTTAACGCTACTCTTTGGTTTGTGTACTGTAGTTTACCAATGAATGCCATATTATTTTCATATCACACTGCTTAGTTTGGGGATCATTTGTCAATCAAGTTTGTTCAACTCTTGTTGCAGTCTCCACTGATTTTTGCATTGTATTTTCATGCATTTTGGCTATACTGCTTGAATGGTAATTTATTGTTTACTATTACACAACGGGCCTTAAAAAGCTCGACAATGTTAACACTATGTTTACTTTGAAATTAATTTATTACAAGTGCACATTAATTCTCTGGATGAGAAAAAAGCCAAAATGATTTCAAAATGAAATACTCTTTAATAAAAATTTTAAGTGAATGTTTTTACAGTGACGTTTTATTTTATTTTATTGGGACCTAACAGAAATATAAAAAAAATAAACAACCGATATATATATATATATATATATATTTTTTTTTTTTTTAAGTGCTCGATTGGATGTAAATGAGGGCGGAAGTGTGACATTCCACAGGGTCATTGAATGCATCATCTTGACTGACAACTTTTGGAGCACAATTTGATCATGTCCGACTGGGAAGAGGACGAAAACGAGCCCGTACCAAAACCTCCACCAAAACAGACCCCCAGAGGAAATGTTTCTTTCGGTGTACGGAACAGTAAAAAATTCGCAGCTTTTAATGAGCATGTGGACGATAATTATGGCGGCGGTCATAGACACGAGGGCCAAAGTCGCGCTTTTTACCGGAGCAACGAACGAGGTCTCGAAGGAAGACGCCAATTCGGGTCTGAAAAGTCGAATACGCCCGTCACTGTTATCGTGGAAAAATGCTTCGTTGGGAGAATAATTGGTAGGTTTTTCGCTCTTACTTAAAATTAACCAAAATAATAGACGAAGCCACTATGTTTTTATAATGGCACTATAGCAAAGTTAGCCATGTTAGCTACTAAGCTAGCATTCCGCACATAATTGCTTAATTAATGAGTGGCATATCTGGTGAGTATGAAAAATATATTTACTATATATTTAAAAAAAAAACTTTTATGGATTTTCTCATGTGAGATGATGTCCATGGCACCGTTGTGTCCTGTATTGCGTGTTTTTTTTTTTTTTTTATTATAGTATTGCTAATTGCCACATGAGAGCCGCGGTATTAGCATCCACTGGCTAAACAATTTAAGTCTAACTAAACAGCTTTATTTCTGTTTTAAGGTCGCGGAGGGACTAAAAAACGTGAATTGGAGGAGAATACTGGTGCGAGAATCAAGGCAAGTTGAAAGGTTGTCAATTGTTTAATCTTATGAACCAATTTAATAATAAAGCACATTGTTACACAACTTCCAGGATTATCATAAATCACAATTGTCACATTATATTTATCTCCACTGTTGATTGGAAATGTAACAATACTTAAATTACTATTATACTGACCTGGCACACACCTTCATGGGGCCCTAAACAAAAAATTATCATAGATCAATGACGGTGAGTATGAGGCGGAGGTCCTCATCTTTGGACCTCCTTCCACCCAGGAGAAAGCCAAAGAAATGATAGAAGAGCTGCTTGCCAAGGAGAACTCTCGATTCTATGGCGGTGAGTTCAGGAGACTCTTCTGATTTTCCACTTAAAAAGTCTTTACAGGGTGTTTAATGCAATCAATGTCTCAGGAGGCTATGGAAAAAGAGGGGGAGAGAATGCAGAAAGTGGTTCGGTGTGGTCCACCTCACAGTTAGATGAATCTAAGGTGGCCCCGACCCACAAGTCCGTAGACTGGAACAACATTCGAGAAAACATGCACAAGTATGAAGAGATGAAGTGGAAAGGTGAGGAATTGGTCTCCTCAGTCTTAATTCAAATCCACTTCAAGATACAGGTTCATATTCATTCCTATTATTAAAAAAAAAAAAAAAGCAGATCACAAGTTGTATTTGGATTTGACAAAAGTCGATACAAACTCAAACAAATATGAAAGTTTTTGTGTCAGTTGGTCAGGCTGCTTTTTTTTTTTTTTCGTCTCTGTGATAATCTTGCAGACCTGCCACCCATGAAGAAGAATTTCTACACCGAGGCTGAAAGCGTGGCCCTCCTCACCGCTGAAGAAGTCAATGATTGGAGGTGAACGTTAAAACAATTTTTTGATGTCGTTTTTTCCACAATAGCTGTTTTTTTTTTTCATGTTCCCCCCCCCCCCAGGAAGGAGAACAACAACATCTTTGTGGACGACCTGGTGGACGGCGGGAAAAAACGCCCCATCCCCTATCCCTGCCGGAGCTTTCTAGAGGCTTTTGAGCTTTACCCGGAAATCATGGACAACATCCATCGAGTCGGCTTTGTTAAACCGACCCCCATCCAGGTACCTACTGGCCTCCATCCATGGCCTTTCGCGTTCTACACTGTTGCGAAAATGTCAAGTCAAATTGCATATTTCCTGAATGTGCTATTTTCATCAGTCGCAGGCATGGCCTGTGCTACTTAGCGGGGAGGACCTGATCGCCATCGCTCAGACAGGAACGGGCAAAACTTTGGCTTACCTGTTGCCCGGATTCATCCACATGGACGGACAGCCCATGTGAGGATCGCTTGAATTTGCGTCTTCTTTTTAAGGCTCATAAACGATCACTCGACAATATATTTGTAGACCTCGATCGGAGCGCCAAGGCCCTGGCATGCTGGTGCTGACTCCCACCAGAGAACTGGCCTTGCAGATTGAAGAGGAGTGTAGCAAGTATAGCTACAAAGGCTACAAAAGGTGACCATGGAGTGACCCTCCGTAAAATGAACTTCTATTGCAATGTTATTTTCCTGAGCAACATGTAAGGTGTTGGTGTAATTATTTGTTTTGTGGTTCCTGTCCGTCTGTCCCTCAGCATTTGTATCTACGGCGGCGGAGACAGAAGGGGCCAGATCAACCTGGTGAAGAGCGGCGTGGACATTGTCATCGCTACACCGGGACGACTCAACGATCTTCAAATGAACGAGCACATCAGTCTGCGCTCCATCACCTACTTGGTTTGTGTTTGTTTTGGGGGGCGGTGGCGCGATTTTAGGTCGGTCTTTTCCGTTATGGTTCTTGTCTAACATCTTCAAACAGGTGCTAGATGAAGCAGATCGGATGCTGGACATGGGCTTCGAGCCGCAGATCATGAAGATTCTGCTGGACATCCGGCGCGACAGGCAGACTGTCATGACAAGGTGTCGTGGGCATTTGCAGTCTATTTATCCACTGAAATTATTTGGATTAAATACATTTCTGGGAGATGATGCTACTTTATCTCTTCAAATCACGTTGAGTGCACCATGTGACTCTTTTCAGCGCCACCTGGCCAACAGGCGTGAGACGTCTGGCCAAATCATATCTCAAGAATCCCATGATGGTCTATGTGGGCACCTTGGACTTGGCGGTAAGTGAGGATCACATGTCAAGAACCTGCAATCTATTTTAAGATTAAAAATAGTACCAAATTGAACAGAGAAAATGCATCCTGTTATAAGTAGAACATGAATTAACGGGTCATGCGCTTGGCAGGCTGTGGACACGGTGCAGCAGACTGTGCTGGTGATGCACGAAGAAGACAAGAAGTCTTACCTGTTCGGCTTCATCGGGAACCTGCTGCCTGAGGATAAAGTCATCATTTTTGTCAGCAAGAAAATCATGTAAGTTCGGAACACAGAGGTTTCAGTCTAGTACAAAAACTTAAATGCTAAGTCATAATACTCTTGATGTTGTCGTCATATAAATGCTTGGCTAAAATGATCCAGACTGTCAGTGAACATCTCTTGGCAGTTGCGATGATCTCGCCAGCGACATGTGTCTTCATGGTCTGGCCGTGCAGAGTCTCCATGGCGACCGGGAGCAATATGATCGGGAGGAGGCACTTAAGGACTTTAAAGAAGGTGAACCACAGAAGAGCAAGAATGCACCGTCCATTTTCTGTACTACTCTCAAAATGGATTCATGGAGTAAATCAGTATAATGCTGCACTGTTAAAGCAAAGCCAACGTTGGATAGGACGTTAAATATAATGATACGTTTGATTTCAGTTTGTTATATTTTGCCACCCCATAGGTCGGGTTCGTATCCTGGTAGCCACGGACTTGGCGTCTCGCGGCTTGGACGTCCACGACATCACGCACGTGGTAAACTACGACTTCCCTCGAAACATCGAAGAGTATGTGCACCGCGTGGGCCGCACCGGACGAGCAGGGTGAGGCCAGGAAAAATGCCAATGCCTTTTCAAAAAAAAAAAAAGAATCTACACAATGTTTATGTGATCCAGACGCTCTGGAGCTTCCGTTACTCTGGTAACAAGAGAAAACTGGAGGATGGCACCGGAGCTGATTCCCATCCTGGAGCGATCGGGCCAGGTTAGCTCACAGTGACATTTGACTTGGGTGTAACAAAGGACTCACAATGCGACTGGCTCTTGCAGGATGTCCCCGTGGAGCTCGTGCAAATGGCAGAAAGATACGAGAAGTACAAGAGAGAGAAGGAGATGTTCCCGGGTCCCCGAGGTCGAGGCGGTCGCGACGGAGGACGTGATGGACGACGTGGGGGCGGAGATGGCAGGCAAAACTGGGGATTCTAATCGGTCTTCTTTCTCCAAGTGAGTCAGTTCTCCAAGCACAGAGAAATGTATGTACAGTTTAGAGAGGTTGATATGTTATATAAAGAAGTGTACAAATATATATATGTGCCAGATTTGATTTTGAAAACATGGGCCAAGTCATTTGAGATATTTAATATATCAAGTATTGGTTTGTCTGTAACTTGACCAGTTCACAATCTATATTCTGTTCAATAAAGACACGTTTTATTCACTTGGTATCTATAAGCCCCCACTGAACATGGTGTTGCTAGAATTAAACATATGAATCTGATATTTTGGTCTAATAGCGCCCTCTGCTGCCAACTGATATTGTCATGCTGAATTGTTTTCTGGTTTTTGGTCTTGAGATGTTTGCATTGTCTTGATGCCTCAAAATCTTGGTCTCATTGTTGACTTGGTCTTGGCATACAATTCTTGTTTTGATTATGCTCATTTTATTTTAAGGACCCTCTTCAGTTTTTACTTTTTTGTAATCAGACCTTCTGTATTACACCCAAAAAATACAAAATGTCAAAGAACCACAACCAACATGTTGAATGGAATCACATTTAATGTCGCAAAGCGTCTTGTGCCATCTTACAATAAGGTGCAATAGCCATTTCCAAACATCTCCAGTGCATGTGCAAAATTTGCAAAGTGCCAATGAAAGTGCTTAAATAATCAGGAGGCCAACTTGGAGCCCCTTGAAAAAGACACACGATGCCATTTCGTTTTTAAATGCCGGTTAAAGCTTAACGACAACAAAAGTTTACGTCCTACCTACTCGCTACTCGGAGGAACATACAGTCGTCGATTTAACTGCCAGTTCTGGGCTCGATCTGGAAAACGGACACTAAGAAAGGACAACATTCACCACGTTTAACAGTAGCTGTACTCGAGGGTTATAGAAGATAGATTGGAATAGTGGCCCTCAGTGAAAACTATCACAAAATGGTATTGCCATAAATGAAATGAACAGTACACACTTAAAACTACTCTTTGTGTTACTACATTATTTATCACGGTAATCCCATAGGAGTCAGCAGACCTTCTTTCCTTCGGATGGTTTTGCGATGCATTGTGTTGATTAACCAGTCTTTGGTTATTAAGTTGAAGCAGCCAATCGTGGGATGGAGCTGGGTGACCGATATCCTGCCCTGGGAGACCCTGGGGTCGGCAGCGTAGCACAACATTCATTTGTTCCTCTGGGCCTTCTGGGCAGACTTGGTGATTTTGCCAGCGGTGGAGGCCTTCTTCTCCACGGCCTTGATGACACCTACGGCCACCGTCTGGCGCATGTCGCGCACTGCAAAGCGACCTGCAAGTAGAAACAGGCTTGTTTGACTTCATATCAAGTCTGGACTTGTGGCGGCTAAGAAACTTCTAGAACGATAGCAGATTCTCAATTTGATATTGTCTACCATATCTGTTCTCTTTAGACTTACCCAGTGGGGGGTACTCGGAGAAGCTCTCCACACACATGGGCTTGCCCGGAGTCATGTCAACGATGGCAGCATCTCCAGATTTGAGGGTTTTGGGATTGTCCTCCAGCTTCTTGCCCGAGCGGCGGTCAATTTTTTCCTTGAGCTCGGCAAACTTGCAGGCAATGTGAGCCGTGTGACAGTCCAACACTGGGGCGTATCCGGCACTGATCTGGCCTGGGTGGTTGAGGATGATGACCTAGAGACACCAAAGTATGTGGTGAGATTATTTTTTTGGACTACTCAATAACCAAACTACTCGCTAGCGTCACCTGAGCAGTGAAGCTAGCAGCCTCCTGCGGCGGATCACTCTTGCTGTCACCGGCCACATTGCCGCGGCGGATGTCCTTCACGGACACGTTTTTGACATTGAAGCCGACGTTGTCACCGGGCAGGGCCTCGGAGAGCGCCTCGTGGTGCATCTCCACTGACTTCACCTCGGTGGTTATGTTGACGGGGGCGAACGTCACCACCATGCCGGGCTTCAGGATGCCCGTTTCCACTCGGCCTACCGGAACGGTGCCAATGCCTAAGGATGGAAAAGAGGGATGTCAAACCTGGTAGAAATTGAGGAGTACTCGAGTACTTGCCTCCAATCTTGTAAACATCTTGAAGGGGGAGACGGAGAGGTTTGTCCGTTGGACGGGTGGGTGGCTGAATAGCGTCCAGAGCTTCAAGCAGCGTCGTCCCCGATGCGTTGCCATCCTTCCTGTTAATCTTCCACCCCTTAAACCATTGCATCTACAACACCAGAAGATCACTTGGAAGTAATGAACACAGCAAGATGTTTTGCAAACTATTTCTTGGACATACATTGGGGCTGGCATCAAGCATGTTGTCGCCATTCCAGCCCGAGATGGGCACGAAAGGTACGGTGTCCGGATTGTAGCCTATCTTCTTGATGTAGGTGCTGACTTCCTTGACGATTTCTTCATAGCGCTTCTGGCTATAGTTGGGCTCGGTGGAGTCCATTTTGTTGATGCCCACGATGAGCTGCTTCACGCCGAGCGTGTAGGCTAACAGGGCATGCTCGCGGGTCTGCCCGTTCTTGGAGATCCCGGCCTCGAACTCCCCCACACCGGCGGCCACGATCAACACAGCGCAATCGGCCTAAGACAGAAGACTGTTGAAGTCGGCCAACTCGATGACTCGCTCCTCACCTTGCTTACCTGCGAGGTCCCGGTGATCATGTTCTTGATGAAGTCCCTGTGTCCCGGAGCGTCGATGATGGTCACGTAATACTTGGTCGTCTCGAACTTCCACAACGAGATATCGATGGTGATCCCACGTTCTCTCTCTGCCTTCAACTTGTCCAGCACCCAGGCATACTTGAAGGACCCCTTCCCCATCTGGAACATGTTGAAGGAAACTGCTTGCTTGATATTTATGTGAGCGATCTTAGTGGTGATCATAATAATACATTTTATTTAGAAGGTCACTCAAGGTCAGTAGAAATGATCACATCTGACTGCAAATGAAGCTGGCACGACTAGCCCTTATGTTTTAAATATTCCGTTGTATGGAGGCAAATGAGAAAATTAACACATAGCAAACACTTCCCTGTTGGCAACTTAGACAAAAACCATAATTCAGAAACTGGTATAACTGTTAGCTCATGCTAATTAACTGTATGCTAATATTGCAGCTCACAATCCCTTTTAAGATCTCCGTGGTGCGTCATCTCGCACGGCCTTACCTCGGCAGCCTCCTTCTCAAACTTCTCGATGGTCCGCTTGTCAATGCCGCCGCACTTGTAGATGAGGTGGCCCGTTGTGGTGGACTTGCCTGAATCCACGTGGCCGATCACCACGATGTTGATGTGGACCTTCTCCTTGCCCATGATGAGCGATGATACCAAGTCAAGAAAGTGGGGCTTCTGCAAAAACTGTCATGGAGACTCGGTGAGTACTTTTTTTTTCCAAATTATTTTTGATAGATTATTGTTGGTAAGGTACCGTAAAAACAAGGCTAATTTCCCGTAATCCTAAAATTGTTTACATTATCCCTATAAAGAGACACAAATCTTTGGTGTGTGAACCCTGAATTCATAAATATTCCTGAATATATTACATATACATCCATTTTGTATGATGAAAACTTGATTTGGAATGAATACAAAAAAAAAAAAAGTTGACTTGTATGTCTGTTTAAAAAAAACACATTCTAAAAACGTGTTGACCAGTGTTTGTTTTCCACATGTGCCGCTTTAATGTAAATTAATTGTAAATTGATATAAATTTTGCTGGCACCATCTCATGGAAGTTCTAATCAGACTCAAATATCAAAATTTCGCTCATATTGCATAAAAGGAAAATTTGGAAAAACTTAAGGTACTCGTAGCTAAAGGCATCCCTGTTTACAGTCTTGCTTTCCGCCATGTCGTCCCTGTGTTGACACACCCTGGCAACACAGTACACCCCCCCCCCCAAAAAAAAAAAATCCATCATTTTGCCAGCCATATTTCCGTGCATGGCACAACAGGATGCGCTTTGAATATTTTTTATTATTATCAAACAAGCATTCGACATGCTGAGCAGGTTGTAAACATCCTCATCCTTCTTGTCCAGTAGCGTCACTGCTGCAGTTGCCGCAGTGCTCCCCCCCCCCCCAAAAACAAAACTGCGCTAACTTAACGTCAGATGGCTTCGATCATGTGAAGGGCGCACAAGCGCTTTCGCCGTGATCTGTCAATCTACCTCCATAAAAGCCCTCCATGCCCGGTTGGAGTATCACATTTTTAGGATGTCAGCTGCTGGGGGGGGAAATCTATTTATGACGTAATGTATTGCTTACCTTAGCAGGGAGCTTCTGGTTAGTTTTTACTGCTGTTGATGGTCAAGTGCAGGTCGTTTGAGGGAGCGCGCGTGCACACTTGATGGCAGACGACGCTGATCCGCTCGCAGGCGCGCGCACGATACGCAGTGAGGGAGGGAGGGGTTGGGGGGATGATTGCGTAATTGCGCGTACACGAACACAGTCGTTTAGAATTGGATGTCTGTGCCATGTAATCACCTATTTTTATATTTGTCTTGTGGATAAATGTATTCTAAGTCTTTTTTTTTTCTTCTTAATATTGGGTTACATTTTGAGAACAGCAGAACTTTCTAGATCAGTCTTCATGAGTGTTAATATTAATGCTGAACTAAAATGCTGTGGAGTAATTGGATGACTGTAGACTTTGTGAAAGAAAATCAAAAGAGATCCTAAATTAGCTGAATATAACTTAAATGGATTGAATCCAGATAACTGTCATATACGTATGTTTTATTGTGGAAATATCGAAATTGCAGAAAATTCGGATAATTCCAAACATGTCCTGATTGATGGAAAATTTTGGAATAGAAAAAATAGCCATCATGTCAAAAGTATCTTCAAATATTTTAAATGCATTCCGACACTTGATTTTATACTTGATATACATCTTTGACAATCGACTGTTTTTTAAACCAGCAAAAATAAAGACAATAATAGAGCATCATTCTATTGCAATTAAATGTTTATGACACATGACGATTTTAACATCCGAGTTCACATAAACCAAAGGATCTTAGACTTAGAAAGTTTCACAGAACATAAGTGGAAGAATAGCAAAAAATCTTCACAACCCTGCTTTACAATGATTCCATTTTATACATTGACATTCATTCCCACTTAAAGAAATATGACACTACTTTTTTTTTTTTTTTTAATGCCGCCCGTAGTGTGACTGGGTTCAAAAATTTCATTAAGGCACAAGTGCAAAACTGATCAAGTTACATTTGGAACACGTGCAAAATGGACGAACATCCTTGTCGCTTCTAATACTAAAGTATTTAAAAAGCTACTTCTCGTTTGAGTTATGCATATAAAAAAATAAACCTCAAGATTATTAAACACTAACTACATGATCCCTTTTAATTCCATTACCTGAGAATTGTAAAACAATAACATTTATCTTGCTATCTGCAGGAAACAGTACATTTTATCACAAGAAAAAAAAAAAGCAACAGAACATGAAATAAAATGAGGCGTCCGTGCGAAAGGCACGAGCTGACTTTCTTCTTTACGGTTTGTCGAATTTGCAAGATGTTTATTTTTTTTCTTCTAGAAGCGGGCTTTGGTCTTAGTCTGCGAAGGTGTGGATGGCCCAGGGCTGCACGTTGCCTCGTCCGAAGATGCTGTAGAAGGTGGCGCCGAAAACATTGATGGCTGCCGCGATGTAGAAGACCGTCTGCCATTCTTCCATTGTGTTCTGGCAACAGAGGAGTTTGCACTCTCGTTTTTAGTCGAAAATCCAAATGGCAATCAAAGAACCTCTTACATTTACAGTGAGGCTTCTTGCAATCACGGGTCCCACCATGCCAGGAATGGTTGCGAAGGTGTTGGTGATGCCCAGCAGGATGCCCGCGTACCTGCCAGGATGACATCATCGCTAGGTTTTCGTCCATTAGCACACCGATAAAGGGTACTTACGAAGGAGCAATATCCAAATGGTTGATGTTGAAGCCGGACGCCGACACTCCGCCCAGCGAAGAGGAGATGGTGAGGAAAGTCAACGCCAAGGTGTAGTTGCATCCCGTGTAACCCGCCGCCACCAGGAAGACCGCCGGTCCGATCATACCAACGAGGGAGAAGCACTTCCGGACCGTGACGGTGGGGCAACGGCGCCTTTCTCGCAGGTAGTCGGCCAGGTGACCGCTCAGTATGGCCGACAGACCGCAGCCCAGGTAAGGCAGCGCCGACAACCAGCCGTTCTGAATTGGAGAGATGTGTGACATTTTCAAGTGCAGAGGGGAAGAAAAAAAAAAGGGAATTAAATTGACAAATCTGAAAAGCCTTCTTCAGAACTTTGGGTTTGGACGGCGCTCACCTGCTGTATGCTGAAGCCCAGTACGTCATTCATATAGGTGGGCAGCAGGGTGAGGAGGGTGTAGAAGGTCCAGTTGTATGAGAAGTGAGCCACCACGATGGCCAGCAGTGGGCGTGACGTCACGATGGCTCGCCAGGGGATGTGTTCACCCGGGGACGACAGCTGGTAACAATCACAGTACGTAAAAAAAAATAAAAATTTGCAATAATAATGAAAAACACCACATTTAATTGATGTAGTTTTCCATTCAACTTTCCTTAAAGCAAATGTAAAATCTTTTGAGAAATATTGAATTTTAATTTTGCCTGTGAAAAGCTTCAAAATAAAACATCAGTTGCACATTTAAGTGTTACTTTATTTTTAACCTTTAAAATGTCTTGTTTTTTATTTGTTTGAACTAATACTGTTATGCAATAAGATGTTAGATACATATTAGCTTTTGTCTTATTAAGTTTTGACTATCAAAACAAGATGTTGGGTACGTGTCACGTTTTTTTTTCCACCATTGAGTTTGGACAAAAAAAAAAATTCTGAGGATTAACAACCGCTACGTACTGTTCAAGTCATTACCTACAACGTGAAATATTGGATGTGTTTAATTCAATTTTATAAAGAGTTTCAAAATAACACATTTTCTTGGATATAATTCTTTCATTTTGACTGTCACAATAAAACGATGGATGTAAGTATTTATCTAACTTGACTTGGACGTGTAGAGAGACAGGACTGCACGTCACCTCGTTCTTAAGTGAGCTCGTGATGTAGACTCGCTCACGCTCCGAAATCCACGGGTGAGTATCTGGGGTGTCGTAGGCCAGGAATGTCCACAGCACAAACCACAAGAGGCCCACTGCACCTTCACAAACAAATTGAAAGAGGGGGTCATCTTGTGTGCTGAATGTGTCACTTCAAAATGTGAGTGTTGGTACCAAAGATGTAGAAGACGTAGGTCCAGTCCAGGTAGAAACAGATTTCACCTGACAGCGGGAGAGAAACCACCGTCCCGATCTGGATTCCTGCCACACACACACAGGTATGTTAAGGTTAAACGATGAGATGTCGACTCGCCGCCGAATGGACTTGTCGCTCTCACCGATGTAGGAGGTGGTGAGAAGACGACTCCTTTCCAGGGGCGGCGCCCACACTGCCCACATGCTGTACATAGCAGGGAAGGAGACACCCTAAAAAGGTACATGTTATTTTTCCTCCTGGAACCAAACCACCATTTTTTTTCCAAATGTGACATTTCTGTTCTTTTTCTCCAAGGGTTCCAGGCTGCCGACGTACCTCCCCGATACCTTCCAGGACCCTGACGGCAATGAGGTAGCCGGCACCCAGGTCAGCCGCCAAGGGGGTAAGCAGAGTGAACACCACCGTCCCCAAGATGCCCAAACCCAGCAACCATTTGGGCCCGAAACGGCCCGCCAGGTAGCCCCCGGGGATCTGGGTCAGAATGTAACCGTAGAAGAACGAGCCCAGGATCCAGCCTTGCGTCTCTGTCTCCCAGTTGTACACGCTGGCCTGTCACCAAAGGATTTTTTTAAACTCCATAATGAAAAAAAAAAATAGTTTTTAATAAAAAAAAGTCCTCATATTTTAGATAAAACTAAAGTACTGATCGCACAAGAGCAAAATTGCATTTTCCTCAATCTTTTCCCATCTTGGATAGAAAAAACTGTAATCTTATGAGACTTTTTTTTAAAAATAAATTTATAGAAATTTCTGGAGATTGTCCAATTTTTTATATGGACTTTAAAAACAAATGCAACATGCACAACGTTATAGCCAATTTTTCTTGAGTGTAATGTTTGTTGATTCTAACATTAAAATGTACAATAGTGCCATCTGTTGACCAATAATTTGTGTTCAATACTGCACACTGGCATCTGATTGGAACAGGTGTGCTTATTAGAAAAAAGCCTGTCAACCATGCCTGCATGCTAGTTTGGATTGTTTTGCGACAGAAGTTTTTATTTGATTATGAATAAATATTGAGACTTGACAAATTAATTTGTGTCACATGCCAAAATGCAGCAAATGGAGCCAAGGAAAGAACGAGGACTGAAGACATTGAAAAAGTAAGTCAAATCAATCTTTTGTGTCTGCTATTCATACCTCTCTTCTTGGGGAAAGAATTCAAATGCTAATGGTAATGGTTGAGAAATTTAAAGAAAATAGTAATCCTGCAGGGATAAAATGATTAGAGATAATATTTTTCTAGAATAAGTTTATTAGGAATAAGGGGAAAACACACAACTCACAGTTTGGTTGTGTTTGGGGCGTGCGGGGCTTTGGTGGGGGGGACACACAGAACTGCTGTGGTTGGGGTGTGCTTGGCGGGTGCTGTTGAGCATGTCCACCATGGCCACACTCAGGTTGACCCGCAGGGCGTAGACAACGAAGAAGCCGAAACACGACAACAGGGCCAGGCCATAGCGTGCGGAAAAGCAAGCTGGAGCTACGGGTCAAAAAAAAAAGGAGAAGGTTAGCGAGTTAGTCAAAATTCATTTTGCGAAACGTTCTTGTGTTGGGATTAAACTAGCCAACTTCATAGCTGTTTATTTTAAATGCAGATGTAGTTTTAGATAACTTATGCTAAGTTTAGCCTAAACTAATAGCCTGAAACCTATTTGCTCACTTATTCAATTCGCCAAACTGGTGCTTGTTTCGTGAGTAGAGCCACCCCAACCGTAAGTGCAAGGCTCACGTCAAGTTTGTACTTCCAAGACAAAAAGAAAATTGAACTAAAATTAATTTTGAAAAAGTTACCGGCTTAGTCAATCATGCCTCAAGACACCGCAGTACTTAGAAGAATATTCAATTTTACAAAAGTCGTGTTTTTTCCCAAGAGCTGTTTTTATACACGTATTATTCCTCTATCAAGTGTCTTTAATGCAACCTCTTACAAGCAGAATTAAAGAAATATAGTAAACTTACCAGAAAAGACGCCTTTTAAACAGAAAATGACTTTTAAAATATTCTTTCGAGAACAGTTTTGTTTTAGGGAAAAATATTAATCTTACAATAATAGCCTTGAAGAAGTTGTCCTACCGATTTGCTGCATCTGAACTGGACCACAAGACGCCACCAAGTGAGGCGTGGTACTTCCCCTCTCTTGAGGGTTGTCTTACTATTTAAGTGTTAGTAAACGTCACTGAATGAAGTTATAGCAGCATCCCTGAATGGTCAAAAAAGTTTATGCTTTGTATTTAATCAATAAAAAAAAAAGGAGGGGGGGTGGTACTAGGAAAAAGCATTTTTTTTAAATCATTTTATTTATTGCAATAGAAAGTACTAATCTTGCAAGAAAAATATTTGATTTTTCGAGAAAAAAAAATCAATGAGTAGACCTGAAAGTAGACCTTGGGAGAATATTTTCCTTTTAAAAAAAATATATAGTGCAACATTCGGTGGCAAAAAAAAGAGTAATAATGCAGAACTGTGCATTATTATTATTAAAAAAGGAGTAATAATGCAGAACTATGCATTATTTCTCCTTTTTTTTTGTCACTTTGGGTTCTTCCGTCCAAATGTGCTGAGTCAACAAACAGATGTCGTTAAAAACAAACAAAAAAAAACCCTTCCAACTCGTAACTAGGATGCCAAGTGTAATAATACCGATACAAACTATGGGCAAAATGTTGTTATTGAGGCGTAATAACATTATTGTAGAGGTAAAGTCGACGGGCCGTGAGCATGGGCTTCTCGTCGACAGCCGTCCAGCCCGCGCTTCTCATTACCCCGCTGAATGTTGTCCTCGTGTCTGCGATGAAGAAGAGGTTTCTGCTGCTGGTCCTCGCCCTCCGTGTCCGAGCCGCGTGAATCCATTTGGGTCACAACTATGGAACAACCATGTCTAGCTATCGACGCTGAAAAGCAACGAAATCCATCTGTACCGCCACAAACAGGAAATCGATCTAAAGGCTCCGCCCATTCAAGGAACGTCATTTTTTTGACGTTCAAATATTTTCTTAAATCAGTTTTAACATTTTTATTATCTACCAAATCAGATTATTACGAGTAAAAATACGACGCAGAGCCATACGGTAGATAATTTTAGTATTACCCTTTATTTTTGTTTCATACCCACAATTCCAAATTTCTGAAATCAATCCCAGCATTTTAAAAGTACTGTACCTACCTAATTGCCATCAGTCCAGACATTTTTTAACGTAATCATTTTTATTGAGTCTATATGAATGCCCTCTGCAAAGGGATTAAAGGGCACCTTTGGTCAACCTGTATAACGCAGACACTGAATGAGTATAAAGTAAATGTACAATTTCAAAAAAGAAATAAAACAGGGAGAACATTCAAACTCCACACAGGAAGGACCGGAGGTGGAATCAAACCCACACCCTAACCCTAAGGCGGACGTGCTAGCCAGTGTGCTTACAGAGACAGCATGAGACTTCTTTGTGTTTTATCACAGCTTAATATTAATACTGCTTCAAGTTGCCCACCAGGTAAAACTAAATTGCTTCAAGTTTCCCAGAATGTTGTAAAGCATAGACTTCGGCAGTTATAGCAGCTTTATGTAAACATTTGTTCCCAGTTCTTTATCGAAATACAAAAGGTTCTCCCTAGCTACAAAACGAGATGTTCAAATCTCCTTGAATAAAGTGTATAAGCAGACAAGTATATATTAAAGCAATAAAAAAAAACATTTTAAGCATATAATTATACCACAGCCATGTGCAAGAATGGTTCACAGCAGTGGTTCTTAACCTGGGTTCGATGAGTCGGCTTCAGGGGTTCGGCAGAGCTGGTATGTCATTCCTTTTTTTCTTAACAAGAAGTGTGATTGAACTCAACCAACCTGTGTAAGTCTAATTTCCTTTTAAGTGTCTTAGCGTTTTCCTAAATCTGAAGAAATCAAACGAGCAGGCAATGAGTAAATTGGATAACAGGTGATTGGCAATGGCTTTTGCCGTGAGGCGCAGATAGCGCGCTTCCCAAATTGTGGACCAAATCCAACAAACCCATCCCCATGTGTTTGAACCCACAACCTTCCAGTCCCAGGGCGGACACTCTACCACTAGTCCACTGAGCCTTTACAGTTGAACTACTTAATGTCTGTGAGATGTGAGGTTTCTGCTCTCCTATTACTCTGGACTTTTGATACTTTTGATTCTAAACATCATTGACAGCAGCAGTATTTAAAAAACGCAATTCACTATATCATGGTTCACCTTTTGCAGCTTCATGGATTTTTTTTTTTCCCACAAAGCATTGTGCTATGGCTCCAGATGAAAAGTACACTAAAAAAAGGAGTCAGGCCACAGAGGCCTAGTGGTAGAGTGTCCGCCCTGAGACTGGAAGGTTGTGGGTTCAAACCTCGTCCGGGTCGTACCAAAGACTATAAAAATGGGACCCATACCAGCAAATCAGTGTGACTTCTGCTGTTGCCTTTGTAAGACCAGGTTATGAACCACAAATCACATCTTTTGGGATTTTGGCAGATGCATCTTGGCAGATGCATTTTGCCAGATGCATCTTGGCAGATGCATTTTGGCAGATGCATTCCGTTTTGTGACACCAATGATTCACACTTTTTTTTGGGTTGCGACAAGAACAGAGTGCCGCCACCACCACCACCACCACCACCACCACAAAGACGATCGCAGCGCCGATCCCAAATCGATGTCTGGTACCTGTCAGAGAAGCACAAAAGTTTCAACATTTCTTTCCAAATAAGCAACATTGTACAGCTAGCGCCAGTTTATTAGAGGATAGATAAATTCTTATATTCTATAAAAAACAAAATGGTTGCTTAACTCAAACATTCCCATGCAAATGTAGCCACAGATGAAGTAGATGGTGTGGGCGCATGCGCTGATTGCAGTGTACACTTACCAATCTGAGGAGCTCCATTTTTAGGGCAGTTGACTGCGAATGAAAAAAATAACAAGCGGTCACGTTGCAGTATTTGTGTTTTTGAGCAATGACAGCATTTTTAATCTTTTGGCTGCAGCTGTAGCGCACACTTTTCTTTAGCTAGCTGTCTTCTTCCCGTCAAACGTGAATGTGATGCATTCAAGAGCTCGGAAATAACAATACTTAGAGTAGGCAATATCATATGAATGCTCATCAGAACCCTGACGCTTCCAAAAGTGGAGAAATTGATCATGAATGACATGGAGGCTTACCTCGGCAAACGACCGTTTGTAGGTAATGCTGAACAGAAAGAACAACAGAAATATATTGTTTAGCTTAACATTTTTGTCATCAGGAAAAATGTGGTCGCGGGATTACTGGTGGAGTCATGACGTTTTCTCACCGCGGTGTGACAGTGTTGTTTGCGACTGATGGCGGGCAAACAATCTTTGGAATCAAGAGACGTGGAGTTATGCCGCTGGACCACATTGGCGCTTTCTTCTTCCATGGCGTTAGCTAACGCGTGATCCTACAAAGCACAGGTTTGCCATCATGAGCGCTTTCCTTGCATTTTTTTTTTTTTTTTTACTTTGCACTGCCATATAGAAGATCACTATTGAGCTGCCTTGGTAGTTTGTGTGCACAGATTGCTATGTTTACATTTGTTTCACTCATTTAACAATATGCAAAGTAAAAGAAAGTAGCTAGTCAAACAATGCGTAACCAACCGTCTCGTTGAGCCATTCGTAGAAGCAAGGAGGATTGTCATCCCCGATGATGTTATAATGCCATCCTTGGGAATCATGAGTCACATTGCAGACGGGGGTCCTGGGGTTTCCGCTACACAAGGTCACCAATGCAACTGGCAGACACGAAAGAGGGATAAAAACATTTTTACAAGGCATCTTGTTGAGCTTCGCGCCGTTGTACTGCGTGTAATGGCAGAAGGATGCGGAGTGCCGGTAAGAGTAACGCTTAGAGTGACCCAGCGTGGTGGATGACGCCTGGCGGTGGGAGCCAATCGTGTTGAGGGAAACAAGCGCACGGGTATGCAGGCAGGCACGTGATGCAAGATGATGAAATATTTCTCCATTGATTCTTCTTATTTGGTTAACATGCAATAATGCTGACTATTGAGAGCACCGTTTTAATGGGGAAATATACGAATGCAACTGCTCGAATTGGGTCAATTGTGAGTTAAAGCAGTCACTCTGAGGGGGGCAAGAGCCATTTATGCTTCAGGGAGAGGGTGGAATCAGAGTTTTTTTTTTTTTCTATAGTGGCCAAGAGACGACGCAGGCGGTGGGGGGGATGGGGGAGCAGGAACGCGTGAGGCGATTCCCGCAAGTAAGCTGACTTCATGGTGTCACGGGTGAAACAGCGTTACCTAATGCATAATGTTACAATATCTTGTTGACTGACAGACAACACTCACTTGAAACAGTCAATCAACTTTACATGTAGTATTTAATGGGTACTCACGCATTGGTAGAATAAAAAAAAAACTCATTATAAGTTCCTAAAATCCAATTCAATTGTGCCAAAAAAATACACTAATAGCAGAAGGATGTCGTATGCCGGTCCGGAGTGTCTCAAACATGGCGAATAAAAAACTTGAATCTTGAATCTTGGAGCGTCTCAAGCTAAGAAGGGAGCCCCGTCTCCCGCTACTTGTTGCATATGACAATGAGTCACTCGACGGGGGGGGGGGGGGGGGGGGGGGGGGGTTTGTAGACGGGGGGGAATCCCGCCTACAAACCCGGGAATTTGACGTATTAAAAAGGGGGGAGGGGAAAAATCAAATGTACTTCTTAAACAAAAAGTGATCGTCTTGGAAAATCCGGACAAGACTACTTCATGGTGTCACGGGTGAAACAGCGTTACCTAATGCATAATGTTACAATATCTTGTTGACTGACACACTTCACTTGAAACAGTCAATCAACTTTATATCCGGCATGTTCAAACATGGCGAATAAAAAACTCTTGAATCTTGGAGCGTCTCAAGCTAAGAAGGGAGCCCCGTCTCCCGCTACTTGTTGCACATGACAGACAACACTCACTTGAAACAGTCAATCAACTTTACATGTAGTATTTAATGGGTACTCACGCATTGGTAGAATAAAAAAAAAACTCATTATAAGTTCCTAAAATCCAATTCAATTGTGTCAAAAAAATACACTAATAGCAGAAGGATGTGGTGTGCCGGTCGGGAGTGTATCCAGGTATGAGCGCCGCTTTGAATGACGGGCCGGCAACGTATACCCCCGAAAAGTCAAGAACAATCGGGAAAGTGTGACGATGTGTGCTCCCATTGGACAGAACAATCAACCTATACCGCTTGTTTCCACAAGAGGTCGCAAGCGTACTTTGAACACCTCCATCCATCCATTTTCTGAACCGCTTAGTCCCCACGGGGGTCGCGGGCGTGCTGGAGCCTATCCCAGCCGTCATCGGGCAGTAGGCGGGGGACACCCTGAACTGGTTGCCAGCCAATCGCAGGGCACACAGAGACAGACAACCAATCGCACTCACACTCACACCTAGGGACAATTTGGAGTCTTCAATCGGCCTACCAAGCATGTTTTTGGAATGTGGGAGGAAACCGGAGTGCCCGGAGAAAACCCACGCGGGCCCGGGGAGAACATGCAAACTCCACACAGGGAGGGCCGGAGGTGGAATCGAACCCGCACCCTCCTAACTGTGAGGCGGACGTGCTACCCAGTGCGCCACCGAGCCGCCTACTTTGAACACCTGTTCCATTGAATAAGCCTAGTGCTGTCTGGGCTGTAGGTGCCTGGGATGGAAAAAAACACCCACAGTAGCCTGAGTCAATTCAAACATGAGGGCTTGTGACTGTAGAGTAGTAGAGGAATCATTTGACCTGGCTCCCATGTTTGATTTTTGTGCTCTATCGCTGCTCACCGTCATGCTTGCACTGGAACTACCTTACCTTACCCGTAATTCCACGCAATGGCTGTGTTGCAGCTCTGAAAGTAGTAGTCCAGTTCCATTTAAAAGCACCTTTGGGAAGAAGGCACAAAAATTGCTAGCTCCTAACTAGCAATTTTTGCTTATTAGCTTTAGTTTGTGAGTGGTATTCAAAATAAAACTGGCGTTAGCATCATTATCATAAAAGAAAACTTGTGCACGTGTGTTTGTGTGTGTGACACAATAGACTGGTTGGTCTAGTTTTGTCAAACCTGACGTCACGTTTACTTCCCGTTTGCTACCATGTAATAACTGACACGTGGGAATGAACAACCAGCTGAAAAATGCAGTCAGGCAAGGTCACCTCAGTTCAAAGCTAATGGCTAATTATTAGCCCTCATTGGAGCTAAAGCTAATGGCCTATCATTAGCCGCAACAGGAGACAATAGTGAAAAGGAATGAAGCAATAATCAAAGCAAAACAACTGTTGTTACTTTGTTTTAATGAACCGATGGTGTTGTAGCTATTTCAGAGAGAGATTATTGTGGGAGAAGCGAGGAGTCACAGGACCTGCAGACGTCGTTGCCAGGGTCCAGGCGGCGTGGTGACAAATGCCTCCATTGTTGACCACGCCCAGGAGGAAGCCCCAAATTTCTTTTGGGGCATTCAAGCTGGATGTGCTGCAGATGGATGAGGGGAGAGCTGCTATTTTTGGACTGTCTTACAAACACGTCAACGATGTTTTTGTTTGATGCTGTCACTGTCCAAAAAAAAAATTACCGACCAACCTGCCCACCAAATTAACCTGAATGGACAGAGTTGAGAATAAGTCATTCCATTTAATCGACTGGACCTGTTTTATTGTTTGCAGTTGTCACTTGACCGCTTTCCCAGGCTGCTGTTGTGACCGCAAAATCTTTAATGCTTAAACCATTTTTTACACTTTGTCACACTTGATCGCATTGGAACTGGACCACGACGGTGACCCGCATGAGGGTTTTTCACAAGTCTGTGTCGCAGTCTCCAGGTCGCTACGTTTGTCCCTTTTCTTCTCCTAAAAGCATGAAAATTAGCAAAACATGCTAATGTTAGTTTAGCCCGTTGCTGCGGTATTTGGTTCTGGTCTGCCACATATTCTCCTCCAGTTAAGAATTGTTGTAACATCGAGGATAAACAGCCAGAAGTGACCAAATGCAACATATTTGTCTCAAGTTTTCCACATCGGCCCTCAATTTCCTCTTGGAAACAAATTTACGGGAGACTGACGGTAAACATGAATACTCCAATATTCTGCAGTTCCCTATGGCAATACAATGTTCTGACTTGGGAGACCAAAAGGCTTTTCAGACAATGAAATGGGGATTTGTGCTTCTTGAATATTAATAAACTTGATTCAATTGGCTTTAATATAAGTAATGGAGGCCAGAGAAAGATATAAAGACATCCAACATTTTTTTTTTTTAAATCTTTGCTGAAGTGCCACCCCATACCCAGCAAACTACTGTATCTACATTGCATAGTAACCACATAACTATATACTTACCTACCTACCCATTCAGCAAACATATTGCACCTAACACTACATTCAGATGTTGTCAAAACAGTCTGTAGGGCTGTTGCGTAAATAAAACCTCAGGTGTGACCCCAAGCAGAGTCATGACGTGCACGGTGACGGGGCGGCTAAAACGTATGGCAAGCTTTCTTCGCATTTAAAAGGTCAGTTTGACTAATGGAATAAAAATACTTCTGAATTTGAGAAAAAAAAAAGAAAAAAAGTTCACTATATTATACAGCCTTTTCTCGCTGTCACATTGTAGAATTGATTAAAACACAATTAAAAGCTTTAAAATCAAATTCAATTTCAATTAAGACCAAAATCTAATCTTTTATATTGGATTCATATGTTTTATATCAGAGGAATCAATGCCTCACCAGTCATTAACCTCACCGCAAGTCACTGCGTTGCAAATACCTGAAATGCTAATTGTGGAATTAGGAATATTTGAAAAGTTCTTTTTGCCCAGGCAAACTGAATTACGGATACGCATCAAGAAGACTTGGCTCAGAAACTCATTTATGGCATTTCCATGACTGTCAATTAGGCCCCGCCCCCTACCACGCCCATTCGCGTCACGGTTCTAAAATCCATGGAGCTGAAGTCGAGCCGAAAGGTCTGTTCAAGCAAGATTTACTCAACTTGCACGGCTCGTTCCCTTTCCGGGTTTTATCGTGATATTTTTGTTTCTTTTTCTGACGAGGATCCCGAAAGCCAGCGAGCGATCATTGAAGTCCCCCTAACCCCGACGCCGAGGAGTTTGTGTCGGGCACCGGGGAAAAGCAGGAACGCGTGAGGCGGTTCCCGCAAGTAAGCTAACCTCCTGGACAAGGTAATTATCAGTTTCTCACCGTCAACGATAATCCCTTTTACGCACTTTTAGTTCCACACAAACGACCGGCAAAAGTGAGGAGCAGAAAGTAAAATCAGTCAAGTATTAAAAAGGGGGGGGGGGAATCTAATGTACTTCTTAAGGAAAAAGTGAGCGTCTTGGAAAATGCGTCCAAGACTACTTCATGGTGTCACGGGTGAAACAGCGTTACCTAATGCATAATGTTACAATATCGTAACAGTGTTTCCGTCGATACAAAAAAAAAAAAAAAACTCACTGAAGACAGCTGGTGATCACTGGCCGATGGTATAAATTAACCAAAGTCGAAAAATGACAAAATGTTCAGTGACTATATTCTTCAATGAATGCTTATTTTGACAAACTAGACAAAGGATCAATAATTATCAGGATAATACAACTGGACAAATTAATAATCGTATAGCATGACATGAGTTCCCCAAAATGACATGTATTCACAAATGTTACACAATGGATGGTGTACTGTAGTGTGAGAAATGCAACATATGCTGATCCCATGACTTGTTGACTGACACACTTCACTTGTGTTGTCTTTTTTGATTACCAGCGATTATTTTTAGCCTTCCTACTGCAGCCTTTTGCCTCATATGACTCCATCATGACGTTTTTTTTTTTTTTTTATCACATGAGCTGAAGATGGAATGTAGAAAAAGACAAACTATCAGTCATGCAACTTCGTCAACGTCCTCTCCCATCGTGATCACCCTAAAAAAAATCTGATTTGCAGTCTCCAACATGCCCTCTCTTGACGCAAATGAAAATATCAGTCCGGAAAGTATTAAAACAATCGCAACTACTTTGCTAAATAGACGAATCAACTCCATTTTGATGTTTACATCTAGCATGGCACGTCACAGTTTTGAGTTACAAGCGCCGCCATTGAACAAATTCAACTTGTATCTCAAGGGATCGCATATATGTCTGGAGGCTCACCCACTCAAGGACATGTTGCTCATTACATGGACGTCCATCTTCTTTAGTAGCTAAAGGACGCCCCGCCCTTGCCGCGCTCACCTAATGCATGTGGCTTCATAAAGTATTCATCAGCGTGGGTCCACTCACTCAGAATTAAGCCCACTTGCAGGAAGTCGCAGATGACCACTCGTAAATCTTTATCAGGTCGCGTCATTTAGGTTCCAATAGATCTTAGCTTATGTCATGTTAGTTGTTCGTCTGATGTGAATGTCTTGCGTAGCCTCGTTTGTATGTTGAGGTCACTGTGATGGAGACTCCCATGAGGTGCTGGTAATTATAGTGACGTCCCAACGCGGCTGTACTATAAATTATTCCGTATGACACCAAAACCTGCACTCTTTTTTTTTTTTTATCCACATGATGATGAAATTTACACAATGGAATAAAACTCAAAAATCTAATACAGATAAATAATTCTGAATAATATTTTTGTCACCCCCCCAGCCTCAACATTGCTGTTTCATGTGATTTTTTTTATTTATTTTTGCAAGGGCCTTTTCCAATAATGTTTAACAAACAGGCTGGCAATTAACTTTTAACCGAATAAAAAAAAAAGGTAGCTTTAGTTAAAAAATATTCACAACATTCTACTTCCTGACCAACCTGACCCACCAAAAAGAGAATATTAAAAAATTTAAAGTAGCTTTTGGCAAACCTTTCATGCCTTAACCCAAAGCAAATAAAAACGTTGTAGTGTGTTTGCGATCAAACTTTTGTTACGTAACAATTCCTTCCTACATGGTCATATTATCCCTCCCAAAACATGGCGGACAACAAGCAGGTTGATAACATTACCAATGTGCATTAGCTACTGTTATGCTGACATAACAGTTGACTCCTGGCAATCGAAGTGCATCCCAATTCTCTAATGCAATAAAAAGGAAAGCGCTCTGAAATGGCCGCCCTACTTCTCTTTTGTCCTTGGATTGAAAAGCAAATAGATTTGTGTAAACAGTTTTTCACACAGTAGCTCAGCTGGGCCGCCTCTCAGGTTGCACGTCACAAAAGTGCAGCTTGTAACACGATTAGCTTAATGACGGATTTGTCGTTGGCAGCAAAATGGAATTAGTTCCAAGAGGTGTATTAAAACTTTCCCTGGGATGGATAGAATTTTTATTATTTTTTTTTCCCCCCATAAATGGCAAGGAAAGCTTACAGTCAGTCTTCTGTTTCTTGGAAAACAGACTCTGACTCCTGCGGTCTGTATTTAGCCTCAAGTATCGACAGTGGATGACGCTCCAACTCCAAACGGCAACAGATGGAGACTTTGGAAGCGCTCTTAAACCAAACAACCCCCGCAAGTCTTCCCTGCAAGACGGAAATTCCGTTTTTACAGAAGCAAAGTGGACATATGAACATGAAACAAGGCATCAGTCTCGAATCTTGAATCTTGAATCGGTCACAAACTCAACTTTGGATCTTCTCAAAATACATCCAAACTATGCAAAACATGTCATCACACTTTGTCATATATGAAGTAGAAGTGTGTATTTTTGCCCCCCCCCACCCCCCCCTACCAGTCCCGCCCAGCAAATTGACAAAGTGAACAAGCGTTCGTATCCTGCCAGCACTTCCTGTTAAAGTCCTTGTAGATCTGCAGATAAAACTAGATTGATCTCATCTGGAATTTCCACTTGAAATGTTATCTGGTTTTCCCCCATTCTTCCTCTTGCCGCTCCCCGAGGAAGTGGCTTGTTTAGTTGCTGCCGAGTCTAGAAGAAGACAGGATATTGAACTATTTGCTCAGGAACCCATCAGACTGGTTCCTTAAAGGTTACTTGTTCACTCTTATAGAAGTAAAGTGCAAAGATAATCTCAGGATGAAAAACATGTGACTATTAGGCCAAGAAAAAAGTGGCAATATCCACAATATATACAAATATTACACCTTAGACAATTTTTTTTTTTTAAATATAACCGTAAAAATACTGGGTGGAGAAACCAAAAGACAACAAAATGCACGCATATTTAAAAAAAAAAAAAACATGAAAAATACGCAACAGACTATGAAAAAATTTCACTCAAAAATCAAAATATTCTCAAGAAATAGAATAAAATAGATTAAAAATACATTATTTGTAAAAAAAATAATAATAATGAAAAATGCATAGATATTCTGGGTACACAAATAATAAAAAAATCTTAAAACAAATGTTGGGAAAAATACAAAATTATTAGAAAACAAATAGTGAATAAAAATATAAACCTGTTAAAAAAACAAATTATGCAAATATTAGAATATTTTAGTTTGTTCACACACAACTCAACCAACAAATATCGGCTATGCTCGGTGACGTCCATGAGTCGCGTTTCAGGATCAAACCGTGATCGTTCGTTGTGACCCGAAAGTGTGCGTGCGGTTGCATCTTCTCCTTTAGATTCCATCCAGTGCCTCGCACCATACATAGAGATGACCTCTGCCAAGCGGAGTCAAGCCCACAAGTATTTGTTGATAATGAGAAATTCCGTTCTATTTAAAAGCGTGTCGACATGTCGGCAGCTGACGCAACGTTCTGGCGCTCGTTTTAGTCGAGTGCCTGAAGATGGATGTTTCTATTGAATGATCCCCGCACATTCAAACTCACGCCAAGCGGCAATACATCACACAAGACAGAGTACAAGCCGGGCTGCAAAAATCACATCGGCCCGTAAACCTTTGTTGGGTGTGTAACTAACCACAAAAGTTTCCTGTGTGCCTGTTTGTGTTTTGTGTGTCTGTGCGAGACATCAAAAGTGCGAATAGTGTCGTGGAGTGTAGATATTTGGTGCTCCAGCGCCACTTGTCTATTTATGGTGCCGCTAGGCTGCAGACTGGAGCATCCTTTAGTCCTATTTAAAATCAGTTCATTGCTAGTCATGTGTGCGTATGTGATAATTGCTTTGGATCATTGTACCGTATTTTTCGGACTAAAAGTTGCTCCAGAATATAGGTCGCATTAGCCATAAAATAAAAGTCGCCCCCCCACCCAAACTATGGAAAAAAAAAGTGACTTATAGTCCGAAAAATACGGTAATCATATAAAAGCTAAACCCCAATTGAGACTTCCGGCTTTACCACTTCCTACCTCTATCCTGTGGGTTGACTAGTGTTTTTTTTTTTTTTTTTTTTTTTTAAAGCTTCATGAACACTTAGCAATCTCCCATTTCCGTTATGTCCCCAACAGGGCGGAACCAAGAATGGGGTAAGCGGGCGAGCCGAGGGACGACGTTGTGACGAGACGAGTGCCCGCTCAGCAGCACAGGTAAGACCAACACAATGCGTCCATTGGTCGACCTTTTTTATATTTTTCAAAAATATCAGTATACAAATGTATTAAGTTAAATGTATTTAAATGTGCCATACCTTTCCTGGGTCTGGTCTCAACATTGGAATACCATATGAATTAAAACAATACCAATCTAAGGCAAAGGTTTTACCGCCACGTCCGTTTTTGACAACTTCTGCTTTAAAAACACAAAACGGGAAGCCTAATGATTTGTAAATTGGTAATAAGAGGCAAGTTGCACAACACTGCACGCGATTTTTAGAGGAAATGTGTCGTGGTGGAAATGAAGCCACTTCAACAGTTCCCAAAAGTTTGTTTAACGTTAAATGAGTCACTCGGCTTTCATTTGAAAAACAACCACAGATGCAAACAGTTCCTACAGTTGTATTAAAAAAAAAAAAAGACAACTCAAAATGGCTGACAGGATTAATTGTGCACC
Source organism: Syngnathus scovelli (assembly GCF_024217435.2). Classification (NCBI taxonomy): domain Eukaryota; kingdom Metazoa; phylum Chordata; class Actinopteri; order Syngnathiformes; family Syngnathidae; genus Syngnathus; species Syngnathus scovelli. The sequence continues at coordinate 2,668,787 of NC_090858.1, forward strand.
ATTTTGTGAAGCCTAAATGCAATTATACAGCACCGGCCAGGTAAGGTGCCACTGCTGGAGTTCAAATGAGCGTCGGGAAGCTCCGCTCTTGTCAACATGTTGTTGTGCCGTCATTTTCGGACCGCCTCCCAGCTTCTTGTTCTCTCAAAACCCAGGAGTCGTTTTGCTTGTACTCAGAACTGGAAGGTAATTACCCCGCAGGGAGGACGAGTTGCTCTGTAACCAAACAGACACGTTTTGTGTTAGCGTTAGCATAGCTAGCGATTCACCAAGCCAGGTGAGCGCTTCAAAAACAAGGCTAAGACAAGTCGTGTCGATTCTAGAGGGAAATGAAAAAAGGAAGTTATGTCATGGATTGAGAGAACTGAAAAACAGAAGTCACGCTGAAGTTTATTTTAATCTGGCAACTAGTACAGAAAACTGATTATACCAGATTGATCACTAAGAGACAAAAATTATTTTATATAGATGTTTAATTCCTTTGATAGAATGTAGAACTGGTGAGACAAACATATATAAACTTAGATTTACAAAAGATACACATCAAATACAAAAGTAAACCATATATATGGCCTGCCGGTGAACAACCGGGTAGTTTACTTAAACTGTTTTATTAACTTCGCGACCTTTCCTAGGTCGGCCGTTAACTATTGCGCTGTTGCATCACGTCACCTTCCCGTTTCTTTCCCAAAAACAGGAAGTGCCCCCGAAGTTGGATTTACTTTTAATTTCTATTACAATTTAATATTAACAAGATACTGCTACAAACTATATACAACTAACAAGAAACAAAAATAAATTCGCACAAAAATTATTTGCGTACCAAGTAAAACTGCGACTTCATCAGTTACACTGATAATTATAAAATACGGATGGAAATAATTCTATTTTACAATTCCGGCAGTGTTTCGGGGATAAACTGGGCTCTTGGGAGAGTGTAAATTGTAATTTACAAGTTGCACTTGTTAACTGATGTTTTGTGTTTCGGCTGTGCTGTGTTTACACGTAAAACGACGGGGGCGGGTACTGGAAGGTAAACAAGGGCACGACAGCGTGCGGACTTGTTGCTAGGAGAGGAAACGGCTCGTCATCCAATTTGATCAATCGGGTGGAGTTTCCTCTTTTCGAAACGGCGCGTTAATTACGTGTACAAACTTGAAAGCTAATGTGAATAGCATGGAGGCTATTCATTTTATAATTATTATTTAAAAAAAAAAATTAAGAAAATAAATGAATTAAAATTCGTAAATTAATTCAAACAAATATTGCTATTCATGTCACTTTATTTACCAATTAGGTTTTTAATTATTCTAATTATATAATTATTATTAAAAAAAATTAAGAAAATAAATGAATTAAAATTCATACATTAATTAAAACAAATATTGCTATTCATGTCTATTTATTTACCAATTAGGTTTTTAATTATTATAATTATATAATTGTTATTTTTTAAAAAATGAATTAAGAAAATAAATGAATTAAAATTCATAAATTGATTAAAACAAATAATATTACTATTCATGCCACTTTATTTACCAATTAGGGCACACATCACTTTTTACTCCTAAAAAAGAAGAATTTGAACAACACAGATTCTCTTGGATGGGATGTGCTGGTTACTCGATAACCGCGGCGAGTGAATTTTTAAAGGCTTTTCAATTGTTTTACGGTGTTTAGTTTGGCCGGCATCCAGAGCGCGCAGACGTTGTGCGCGTTTGTCTTGACAAGACATTGTCACAGGACATCAACACATCGACCAGCATTGAGATCTTCTGGTTATTTATTGATTTGCGGTGGAATTTGATCCGACTTTTTTCAAACAACAAACACAATCAGTCAGGCGGTTGGCCGAGATAAAAGCAGGTGTCTTGTGCTTGACTCAGAAATGCTTCTCAAAGTAAGATTTATTTTTATTTTTATTTTTTATGGCACAATTTGGTAGATGTGACAAGCAACAGTCTAAAGAAGACATGGCTGAGAAGACACAGGAAACCGTTTTGGGGTCTTGTTCCCAAATGTGAAATATTTGTGAATATTTGTGTGTTCAGGTGCGCGAAGGCGTCATGGCGCTGCTGCGGATGAAACTGAAGGTTCTGTTGACCATCATGACGGTCAACGTCTTCATCTTCATCGTGATCTTCCGACACGGCGGGCGGGACAAGGGCTTCCAGGACAAGGTGCTTATCCCCTCCAAGCCCTTCTGGAGAAAGATGACGCAGAGCTCGGGTTACTGGAACCTTCAGCAGCAGGTTCTGGACTTCCGACACAACCCCATCCTGGCTAATCAAAGAACCGCCGACTTGCCCGATTGGCTCAATGAAACCCACGTGTCTTTCAACTCCTGCCAACCCGACACCAGGGTGACCACTTGGGTGAAAGACTACAACTCCCTACCTTTGCGATTCAAGGACTTCCTGCTGTACATGCACTGCCGCTATTACCCGGTCTTGATGGACCAGCCGGACATCTGCCAGGAGCAGCCCTTCCTGCTGCTAGCCGTCAAGTCCCTGGCGCCGCATTTCGACAGGCGTCAGGCCATACGCCAGTCTTGGGGCAGGGCGGGTGTGGTCGCCAACCGCACCGTGGTGACCATCTTCCTCCTGGGCCAGACCATGGCTGGAGACCACCACCCGGACCTGTCGCCGATGCTGAGCTACGAGAGCGACCACCATCGGGATATCATTCAGTGGGACTTCCGGGACTCCTTCTTCAACCTGACTATCAAGGAAGTCCTCTTTCTGGACTGGATCCAGACACGTTGCCCAGGTGCCAGCTTCATCTTCAAGGGGGACGACGACGTCTTCGTCAACACTTACGCCATCCTGAGCTTCCTGGGAGGGCTGTCTGCTTCCAAAGCCGCAGACCTCTTCGTGGGCGACGTCATCACCAACGCCGGGCCGCACCGGGACAATAAGTTGAAGTACTTCATCCCGGAGAGCATGTACATCGGCTCGTATCCGCCTTACGCCGGCGGCGGTGGCTACCTGTACTCGGCTAGCGTCGCTGCCCGGCTGCACGCCGCCTCCCACCGGGTCGCGCTCTACCCCATCGATGACGTCTACACGGGCATATGCCTGATGAAGTTGGGGCTGGCCCCCGAGAAACACAAGGGCTTCAGAACCTTCAACATCGAGGAGAAGTACCGCAACATCCCATGCGCCTACAAGGGCTTGATGCTAGTCCACCCGCGCACTCCGCAGGAGATGATCCAAATCTGGTCCTGGCTCAACCAGTCCGACCTCAACTGCCAGTAGAAAGTGCCCACCATTATTTTGAGCAGCTGGCAGTTTGTCGCTGTGCTCATTTGGAACTTCAGCCTGGAAAGGTTTGCTCCATTTGGGAGCACCAGAGTATTTTTGGCTGCCATTTTACAGTAAGGGTACTTGTGGTTATTTTTTTAGTTTTTAATATCAGGCTAAATTTGACCACCTGCCGTTTATCGATGTACCATATCGTCTCGAATCATTATTAGTTAAAACCTTATTTGAGAGTCCCCTTATTGTAAAGTGGCACCGTTATTTATGAATTTGATCTTCTCGCTTTGCTGTACAAAGAGCTTGAACCAAAAATGTGTCTTTGGCACACATATTTATACGGCTGTAACTATTTATAAACGCTTTAACACTGTCCGCTCTCCACAGGGGGGCGTCCAAAATGCTGTATTATATAGGAACAGACATGAGAAAATAGGCGTGGTCTCTGAACAGTGTCTTCAGAGTCCGAAAATCTTTACCAGAGATGGATTTGACCATTTATCGATCTGTGCCTTTCATATAATTTCATACTACAAATTAGATTTGAGAAGTGTCTGGTGTTTACTGTACCCGCTGTTAGCTTTCGAGTAGCCGCTGTCCAGCCTCTGATGCTACCACAGAAGCTCGGGTCATACGTAGAAGTTCAGCGTAAAAAAAAATGGGTATTTCAGCGACTAGGTTTCGTGCCTTTCTCACGGAGACGCAGCATTTCGCAATGTCACATCAACGTCTGGTGTTTCTTTTTTTTTTTTTTTTTTTTCACACCCGTCATATTTCTCACAGCTGCCGTCCTGTCCCTGATACTACCTCAGAAGCTGGAAAATCTACAGTATTCTCATTTCATATCCTTTCATACATATATCGAAAAAAATAATTTCTTCAATAACACAGTTGCCTTTGTCAAATTTGGTGGAGCAAAAATAGTTGATGCACCTTTATTGGTATCATTTACCTAGTAACATTTTTTTTTTTTTTGACTTACCGTCCTCATGTCAATTTCTAATTGTTGGTAATGGTTGTTTTGTTTTCCAAAAATTGTAAAATATGACATAGGCAACTCTATGCTTAACACTTCTGCACACTAGTAGGACAACTACATGTTGCTAGTGTGGCCAAACTGCACTAGTTGACACGATGTGTTGATAGAGCAGCACTAGACGTTAACTAGTTGAATTTTATGTCACCAGTAGTACAAGTATGGACAGCTTTCCGTGAAGCTGTTTTAGCAATTTATTCAATATCCTTGATTTGTAAGGTCCGTGTGTGTGCTTTGTTCACACCAGGAAGACAAACTAGTTGAAAGATGGTTAGTGGAACCACTGGAGGCTTAGTTGCCGCTGCTTCCGTCATCCATTTGGTATTTTATCAGGGCTAATGTGTCGGCCATATTGGCGGTTAAGGTCCTTGTGGGTGTCAACTTTGCCAGCCTGCTTGTGTGATGTTTTTGTGATGCCAAAATCCGGCAAAGATGCAATCTTAACGCAAAGCGAGAGAGGAAATCGGAAAATTTGGAAATTGGTTATTTTCCAGGACAGAATGTTTGCGTTAAGAAGCTTTTTGTGTTAGGAATGATTTTTGTGTGTGTGTTTCGGATACAAATATTTTTGTTTTATGCAATGACACGTTTTTATTTTCAGGAAATTAAGAATTTGTGTTGTACAAATGTCTGACTAACTTCATGTACTTAACACTGTAAAAAAAATGTTCAAATATTTTTTTACACGTCTGTCAGGAAGATAAAGTTCAGACGCTAGGTGTCGATTAGCTTTAATTGTCAATCGTCTTCCGTTATTACCAATTTGAATAATCAATTAAAAAAAAATTGATGGTGTGCTGCATGAAAGCGGGTTAAGACGCCTCCTGCTGGTCAGGTTGGTCATCTGCGCTGCTGTAAAGATAAACGCTTAGGTTCTTTTTTTGTTATTAAGTATCTTCTTATTTATGTTCTCACTCATATAGGACAATCACAAAAAAAATGCAAAAATGGTTTAAATGAATTGACACAGTTTTGATGACATTGTATGCCTTCATGATTACTTGAAATGTTTACGTTCAAAGTCATCGCTGCTCTGTCAACATTTTTAGATTTTTTTTTCCTTGGAATACTTTCACTGTCTTTTTTCTCGTTTTGTGACTTTAAAACACTGGTGTTAGCTTTTTGTTGCGTGAGGTTAAAGAAGGAATGAATATTAAATATTATAATTGATGTACAAACAGTACACTACTTGCATAAGTTTCACGATATTAGAGCTTTAAGGTGAAATTCCACCCGATGTCAGGAACATTTTGAAAGTGGTGTGCAGAATTATTTTAAAACCGCACTCAGGGTAAAGACTGGTATGTTTGCTAAACGACGGTTGTGGTCGTACAAACGAGAAGTGGTATATGATACGATGTTGTGATACCGACCAACGATTGTATGACATTGGACAAAAAAAAAATGAGAAAAGAGTTGTTGTTTTTTTGGGGGGGGGGCAAAATTAAATGACGATCAATACGGTTAGCGACATTAATACAAAACCTGATGTTTGTGGTTTTGATATGTCAAAGATGAAATGTAAGTGTGACTGCTTTTTATCATTTGGATTATGTTGATAATTGTGTATTCTGTTGTTGTTTTTACAGTATCCTGTTCTGTGAGTTTTTATTGCAACATCAATAAAATGAAGACATTTGGAAGCTTCCGTCATCTAATTTTATTCATTTCTGCTGAAACAGTCCTTCTGCCCTTCAAACATCATCTTGCACTGATTTCCACAGAAGTAAATCACCTTTTTCCCACCCTAAAAAATAATTGGAAAATAAATCGGTCCTTTTGCATCAAAACACCCAATCCCCTAATGAGCATTTAAATACCAATACCTAGTCCATGATTGTTTGTGAAAATTATTAGAAAGGTTATGACAATAATTACAATTATGAGGGGGAAATTTTAACAACAAGAATAGTCCATTTAATAAGCAGTAAATGTATTCGTTCGTTGGGTCATTCGTATCTCAATGCACCATAGTACATACAGTACAGTAAATAGCATAACTTGTACATGATTGCTGTAGTGCTCGCCTCTCCCGAAAGAGGGCAGCAACGCATAGGCGTTTTATTGGCCCTATTGAGGCTGCGGAGCAGTTTCAAAAGATTATTTTTAAAAACTTCATCTTGTGTACTAAACATTTTCATTCCCTGGAATTCTTAGAGGCAAACTGCGAGAAAAAGAAAATGAGGACGAAGTGACTCACAAGATCCCATTCTCTTTTTTTTTCCCAAACACATCAGCAGCATACAGAAAGTCTTTCATGACGCCATGCCCTAAATAACCTAAAAAGTCCATCTCACTTTGCTCAAAAGTATTGGGACAGATTTTGAAATGATATAATCTGGGCACCAGTACTTTTGATTCTGGTGACCTTGGGTAGATTTCATTTACATGACAAAAAATAAAAACTGACATTGGATTGAATCAATTGTTTTACCCACAAACAACTGGAAGCCAGGACATGACAGTGTTTAAATCAGCAGGGAAGACCTTGAGAGGCCTTGATGGCACACTCTGTGAGTTTGGATTGATCTTTTGCAGGCCTGCAGTGTTGTTATTATCTAGAGGACGGACTTGTCTTGCTTTGTTAACAGCTCTCTTCAAGTGGGCCAACAGCAACCACTTGAAGAGCTGGCCTGCTTACAGGACGGTGAGTTACTGGAGCCTGCATCTAGTGGAATGTGTTGTGGGTGAATGATCCATTCGAGTAGTACTTGCAAATACAGCTGATAGGGCAATTGAATTGGAGCGCAGCCATGCAGAGCTGAATCTGTCTTTTTATTTTTTTATTTTTTGGGCTGGTGATGATGATATCCCCATTTCCTGTTATTCAGTGCATCTCCTGGCATGCTTTCCGCCGTCTGCCCTTCACTTACAAGGATAGATGCCGAGCTGTGCTCTTATCGATTGTTGTACTTGCTCACTTATTAATGCAAACAGAGAAGGAAATGAAAGGCACAAAGCTTTGATATCACAATACCCAAGGAGATCTTCCTGTGTCTGCTAGATTCATCCTACTTGTAGCAGAGTCAGTATAGGTTAAATTTAAGCCCCTCAATTGATCACTACGGCATTCTACGCCTATACAATGAAACCCTGTTAATTTCAAATAGTTTCCTAACACATCCACAATATATTCATGTAAAAAAAATTTTTTTTACAGCCCTCCCACCCGCTTTAAATACATAATTTCAATTATTCCATAGTGGCCTGTTCATGTTTTGGTATTTTTTGTTTTCTTCTTTTTCCTCTTTTTTTTTTTTTTAAACGTACAGTACGTTCCTCTTGGAGAAACAACAAGTCCCAGAGTGCATCAACACGCTGTAAATTGTAGAAAAATGCCACCAACGAGAGATTCCCGGAGGCGTTTCTTCGTTTTCAGTCATCCATCAAGGCGGCGGCAGAGACGATGGAAATCAAGCTTAACAGGCTGCGCAGGAAAATGTATTGATTTCCCTACAAAATAATAGCTTTAACTCCCCAATAATGTAGATCGTTCAAGATTAAATATTATAAAGCCGTTAATATGTGTTTGAATAAAACGTATATGTAGGGGAAATATATGTAAGATCATTTACAAGCTGCGTGTGTGCGTTAATTGACCGGATGTGGTGGCTTCGATTTTATTTTGTTAAATGAATTCGTACAAAGGTTGTCTAGCTTTACAGAAAGCGGTCGACCAAAGTACTTCCAACTATCCCCACTTTACTTTGCTGTGGGAGTCGCTACTGGTTTTCACGGGGGTTTAAATTCCTTTAAATTAACTACCTCGGGGTACAAATTCCTATGAATGTCTTTTGCGAGTCACTTGTGACTCCGCTGGAGCTAATGTGTCAAGGCGGCCGAGCAACGGTTTCCATTCGCGCTCTGTTATGATGGCTACTAGCTAACAGGCTAGCTGGTTCGTAGTAGTACTAGGGGCTTGATGCTACTGTAACGAAGGCGACCATTACGCTGATAATTCTTCCCAGGACTCTCTGTTAAGGTTAGCCGACAGCCGGGGCGTTGGCTATCACGACAAGGTGAGTGTCATCCGGGCTCGGTGGCTGCGAAAGTGACGTTAGCCTCGTAGAGTTAGCGGAGAACGGACCGTGGCGCAGTCTACTCCCTGGATTCAGCATCAGCCACCCAAAAAAAAAAGAAAAAATCTACACAGAGTATTTGCTGGATTCATCAGCATTGTCCCTAATAATATTCCCTCTCACTAAATGTCTTTTTATAACGGGTGGCTTTTAAACGTGACAGATTTTAAAATTAAATTTTATTTATCTTGCAAGCTGACGCAACTGTTTAATTGAAAACCTGCTTCGTTAGGGACTTTCTTCATGAATATGCAGGTCTTCGGTTTACGACTGTTTTGTTTCTTCCAACTGTGGCGACGTAACCAGAATGTGGACGTAAGTCGGAACGTGCCGTTACTTTCTGCCAAAAAAGCGGGAAATATTTGTTTGACAAACGAACCCTGGCGGTTAGGGAGGAAGACAATTTGTGAATAATTAACCACCACCCCCTATAATTTTTAATAATTGTCTAGGTTGAATGTTAAATTATGATCCAAAACAGACTGAAAGGAACACAAACTCAGTTTAACAACATAACCCTTAAAAATGAATAGCACAGATTTTTTTTTACAGGAAAAATATCAAATTCTACATTCCTTTGAGCCATATCATGAGTGTTAATCCTTTTTTTTTTTTTAACTTTAGTGACTTTTCCTTCTGCTTTGCAGGAACCTCCTGGGATGTCACAATAGCATCAACACCCAGCGGATTACTCATCATGCTGTTAGAAATTGTGGAATGTTTTCCTTCACAAGATAATGCACGTCGCACCGCACTTGTACCGCTGAGATCCTGAATCCTGACATCGGGATTCCTCCTTCCGCCGCCATTCTTGGATGTCTTATATCGTCTGTGTCTTTCACTAAGACATTAACTATGTATCTGCTGGCCGCCTGGCCGTGGTAAACGTTAGGGCGAAGTGGTGCGAACAGCGAAGAAAAACAAAACTCAAAGAAGGAGACAGGGAAATCTACAACATGGCTTCGGTTTGGAAGCGACTACAACGTGTTGGGAAGCACGCCTCCAAGTTCCAGTTTGTGGCGTCCTACCAGGAGCTCATGGTGGAATGCACCAAGAAATGGTGAGTGACGGGTATGCACGTGGTAGCCACAACGCTGTCATTGAAGCCCCTTGAAAATTGTGCGAGTGTGTGTCGGAATGCAGAACTCATTTCTCTCGGTTGTACTTGACAGACTTTGGTGTGCAGGCTTGTTGGCGCGGTAGCAGCTTGTTAGCAGGCATTGCTTTATTCCTTTGGATGTTCTCAAAGGTCTCATGATGACCTATCGAATGTCTACATTTACGTCTGTATACGTGCTGGCTGTCTCCTGGAAAAGGGAGCAAGTCTGCTTTTCCAGGAAGAGGCGCAGAAAGAGAGCGTAGCGATTTCAGAGAGGCCCGCAGGCACGCATTGTTAAGCGGCTCGGCCGTAGGCGGGATCCACGCAGGCCCCAGCACACCGCCTAGACCTGGGACAGATGTGTCAGGGAATGGAATGAAGGGAATGTCTTTTCTGAGCGGAGAGGGCTGGGCTGGGCGGGCTCAACTTTGAAAGCTCTAAAACAATAATAATATTACCTTTACTAAAAAAAAGGAAAGTCTTATGTCTTTATGTTGACGTTTAGATCCATTTGTGTGTTTGCTGTCATGCTAGACTAGTAGCAGCTCAGTTTATTATTCTCATTATGATGTCATCAATTCTGACAGGAAATAAAAAATCTCTGCACGGTTCAGGAGATAAGGCTTAGATTTATTTCTTTATTTTCCTCTCAAGTGGTACAATAGGGATATGAGTCATGGCGGTGTAAAGTGACCTAATTTCCTTTTTCCGCTTGTAATCTGATACCTTCAGATTGGAATCGGTAAAAACTGGTTACATATCAGATGTCTGCCAACGCGAGTGCAGCACAGATGGGATTTATCCATGAGTTGGAGGAGGACCATTTTGTGAGGTTCAGGGAACCTTTGAGGCTTGGAAATTGTAGGCTTTAATTTGAGCTAGCCCTCAAAATGACTTCTTGACTTCTCAATAATGCGTCAGGTCATGTTGCCTGAATCCATGACCTCGCTGCTTCTAAAGGTGTCAACTTACTTTCCTTCTCAACATGTCCTCCCCTTAGATGTCCATCTGCTTACCCCTTGGGTCTTTATTATTTTAAATAATTTGATTGTGTCTTGTTCCGGGATGCCAGCTGGTCAAAAAATAGGCAAAATATTTTTCAAATATGAGAGACTGCTTCAGTGAGGACTTCTTTAAAAAAAAAAAAAACTGATTAATATCGGACATAAGTCATGAACGTGGTAACACCACCAGTGAATGTTAAAATTTAAATGTCAGTATCTGAGATTTGAGTCAGTGTTTTGATTGTCAGCGAGCAGCGTGTGTCAGGCTGTGACACGTTTCTTGTGTTCCGCATGCGTTCATCATGGCGGGTAGCCACGACGCCGCTGCCAGACCGACCGTTTCCTGCCAACTTGGCTGACGTCACCCCCTCCCCCCCCCCCGTGGCACATTTGGAGGTTTTCTCCAAGGCCTGTCACTACAAATGTTGCTTGTTGTCAGTCGGAAAATGAACGTTGCTTTTTGCCGTTGCTTAAATTAACCCATAAAAGCTGTTTGCCATGATGCAAATATGTCATTAGTATACCAGGCGCACCCATTTTTTTTTTTTTTTTATGCCCTTAAAATATCCTGTGTTTTTAAAATGGCCGGCATTGAAGTGGTGACTGAACAATGTCTTGTCATTGTGACGCTGACCTGTAATGAACCCGCTTACAAGTGAACGACTTCCTTCCTTCCGCTTTGCGGGAAGGTCTGGGCAACCACAACATCCCCACCAAGCCTTAATGTTACTTCATTTTATGGTGATGCTGAATCATAATGGAGCAAGTATTAAGTGTTTCGCCATTCCTGCATGTATCAGCAAGTGTATGTACACAATGGCAGCCTCTCATCATTTATTTATGCAAGGAGCAATGTGTGTGTGTGTTTGAAACTTGCCCATGATCATCAATCATACAAATTCCAATAAGGTTTTTCCATTTTTTTAGAACTCCACGTTTGGATTTCTGCGTGAAAGAGGTTAATTACTGTGTCTCGTATTTTTTTTTTCCCCCACTCAACTCTATCCCGTCATGTGTTTTAGGCAACCAGACAAACTGGTGGTGGTTTGGACACGTAGGAGTCGACGGAAATCCTCCAAGGTTTGTACTTAGCATTATTTTTACACAAACATAACCCATTGAATATTGCTTCTGTCCGCTAGAGGGCGTGCCAACATAGCGGATCGTCACGGACTGCTTAAGATTCAGGACAATCATGTCACGTTTTTCCCTGTAATGATGTTTCTTTGTTTGTCCACGCCTGTAAATAAATAAATGCTGATTGTGTTTATCCTGGCTTGCAGGCTCACAGCTGGCAACCGGGCATCAAAAATCCCTACCGAGGTGTGGTGGTGTGGCCCGTACCGGAGAATATTGAAATCACAGTCACTCTCTTTAAGGTATTTTATTTTTGTTTTTGTTTACTTTAGGGTCTCACTCACAATGTAGTACATGCATTACTCTCTGCTGCTTGGCAATTTGCTTGTGAGTAATGACAATATAAACAAGCACTCACATGTGTTCAATAATTCAGCAAGGGATAAATAAATTAAAATTTTTCTTAACGCAGGCTTAACCCACTCTTGTATTTTAACTGTAGTATTTTTGGGTAAATGTATTTTTTTGTGTTTAATGCTAATGTAACAGTGCTGTGTGCAATTGCAGGATCCACACGCTGAGGAATTTGAAGACAAAGAATGGACGTTTGTCATTGAAAATGTAAGTCATCTTTTATGTATATATATATATTAGCTGAGGTCGATTTTTATTCCATGTCTACCCTGTTTATTCTTGAATCATGTGGATGGTTTGAAAGGTAAGTCTTGTTTGCTACATACATGCAGAGTCTGCCACCGTGTGGTCAAAGTGGTACTTCACATTAGTTCCTGATGTAAGCTTTGACACATAATGAAATGACGCTAATGTAGTTATGTAGCTACATATTTTTTAACGGCCAATATTATTTTGTTAGGAATTATATTAATATATATATAATCATAGCAAATATTTAATATTGTTGAATATTTGTAAATCATTTTTTTCAAGTGAACTGTGTCCAGTGTATGAAAAATGCATCTGAATTCTTTGATAGCTCTCACCCAGACATGTTTCCAAGAATTTCAGCGGCAGATGAGGAATGCTAGGTGAACTGGCGCTTTGACCCCCCCTCCCGTCACTTTCTTTGTACACATCAAACAGACAAGCTAAGAAAGTGCTTGGGGGGGTTAAGGCGGGGGGCTTCTCGTGTTTGATAGAAGGCCGACATGACAAGCAGGTCAGCCGCCGTTCTGCGGTCAGAGCGTGGGAGACCCGTAAGAGTACGAGCGCAAAGGGAGGCGGCGTGACTTCTTTTGGGCTGGTCTCTGCATACCTGACTAATGATCACTCTCATGACAGCTCCGAAATTAGTCGCACACCTTTATCGTGATGGAATGCTGCCCGATAGACACATTTTCCTCGTCCCACTTGCTTTTTGAGAACTTAATACGGCCAAAGAAAGTGTAAAGCGTTCATGCTACTTCTGCTAAAGAGGTTTTGTCCGTTGAATTTGTTCACGTGTATGTCAGATCATCTTTTCCCCATTGAATCGAACGGAAATGCCATTAAACCGTTTCAACTCCCCCCAAAAAATAAAATAACCTTTTACATGATCAGAAAAATAGCACACGTCTGAATTATACTTTGTTAAAACAAAATAGCAGCACGTGTACCTTATCAAGATAGTTGCGGTAGTGACAGCAAAAATATTTTTTGCCCTTCAGTTTGTCCAGTTAATAAGACCCAATTAAAAGAATGCAGAAATGAGTGCTATTAACAATTTGACCACTAGGGTGTAGTGTAACCTAATTCAGCAGCCATTCTCATCACTTGGACTGTTTTTTTTTTGTCCACTTACCTTTTACATGCTAAAAATACAGTCATACACATGTTCTGTGTATTTTTTATTTTTATTCTATCCATTTGGCTAACAGTCGGGCATCTGTACCCAGTGCCGTTTGAGAATCTAGATACACGCGAATGTATACGGCGGCAGGAGAGCCCAGCTCTCCTCAACCCCTCATCAGACGACATAGGAGAAAAGCGAAGAATACGCCATTGTGCCCCCAACGCCGGAGATGATGAAATTCAAGATCCCCACGCTCCGTCTTCTTCTTAATCTGGCGGTGGGGGAGGCCCAACCTTGCGCGAGGCTAATCCCTCCCCGTTGAATTATCGGCAGCGGCTAAGATTGTATTTTGTCATTGAAAACGGCAGTGTCAAACACTGCCTTTTTTTTCTCCCCCCCCCCTTGCCTATTTGTTCCTCTTCCAAGGCCAATCGTATAATCAAGCGAGGGCGAGCTGTAGGACGACAAGTCAGAGAGGTGGCGGCCCGTTTAAGTGGCAGCGCGGCAGTATCTCTAAATTGCACGCTACCCTTGCCTTTCACCCCATTTCAAATAGGTGCACATTATCACAAAAAAAAAGGTGGGCAAATTGCGAGGCCGCAAAGATTGGACGGCTCTATTTGAAGGCATTGTGCTGATGGACATGTTCAGGCATCTGCATATCAACCAGGATAAAAAAAAAAAAAAAGAGATCGCAATCTAACTTCACTTTGCGGATGGGGATTTACGCAGCATATATTGAACCTTAAGAGTTGAATATACAAGGAGACACTTTCTTCTCCTCGCCCGCCCTGAGTCATACAAACGTCGTTGAAAGGACGTTGAGAGACAAATGGCGACAAAGCACTACTTTTGTATCACCAATCGCGTGGTTTCTTGTAGTAGTATTGAATTCTGCTTGGTTTATTAGCAAAAGCACGTTAAGGAGCGTTCTCTGTCCGCTTCTACGTTCCATCCCTCTCCCCCATCCGTCCATTTGGCGTCTCGCTTTCGACTCCATTCAAGCCATTTTCCAATCACACGGTCGCACACTGTTGGTGCCCGCTTGGTAACAAGTAAACACCCCATCTGCAAGCCATCCCCATACCTACGCACACACACACGGGCCTCGCATTGTATCCCCTCTCCTCCGTGCCAGGGGGAGCACATTACGTAGGCCAGTGGCTTGTGAGCGCCGAGCGAGCCTCCGGGAGTGGAAAACACAATTATTTCAGCCCTCCGCTATTCACGCAAAGGTGACAAAAGCTGGTATGAAGTATGAAATCCCAAAAGTTTTCTCCTTTTTGCGCCGCGCTCCACAAATTGGGATTAATTTGCACTCGAGTGCCTCGTGCGCGCACAGTCTCCAAAGTTTTCACCTATTTCTTATTTTTCCCCCATTTCTTAAGTAGCTTGGGAGGCTCAAAAGGCCTAATTTATTTATTTGGTTGTTTCTCCCCCCCCCCCCCACCCCCGCCTCTCCCCCTTGCACTTGTGTGCTCAGTTTAAATAATACATGTGCTGTAGTTCAAAGCATGTAAATAATTGTGTGTGTGTGTGTGTGCTTTGAAAATTAATTTAATTAATCACCCTGAGGAGAGGCAACAGATGCTGCTGATTACCCCCCTCCTGGCGGACCCTCCCCATGCAGCCCCCCCCCCCCCCCCCCCCCACACACACACACACACACAATTTTGTCACACAACATTCAAGTCTGCATGTTTTTGGGCATCTCATTGGCTATCATGAGGATTGTGTGTTGCGGTTTGTGTGTGTGTGTGTTGGGGGGTGGCTACGTGGGTTGTAGTCGATGGTGGCTGCAGAGGCCGGGTGGTCCCTCCTGTCGCCCTAATAGGCTTACCGCACCCCTAATCCACACCGCACCACCTCCATCACATGGCCAGTCTGCTGACTGGCCGGGCCACCACGAGGTGTGTGTGTGTGTGTCGCTAGCTGTGTGTCTTCACATGTTGTGTTCCTGCATCGCTTTGTTATTTCGTCTGCATTGTTGTGTACATCTTGTTATGAGACATCTCCCTTTCCCGAAAAAAAACAAGTGGTAGGTGTACCTGTTGTGAACTCAGTTGCTAACCAAAACAGCAGCACAAGCAGAGGCACATAAACAGGCTTAAAAAAAAAAAAAAAAAAAACACGCTTCCCTGTTAACATAAAGAAACGTTTTATAAAACGGTAGTCCATTAATAAACATTATTTTCCAGTTTGAATGAACCTGGTTTGAATCTGCCGCGAACAAAAGCGCGCCGTGAGCATGTTCATTGTTTTTGGCGGTCATTACGTTGTTGCTTTCTACTTTTTGTGCGTTTTTTTTTTTTTTTTTTTGAGTGTACCTGCCCGTCCCACCGGTCCAGGTTATGACCTCGACTTTCATCTTCTTAGTCTGAGGCTCCCGGAGCCCGCTGCGCTTCAACTCCCGGCCAACACGGCGGCAGATGTCACTCGACACACACGGACGAACCTGCGCACACAACACACTGTTTGATTTGTCTAATAAACACGGCGTTTCTCTTTCGTTTACACACGTTAGCGCTCGTTCACGATCCAAGCTTGTGCACAAATGACATGAATCTTAAACATCAACAGATTTGTAAGGCAACTCAAACAGTTCTTGTATTCATTATATATTAATTTAATTAATCGGAGAATTTTATTCTGCCAGATATCGGAATAGGCACAGAATCTCAATTTTGACCCTTGACTTTTGTCGTAAGTTGCTAAAGTTCAAGCCCTCAAGCTTACGAGCGTGTATGTTGTGTGTCTGGACCGCTATCGGTCATCTGTCTCGTCGTGTCTGTTTTCTTCGACGTCGACTTCTCTCTGGCGCCCGGTGTTGCATCATGTCCAATCAGGCGGCGAGCACACGACGGCAGCCGTGTAGTTATTATCACAACTTTTATTTATTTTACCTCCGCGCGGCACGTCTTAAGATGGCTGCCTGTGATGCAGACAAGGCCATGTCGCCCGTAAAACATCGCAGCTGGCAAATCCCCATGTTTATCCACAAGCTTGACCCGCTTGGCTGGCGCACGGGTGGGTGACGGTTGCGACAAAAGAACCAGAACAGATGCTTTAGTTGTTTGGAATGCGCATGTGCCCATTATCTGCTCGAGTGCCTGATTGGCGCCAAGATTGTCATTACAGCAAAAAAAAAAATCACACGGATGAGTTAATTGTTTAATTTTTATCAAAGATAACATGATGTGCCCTTTTTTTTTAGGATTTGGTGATGGTTTCATTTTTTGTTTGAGTTTAGTCGCACCGTTGGATCCCTCCCTCTTGAGAACTCGCAGCCACCGGGAGACAGAGGCGATTGTTCTGCCGAGTGGCAATGAATGGGGTCTTGTGACGTGCTCCGATGCCAGCGCTAAGCCGGCCACTGACAGTCGGCTTGCCCACCCCCCCCCTTAAAAAAAAAAAACACGCGCCGTCTCTGTTGAGAATAGAAATCGGTACACCCAGAGGTGACCGGGTCAGGAATTTGAGGTGAGTGGCGCTCGAAGGCCTTTGGGTGTCGAGGAGTTGGGGGGGGGGGCACATTCCAGTTGTAAAAGAAATGCTTGTATTAGGTGCGCCACGAGTCGGATAGCAAATATACAAACGACTAAAGAAAACATTCAAGAGATCGAAATAATATAGGCAGTAGCTAAATGCAGCTAACATTTGCATTGACGTCAGTTCAGAGACGACAATTTGTAAATCTAGCGCCGAGACGGTTGAAACTTGTATGTACCTCAAGCATGTTAAGCTTTTGTCTGTCCATAAACAAAACTGGCGGAGCCCTTTTGGTATTTTGGAACAGAAAAAAAGTCAAAGAAGAACCCTGTACACACACACAAACACACACACTGAGCCGCTCCGGCTCCTTATCCAATCCCTCGGCTAATTCCCCCTCTGTGGAAGGTGTTCATTGTTTCTCTTTCATTCTAATCTCTGCCTCTCCTTTTCTTAAAATCCATATTAGATTCTCTTTGACTGGGCCACAATCGGAGTCAGTGGAGCAGAGCGTGGCCCCCGCTAATGCTCTTTGTCTCCGCAGATTTGTCACTTAGCATGGAGAGTACACCTTTGTCACAGAGCAGGGCCGCCCGAGAGGGCGACTCTCACTCGGGGCAATTGTTTCTTGTCGCAGGCCATCTCCAAACCGCCCGATTTCCCTCCCCGCACATACGCACGCACGCACGCTTTACACAAATCAGCTTTACTCTGGATTAGGGCCCTATCATAGCGGCCGCCTCATCTCAAAAACGCTTTAAACAAACACACCCTCAAAGTGAGAAGCTAGTGGATATGAAGAGGCTTATGGCGGCTTTACCAGGAAGTTATCATTAGACAATTAGAGGAAGCCTGTTTTTCCATTCAATTCCTGTCGACGCGACTGAAGGCCAAATCATTTTGATAAGTGCTACTGTTTTGGTTAGCAACATCACTTTCAGACATCATTTGTGGAAATATGGCACACCAACGATTGGTAAATCTGCAGGCTTGATATCGGAGTTTCTGCTTGGCGCAGGGGGAAATAATCAATCCCAGATGCAGGAGGGTGTTAGCTTACTGGCTATATATACGGCGTGTTTGCGCGCGCGATAATGTTATTGGCGTTTTGTGCCTTGATAATGGCGAAAGATGGCCAAATGGCGGGAAAATGATGAGCAGGCACTTCACAGAACGGGGATGAACTCCCAGCTATAATCCCGTCGACCTTTCTCTCCCGTCCGTCCCCTCCCCGGTTTGCCACATCTCCCACATCCCTCATCTTTTTCTCCTTTCCCCTCCCCTTGATATCCACCTCTCTGTCTTCTAGCCTTCTCTCCTTCCCCATTTCCTGACCACTCATTCTCTCCCAAAGCCCCCCACCCCCCCCTCCACAATGCACCCCGCACTCTCCAACCGGCAGAAGTGCCGAGCCAGGGCTTTTTGCCGGCTGGCAATTTATTTTCCCATTAGCCCCCCGTCTGAAGTGCGCGCTCCGGGTCTGAACGTGTGTTGGGGGGCACACCGGGGGCCACCCAAAAAGAAAGACCCGGAGAGCGGGAGAGAGGAGGCCACTCTGGACACGCCGATAAGACGAGGCAGGGCTGTGACGTTCAGAGATGACGGGGGGGGGGGACAGCAGATAGCAACTCTGTAAGCATTTTTTTTTTTTTTTGCAGTCTTAAAATATGATGTAGTCATTTTTTTAACAAACATATCAGATAATTGCAAGTTAGGTTGACTCCAAATACACCAAATAATGACTCAAAATAGCCCCTGCAAAGTTTTTCTCGCTGCGAAAAGCATTCGCCGATTGTCGCCATTCGGTCAATTAGCGCATGGTGTTGATAGCGACGCTCAAACTATCGGGCATTGGCTGCCGCACGAAACAAGTCGGTGTCATGTCGCTCGGTGTTTAGAGAGACAAGGACGTGCGAGAGCTCAGTGTCACTCATGTTTGGACTGTTCACCCCACCTCACACACACCCCAAAAAAAACACAGCGGCTGTAATCTGCTGTTTTTAAAGGAAGCCTAATCCTGCTCTTGTGGAGACTAATCGCTCCTCCCGTGTGTCGTCCTCTCACCTTTCCTTCCCTGTTTGTTTTTGCTTCTCACCTTTCTGTTGACTGCCAGGGAATGATTTAGAGGGTTTTTATTTTCGGGGGGCGAATTCAGAAGTCAGTTTCGAAATTTCTCAAAAAGGCCTTAAAATTGAGGATCTTCTTGAGGGCCAAGGTTCCTTCATCCCTCCTCGCAGGCTTAAATACCAGACCATTGTTATAGTAATTTACGCATGGCTTTTTGTGGCCATTGTTGCCTTTTAATACACCCCCCCCCGAAATCCTTGCATATAATAATGGCGGATATAAATCGGCTTTAATCTGTGTGTATGTGGTCTATAGTTGGGCATTCATAGGTGCTATGTAAAGCTGGCGAGTTATCAGGGGAGTCGCAGAGGAATCACTCCATTGTGCGTTCGTTCAAAGAGAGATATGAGTACGTCGGACGTCTCTATTTCCAATAACTCTGACCTTGAAGGGGGGAGCGCAATGGCACAGTGGCCCCCCCCTCGTCCCAACACGCCATCACCAACACAAGCGTTTCCAATCTGCTGACTGCTGACTCCAGCCACAGGCAGCTGATTTGGAGCGTCGGGATGTGCGGGCTAATCGGCGCTCCCTCGGGGGTTATCCCGAAGGCCAAATTGAGTTTATTGTTTGTTCTCTCAAAATGGCCGTGAGTGCAAATGAAAGAGATGTCACGCCGTCGTTATGTCTCGGTGGACCTTTCAAGTCGCTTTTTAAGTTTCGGATTGGGGCCTTTAATCCGAGTCCACCTTGACATTTTTATTTAAACAGAACATACATTTTAAAAGAGTGTATAAACTCCTTTCCAGACCAAATGCGGTGACCTCAGTTTGTCCTTTTGCCAGTCGGCTCCCCCCCGCTCAGGATTGTTTTTGTTTCCGCAGTGGCGTCGAGGCTTAAGTCCGATAATCATCACCTAGATGCGATTCATCACTTCCGGACAGCGTTGTGGGCCGGCGTATCGCTTCGCCATCGTCTTCCTCAGCGATCTACTCGGCTGCGATGCACTTTTAACAAAACAAAAGTGTTTTGGGGAATCGTCTCCGATGGGAGTAGACAGACGGGGGGCCATGTTTGCTCGTATTAGAAACAAATTGACTTTTGACTGTGTGTTAAAAAGCCATTAGATGATTGGTGCTCACAAAGAAGCTAGCTCCTGTTTAGCACTCAGTCTAATTAATCCACCACTCACAAAGGGATCCGCTGCCCCCTCTTTTTCTACCCCCGCCCGTCCCATTGGCATTTTAGGGCAGAGGGGGTTCAGCGGGACCTCCTGGGCACCCCCGCCGCCCTGACCCCTGCCCCCCCACCAGGGGAGCATCTGTGGATCGATCCAGGGCCAGCTGGCATAAACCAGTCTTGCCTCCCCTTTTTCGCCAAGATGAAAATGAAAGAACTCATTGATTAAGAGGGGGAATTAGTTCAGGTTATTTTAATATATCCATGTATTTTCAGAAGCTTTCTCTATATCATGGATTTTCACCGAGGAACTTCTTTTCTGACTGTACCGCATGAGATTCCACCAGGGGGCAGCATACAGCCACCTCCCTTCCCTCCTTCCCTAGTGTCATCCTTTCATCTTGCTCCACACTGCAAGTATTAATAATTATTAGTGATCCTCCGAAAGCATATTGATAGTCTTATCCTCTGTCATAAAGGAAACTTCCGCATTGTTTCCTTTCTTTAATCTTGCGTATTGCAACTAATCCCACCCCTTCACCTTTTTTTTTTAAAAATATTTTGATTGACAATCAGCATCCAAGGGAGAAGGAGGCCATTTCCATTGTTTTGACGCTTTGGTGCAAATCTCCCAAAATGTTTGTCTTTCATTTTTCCGCCTCATTTGCATATCCGTAAGTATTTCCCATTAGAGCCCCTCACTCCCTCGCTCTACTCGTCGCCATTGTCATCTTTAGCAAATCCCCCTTCGTCTTAAGTGTTTGCCGCATTTAGCAAATTCATTCATAAAGTATCTACACGCGCTATTAGCTTAGTATAATAGCTTGGGTGTAATCTGCGGAGAGATAAGAGTGCCCCCCCCCCCTCTCCTCTCCCCTCCCTCTCAGCCCTCGTGTTCATCTCCCGACGGGATGTTCTTTGGACACGTCGCAATGTCTCGAGCGACAAAGCTCAAATGTCAGCGTCAAAATGTCAAGTGGCCGATTTTCTTCTGTACTTTTTTTCTATATTTCATTATTTTCCGCCGCAGGTGGGAAATGGAAGGCATGATGACTGTGGGTGGAGATGAAAAGATAGGTGGGAGATGAACCAACTTAAAATTGAAGGGGAATAGTTATTGCTAATCTGGGCTACTGATCGAAGCGCGAGGAATCGATTGTTAAAGCGGAGATATAACGTGGAATTTACTTTTAATTGCTTTTGTGCTATTTTATCCTTGCAAGGGTATAAAACATTATGCAGACCACCTGGGCGGTCCTGCATGGCCGAAATGCCGCCAGACCTGAAAGCTTTCCATCACATGATCACTTACAGGGAGGCGACTTTTCTTTATGTTCTCCAAAGTTTTTTTTTCTTTCAATGTCTGGAAGTTCCAAAACGGCCCTTCCTTGAGAGAGAGCGAGAGAGAGGACGTTTTTTTTTTTTTTTTACATAATCCTTTTGAGTGAGCGGGAAGTCTGAGAGCGTCGATCCCTGCCAAATTCAATGGCGGGGGGGGAAAAAAAAAAAGAAGAATGCGCCTCTTTACTATGTTAAACAGATCTGGCCCAAGATGTAATGCTTTCTTCCTCAGATCACGATAAAGCCCTTTGGCTGCTTGCTAACAATCTGCCATCTAAACATTCATTCGTTGTATTGAACTAAGTGTTTTGTTTAGTTCCTACTTTGCCATTTATCGCAGTCCGCCAACTTTACAGGTGACAGTTCGGCCGATATATAGCAAACACAATCCCATGTCGAGTGTATAAACAAACCATATTGACATACAAAAGTTAGACAACTTAATGCTAACCCGCAAAGCTAATGAAACTAGCTTCGATCTGGCAGTAGTTCTAAACGTTATATTTGAAAGACATCCCATAATATTATGCACCACACAATTCTTGTCTTTTGTCGCTTTTCACCAGCATAACCAGCATCCTTACCACTGAATCCCTCACTCTTTACGTATGCATGTGTGTGAATAAATCCCCCGAGGACCTCGGCGATAAGGCGCCAGATTGAGTTTTCTTCACAGAGCGAGATCTTGCCGAGATTTGCGTGCGTGAAGACGTCTGGGAAAATGTTACGGGATGCTATCATGGCATTATCGAACCCCCCCGCGTCTGTGTATATGTATATGGGCTCTCCAATTCATGTCGCGCCGAAGCACCGCTTTTGCTTTGTTTGTGCTTTAAGCTGACGACAGGCTTCATTCACAGCGAAAACAAGATGGCGGTTGTTGCCGTCTGACTCAATGCATTGGTGTCATCAAATTATCTAACTAGGAGGTATCCATTCACTCACCCGGACCATTTTTTTTTTTTTCCATCTCGTTCCTTGTCCAGGAGTCCCCGTCTGGCCGACGCAAGGCCCTGGCCACCAGCAGCATCAACATGAAGCAGTACGCCAGCGCCATGCCCACGCAGACGGACGTCAAGCTCAAGTTCAAGCCGCTTTCCAAGAAGGTCGTGTCGGCCACGCTGCAGTTCTCCCTCTCCTGCATCTTCCTGCGGGAGGGCAAAGCCACGTGAGTCAAATAAGATCAAATTGAAATGAATGAATGAAATTTTCTAGCTGTTCTTTTTACGTTCTTTTTCAGTCGCTCTCAGCCTGGCTTTTCTTCTTCACTCTTTCATCGCGATCTTTTTATCCGAGCAACTTTAATTTTCGGACTCGCTCTCACTCTCGTTTGTGCATCCTAATTTGATAACTTCCATTAAAAGGCACACACTCGAGCACATTGGCGGGGGCCTTTGTTGTGTTGCGGACGGCGGGTCGATGGCGCGTAACCCTTGTTAACCCTTCGGGGAATGATGTCGACCACACACAAACAAACTCCATCACGGCGCTTCAAATGAAGCCCCGGCGCCCGGGAAGCGGCAAACACAAAGAACACAGACACACAAGAGAGCGAGAGAAGATTATGACGGCGCGTTGGAGGGCGACGGCGTGAAATAATGTGCGGCGGGGGAGCGAGGACGTGAAGGCCAAGATGAGACAAAAGGTTTGCATGAGAAGTTAGGAAGTGACAGAGGTGGAGGCGGCCTTACATTTAATCCTTTGAAACGGACGCCGTCTTCTCGTCGCATGAAAATTCAACACCGCTGTATTTCCATTTATTCATCGCTATGCATAATCTCGCTTTCCCCCCCCCCCACGTTAATCTCTCAAGGTTATGTATAGCCTTGTGTGCGTTTTTTTTTTTTTTTAAAACGTATTTCAGGCATGATATGCATTTTGCATTGATGTGACCCCCCCTCTCCCCCCCTCCTCCTCCTACAATCCAGCGACGAGGACATGCAAAGCCTGGCCAGCCTGATGAGCATGAAGCAGGCCGACATCGGCAACCTGGATGACTTCGAGGAGGAGAACGAGGAGGACGAGGAGAACCGGGTCAACCAGGAAGAGAAGGCGGCCAAGATCACAGGTAGCCACTGGCCGCAGAATGTTTCTCGTAGGACCAACACGTGGATAAAGTTGAATTCAGTAACGGAGTTCTCCCTCGCCGCCGACCTTATATTTACAGAAGTGTATAAAATAGAATGTCTTCGCACTTGAATTTATATTCACGCGGCGTGTACAAGCATGTTGTGGTGTGATGTATGTCCTCTCCTCCCTCCTGCTTAGTCTAATCTAACGTTTCTCCCTCCTCCTGTTCAGCTTCACGCTTTCTCTCGGCGCTCTTTTGTCTCATCCGTATGTGTGCGCGTCGAGCGCCTACAGCCACGCTTCGCTTAGCGTGCGTCTCGCTAAGCAAAAAAAAAAACTCCCTCCAACTTGTACCTACAAGCTTCCCCGAAGATGCGCACGTTTTGGGGCGGGACCCCGTGGCGCTCCCTGCAACGGCGTCTTCTTCATCCTTGTGACCCTGTGGTCTGCAGAGATAGTAAACCAGCTGAACGCCCTCAGCTGCTTACATGGCTACGACGACGACGTCGACTATGGCATCGGCGTTCCTAAGCGAGCGCACATGGCGGCCGCTAAGCCTGTCGCTTCCTCGCAAGGTCTAAATCTCTTCCCAACTTTCACCCAAATCGTCTTGTCTGGTTTTGTGAAACCCTCCCCCTGATTTATTTTTGTGGTACATCATTATTTCTTTGACTTTTCTGATTCTTCCATGTAGCGTTTTGACTTTGGTGTTGTCAGTGGATTTTCTTCGTATTTCGTTTTTGTTATCGACTGCAGTTGGTAGTGAACCAAAGCAAGAAAGCCGTGTCCAGACAAGACTTTAAAAAAGTATGAAGGCTCGCCATTCTTTCAATTATGACCATTTTAATTTTTAATAGATAACACATAGACTGGCTAACTATTAGCCACTATTAGCTAACAGGCCTAACTTTTTTTTTAAAGCCACACACACCTCAAAAGACCAAAACTAAAGAAAGCAAGTTGTTGTACACGTGATGCTCGGGTGGTTCCACACATACTTCTCCGTCTAAATTGGGTGACAAATACTTCTTATCAACAAAGTCCACTTCACATAGCGACGCCGCAAATAGCCAAAAGACACGCCGCGCTTTGGAAACGGGTCTCGGCGTCTCCCTTTTAGCGCCCCTTTGCTAGCGCCTGGTCTCCATGCAAATGAGCCACAGCGGCGACGGCGATAAAGTGGTCAAGTGTCAGCTCCTTCGGCCCGCGTCGCCGTAGCAACTCCACGCAGCTCGTCTCCCACAGTAACCCACCCACTAATTGCACCAATGTTCCCAGAAAGAAGCTCAGTCAAGTTTAGCTGGTGCTTACTTGTGGTTCACTCCCAAGTGCGGCACGTTGTTATTCTACATGTAAAAAAAAAAAAAAAAAAAAAACTTATTTTCACGTCACATGGCTCATCGTCCCGCTTTTTCCAACTCGTTTTGATTGACTTTTTATTCTCACCACCAAAGAGCTGATCAACAAGCTGAACTTCCTGGAAGACGTGGACCACGAGACGGACCCGGCAATGCTCGCTAACCCTTTTGACGAGCCCGACGATCACCTGCCCGAAGCCAACCACCTCAATCCGTTCGGCGATCCCGACGAGGACGGTATGTGATCCAGTTGTTTTACGGTTTGAGCATTCGTATTGCGTAATTTACCAGTGGGCCAACTTGAGTTTGACTTTTTGGAAGTCAACCAACTGAGAGCCCAGACTATAATCACAAAGGCGTAAACAATAAACGAGGCCATGTTTGTCCAACAGAACCTCCCGAGCAGCCCTCTGCTTCACGGGCCAACGAATCCTCCTATGTCTCTAATCCGTTCGACGAACCCACGGAGGAGCCCCGCGACGCAACGTCGGGGAACCCTTTCGAAGAGCCGGAGCGAGACGAAGTCAGCTCTCAGTCCGAGCCGGAGCCCCCGAAGGCTCGTCCCAGGAAAGGGGCGCGACCGGTCGACATGAACAAGTACTTGTACGCCCACGTTGGACAAAACGACGAGGAGGAGCTCGATGAGTAAGTTATCGGATTGTTTTGAGTTGTTCAGTTCTGGTCCATGCGGCCTTGACAGACTCGTGGTTGAGCGATGCTGTCAAAACGCTTGATTGGCACGACTGTCTGAGGTCATTCTCGGCAAAATGGAAAGTTCACGGGAGCGGTATTGTGTTTTGACTGGAGCTCCTTCAGCCGCGTATGTTGCTCCACAGGCTTTTCTTTGCTTTGGCTTCTTCTGTCACTGCGACCGCTCTGGGCTCGCCTTTGAATCGAGCCGATCCAATTCGTCTGTTTATTTAGCGCTGCTTTGTTGCATGCTGAGTGAGGATCTCAGGGGGCTTTCACTGCCACAAGCGTGCCGCTATATTGATAACATTCTGTGGTATGTCCCGTCTGTCAGTAGTGCACCTTGAGAAGCCAGGATCTGAGCTGGCCTGAATGCACCCGATTTTTCTATTGGCTCACCTGTCTTGTTCATTTGTCTTGCAACCAATGGACACAAATATTTGTTCAAACAACTCAACCAATGATGGACCAAACACTTTTAATCTATTGAAGAAGACACATTATGCTTTAAAACAGGTGTCTTGAATAATACATGTGGCATGATTTTGTCAAAAGACGCCTTTACACATTCTTTAACGTCTTTCAAATTTGCAACCAGGTCCAACCCGTTCTACGAACCAAGCCCCACGCAGAGCCCGGCTCTCCTGGACGCGGGCAGCAGCCAGAAGAAGAGAGCTCCCGCACCACCAAGCTCGTCGGGCCCCGGCCTCCATCCCGCCACGCTTACGCCTGAGATCTGTTCCCGCCAGGACGGGGAGAAAAAAACCTTGCCGGTTGGGCCAAGCCCCGTGGCGTCGGTCAAGGGGAGAGAAATGGCCTCCTCGTCCCCCAAGGTAAACAGTTAACTGTATTTTTGTTTTATATAATACGCACAGAGGCACTCCGAATAACCAAATGGCGCCAATATAATATATATATATATTTTTTATATGATACTTATTATATTATATTTAATTAAATAATTCATTTTTTAAATGCAGTGGTCCTGACATCAGCTCCCGGCCTACACATGCACTGAGCAAACTCATTGCGTGTTTGTGTATTGGAATTGGGGGGGGAGGTGTCCTGATCCATGATTTATTTATTTATTTATTTATTTATTGAAATTAGGCAAATGCTGGCTGGCTCTAATTAAATGGATGATGGTCACACACACACACACTCACGGCAGGAGTCGGACCACTGGTGGGGAATGATTGGCTGGGGTTGGGGTGAGGTGGGGCATGGGTTCACTCTGCATATGTGTGTGTGTTTGTGTGTGCGGGCATGTGTGTGTGTATGAGGGGTTGAATGGGCCTATGTGGAGGCTTAAACACAGAGGGCTTAACTACAGCAGAGCGATCACAAGGGGGTGTTGACCCCCTACGCGCACTCACTCACACGTGCGATGGTACAGTTACTTCTATATACACACACATAGGTACACACACACACACTGGCATGCACGCACACAAGCGCTAAGCACCCCACCACCACTTTGCACCTGGCTAGCTGACTGTTTTAGTGGCTGTCCATGTAATTATGGCACAGTGCCTTTATCACCCAGCCGCACTTGCCTGTGACTGTGGGTGGGGGGCTGAGCCACTTTAATTACCCGAAGCCAGTGGCCTGTGGTGGGCCACACTTGGCCAAGAGATGCCCCTGCCTCTAGAGGGAGGGATGAAGGCAGATGGGAATGCACAGGATGGATTGCGGGAGATTTGGAAAAGGGTAGTTACGAGAGAAAGGTGCATTTTTTAGTCGATGTTTTTCTCCCCCCACCGGGTGGCGCTGTCATTTGGAGTGAAATATTAGTTTCCGTCCACAATGTCGGACCACGATTCTCTTGTCGTTGTTGTATAACTACTAACATTTGGTCTGCAATGGCAGGAAAGTACGCTTTGAACCTGTAAAATTCAAGCCGTGTTCATAAATGTCCGACTCAAAAGATACGCAGAGTGGGGACGGTTGGAGATGGAGGGATGTCTTTAAGACGGTGAAAAGAGAGAGAGGGTGTTCAGACGGGCCAGTGTGAATGGGTTTCTATTTCTTATTCTCGCTCGACACTCACAAACACGTCTCAGCCATGTGTTGGCGGCGAGATGACCTTTTTGAATGTATGAAGTCAGAGGGGATTAAGAGGAGACATTCTCGCTATGAGAGGCCCGAAACGAAGGCGACACATCGCAATGCGGACGTGTGCGGCGTGCAGATGGGGGGCTCTTGAATACACACACACTTTTGCACTTTTTTCATTCCTTTTTTTTTTTTTTTTCCCCAGTCAGGGACACCCGTCACGTGTTCCCCAACCCACCTAGCCACCGCTAAATTCCGGTTGGTCACCTCTTCCTTTTATCTCCTGCGATAGCTTTGGTGGCGCACACACACACACACCCTTTATTTATTCGTATTTGTTTGCACCAACTGTTCTCATGGCGGTCCGGCGTGCAGGGCCGAGATAAACGCGAGTCAGGTCTAATCTGGCAATGGGTATGAGAAAAAAAAAGATTCTCCAATTGAAAGGCAGGGGTGATGCATTTACAACTCGCCCCGAGGAAATATATCGTGTGAATGAAATCATTTCGGAGGCAAAAAGGTCTTGAACGTATTGTTGCTGTCTGATATCTGCCGATAATGGCAACGTCAAACGACATAGGCCGAATTCCTCTTTATTCTGTTGTATAAAAGGAAAGTAATCAGTAATGAAAGATTGTCATAGGCGATCGGATGTTCCATATCATTTTATCGGACGCTCCCACTTCACGGGCAGCTTGTGAAGAATCGCCGCAACGTGCCGACATATGGCGAGCGCCCACTTCCTCGGTGCACAGCTATTACGCGTACAGATGGGATTCGCCGTGATGATTTCACGAAATGTATTTAAGTTGTTTGCTTGGGGCCATGAAATTGATTTTTGCAAGGCAGCAATTCTATTCCGTTTCTTTAGCAAAATAAATTAGCTCGCTATCATCAATAATAGACTCACCAAAAAAAAAAAAGTCTTGTCAAGTTTCCCCATCTTTGAGTTTGAAGGAAGTATTTGTCGGATTAATTCAAATGCACATTGAGAGTTCCTGTCGGGCGGGTTGTGATCTCTGTCTGGTCCGATTCAGTCCATCTCTTTTCCTTGGAGCTGATCCCCCCAAAACTCCCCCCCCTCCCACACCCTTCTCCTCCTTCCCAGGAATTCAGTGATCTCTTCCTCAGTCTTCTCCATCTCTATTCCGTAGTCAAAGCACTCTACACTTAGCTGCGCCGATCTTAAGATTTTCATCCCGTTTCTGCTTGGCCAACTTTTTATTTGCCACATTTTCATATAAGGAAAAAGTTTGGAGCTTATATCTGCGGGCTAAAAAGTTTGAGCAAATACGTTCAAGTTCATATTAAAAGTAGAAAAAGAATAAAGCCTCTTCAGTTTTTTGCGTAGCTGACATTGAGTGGCGGTAGAACTTTTTAAGTTTATGAAAATGAGCATATACTGTCGTTGTTAAAGTCGTGGATTTTATTTTTCTGCAAATCTTAGAACCCCCATTTTACATTCCTTTTGCCAAGGTGAAATATTTGATCGTTGTCTACGGTTGAAGGGTTTCGTCTTTTAATAAAAGGGGTGAAATTAAATGCTTTTTGTTCCTGTGTCTCGATGGGGGGGGGACGACGAGGGCACAGGCCGAAGCCCTCTTTACGGCCCCCCCGCTACCTCCAAATTGAAATTAGAATAAATTAACATGATTTAATTGAGTTCGCGCTAGGCTGCGATATTTCTTAATTAGCTTCCGCTAGGCCAAGCGGCAAGCGAGGACCGCCGAGCATCGGCGAGGTGGGCGCGACGAATCAGAGATGTTTGCCGAGGACAAAGGAGGAGCCCGGGAGACAAGGACAGTCGTCACTTGTCTTGCCGTGTCTGCCCTTGGTAAGACCTTTTTTTTTCGCGTTTTTTCATCTTTTCCAATAAGTTTCACTTGCCATTCGTCCATTTGAACAAATGTACAACTTATTACAAGTATCCCTATACCGCATGCTAACGGCTAAAGCTAACTGGAATGTACAGCAGCGAGTCAAAGTAGCTACCCGACTCTTCCGTTCCCCCTATAAGCTGTGTAATATTAGCAGAATAATCCTCCACTGGTGTAAAAGGCTCCCTCTACCTACGCGGACCCCTCCCCACTAGCGTTTATTTGCGGCCTCTGAGTGGTCTGACATTGGATCTTGTGGGAGAGGAGGTTTCCTCCCAGGGTCAGATCACTGAGCTTCCTGTGTGTCCTTCCACGCCGGAGGGCAGCACTGTCATCGCGTCAGGCTCAAGGCCCACCGGACAATATCGGCCACTCACCTGTCGTCAGTCACGTTAGCATTGATTTTGTCAAATAGCGCCGCTAATTGCCGCTGTTCCCCAATTAGTCGTTAATTGATTAATAGTACCTTGCCTTTATGGGGGCTTCAATCGAGAAGTGGATAATTGAGCTTAGGGTGGTAAAGTTCCGTCAACAGGTTGCAAATGAGAGACTGGGAGAGTCACAGAAAGCGAAGGAAATGGATGTTATTGATCAAATAAATGCTCGTTATGAATTTGGACAATTAGCTAAATTGTACAAGTTATGTGATTATAAAAAGCAGCGGCTTTGGGAACTTTGGTAAAGCCACACGCATTAATACGATTAGGCTATTGAAATTCCTGAAATAGAAAATAACCTTTTTTGTTGGCTTTTCAGGTTCCGATCGCTTCTCAATTTTTCACATGCTCGCCTTGGAAGGCAGCCACCTCT
The DNA here is from genome assembly GCF_024217435.2 of Syngnathus scovelli. Taxonomy (NCBI): domain Eukaryota; kingdom Metazoa; phylum Chordata; class Actinopteri; order Syngnathiformes; family Syngnathidae; genus Syngnathus; species Syngnathus scovelli. Next base: position 2,699,064 of record NC_090858.1, read on the forward strand.
GTGTGTGTGTGTTGTGACTTTTTTTTTTATCCAGTTACTGTAATGCAGGTATCATTTTTTTTCCCTTCGCTGCCTCCTTCTCCTTTGCCGGGTTGCACGTCGGGTTCACAAGTTAAGCACCGCGCAAGAGCTCACTCTCAATATCCGCGTCGACGGCTGTAAGGAAAAAAAAAAAAAAAAAATAGGGCCTTCCGCAAAGCGCCTCTTGTAATCTGCCTGGGGTAAGTCCTCTTTAGTTTTATCTGCCAGGGATTACCTCACAAGCTGCAAGCGGGACCGGCGTACAGAGAAAACGATGAAGATGGAACCAAATGAAAACAAATCGCTATGTAATCTCCGCCAGGGAGCGAGCGGGCGGGCGGGCGGGCGAGCCAGCCAGAGAGAGCGACTGGCTTTGGTCTTGAAGGGAAGTTTCCCGTGCCACTCATTTAAAGAGGGAATTTACTAATCCCTCCATGATTGATGTCTGCTATGAGAGGCTCTGTAGCAGACTAATAGGGCTTATGAGGATGGCCACAAAGTCCTTTGTGTGTGTTTGAGAATGAAGCAAACCTGCGTTGCTCCGTCCAGCGGGGTTTGAATGACACGGAGAAGGGGTAACATTATCTTAATCTGGATTTAACTCTGCCCCAGTCCTCCAGGTGTGTGGGTCTAAGGACCCCCTGGTTTTAGATAAGTCTCAAAAACTCTTCAGACCCCCAAAATGGCCGACCTCCCTTTGCACAATGACTCCCAGTTAATCATGAAAACCGAGTTATCACCTTTGAAGTGTTTTTACATTTTTGGTCCAATGATTAAAATAATAACCGATTGTTCGAAACGATTATGGTGTGCATTAAGAGCGTCTTTCCTTGATGTCGCAGCCTTTCCGACATCCTCGACGTTACCCTCTCCCCCTCGCACGCTACATTTTTAATTCAATTAATGCAAAGCAACATTTAAAAGGAACCTTAGAAGTACCTCATGAATTGGCTTCCATCTTACTTAAATGTGCACTCTTGCGTGTGAAGAGAAACGATAAGGCTCTCTAATTGCCTTTTTAGAGTAATAATAAAAAAAAAGGCCTCCCTTTTGTCAATTACGATATTCAGACTGTGTCGTCGGAAGTACCGAGTGGTGCCTTTTAAGGCCATCCCCCGCTTTTTGTTTGGATTTGAGCTTTCTCGCACACGTTTATTCACTATGTGGAAAAAGAAAATCACGGCACATTTGTCTAAAGTTTTAGCCGTAGTCAACAAATGTTTGTAAATGTGTGTGTGTGTGTGTGTGTGTATTCTGATCAGTAGTCAAAGAGTTGACTTTGTAATTATGTTCATTATAATTGGCCGCACTATCGGACTCGCTCATCGTTGTGAAGCCCACTCCACACTGGACAATGGTCGCCCTGTGTGTGTGTGTGTGTGGGTGTGTGTGTGTGATTGTGGAGGGTTTACTTACACACACACACACACGCTTGAGCGTGTCTTAACCTCCTTAATGAGTTTTGCCCACCCGCGCTCCGATTAATTGATAAACGTCAGCCTTATCGGCGTGGCCGATCTGCGAATCCATCCCACGTCTCGATTTGTTTGTTAAAGATGTCCGTTAAAGGAGATTAATGGCGCTGTATCGATTTATGACCGATCGCGGCAAAGCTTCTTTAAGGATGCAGAGAAGAACTTGGATACTTTTTTCCGGTGTGTGCGTGTGACATTGTGGTTGAAAAATAAGTCTGGTAAGATTTGTGAGTCACATCATAAGTTAATTTTTATTTTATTTTTTTAAAGTAATTTTTTTATTTTAAAAAATGAAATTAAATAATCCTAAAAATGAATTTGACATGCGATTAAATTGAGTTACGCACGCACACTCGCCGAGCGCCCTTCCTCATTCCGAGCGTCACGCGATATTACCTTTTGTATGTTAATATGCGTGTTATTTTTCACGCTACATTCCCCCCCCCCCCCTCCTGTTCCAGTCCCGCTATTATTCCATCCACTCCACATCACCATTTACATAATTGAACTTTTGATTAGACTCCGTCGTTTGAAACGAGAGGCGCGGTAAGATGATGCCGGGCGATTCTCCTTCTTCTTCTGCTGGCTTTGTTTTTCGAACGAGAAGACGCCATTTAGACAAACGTAGCATTTCGAGAGTTTACAATTATGTCATGAATGATATCTCCGAAGTTGTCTACATGTTTGCCGCATGTCTTAGATTGACACGTTCATGTATGGAGAGTTAGCGCTCGTCTCGTGTTGCCGTAGGCTCCCTGTTTGAGCGGATTACAAGTTTTAAAGAGTCGCAGATTCGACACCTCCTCAAATCTGTCACACTGCGAGATTGGGAAGACACACAGTAGCAGTGGTGGCAGGCAGCCTTCTCCTCCTCCTCGCTGCCATCGTATCGGCGTTCGGGTGGAGGCCGGTTAAGTTTACGTTCCACAGGTAAAGCCAAAATACGACCTGATATTTTTTCGTCGCAAAAACTCAAACCTTTCCTTGGGTTCTGGCTAAAGTCTTTGCAAAAATTGCGATCATCTTCCCCAACAGGAAACCGCATTCCTAGGTTTCCTCCTATCTTGCGGTTCAGGTATTGTTGGGAGCTTAACCCCCCCCCTACCCCCCCATGGTCGCTCTCTGCCTCCATTTACTTCTCTCCTTGCCCCGTTTGGTGTATGTTGTTGACACTGCGGCGCGGGGGGAATAATGGATTCTCTTGTCGGCCCTCCTTGTATTTTCCCGCCCAGCCTGTTAGGCTGCCGTTTAATAGCGGCAGAGGGGAGGTTATGTGGCGCTGATAGTAATGAAGCTTTTTCTTCCTTTTTTAATGCGGAATGTTCGCCGGCCGAGGCAATCCTCGCCGCTAATCCTACCCTGCAGCCTAGCTAGCTATATGTTTGTGTGCGTGTGTGGAAGACACACATGCACGCCTTCCTTCAGGCTAACTGTAAGTCAACATGAATTTTGACTCCACGCACACTCGTAATGAAATGCGGCCTGTTCCCTGTCCGAGCCGATACGCTTTTTTCCTTCCAACCTTTGATGCATTTGTAAACACTTTATCAGGGCCCGATGTAATGGAACCATCCGGGATTCCCATTTGAGAATCACTTCGGCGTCACCAGGCCTTTTACGCCGACATCCGGTCTCACGGCCGTACGGCAAGTGCAAACGACTCAAATGTGGCTCAGAAAGATTCAAATCGACTCGATAATCATTTTAGACGCATTGCTTTTGATATTTGTTAATTTGATGAATCCTGTTGTTTTTTTTTCTTCCCCAACTGGTGTGTGTGTGTGTTTGTGTGTTTAAGTGCGAGTGTGTAATGTTTTCTGCCGTGGGGGGGTTCGCCAGTGCGTCTAATTGCTTTAATAGCACCTGGTGTATAATCCCAGGTAATTAGAGTGCTCCAATTAGACGGCTACTTTTTCACCGTCACTTGAAAGAGCGGGACGGGGAAAGGCCTGGAGGAACACCACTACACACACACACACAGACACACACATACCTGCCTATCCACCTAATGACACACAATGCTCTATTCTTCGGTGACGTATTTTCTGTAACTACATCCCTCTTACTTCTTCTGGATTTGACGGCCGTGTTATTATCTGCTTGTTGTTTTTTTATGATTCTTATTTATTTAGGCTGACCTTGCATGGAAGGTCTCAGGGGATAAAGGTTAAGGCCCTCTTTTAAAGATGAGCAGGAAATGTCAAGTGTCTACCCTTCGGGCGAGCGCCACTGTCTCCCTGCGCTGAGATGCCTAAAGGGGTTTTTACTACTCACACTCACAAAAAAAAAAAGGGTACAAAAGTCAGGAATTGCTAGCAGTGACTGCATTCAGTCTTTCATCTTGGAGTGTTTGAATTTTCAACTGAAATGGAGGAATTCCATTCATTGCCACGAGATTATTTGTAAATAATATACAATAAGCACTTAGAGTTGTCACTAGCATGTTTTTAATTTCAGGCAAGTCGATATTGTCAAGTCCAATCGGCATAAACTAGCTTTTTTTGTAAGTTGATATCTAATCAGCTTTAAGAAGACACTGCACTTGCAGTTGCACGCCGCGGCCAACAGAGGGAGTCGGGTTGCCACTGCTGGTCTTTTTTCCTCTGTGTCAATCTCCAGTTGCATTATGGCATGTATAGTTCACATCACATTTGTCTAATCAATGTCATTTTTTACAATTTATAACACAAACACTCTGAAATAATCCAAAGAAGTTATTCTAATTTCATAGCAATTAAAAATCACCAAATTGTTGACATCGTAAAACTCCTATTTACTCTACATGAGGTGTTTTAAGTCACATTTTAGGAATCCTAACAGCCCGACAAGTGTAAAATTACCCGCTGTCTAAGAAAAGCAGTTTTTGCAAAGAAGTCACGGCGCGAAGAAAAGCTTTTGCGCCTCGATAAGACTTCAGAGGAGGAGCTAATTAATAAGATGTTTACATTATCCACGCTTGCACGCCTCTCTGTGAACAAACGTCCATGACGCCTCGCTCATAGCAACTAATTGACGGGGAGGCGCTGCAGAGTCAAATCTTCAGCAGTGTGTTTCAAGAATTACTCAACCGCAGATGGTGACAGGCCCGTGATTGGGCCCGTAGATAGATGCAAGTAAAATAAAGTTTTTTTGTTTTTTTTTTTCCAGCCTAGCCCGATCCCAAGCCCAATCCTGGGTGGGAAGCCCAACGCCAGCCAGTCGTTGCTGGCATGGTGCCGCGAGGTGACGCGCAACTACCGCGGCGTGAAGATCACCAATTTCACCACGTCCTGGAGGAACGGCCTGGCCTTCTGCGCACTGCTGCATCACTTTAGGCCCGACGCCATGTAAGGAGATGTTTTGAAGTTTTCGTGTTTTGAAAGCGAATTGGCAACCAGCCAGTGAAGGCTTTGCGCAAGTACCATTCATTTGCAGTCTGGACGTGAAGGAGTCTCCATTAATATAATATAATATTATATCATATATATACACACACACACACACACTTAAACACTCTCTCTGCTGTTTTTCCAGAGACTACAAGTCGCTCAATCCTCAGGATATTAAAGAAAACAACAAAAAGGTAAGAGGCGACCACCCACCGCCACTCGGGGGCCCTTCACGTCGCTTAGCTCCCTCACCAGCACATCCCCCGATTGGCCTTATTTCCGCATCAGCCATTAATCCCTCAATACAATGCGTGTGTGTTATGGTCGTTTTCATTAGAGCCGGCAACCCCCCCCCCCACCCCCTGGTCGAGTAAATGGATGTGAAAACACAGTCGTCTGATGCAGGCTTCTATCAGCTTGTCAGCAAACGTGTTTGATGTTCAGATTCCGCCGTAGCGTTTTCCTCCTCGCCGTATCTCCACCTTCACATTACGAGTTGCAGACTCACTGGCATCACCGCGTTCCCCTTGGCTCTTTTGCCGCGTACCTTCACCTTCATTTTCCATACACACAAATGCGCACTTGCCCCGCGCCGCCCCATCTACACACACACACAAGACGTCCCCTCTCCGGCCCCGAGGGCTACAGCGAGCGATACGCGTTGGCTTCCCGCAGCTTGATTTCCTTCTCCTCATACACACTCTGGCTGGGCGATAACCTCTGGTGGCCCTGTTAGGCATGAATGCTAGCCTGTTGACAATAACCAACAGCCAGAGAGCCAATCCCATATCTACACGCCCCCCCCCTCCCCGCTGCAGGTGCCTCCTCGAGTAGCCTCCAAGAAAATTGGCTAGATATAAGTAATGTGGGAATATGCCGTGGAAGGCGATAGGCGAAGAATAGCCGCAGCGGTGTCGCTGTTGCCGCGCTGTGTCCGAGCGTTTTGATGTCGCCCGAGTGACCATCCCACGCTGGCCGCCATCGCCTGCTAACTTCTTGACTTCCATCTGATTGTCAAGTATCTCTTTCCTCACTTCCATTCTGCATCCGTTTTGCCACCATGGTTCAGCATCCTCCAGGACGAAAGAGAACGTAATGAAATGTTTTCGGAGTCGCCCAAAGACTTGTTATTATTGGGGAGGTATTGAATGCAAGCGCACCTATCTGCTCCTTTTCACAGACCGTTGATAGACGTTAACCCCACCCCCCACCCCCCCACCCTCCCACCCCGCCTTCTTTCAGCATCCATCTGTGTGCAGTGATTGCAATGAGCTCAGACTGTGCTGAATTATGACAGATAAGGACAATCAATATCAGGGGCTGCTTAGTCGGCGAGAGGAGAAAACAGAAGTAAATATTTAAGAAGAAAAGATGCGTTATCTGTGCATATGCCTGGGTGATTGTCATGTATGTTTTTTTTTTTTTTTTTTTTTTATATGTATTGGATCTTTTTGAGTGCATGGAGAAAAGGCGACCGGGCCAAGGAGAAGTCATTTGGCGCGCCATCTGATAGTACCAAAGCGTCGTGAGCGGGAGAGGAGGAGGGAGGAAGGAAGGGGGTGTTGATGATTGACAGCGATAGATAGCTGTCAGTCACCGAAGGGGGAGGGTGCAGGCTACAGCGGCCCGGGGCAGGCGACGCTGACATTTACTCCCAAAGCATTGTCGGCGGGTTAATGGAAAGTGAGCAAGTGGAGATAGTTGTCCTTTTTCCGCCCTCATTGTCATATGGAAAAAGCTCGTATCAGTATGGAGGAGGAACGGATGCCCTGATTTTGTGTACATTTTGGGAAATTTCGCTTCGTTAAGATAATGCAGCGAGCCCGCCCAAAAGAAAAAAAAAAAAGGCTTAACATGGTGTAAGAGGCTACGGAGTGAAAATGAAGTCTTTTTTTTTTTTTTTTCCACAAATGGTCCTTAGTGGCTGATAGCAGAGAAGTTCTGCAAAGAATAAAGCGTGACACAGAGGTCAAAAAGAGCGCGGTGCGTGTCAAAGGCTGAAACAAAACTCCCTTGGTCTTCGCACACCTCTCCCATTCTCGCTTTCCCCCTCGCTTGCCGTCGCTCCTCCATTCTTTTTTCAAACTTGTCGCTCCTTTTCAATGCCAATGGGAACAATGGCCGCACGCTTTGCTGCCTTCAATGCGCGTTAGAAACCCAATCAGGGTCACTGCTTCGCCATATTCATTTTCTTTCTTTCCACCCTCTCCTCTCCTTTCACACCTTCCACACTCACACAAACTGCTCTCTCTGTTCTCCCGTCGCACACTTTTCAGTTTAGATGTTCGGCGGCCATTGTTCGCCTCCGCATCGACGATGATGCAATAGGACGGGGGGGGGAAGAAAGACGGCCGACAAAAAGATGTTGTAATTGCTCGTAAATTGAGGAGGGTCTGTGTTAAATGCACCCCAAGGCTCATTTATGACCTATTAACATGAAGGCAAATTGATCAAAAGTTGGTATGCGTCCAAAAAAAGCAAAACCAACCACTGACTTGATCTTCAGGCTTCACATTTAAATCGAAAAAAGCTTTGATAGGTTCGGCAGCGAGACAAAGGAGGCCTGCAACAGGTTGGAATGAGATCAACACTATCCAGCGGGCGAGATACAAGCTGCGATACGTGTGCGGCTGTGTTGGAATGGAGATAGTGTGTGTGCATGTACGTGTGTGTATCCCACTAATCTATTTATTTACCTGTCATTGGCTGCGATAATGGTTTTCATCCTGTCTCTCCTTGTCTCTGTCTATCTGCTAATGTGAGGGCGTGTGATTGGCTCCCATGTGTGTGTGTGTGTGTGTTGTGCTTGATAATCAAACCTGTATTTTCTCATCACACTCTAATCAGACCAATTACACGCGTGACGGAGAGCGTGGGCAGGCTGATGTGGTGGAGTGATACACACACACACACACACACACACACAGAGTGGGATTAAGCGCTCTGTCTCCGGGTATCTCGGTCTCTTATCTGGGACAACCATCCCTGATGTGACCTGTCAGCAGTCCTGCGAAAAGGTGCCTCTCTTGCACAACCCCGGCGTGGGAATCAAATATGTCGTTGAACCCCCATTTTGGCTTTCTCAGTTTGGTTTTCGAATAACTCCTGTGGAAACGGTTGCTAACAATCCCGGTGTCCTGAAACTGGTTCTGGAAAAAGAGAGGACTAAAAATGGTAGCGGTTTTATCGTGACCTATCACTCAACAGATCTCTGGTGTGTTTTTTTTTGCTCACCAGGCGTACGACGTGTTTGCCAGCCTGGGCATCTCCCGCCTTCTGGAGCCGTCGGACATGGTGCTGCTGGCCATCCCGGACAAGCTGACGGTGATGACCTACCTCTACCAAATCCGGGCGCACTTCTCGGGCGAGGAACTCAACGTGGTTCAGATCGAGGCCAACAGCAGTCGCAGTACCTACAAGGTGGGAGACTTTGAGACCGACACCAACGCCTCCATCGGCCAGGACAAGTTCTACGCCGAGCTCAACGATGTGCAGCCGCAGCCCGTCCACGACGGCAAGTCTGAAGTTTCCAAAACCGCAGAAGTCCCGCCGGCGAAGGTTGAAATCGCAGCGCCGTCGGCCACCTCGCAAACAGCGGCGCCCCAGCCGTCCTCGCCGCCTTTCCCGGCAGCCGTGACATCATCGGGGTCCAACCTCCTGAAAGCGAAAACTTTGGACCTTTCCGACCTACCGCAGAAGTCGGATGCCGAAAGGCCGCAGCAAAGGAGCCAGGCCGCGGGAGAACAGAGCTCCTCCATCACCCCTACGGGGGGTCATCCCTCCTCTCTCTCGCCCACTCATCAGAAACTCGGCTTCTCCTACAACAGGGACGCCGACCTCATCAAAAAGAAGAGGGCCAGCCTGCGTCACTCCGAATCGGAGCCCGTGTCCGACACCGGCGCGGCCGTCAATCATACGGAGGCGCTAACCAAACAGGTTAGCATAGTTGCTGATGCACATTTTGTAAGCAAGACAGTCAAGCACACACATATTTAACCGCTCCAAACTTTGTAATAAGCACATCCACACGTTGTCATTTTATCCCGACGCCCTCGATTGAAACTCCGGTCGTCTCGTCTTGTCACGAGACATCGCGAGGACGCCAACATTCATTTTCCCCCGCTCACTAAGCTTCTCGTCGACGCCATTCTCCGAGATGACCCCCGTACGGAAATTGTCCCGCTCGGCATTAGTCGTTTGCCTGTCTTTTCCGAGATGCCGCGGGGCCGGCCCGAAAGACACCCCCCTCCCCCTTTCTTTGACATGTAATCATATTTTTCATTACATTTCTCATCCCCTGGCTTGATGGCAGTCGGTCCTGTGACCAGTCAGGCGTGGCGATGCTGTGCTTTTTTTTTTTTTTTTTTTGCTGCGAGGACACGTCTCGTCCCTCGCACAGGAACGCGTTAAATGCTTTGCTATCGGCCCCTCCCCTCATGCTTCCTGTTTACAAGTGGAAAGGTCACAGGACAGGCGGGGGTGAAGCCCACATTGACAGCTATGACACCCCCATTTTATATCCACATTTAAACGCCTCGCGAGAGGGACACAGCCCGGCCCACGTTTGATACACACAGTTACGCAATGCCAATAATATACAATCAATTAAATATTGTCCCAATCCATTTAGACAGATCTTCCACATTTGTTTTCTCTTTTATAGGAACCGGCACCTGCCCCTGTTTCCAGCCCTCCTAGTGAGAAGGTAACCAGGTTGCAACATACCACTCGTTGGATCAATCAAGCTATTGATGACTCATTTGAATAATGGACTGATTCAATCATCCATACCATTGTGACACATTTATTTGATCAGTGCCTTATCTAAATCTTTTGTTTTCAGTTTAGCAAATTTGTGTCATCTGGTCTTGCTCCTTCCCGCAGAAAACCTTATCCCGCCAGGAGGAGCTGAAAGAGCGAGCCCGGCTGCTCCTGGAGCAAGCCCGCCGCGACGCCGCCATGAAGGCCGGCAACAAGAGCGTCCCCAACGCGGGCGTCGCCGCCACAACGGGCAGAGGCACCAATGTCTGTGATGTGAGTTTGGATTTTTTTCAACCACATCACATGAAGTCCGTTAGTGACACTGATGTCACGAGTTAAAATTTTTTTCCAGAGTTGAGTTCAAATGTGTCTCGCTTTCATCTCCTAAACCTGCAAAAAAAAACTACTGTAGTGTCGTGTAGTACTCTCTTCACTGCACCCTCTTGTCCAAAAATGTCCTCTTGAGCCAAGAGAGAGACCTCCTGCTCATTAACTTGTGCTCACACTCTCTTGACCGTGTCAAAAGCTGTCATGTCAACTTCTCCCCCCCCTTAAACAGTCCTCTCGCTCTTTGGTCATCCCCCGACCCGCGGAATCATCGTGACACGCCATCCGAACGTGCGTCCACTTTTTTTTCCCACAGCAACAACACCTGTCAGGGGGGGTTACATTTGAGGGCGAAATTGCCATCACGCTCCACTGAACCTAATACACTCGAGGAGGAGTTAGCATAAAGAAGAAGTCACATATGTGCAACTTTCTGCTTTCAAAAAAAAAGTTGAGTTTGACAGAAACAAAGTCAAGTCTTTCATAAGTTTTAGCCGAGCAAGTCCTGAAATTGCTAACCTCAAAGTCTTAACCTGGCAAAAAGCACAGTGGTCAAACTCTGAAGGGAGAGAACAATAATGACATTTCTATAAACGCCGCCTTTGGTAATGAAATATCTGAAAGGCGGCAGCTGCGAGCGCGCAAAGAGAAACGCGTGCCCTTGAATTTCCTCCACCGGAGCCATGCAAATACATGCACGTAATCCAGAGGAAACAAACAAGCGGCCTTTTTTCCAAGGACCTTCCAAGGTCCACAACGGAAGGAAAGCTAATTAATTCAAAGCCGCTTGTGCCGCACATCTTTGAGGAAGAAGAAGAAGGTGCGGCGGCGGCGGCGGCGGCCCGCCTCGTCTTTCGAGATGGCCGACCAGCTGTCTGACTTTGCAAGGGCAGCCACTCTGCTCTAACCCCCCCCCTCCTCCTCGAGCCCCCCCCCACCCACCCACCACCCATGCGCCTATTGAATTGTTTACACTTTTTTTAATAGAAAGCATTGATCAAAGGAAGGCAACGGGCCCCCGAGGCCAACGTGCTGATAATTGCCAGTGATTCAGATTAGATTACTCGATGTCTTCTTTTGATTAGCGTGAGTGTGCGTATGTGCACGTGTGTGTGTGTGTGTGTGTGTGTTATCAACCCGATTCACCATCTTCCTTCTAAGTAGCCGCCGTGCTACTTAGCATGCATAAGGTAAGACTTAATTCAATTAAACCGGCCCGGGAAGTGGCTAAGACGGAAAAAAGTGTGTGTGTGTGTGTGGGGGGGGGGGGGGTCGTCTTGCGTGGGTTGCTGATGTACGGTTCAATCTGCGCTTTTTAAATTGTTTACTCGCGTTTGCCGATATTAGTTGATAATTGGACAAATAAATGCGTTGGTCTGCAATGCTCGCCAAACTTTTAAAAATAATTTATAGCTCATTTTCATATTTCAAATTATTATTGTTGTTGTAAATTATTATTATCTTATTTCAAAATATTTAATAAAAGCAAAGGTAAAAAAAAAAAAAAATCTCCCTAAAATCGTTCTGTAGCACAGTTGACTGCTAACATTAGTCGAACGTCTGTTATGTTTTCGGAAACTTTTCGGATGGTGTCGGTCCTTTTAAGGTCGTTTAAATCGTCTGCATGAGTCGAGGAGGAGCTGAAAGGTGAACATAAAACATTTGACGTTTTCCCTCTTGAAGTGCTGCAAGCGATTGTGTCAAACATGAACACGAGGCATGCGAGTGCGTGTGTGCGACCGCTTTCTTCTCGGCTTGCTCGTCGGGCTCTTGTGATGCAACGGGCCTGCGTTACTCTTGCTCATTAACACACACACAGGCGCACACACACACACTTGCGTCTTTGATCTCTCCTTCGCCCGATTCGGCCACGACACATCTCCCCGCACACTCCAACACACACGGTGCAAAGGAACTCCCAGGCCAACTATTTAGTTTCATTAGGGGCAGATGCTTCAAAAAGAGGAGGGGGGGGAGAAAGGGGGCACTTGCGGAAGAAAGGGAGAACAGAGTTAAGGAGTGCAGGCCATGTTTTACACAAGCGTTCCCATTTTTTCGGGTTTTGTCACAGATGTACGTTTGGCTTGAATTTATTGGACTATATGTTTGCACTTTGACCCGACGGAAAAGTCATCACAACTCCTCAGCAGTAATATTTGAGTCATTCTTCGCAGAGGATAAAGAAAATCCGTCACGATTTAGAACAACACAGCGCTCTGGTCGAGGGAAAATATGAAAGGGAACGATTTCGGTAGGCAGGACGGAAGGTTCTTGTTTTGGCCACAAAAGGAATGACGGGAAAAGCAGCAGAGTCGGGTTCAGAGTGCAAGCGATGGCGGGGGAGCCGCCGGGGTCAGCGCAGCGGAGACCCTGCCGTCCCCTCCGCGGCGGAGGCGTGTCGGCGAGGTGGGGGTCTCACGTCGGCAAAAATCAAACGGGACCCAATTATAGGAATCTCAACGAGTCAGTGAGCAGGGAAGTCTCGTACCTGGAAAACACGGAGGAATGTGCGTGTGTGTCTCGCACGCACACACACACATCCAGCGAACAGGTACACACTTACACGGTCGTCATCACAGTGACAATTAACATGACTATGCTGCTGTGAAATTACTCCTCTCGTCTGCTAATGAACAAGACGAGCTCAAGCGAGACAAGACGCCGCGGACAAAAAGTAACTGGACATGACGCAATTAGCATAACATGACTTCTCAAACGGTGGAACAGCACCCAAAAAAAAATCTAAATTAATATGAGTTTAACAATTTTTGGGGGGGGAATGGCACTCGATGATGAATTAAAAGTACAGTGTTGCCTTGCGATACAAGCTGAGTTCATTCGGCAATCACGCTTGTAACTCAAATCGTGAATTTCGACACCTCTGCTGTCACTCGCCTGTTCCGATATGTTTTTTTTTTTTTGTTTTTTTTTAGGTCAGCGTAGACAGAGGGTGGAAATGGAGGTTGCAAGAAAGAAAGTGTTTTTTTTTGGTGAGCGCAGGGGAAGCAAAGCGAGAGGAGTGGACCCGTGTGACCTTACATGAAAGCAACAGTCACTGTGGGCTACAATTAAGGACGGCGGGAGGGGAGAGGAGAGCATAGGTCAGCAGAACAAGCACACACATCAGCAGGCAGGCGCACATTTTCTTTTTGGAATGACAGCTACTGTATGTTTCAACACAAGTGGTGTTACCCATGCGTTTTTATCCACAATAAGCCGGAATGCGATACAGTAAAAATGCTCCGATACTACTACGCTGATATTTGTTAGCTTGACAAGCTATTCAGTGTAGTTGTTGGTCACGTTTTTTTAAATTCTAGTCTTATGAATTAGAATCAAACGTCAATATTTGCGTTAGCTCGCGTGTGTGAGTCACAAAGTTCAACCGATGTTTTCTTGCGTTTATTTACACCCCCCCCCGCTCCACGACAGTTGTCCCTTGGGTTTAAAGGGCAAACCTTTCCCATATTACTCGCCTGGCTGATGTGTTTAAGTGCGTATCCTGTTCTACCTGTCCATCAGCGCTAATGTTCTTTGTTAGGCACTGACACACAAGACCATAGTTCCACACTTTAGCTGTTTACAAAGCTAAATTGTCTCGTGAATACGGTTTTTACTTTTGGACGGTGTCCATTTCTCTTTACAGCCTGTGACAAACTTTCTCAGACGAAGTGGCGACGACGCGGCTAAGCTAGCTCAGTGGTGACAACTTTTATACGGATTCATATATACAGTATGTAACGTTTACAAAAATGTTCCGAGATTTTCTTTTTCCGATTTCGCCAAAGGGGGTGAGAAAAAGAGCGGGTGAGGAGGGGACAGAAAAGGTGGGGGGGTGGGGGGGGGCTTATCGTCTGCCTCCAGACAGAGTGCGCGGATCAATGGGCGTGTGAGGCGGAGCCCACGGCGATCAATGCATTTGATAAAGAATTAAAGAAGAGCCAGCGTACCGTGTTGCTACAGACAACACGGCTTCATTAAGAGAAAAGCGGATCCGTACATTTAATAAGACGGGAATTACATCATGAAAACAAACGTGTCGTTTAACTTTGCCAGGAAAAAAAAAAAAATCAAGAAAATGCTGGCAGTGAAAAAAACGAATCGTCTCGTGATTTGTTCATCATGAAGTTGTTGTAAACGGTGTGTTTGCAGTGCGTGTGGCCGGGCGAGATAGAGACCTAAAGCACCTCTCGACCGTGAATTAGCCTGTCATGACAAATGTCTGGACCTGCATGACTGGCTGCCAGACTGGCTGGCTATCTGGGAGGTTGGCAAGCCCCCTTTTTTTTTTTTTTTCCCAGATAGCGATTGTGTGTGGCATCGCCGCGTGCCCACGCCAGCTCTCTGTACGCGGCCAGCGGTGCATGCTCTCCTCCGCACACAGGAAAAGAGCAAGCAAGGCGACAAACCTTAAAAAAAATGAGCCAGAGAAAGAACCTCCAGAGCAGAGAGGGGCCCTCGTCCAGACGCCGAGCCCACCGAGGAGCCCTCTGTGTCAGTCTCGCACTCAAGCGTTTCGCCCGTCTTCCCCCATGGAGGTGCCCAGCGTGATTGTTCTCGCTCTTGCCATTTACAAAAAGGCTCTTTCTCCCCGTTTCCTTTTCTTACAGTTACGCTTCCCACCGACCACCGGGTTTACTCATCTTTTTTTTTTTTTTTACCGTATCAGTCGGAGGCTGCTTTGTGCATGAGGTCATTTATAGTGGCCATTGTATCAAATGCTGGGAAAACATCAAAAGTTGTTCTTTTGGTTTATAATACTGATTTAGTTCCATGGAAAATTCCATCCCATCATGAGATCCATTGGATTGCTTTCGATACTTTCGTATGACAAACCCGCGTTCAAAGCAACATCGTCTTCATTGAATCGGTGTTTTCCGTCTTATCCGAGATAACGCGTCGTCCTTTGCAATATATTGTGCTGATACGTGTTCTCTTATTTTGCAATCAGTGTCTTTATAGCTGACTGAGCTCGGTCACATGCATTTTTCCATAGCGTTAATCCTTGCCCCTGGACAGACGCAGTCAATTTCCCCATCTTGTGTCCCCCGGAATTGCTCGCCAAAAAATAGAACGTGGTGTTTTTTTTTTTTTTTCCCCCCACATCGTGTTTGGGCCGCATGAGCTATATATTGCTACACTCCAACCTGCTGGTTGTGTTCGTATCTGCAATCAGTCCATTGCCAGGAGGCCCGCTGCCGCCTTCCTGCGACATTGCCCTTTATCATATTACACTCATAAAAGCCGCATGGAAAACATAGTCAAATGCAAGATAATTACAACAAGCCAAAGAGGGAGGCAAAGTCATTTTTGCAAGGCAATGCAAAAATGGGAAATAGAAAGACGAGTCATGTTTATTCATGAACTGGTCGTACCGCTCTTGCTCGGCTTTTGTCTCTGCTTAGGGAGCCTTTTTTGCATACTAACAAAAAGTTGAGTCTACTTTCTTTTCAATGGAAGTAACAAAACGTGTGACGCAGGTAACGGTCAAAATGCGTAGAAATAAAAGCTTGCTAATAAAAAAAAATAGGTGGCCTAACATTGAGCCTTGTGGAATGCCACAGAGCTGATTTTTGTACGTCACTTACTGTAGAAACATTTTCAAATTTGAATTTTTTTACTTTAACACTTAATGTTAATTTGATTGTCTTAATTTATTTTGCATTTATTTATTTCATGTCATTTTATTTTTGTGGCAACCTCCTTCTTCCACACTGTCAACTTTTTTTTTTTTTTACAATAGTGATTATCTTCTCTCACTTTTAATTGTTTGTGCCCACCCCCCACCCCATTTCCCTAATGTGTGTGTGTATCATTATCTCTTTAAAGGTCTGTTCCCATCTCCCTTTGGGCATCCCCTTGGGCACACACACGCATACACCCTCTCCGAGAGTGCATTAAAGTTGCCTGCCTCGACAATACCGCCCCATTGTCCCCGGCACCGACAATGGCTACAAACAAACAATTGACATGGAAATGGAGAGATGTAGCTCATTAGCGGGGCGCTGCTTGTTTTGTTAATGGATAAATAGGAGTCCCGCTTGAATAAGCGGGCACCTTAAAAAATGAGGAGGAAAAAAAACCTGCTTCAATATGGAGAAGCCTGATTAAGAGGAAACCACAGGGAGGGAGAAGTTACGAAGAGAGTAACTAACTTCTGGAGGTTGCGGTACTATTTTATTTTTTTTGCCTTTGCATCACATTACCGCCATTTACAAACAGACACCAATGAAGTGAGCACTGATGTGTGCTTGTCAGGATGGTCATTATTTACCTGCCATTTAAGTGTTTGCTCTCACATTGTGTGAGTGTGTGTGTGTGTGTGTACACTTGTGTGCGCATGTTATCAGTGAAATCAGATTGAATCGCCGCCAAAGATGGCATTTCTGACATTAGGCCGATGACGACGGCTCAATACCGCATGTGTATTTATTGTGTGTGTTTGTGTACGCTACATGTGTTCATTTTGATTAGGTCTTCCAGGAAGAGATGTTGTCCGTCTCATTGAGATCAATTTTGTGCCCATAAAATATGGTTGATTGCCTAAGGGGGGGTAATTCTGACATCTGATTAAAAACGTTTTTTTTTTTGCATAGGAACACGATGCCGAGCGGCGACGGCAGCTCCGTGAACGAGCCAGGCAACTGATCGCAGAGGCTCGATCCGGAGTCAAAATGGCCGACATGAACCTGGACGTGTCTGCCGGCAGCACTTTGAAGGGCGGAAAGTTTCCAAGCCTTGCTGCAGGTTAGCACACGTATTAGCACTCTACTTGCTATGCTAACAGTGTAAGCACACATCGCCATTACGCTCTCTCAAGGGGTTCCGCTAATCCTCCGAGGAAAAACAAAATGTCTGGATCACCCGGTAATTGTTAATCAACACAACACACTAAGACCCCAGTTTAGGTTCCGTATAGCCAACCCGGTTAATAGCCGACCCGTCGGGTCTGTGAAACTTTAGCGTTCACGCTCCCCGCTGCTTTCCATTTTCCTACAAATGATGGGTTATTATGAAAATTAGCGTTATCAAAGCCTTTGCCGTTCTCGTCTGACGCGTTAACGATAAGCCCTCTGTTGTTTATGCAAGATGATGGACAGATCAAGGGCAGCGTGGCTTTTCTTCAAAAGTATTTTGACGTTTTACCTACTTTAAATCTTTTTTGTCA
This sequence comes from Syngnathus scovelli, assembly GCF_024217435.2. NCBI lineage: Eukaryota > Metazoa > Chordata > Actinopteri > Syngnathiformes > Syngnathidae > Syngnathus > Syngnathus scovelli. Next base: position 2,716,184 of record NC_090858.1, read on the forward strand.
TTTCATAATCTTGCACCAACTTGTGTTTTGTTCCTGAAGTTTAAAAGCCTCGTTTAGGGGAACAATGAGCTCCAGTTTTTTCGTCAATGTTATATATAACAAAGGCAGATTTATTATTTATTATTCTTTTCATTTACCTTACAGTGTGTATTTCTTTTAAAATCAAATGTTCAAAACACTTCACAAATGACTTTTTGTCTCAAAAGAAAATGGAGTCAAATGCATACGTAGCAAAAAAAAGTGATTGTGGAGTGATTGATTCGTTCGCTCCTTCAATATCTCTGAATCACACTAATTGTTGATCTCATTAAAAAATGGAACCGGGGAAGAAGAAGAAAACGAACGAGGACGAGACGAGGAAGAGAAGTGCTGCGGGCTGCGTTACACAAGGCCTGCCGAGCAGAACGCCTAATCCTAGCCTCTCTCGCTCTCTCTCTCTCGCTCTCTCTCTCTTTCAATGCAACTCAACCTAACACCCTCCACCCTTCGTGTTTCTGCCCGCAAAGAAACTTTCCAACTCCAGCGCCTTTAATTAAGCCCCAGCCACTTGCAAGCACGCTCCAAATCGCAGAAAGCAAATTAAGAAGAGAAAAAAAACAAATGGAAAACGCTGTTATTGTTTGTCTCTTTTCATTGTCAGGAAGAGTTTCTCGTTATATGGCGAGTTATCAAACTTGGCATCCTGAGACTTTTTTTTTGCGGGTCCCCTCGTGATGCATGACCACCAAATTTCAGGTTTCCAAAAGAATTGGTTTCGGGGGCTGAGTAAGAAAAAATGCACTGTTAAATCAAACTAGCAAACTTTCTGTAAATTATTTTAATTTACACAGCTAGCACATTTCATGTTGCTAAACTGACTTTTCTAAAACTAACAACTTTCCTTGCTATTTAACCCTTTCCCCCCCCCCCCTCTCACCTTGTCTTACTAATAAACCACAGATATGTTGGATGATGGAGAAGAGGGTTGCCATGGCGACGATGGCTTTGATAGTAGCAAGGGTGAGGACGTCAGTGTGAAGGGTGACTCTGTTGAGAGCGCAGCTTCTTCGTCTGACCTGGTCGCTAACCCGCCGGAGGCGCCTCCATCCAGCTGCAGCCGGGGGCCTCCGGAGCTTACTAACCCCAGCTCTGAGTTATCACCCTCGGGTAAAGTCGCTGGCTGTGGTGCTGCATGCTTGGCTGTCTGGTGCTCCTCTGTAACCCCCCCCCCCCTCATAACTTTTCTTTCACATATTTTACTCAAGAAAAGTGCTTTCCAAATCTAAAGACTTTTTCATGTTTTGTGTTTTGGCTTGGAAAAAGGACATGAAAACCAAGCAGTCTTTTCAAGTGCGCTATCTTCACACCTTTGTTGTTGTGTTATGTTGCCTCCTCATTGATGTTAGACACTTTCGTCATCTTTATTATTCATGAAAAAGCCCGAATAATTAAAAGTGGCAAGAAAGTCATGATCAGGCTGAGTGAGGAAAAAAATAACTCTGATTTCAAAGTTGCTTGCTTGCAGAAAATATTTTTTTTAGCTAGCTTAAAAAAAAAATATCCATCCATTTTCCGAACCGATTTTCCTCACGAGGGTTAGCACCAGTTAGCACGGCCGCCTTACCGAATATTCCAAACGTATGGAAACAGTTTGGGAATGTCAATATGGTAAAATGTAGTCCGGTGTCATGCATGCTTCATGTTGCGCGTGACACACGAAAAGGTCTCCCTGCTCCTCTTTCATGTGCCTCCATGCAGCGTGGCAGCCCTGCAGGGGTGCTGTGCTTGCCACTCCTTCCCTGCAAGATGCTTCTGGAAGGTGAAAATCACAATCAATGAAAAAAAGTGTGTAAATTTAGTCCCAGAAAGAATCAGAGGGGACTAGCTCAGTTTATTTAATTGATATTTATATTTTTTTAGATGATTGGATGAAACTTTATAACTGCTACCTCATGTTCCTCGTGTATTTTCCTTGCATTTGTTTCAGGTGGAAACAGCAACCTGAAACTGAAGAAGCTGAGCGAGGTCCGACCCAGTTCCCTCACCGCCGGCCCTTCATCGCCGTCCTCCTCCTCTTCTTCCTCAACCACACCCACCGCCACCTCTTCCTCCTCGCCGCTCAGCCCTGGAGACGGAGTGGAGGTATGTCCTAAACTTTAATGGGGGACATAAAATTGGACTTAATGGGACATCGGTGGAAGACTCTATAGGCCAAAATTGGAATAGACGCTTCTTTAAAAGTCCCATTGATCAGATCCATCGACCCCCCCGGCTGTCACTCCGCTGCTCCGTTTGCGCGCACACACACGTGCGTCCTACGCGCCGACGCTCACCTGCGTAGCAATAGTCGCTATTGACTGTGACCTTCTCCGGTGTAAGCGTGTGTAGCTTCTGATGTGAATATTGAGTCGGGCGAAGTCTTAACATCACTTTAATTGATTGATGGGAATGTCAAGTGGAATAAGGTGACTGTGTGTGGACGTGCGCTTATAGCGACACTTTGATCATCGATTCACATAAACAACCTCTTGTGTTCAAAGCCAAAAAGGGCTTAGCCCTTTATGGCCATTGGACTGAAACAGTGTGTGTGTGTGTGTGTGTCCCCACTTGAACCGTCGCAGCATCACACTTCAGATTGCACGTGCAATGTCCACAAAATTTTGTGCTGGTTTGAATTCAGAAACTTGTGGGCACTTGTTAATTAATTTTCTTTTTACAGTCGTGCGTTGACGTTTGATTGATTTACATGACGAATTACACGTATGATTTATGCAAGGTTTATGTCGTCCAAAATGTTAAATTGGTAAGTCTTGCTTTGTGTTTCATCACTTGATGTTTTTTTTAGTGGCTTATCCAAGCAAACAGAACAAGAAGAGACTTACTTAATTGCCGCCATTGTGAGCCAACAGTCGAAAGCGACATTAACGAGTCCCGCTTGTGTGTGCGTTGTTTGTCTATCTGCCGAAGTCTTAAGCAGCGGAACATGTTTGGCCCTAATTGTCGACTTTATTACACTTTTGCCCGTCCTATTAGCGTTAGCATTCAACTCTGTCGCTTTGTTTTTCCACTCGGCTTGGCTCATTTGGAAACGTGCTAATAAAGCGTTTTTACTTTACTTTTGATTTTTTTTTTCTTTTTTTTGATAGCAGTAGAAGCGAGCGTGGCGCTTTTTAACATGTGTTCACTTTGAAAACAATAGCCTTTCTAGCCTTTTTGCATAATTTGAATATATTTTCTGGCTGGAGGTTTTTGTTGAAAGTCAAGTTAATTGCCTCCTTTTTTTTTCCCGGCTCCCCCGTGTGTGCCGAGAGGGTGTGCTCGCTCGCACGTGTGTTTGTCGATCCCTGTTTGTCAACGCTGACGCAAACAAACAAAGCAGCCGTGTTGCTAAGGTATCACGTTCTAGCAGATGTTGCGTGGAGCTCCCGCTGCAGGTGTGTTTGCGCACACATGTTTACATGCACACAAAAGTGCGTTTGGATGAGGTACTTTGGTTCCCAGGTGGGAGATTGAGTCAGATTAGTTGGTCGGTTACTTGCAAGGTTTGTTTCTTGTGGTCGGTTGTGATTGGTTGACCTCATTGTCGCGTTGACATCAACACTGATAGCGGTGTCTTGATTTTGTGTCGTGCAGAATAACGCCGAGCAGTTGCGGGCGGAGAGACTGCGCCGCGCCACCGAGAGGCTACGCAGCCCCGTGGTCTTCAACAAGGACTCGGCAGTCCGAAAGACGCAGCTCAAGTCCTTCAGTCAGTACGTGGACAACCGTCCAGGTACGTCCGTGCCGTCCAGTCATTAAAAGGACATTTTGACAATGTTGCCTCCTTCCCGCAGAGATAAAAAGACAAAAGTCTGCTCCGGAGGACCCAAAGAAGGTCGAAGAGGATGACTGGTTGCAGACGGAGCTCGACATCTTTCGACCATTTGAGGAAGAGGTTTGTGTCACTGTCAAATATTTTTCCCACCAAGCCACAACATTAGGTACACCACATACACTCTTATTTGTGTTATTTTATCGGCAGCTCTTCCCCCCCACACCCCAAGGAGTTGAGTGTGTACACATTACATACGCTCGCTCTCCACTCGGCCTGTGTTTAAACTCGAGTGTGTGTCCATCAGAATGCTATAATTTCAATGCGCGTCTCTTCCCCGAGCAGCCGTCTCCTCTATCGGCGACCCCACATCCTTTCTCACGCACACACAGGCACACACGCACCCCGCCGCCCGGGCTCCAGGGTTAATGGGTGTTGAACCTTTCCATTATCCCGATCAGCCAAGAATTACCTGCTGAATGATGTTTGCATTAATATAATATATATGGTAATTTCCCTGCTCTTAATTACGGCCGGGCCGAGCGCGGCAAGGGGAGTGGGCTGATCATGTGTAAAATTGATTTGCCAAGGAGAAAAATATGGCGATAGAGCGAGAGGAAAGGGAGGCTCCACGAGGAGGAGGCGGAGAGCTACTGGGAATTGACACACACAGGCGCAGAGAGAAAAGTGCTTGCCTGGTTGGAACAAGGGGGCGGGGGGGGGGGGGGGGCAAACTTTCGCACTAGTTCTTCTTCCCATTAAGCAGAAAAAAGAGCATCAGCAATAAAATGGAGATTTGTTATGTGAATGAACATTCTCATCAGTCTGCGGAATAGCAAGTACAAACAGCTGGAAAGAAGGCTGACTTAAGGGTATGGATTATATTGCAGGAGAATTTCATACAACTATCTGATTCATAAATTGAGGTCCTCATGATCTCCAAGTTCTCGCCCAGTTTGAGAACCACAAGCCAGCGTGAGCAGCTGAAAGCTATCAGAGCAAGACACAAAACAAGAGGCGGCCATACTCATGTTGAAGCTTTTTCTTTCTTTCTTTCTTTCTTCCCCCAAACTTACTCCTTTTGTGTTGTTCGGCGAGGATGTCTCAATGATGAGCGACACCCTCTGTCACTCATTCTCACTGTCCCCCCCCCCCCCCCTCCTCTTTCTCTCTCTCTCTCTCTTTCGGTCTCTCAGAAAGCGTTCAAAGACACCAGTCAGTATGTGGTGGGCGAGCTGTCGGCGCTAGAGAGCGAGCAGCGGCACATCGACGACCGGGCGGCTCGCGTGGAGAAGAGGCTGCGCTATCTCATGGACACAGGTAGCCCGAGCCCAATTACGCCGGGGAAAGAAAAAAAAATGTTTTGCCAAATTGAACACACACACATATATAGCGAGAGTGGGGAGTTTTCGCGAGAGGGAATCTTTGAAGCCCCCCCCCCTCTTCTCCCTGTGAAAGAGGGGAGTGGGGGAGACCTCTCTCTGGACTGGGGTGATAAGGGAGCCCTTCATGGGGGAAACGATAACTGGGTGTGATAGCAGCCCAAAGTCTGCGCCGCCGCCGTTTGGTTGCGTTTTGCCAGTCGGCCGGCCCCGCGCTCGCTCACTATTGAACGGTGCGCTCAACCGTGCACAAACACACACACACACACACACACTCCTCGCCCTAGTACATATCTGGCCTCGCTTGATATGCTGTGTAAGGGAAGACGGGGGTGAGTTAAAGGGAAGCAAGAGGGATGAGGAAGGAATGAAGGGGTGGGGGGGCGGTTCTGGCGTCGACACACTTCACAAATCTACGCGTACACAACCACGCGTACACAAATTGCGGTCCCCGCCTTTTTTTCTGGGCAGGGGGCAGACGGTTTGTAAGATCTGACCATGGGGTAAAGGTAAAAAGAGAAGAGAGCGGCCCTCCTTGCTTGTGAAATTGGGGGAAAGTGTTTGTGCCGCTAAACCATCACGCAGTTGGAAGGAATACGTGTAAAATGTTGATCTTAACAAAAAAAAAGTGTCGCTACGGTGCTAGATTATTTGACGACGGGAATTGCGGACTAAGGCCTCCAGTGACTAGTGAAAATCTGAGAGTGCTTGTCACCCCTTCTAAAAAGATTAGTAACTGTACCGGAATTACCTATAGGTGCCACAAGATGGCAGCGTGTTTGGGACTAAGCGCAAAAATAGCACTTGGTTGACTTTCATAACGGAAAATAAGTGATGGGGGTTCATATCGTTAGGAATTCATGAAGAACTCCATCTCCCAGTTCCGATATTTCGACACATTCTAACCTCTTAATCATCTCTTGCCGTTTGTGACGTCACCTGTTGCTACACTTTCGCAGCTAACTGCTATTCAAGCCATCCTGTTGCCTTGAAGGCAGGCGTCCTTAATGAGATGTCCACCCACCTCTTTAGAAAGACAATGGAGGCCATTAGTAGTGCGAGACAATACACGTGTGGCGCTAAAACACACAAATATTTCCAGCGTATGACAATAGGCCTCATCCATATTCGGCAGGTGTAGGCTTAGCGGCGTACTAATGCCGCTGCTAATGTGTGAAGGACAGCGCTCCCAGCGGTGCAAGAATAACAAGTTCATTAGTGCACAGGAGGCGGCATCACAGGAATTCAAATTCCCCCCCCGCCTCACCCACCTCGACTTGCCCCCGCTTACTGATTGGCCGGCGGCCGACGCTCATTAGAGCCCCGCCGTAATTAAGAGTTGTTAGAAAGTGAATTCTCCAACCGGCGATTAGGAAATTAAACTATTTACTGATTACATATTAATAGAAGACAACAATGGCGCTTGCCATAAGCTTGGAAGGCAACCAAGGAATAAATCTGTGTACTTAATTACCACAAACAATGGGCGCATGGAAATGGGAGTTTGACGGGCGCACACTCCCCCGCTGTAATGTGTGTGATATCAGAAGACACTTGACAATTCTTGTTCAATTATCTCTATTATTTAATGTGCTGTGAACTGCCGCTGAGTAAATAAATTAACCACCCCAATTACTTTGGAGGCATCTGGGGAGGCCCGACGCCTAATAGAAAATGCCGCCCGACGCTGCGTTGTGCCTCAAGCGGGGGGGTAGAAGGAGGGAGGGGGGAGTTGTACGTGTGTGTAGAGGCGGCGTGGGGATGGCGGCGGTGTAACAGTATGACAAAAATTTGCATTTAGTGGTTGCTTTTAAGATATCGTGGAGGATAAGGTTAAAAGAAAATACCTGCTAGAATATAGGGGACCACTGTGTAATGATAGAAAAAAATAAATAATACTAAGATCACTTGAAAAGAAGGTTCTTAACTAAAAAAAAACCCTTATCATGCCTGATTTCCAGTCTAGTAAATTTATATCATTGGATTTTTAAACCAAAAATATTTTAGGTTGAGGACATTGTAAACTGAGTGCCTATTATAAATGCGGTTTTAGTCATGCTAACAAGTAGCCGCCTAGCAATTTTAGCTAGCCAAAAAAAAGTGTGTATCATGGCGGAGATGTTTGCATTATTTAAAATGTGCGGTGGAAACTTAAGGCACGCAAATATTGTTAAATATTTATTTTTTTTCCCCCCGTTGCAAAGTACGGCAAGCTCTTCTTCGTGCCGGATCCATTTTGCTCTCGTCTCCTGGCAGACACAAAAGCAGATTAAAGAAAGGAAGAAAAAAAAAATATGGCATCAATCTTATCAGCTGCTGAGTGCCATTTTTTAAGCATATGTTAATCTCCTCTCCTCGTCGCCGCTTGTTTATCTCTTATCAAACACGGCGCTAGGCGACGGCCAGCTTTGTGGCCGCGCTATAAGTGCTATTATTGGGATAATTGCGGCCATTGTGGCAGGTGATACCGCCGTTTTCAAAACAGGACTTGTGGGTAAATAGGAGGCATCATCAAAAAGGGGATTTTGAGAGCAGAAGGCGACATGACACATTTCAATGCTTCTTCATCCTCGCAGCTTAACCTTCAGTACGCCCACAAAAAGCAAGGCGGAGGAATAAGAACCAGGTCACAAGCGCACATGAATGAGTAAAACCGGCGTATTCATGTAAAGGTAAAGTTTTGACTCGCATTGTTTGCGTAGATAACAAAATGCAGCAATTCATTTATAGGTTTTTTTTTTTTTTTTTGTGTCGCATTTATCTTAATCCCACATATGACTCACTAAAACCGAGACATTCGCCTAATTCATTTTATCAATGACTAATGCCGAGGTATTATTTTTTGTTACACATGTCGACACAGGAGTGCACCCCAAGTTACTTGTGTAGCATTTAGCTTGATCCCATGCGTGATATATGACGTGATGTGTTACCAGAAGATTAGTAGAGATTATCCCTCGCATGGATATCGAACGACCGTGTTTATATTTCTGATGACTCAAACTTGTTCGTCGACCTAATCCGCCGCCAGCGTTGAGTCGCACTAAAGATTTACGCCGAGTGATGAGCACTTTTCCTCACGTGTTTCAACAATTGATAAAAAATTAAGAAAACAGCTGTAAGTATATTAGCGTGGTCTGCTTCTTTTCTGCTGATGAAGCTTAGCCCGTAATCATTGTAACTTTGGGCAGATTACCGACGCGGCCGCCTTGTAAGCGCAGGCGGACTCGTCTTGACCTCCTCGGCGCAGGGCTTAAAGACACAAGAATGGCATTTTAGCAACTTTAATGGGATAACCGCACTAATCTTCCACCGGCCGCACGAGGAAAAGTGCGATGGCTATAATACTCTGGTCGCTTGGCACGCTGCGGGATTTGCACAACCATCGTTGTTGTGGCTTTTTAATCGAGACCGCCTCTTTTGTCGCCGTTTCCTGTTTTTACTTCAAAATTCAATCTCCTCGAGGCAGTATCGTATAGCCACCTGAAATTTGGTAGACATGTCCATCATGAGTGGATCCACAAAAAAAAGTCTCAAGAAAGCTATTTTAGGGCTTTTTCTGGAACATTTTGAAAAGTAAGCCACAAAAGTCAACCAGTATCTCAAAATTTGGTCGACTTGTCTATTTTGAGTAAGACAACAAAATATTCTCAAAACGTGCTTGAAAAGAGACCATGACTGAAAAGATCTGCCCTCTTTGCTATGAAGTAGCCATTTTAGGTTAACGTTAGCCATTTCCAGAAATCCTTCAAAAACAAACTCCTCCTAGATTCCAATTGCTACAAAATTCAAATTTTCTCAACCCGACTGTTGGGCAACGTTCCAATTGCGAATTCCATTTTTTTTTTTTTGCCATGACACTTTTAATCTGGCGCACCCCCTGCAGTATGGGAATCCCTGGCATAGAGGATTGGAGAAGAAAAGACCGCTCAGGATCAGTGCCTTAAAAACCCATTGCCTTTTGCTTGCCTTTGAGGCCGCAAAACAAAGCCTTTTTTTTTTTTTTTTTGCTTTGTTTTGTGAGGAAAATGCATGTGTGTGTGTGTGTGACTCCGAGGTTCAGCCGGGTCAGAACACAGATTAACCCCCCCCCCCCCCCACCCCAACACCCCCCTCCCTTTTGCCTTTACTCCCCGCTCATTCCGTTAATCCCGGCGGCCATTTGAATGTTTGAGCGGCACAACAATTTAATTAAGGCAAACGCAGCAGTCCACCCCAATGCAGTGACACCACCCTCCCAGATGTGCGCTACACCTGCCCTCCCCCTCAACATACCCCTACCCCCCCATTCTTGTGTTCTCCAGCTCCATGTCAACCTTTCATACATTCTTTAACAGTGGGGATGAAAGGGGGATTTTTAGGAAGATTAGGGAACGGGATCCTCTAGGCATTGTCTGACAATCCTCAGATAAAACGAGCCGGGTGGACAAAGTCAACGGGGGTGAGGGGGGGGTTGCGAAGAGAGGAGGTCGGGTCGGGGGGGCGGTTAGCGGGGCTGCGCGGAGCCACTTGCCTAGGGACGTGTAAGTTACATTTTGTTGCGCTGGCTTTGTTTTCTCGCCGCTTTCTTCAATCGCTTTCCGTTGCGCGGCCTTGGCGTGCCAGCAAAAAGGGACGATTAACATTTTCAGTGGTGGTGAGGGGGGAGGGGGTGGCTAGCCTTGGAGAGAGAATTGAGAGGTGGACAATGGCCGCTTATGATAATCTGCTCTTTATTGGAGCATCCCGCCAATGCTTTCATCAGCCGCCTGTGTGCCCCCGGACCTCTTGCAACGCACGCACACGCATGCGCACAAGCGGAACATCCAAGTTCTACACTTGCCCATCTTGTTCTCAAGCTCTCACTGATACCAGCTTGCCTCGTAAAACACATTTATGTTAATTGCACTTTTTTTAAGTATAGTATATTTATGTAGTTTTAGAGTGTGCCTGATCTATTTAAAAAAACACCTATTTGATTAAGAATGAAATTTAAACTTTGCCCTCTAATTTATTGTTTATTATTTTGAAGGAAAAAATTATATGCATGCATGCAAAATAGAAACATTTCATTTTTATATTATTTCATTACATACAAATAAGGTAGTTTGTTTTGTTACTTTGTTACATACTGAGATATTTGATTCTATTTGCTCCATATGTACAACCATATGAGATGCATTGTAAAAAAAAATTTTTCAAACTTATTTTATTTACATATCACATACAACAAAAGTATTTTTTTTTCCAGCCAACTAAATCGCAGACATTTTACTTTCAATGTCTTTACAAATGTATAAATACTAATTATAAATACGTGTATTCCTTTATTTTGGTGAAATTGCTAATCAGACAATATTTTTATTCATGTTCTGTTTATTCATATTCAAACAAGTACATTAGTATTGTTCAATTTTATTTCAATATGTTTTTCCATTTAAAGCTAAGCTATTCTGAACCACTTGTTTGCTTTAGAATGTGTTAGAAACTTTTATGGGGCCCTCTATAAAATAGTTGGACGCTTACTTTAGTTCAATGCATGACTTTAAAAATCGAGACTTTTTCAAATTTGTTAATTGTTTTTTCTTTTGCGTTGATTAGATGGGTTAAGGAATGCAGTCTTGCCATTGAAAGACCTGCAGGCTCAATTTTGTACCAAAGCAAAAAAAATAGTGAAAAAAAATAACATCTTGGATTAGATTGAGTTTAGATTTTTTATTTTTTTTCTTGCTGTATTTTTGTTTACTTCGACAGTAAACTATGTGTGACGCTTCGCAACGTGTCCCAGAATTCGCGGGCTGCTCGCTCAATTAACGGTGTCTTTCTCATGCTAACGGTGGCGGTGACGTCGGACAATGCAGGTTAATGACGGGGGTTTGCCGCTGGTAATTACGCCATTCACTTGCTAACACAGCTGCTGGCCAGTCCCCCCCCCACACACACACACACACACATTGCAATAGCCCCAAGACCCCCGTACACACTCCTCCCCATTTCCCCATTGTAATCAGCACTCCGGGCTACAAATACCAACAGCTGTGTTTCCCAATACATTTCCATTTAAATATCTATTTCAACGTGCGTGTGTGTGTGTGTGCGTTGAACCCCATGCGGTGAAACTAGCATTATTAACCCGCTGAAACGCTAAAACCTTAAAGTTGATTATTTCTTTTAAAGTAAAGAATTGACAAGTTTAATGATGGGCGGATTGTCGACGTCTCCGCCCTAGTGAAGTTTCATTTGGATTAACACAACTAAAATCATTTAAATGACATTAATTAAAAATAAACAAAAATTAAGCGACGTGAAAACAAATGGCCGACGTTACGCAATTTTTTTAGGGCGATGACTTTTTACTTTTACTCCTGACATTCCAAAACAGATTCATGTACTCGGGATGGGCGAGTACCAAAACCAGGTCCCGCTAAGTCGACTGTAAAGTACTTTTGCCTTTGCTTATTCACCAACACAGGAAGTCAAAGGAGGATGACTAATGTTGTTAGCCCAGCGTCGCAGATTAATTCATTAAGCATTTCGTCATCGTTCCTCCTCTCGCCCCCCCTCCCATGTCACCAGGCGTGTAATATGACACCCTTCAAATTTGTCCTAACATCTACCCCAGGGGGGGGTCAAGCTTGCACCACACACACACACACACACACACACACACACTCGCATGGTGGCTAATGGAGCAGGCGGAGCTACTTATGCTAAAAAGATTGTAGCTGTCCGTCAGCAAGCGGGCGTCCTGCTCAGGGTGTTATCACCACGACATACTCCCTCATTCACAAAATCAGTTTGACACCTTTTTAAGTGTCCTGTTATTTATTGACATCGAATTTCGTGTTAATTGGTGAAATCGGTGTTAATAGCTTTTTTTTTTTCACCTAGCTTTCCAGGGGGCACTTACACACAGAAGGTTGCCCCGCCTCTTGTGGCTCTGATACCAAAGATTGACTCAGTCCCCCCCTCATGTCAACACAAACAAAAAAAAAAGACCTACAGTTTGTGGTGAAAGAGGCTTAATAAAATCCACACGTGCTGTCCCTGTCCGAAACACGACACTCCGGACCCGACACGTTTAACCCGCCGCTAAAACGTTTGCGCTAAGCCTCTGCCAATTAACGCCGCAGCCCGGCCAGCTAAAGTTGACAGTAGCGTAAGTCAACTCTCCGTCAACCTAAACACCCCCCCCCCCGTCTAAGCTCCCCCCGGCGAGCTTCACACCTCACCGTGTGTGTGTAAATACACACACTCAGGGGAGCTAAAGTACCTGGCTTAGCTTTGCTTAGCGGCCGAGTTGCCGCTTATCAACAGGCGTCCCGTAACACCAGCATTAAGCCGCCGGGTTGCGGGCAGGGATGTTTAAACGTGTTTTTTAGGGCTAAACCCCATCTGATACTTTGTGCGGGGGGAAAACCGACGGAGATTTCATGGTATCTCCTGAAATCTGTTCATGCTAACGCCATTGAAGGGCAAATAGAAATTAGCATAGATGTGATGATCATGATTATGTGGTACTGCAAGTTTTCTACTTGAAAATATAAAAATTGGCAATATAGCGGAGTCTCGCCGTACACCAAGTAAATCCCACGGTTAATGGCTGACCGTGTGAGAGGGATGGTGTTGGGTGAGGGGGGGATTACTGCACTGTTTTGCATCAGTTGCCTTCTGCTGGGTGGCCCCCTGCTTGACAAAAAAAGAGGGAAAGAAGAGAGGAAAAGCATTTAAAGCTGCACATTGAGGAGGACAGGAGGGCTCTTAATGCCTTCAAAGCTCAGGAGAGGAGAGATCTGCCATTCAGCAATTCAGCTGTTGATGTTTTCTGGTCCGCAACAATCGAGGAGGCTCCGCCGAATGACGCCATTGCTCTCCCTCCCCTTCTTGATTTTTTTTTTTTTCTTCTTGTGTGTGTGTGTCTTTGTGCTTTAAAATGATGTGTGTGTGTGTTTTATATTATGGGCCTGAAAAAGCGTTGACGATCGGCCTGGGAAAAAAAAAAAAAAAAGCGTTGACGTTAGGAGAGAGGCTGAGGATGAGGAGGGCCAGATGACGGAGCTATTCATTGGCTGATAAGAGCTGATGGAGGGGTTAATAAGCTACACCGCCAGGTCATCGCCGCCTTTTTTGACGCGCTAGAGGAGCAGAATGGAGGACGGCTGAGATGTGTGTGCGTGAGTGTGCGCGTCTGTGTGTCTGTCAAGTATCCCCGGTGTTTGAAAGAGTGTTAGTGTCCCTCAAAGTTGTCTTTCCGACCTCACTTATGTTGTGGAGGCCGCTTGGTACAGTACAGTACAACAAAGTTTTTTTCTCAGATCAATTCATATAACAAATATTTTCATTATTTACTTAGATATTTTTATTTATTTTATATATTTTTTTGAAGCATTTGCAGCAAATTGTCGGGATTTTGCTGACAATGTGATTTCCAAAAACTCATAATCATCTTCTAATGCTCCAGGGTCATATCGAAAGGCCTTTTGGGGGTCGGCGTCATCTCGACATGCTCCCTCTCAGGTGGATGTTATTCCCGGCGAGCTTTCCCGCTGTTGTCTCGTGTTTGTTTGAGGAATCTCTCTTGTCGTGTCATTGAATCCAAATAGAAAGCATCCCCCAAAGGGCCGAGCGAGCTGATGAATGGCGAGGGCTGGCGTGTGGAGGGGGCTCCCCTAGCGTGGGGTCTCTTCTTCTCCTCCTCCTCCATACCTGCCCTTGTCCCGAAGCTAATAACCCAGGCTCCCTATATCAGCCACTCACCTTCATAATAAAAGCTCGCCCCCCCATGTAGCGGCAGATCACGCCGTTAATAGGATGATACCTTTTGTGTTGAGATTATGAGCGAGGATAGCCTCTCCTCGCTTCTCGACACGCCGAGCCACGGGCATCCTGCGGGGGGCTCCCCGTCGAGCCGAGGCGGCCGTAAACGAGGCCTTTGTTCCCGGGGCTTGTACGCTAACGGGCCGGCTAATGAAATAGCTTTTTTTTTTTGGCGCACGGGGTGTCGGCAGGTGAGCGAGGCCTTCTCGGTGATATTAATTACCTGAAACGCGGCACAGCTCTTCATCTGCCTAAAGTGGAAGTGCGTGTTGATAATGGCGCCAGTGACAATAATAATGAGACAGGTAATTGAAGAGGGTAAAAAAAAAAAAACACCCCTAAGGGAAGTGGGGGCAGGTTGTAAATCATCTGATTGACGTTTATGCTAACAAGCCTGTTGAATGAGCTTTTATGTCTTTTCTTGTATTCTCCTACTTAATGGTTACAGTACATAAATCAGAATTTATGCTTGTACTGTAGATTATTTTAATCGGACACTTTGACAAGTGTTGGGAATTAAAGTTCCTGTCAAATGGAAATTACTGTCGCGTAAACTTGCCCTGGTGGGCTCTTTTGGTCGTTTGTTAGCGTATTAATGAATGTGGTATTTTTCAGAGTTTCTAATTCTGCCCTGTGACATCACCCAATGACATCATTGTGCCGCCATCTTGTTTCTTTGTTGCCGAGATGTTTATCGTAATCACATTTTAGTATTGCAGGCCCTTTTAATTTGTGTAGCCTTCACCAAGCAGCTAGCTGCTAAGCTAACCGGCTAGGAAACCTTGTTAACCGAGGGCACTTGTTCCTGTCACCAAATCCACTCGCCAAACAACAGCGACAATCAGATAGGCGGTGTGTTGCCTTGTGTGTATCGCTTGTATCTTGTGTGTGTATTTGATTGCGTTTGATGGTATCTGTGTGTGCTTCTTGTCATCATCGCCAACATATTAGCGGTGTGGCCATCAGTAGTAAACCTAATATCATCAATAACATAACTAAGTCACAATTTTGGGTTTCGTCTGAGGTCTCTGATATCCTCAAATTATATCTTCCCGCCGCTTCCTTTCCTCGCTTCCACCCTCAAATAAATAGCTGCTTCTGCTTGCCAGGCGTTTTGTACAGGAGGGGGGTGTATTTTTTTTTAATCCCCTGCGGTGGTCGACTCGCAGGGCGCCACAATGTCACAGGAGCTTAATATTTGCCGTGATTATTTGCTTGTTTTATTGGACTCGCGGGTGGCACACTGACCCGCCTTTATTCCGCTGCCGGCGTCTGTTTGAAAGTTGACTACAGTAATCCACCACGCTAAATCCCGACGCGTCGCTTTCATCGCCTGCCGTCCGTAATGGAATGACGACATCGCGTCGGAGCACACACACACACGCCTTTCGTGCCGCTGTCTTTATTATTTGTGACAAAATGAAATTAAATAAAGATAAAATATAATCGGCAATGTACTGCATTTCTAACACGTGTGTGTTTTTGTTTGCGTGTGTATGCAGGCAACAACAAGGAGGAGGAGGAGGCGATGATGCAAGAGTGGTTCATGTTGGTCAACAAGAAGAACGCCCTCATCAGGAGACAGAACCAACTCTCTCTGCTGTACGTTCACGTCGCGTACTTAACTCTCCCCATTGATTGACATGAAATCGATAGAAACGTGCACGTTATATTGCTGGTGTATGTCTATACGTGCGAGTGTATGTGTGTGTGCGCTCAGCTGGTACACACACACATTTGCGAGGATGAGGAAGCGTGCGAGCGGCGAGATTGAAGTATTCCTAATCACATTATATCACGACCAAAGAGGGGAGGGAGGGGGGGCAGAGGGCCGTTTAAAGTGGCCAATTGACAGAAGGGCTTATTATGAGGCCTTTGTGGTCCCTCTTTGTGCGGGAAAGACGAGCGTCAAGGACAAATTCTATTAGGGCTCATTTTTTAATATGGCTGAAAGAGGAAAGAATTGAATTTGTGACACACACACACACACACCTGCCGTGATGTCATTTCACACACAGACAAACTGAACGGTGTCCGTGCGTGTGTGCGGCACTAGATTAAAAGTGTGAGAAGGTTCCGGCGAGTGTGGCAATCGATGTTTATTTATGTGGGTGTCCTGCCGTAATGATTTAGTCATTAACATATTGATGAACTTTGCTCCTCCCTCCCGCCTGCAGGGAGAAGGAGCACGACCTGGAGAGACGCTTCGAACTGCTCAACAGAGAGCTCAGAGCCATGCTGGCCATCGAAGGTAACACACACACATTCACACACGGGTGCAGAACGTGGTTGGCGTGCTGCCTTCAGGTGCCACTCAGAATGCACAGTGACGCCAAGATGTATCTAGTCAAACAATATTGATGTGTAATAGTGTGCTTGTTCATTTAGTTAGTTAATTCTTCAACTGATTGACTTTTTTTTGTAGCGGCTAAACGGATTAGTGCCGTTTCCATTCATTGCAAGGGGGAAAGATGCTTTGCTAATGGAACAAGTCACTGCTTCTTAGCAGCCAAACAAAGCACACAAAAAAAAAACTCACATTCCATCAGTAGCGCTTTTATTTCGTTTTGAAATGCGTACTTGATGAGCTTGATGTTAATTGTGTGGATGAGGATTAGACTCCGGGTCCTGCCAGGGATTTCGCTCGCTGATACTTGATCAATGCTATCTGTTTCCTGCGCCGCCGAGGCCCGACTAGCCGATGCCTGATTGCAGAGCCCCGCCGCACTTTTTTATCACCCAAAGCGCGTTAAGCATCCCGCCGCCATTGTGTCGTATCAAAGTTGCCGGGAAGCGAATGGAGGTGAGAGGGGTCCGGGGGAAAGTTTAATCCCCTTTCGAATGCGTCCTCTTTGGCAAAATGAACCTTTGGCCAATCAATGCTAATTGATTTTGCGATTCGACATTGACCACACCGCCCCGCCATAAGACCAGCACTCCCCTCGACAGCCTCCGCGCGACCATTGTCATTTCACTGATAAGCTACCTGCGCCATCATAAATCAATTGTAATTAGCACGGGGGGGGGGGGGGGGGGGCAGACAGCGGTAGACATGCATAGTCGAGCAGGAGCGAGAGAGCACGCCACACTGGCTTCCGTTTTAGTTATTTATCGGTATCGAGCCGCTTTGTCGACGGCGTCACTCAAATGTGTGTGTGTGTGTGCGTCAGTGACTCTTATTTGGTGCTTGGTCGGGCCCATTGAGCGACGGCCAAGCGTGAGAGTGATTGTCGATTTTGGAGGCCAGTCCATCACACACACACAGGCTCTCAGAACTGAGATACACCTGGACACTACTACACACACACACACCTTTCTAAGATAAACTAACAATGATACACACAAACCGTATTCCAGCAAACAAACTGCGGAGAGTGGAGGCCTTTATGTTTTTGTTGCGTTTATTATACCATTCAGGGATCTGCTCTATGTGCTGCTGTTTTGGTTAGCAACAGAGCAAACGTTCGCCATTTTTTTTAACCTTGTCTAGTAGCCTTCACGAGCTGAGACAAGTACACTTGCGAGCTGTAATTTTTCTTTTTGTAATAAAGAACGTCGGCATCTATTTGAGGGTGTTTTATCGGTGTAAATCGGGGCATGCCGTCTATTTGCGTCGGGGCAATTATTTGAGGAAATACGGTAAACAGCAGGCGAACGCTCATGTAGTGAGCCGAATGACATATTTGGGGAGGCGTGCAGATACGCCTTTCGCTGTTGTTGATAACTGTGTGTGCGTGTGTTTGCGCGTTGGTGCGATGCCAGACGGGGAAATGCCATCTGTATGCCACGCTCTCATCTCACCGCCGCAAAATTGATCCACTATGGCCTCTTTATCTGCTTACACATTCACACCTATGAGTGTGTATGTGTGTGTCTCACCGATGTGTGTGTGTGTGTATTTTGTAAAGCGGGCGCCCTCTCAGCATCTAAAAGGGATTTATGCATAGTCGGGTCCTGGAGTTTTTCCTGTTACGCTTTGATATGATAAGCTTTTTTTTATATATATGTTTAAAATCAATATGTAATCCTATGCAGGAGCTTATCCCCGTGTACACGCAACACACACACACACACACACACACACACACTCAGTTTGTAAATCTATTTGGGCTTTTGTAAGGCACAGGGGCGGCGCCTTGGCCTCCATTGATTAGCTTCACTGTGCAATGTGATCACATCGGCGACTTTTCATGAGGTCGCCAACTCGTTCGGGACGGATGTTGCCTCGTTTTTTTTTTTGCGCGGGAAGAGTTTATGCAAGCTAACGTTTAGCCAATGACAACTGGCATATTTGTTGAAATGATTTACCGAATATAGTAGCAATGTGATAAGTGGCAAATGACATGAAATTCGATTTTTTTAAATCAACTATTTAAATTCCCGTAACACTCCTTTTTCTCTTTACTTTACCGAAACGACTGCTCGCGTGTGATTGGCTAAAACGACAGCCACCTGTAGCTTTACCACATACATTTCATCTTAAGGTTACAGGGTCAAGTCCCCAAAAAAATTTCCGCAATTACTTTTCACTTTGACTTGAGCCAGCGTCTGCAAGGCGAATGAACGGCAAAACACCAAAGGAGAAAAAAAAAAAGGTATTGCTTGTTATGAAGCAAAGATCAACGTCTCCTTACTAGTTTGGAGCGCTCCTCTCTTTGCTGAATGCATTTGGAAGGGTGGCTTGGTGGTGGGAGGGGCATCCATCCAGGCCTGCGGGGGGGGGGGATAATGGAGATTGGACCAGCGCATTCTTGTGTGCCTTGTGCCGACTCTCATGGTTACCAGCGGTGTGCACGGCCAGACTTAATCTGAATATGCAGCCACCGTGCCAGCAGTGTGCAAGGTTTTCCCCTACGTGGAACCTCTCTGTGAGGGAGGGGGGGAGGGGGGGGGGGCAGAGCGTCTGCAGGGTGTTGTGTTGGTTGACGGGTGTCTGCTTACCCAGCCTGCCCAGCTCTGCTCACGTCTCTCATCTCCTCTCTTTATTGTTTACCTTCCTAATGAGGGGGGCGGGACCGGGTGATGTGTGATTGACAGCACCATGCCCCCCCCCCCCAACATCTCCCTCCCCAACACACACACTAAGCCATACACACTGGTTTTGGGCTGAGAGGAGTTCTGAAGATGATTTTTTTCTCTCTGTGCTTGTGAGAAAGTTTTTTTTTTTTTTTTTTTACTTCCTGTATTAGTACAAGTTTTCCAGCTTTTCCTTTTTCTAAGCAATTTAGTTTTGCGGAAAACAAATAATATAATAATAATAATAAAACTGTTGGATGTGCATTCGTGACTTCCGAGGTTTACCACAAGATGACCACTCACACGATTCATTTTCTCCTCTTGCTACCTGAATGTGGAAAATCCACACAAACATTTGTACAACACCGCTGTGGAATTTACATTTCTCCCTCGAGAGTAAATTTGTTTGGGGGAGGCAGGCAAGAGGAAAAAAAGAGATTGTGGGAGGACAAATATTGGAACTGTGTTCATTTTGCTCTGTGCGCCACTTCAAAGAGATGATGAGGACCAATCAGGAGACAACTAAGACTTTTCTGGACGTGCACGCCAGTTTATTTTAGATCATGGATTCATTTATTGATAAATCAATATGTCATCAAAAATTATTGCAGGGGAGATGTTCAAGTTGCCTGCAAATGGGAATTTTCGTGAGCCAATCAAATGTTTTAATTAGCGCCTCTAATGGTGAGAATGGCAAGGCGGGGCGTCGGGGCTTTTCTGTGTAGCGCCCGGGGCGGATGTGAGCCCCTGTGGGCGACCCCCCCCCCCCTCCTGGGACAGGCAGATGGGGATTTGGGTGGGGGTCCGACCTGAACCCCCATGGGGGCCCTTTCCTGTTTCAGAGGTGTGCCCCCACCTTTTTGTTTGGTTGTTTACAAAAGTGCCTCATCATCAACATGCCGTTAGCGATGATTCAATCATTTTCATCCGTTCGATCAACAGCTTACTTGCGCCCTCAAGACTTGAAAAAGCAAAACATCATGGGGGGGTAGGATTGGACAAAACATTTCTTAAAAAATCATTGAAATATTCAAACATTAAAATAGCGAATGGTGTTTTATTCTTCTTTTTTTACATTTGAACATTTAAGCCTCCTAGTTTCCCTTTGGTCCCAGTCAAATCCGAATCAATCCACTTTTCACGATGTCAGAGGTTTTCGAGCCACTTCCAAATGTGACATTTAGCTAGCTAGCTAACTCTTCTTGACACTTTGCCGTCGTCGTTGCTCCTTTTGATGCTCTCAGACTGGCAGAAGACGGAAGCCCAGAAGCGTCGTGAGCAGCTGCTGCTGGACGAGCTGGTCCTTCTGGTCAACAAACGGGACGCGCTGGTCCGGGACCTGGACGCCCAGGAAAAGGAGTAAGTCGCAGGCACACTAGTACACCTGCTCATGTAAAACACAACGTCATCATCAAGGTCCTCCTAAAAGATGACTTTATTAGATGAAAAACCGATTGGGAGTACCTAGAACCCAATGGGGGCCCCTTCCTGTCAAGACTCTAGAGACCACTACCGGGGAACCCCTCCTCACCTCGCTAGTGATGACATGTTACATGTTACTTTCTTTTTTTTTTTTAAACCACAAAGGAGTAGGTCCCAAAAAAAGCGAGTAGAGTAGATGCCGGCGGTGGAAACGGGGTTTAATTAGTCACATGAAGAAAATTTACAAAAGTAGGACGGGTAAATATTCTTGTGTCTGGACGCCAACACAGACTTGAGTTTACCACGTGGCCTGTTGCTTGCCAAAATGGATTTTTTTTTTTTTTTTTTTGCGTCCACCACAGGGCCGAGGAGGAGGATGAGCACCTGGAGAGGACGCTAGAGCAGAACAAAGGCAAGATGGCCAAGAAAGAGGAGAAGTGCGTCCTTCAGTAACAACATCAAGAGCAACAAAAACAAAAAGATTGTACATATGCGGCCTCCTGCCAAGTTGTTTGATGGTTTGACAATTTATGCTTTAAAAGCGGTACTTTTACAGGATTTTTATGGGTGTCGTGCTGCAAATGGAACGCCCCAGGTACAAAAATGCTTTTCTTTAATTTGCAACTTTGGACAGTGAGCAGGTGGACATTTTTTTTTTTTAAAGAGGAGAAAAAAAAACTTTTATTTCATTCACGTTACAACTTTTTACTGTAAAATATCTTCAATTGTCCATACCTGATAGTGTTTTCAATGATTATTTTTTTGTTCGAAAGCAGTTTACCAAAAAGAAAAAGACATTCCCCCCCCAAACATTTTTCTTGTATATTTTTATCATAAAAGCTTCAGTCTGCTTTTTTTCCTTTAAAAGAGTCATGCAGTCAAAATGAAAAAAGTTTTATTTATTGTTCTATAAGCTGCTTGTATGTGAAACTGCCATCACATTCTTTTCCTGTTTGGATTAGTATTTATTGAGATTCGCTTCCACATACATCTTGTATGAGCTCACCACATCTTCAGTTTTATTTATTCCACTGGCTTCAAGACCAACCTTCAATAAAGTTCTTGTACGCGTGTCATACTCCACTAGAAATGCCTCTAGAGTATTTTTACTTCATTAAAATAGTTTACACTTATTTTGAAAGAGAAAAAAGTGGGATATTAAAAAACTTTTTAGTAAAATTGTGGTTGACATTCTAGAAAATGTAATTAAAGAACAGAACTTTGTTTTAAATATTTAATATATTTTTGCATTTAATTGTTAAAATTGACTCTGAGCACAAGGATTAAATTTA
This sequence comes from Syngnathus scovelli, assembly GCF_024217435.2. Classification (NCBI taxonomy): domain Eukaryota; kingdom Metazoa; phylum Chordata; class Actinopteri; order Syngnathiformes; family Syngnathidae; genus Syngnathus; species Syngnathus scovelli. Next base: position 2,737,882 of record NC_090858.1, read on the forward strand.
TTCAATTTATTTTTTCCCTTGCTCTTTAATCCCCCAGCGACCTAACTTATGGAATCGACTTCCACTGAGCATACGTCGAATCATTAATTGCACCGTTTAAGATTTTTCTTTAAAAAGAAATCCTAAATCTTCCCGACTTCCAGAACCCCGGTGCGCCCCAGCGGCACGCAGGCGAAATCTTAGCCGGCGAGGAGGCGCTGTGCGGCGGCCTTCGTCTCACTCTGACTCCCCCCCTCCCTTCCATGTCTCTCGTAAGAAAGGAGAACAAATAAAGAGTGACAGCTCACCTCTTCTTCCTCCTCCTCCTCCCCTCCTCTTCTTCCTCTAACTTTCACATTATTAATCATCCCCACTTGACTTTGTTTTATTGCACTTGTCACATCAGGGATTAAAATTAATAATGAATTAAACTGGGATAGGGGAGGGCACTTTTTGGTGGTCGATTTGAATGACGTCAAAATATTCCTTATTGTTCGTCAGAATTTATTACACAATGACCCGATTATTTAATGAACAATTTTGTTGTCATATTTGATCAACTTTTCAATGAATTAACTTAATGTCCATGAATGTTTTTGGATGAAATAATCCTTACCTGCTTTATGGAGATATTCATAAATCCTTTCGTCTGAGTAAAAAGCATCGTCATCCACACATGCATAAAGGCCCCACGTCCACGATCAGGTCCACTTGCACTGCACTGCTGCTGCTCCATCCTGGGGATGGATTTATGGAAGTATAGATGGATGAAGGAGGGATGGAGGGAGCAACTTTTCCCTCCTCCTCCTCCTGGCCGCCTTAATCCTTAGCTTTAGCGGCTCAGAAAGGAATTCAAGCACAATTTGGGATTAGACAAATAATCTTAGGGAACCAAAAAAAGAGATGCCTGGTCACTTGATACTTGTAGATGACAAGAAAGAACAAGCAAGTTTAGATTCTTTTGCTGTCGTTTTGCATCATTCGTACGAATAAAAGCGCGAGCGCGTGTCTTGTACTCATGCAGCTTTTTTCTTTTTTTTTTTAATCGGGCAATTTTTTGGGGGCCTCCCACACAATTCCAAACTCATTTTAAAAACAACCGCTCTCCTTCGTGTGCTATGAAATATTTCTATTTATCATAAAGTGTGAGCGTGTGACTTGCGGTGAGGGCGCTCCTTTATTATTCAACTTTACATCCTCAAATGTAATTCTAAATGGGGATTAGAGCTCATTAATATTCATGAGACTGGCCCGAGTGTATTTGTGTGCATGTGTGTGCTAATGCGTGTGCTTGTCGTTGTGTGCGCGTGTGTATCTAAAAGCACTAAAATTGATTAATATAATGTTTGTTATATTTTTAGACGTGAAACACACGATAAAATGTCAAGCATATATTAGCGTAACCGGTGTGGCCAACTGCACCAGCATTAATTTGTTTTATATTTAAATTTTCCCAAATAAACAAAAACTTGGTTTTAAACACATTTTAGTCAATTCACTGAAAATATAAAAAGCTGCCTTTTTAAATAAAACTGAATTTCTACATGTGTAAATCTACATGTTTTCTTTTCAATCCTTTTAAATTAAAAATATTTACTAAAACAAAAGTCTGAAGTACTGCACAAGAAACTGGAAGTCAAATCCTTCCGAAAACATTTAAACAAAAGTAAATTGATTTCATGCTGCAGAAAGAAACCGGAACTGAAGTTCTTTTAAAGTCAAATAAAAAAATTAAAGGGAAACAAAAAGACAATTACAACTTTTTATATTTTTACATTTTTTTTAGCAATCTAAAAAACAAAAACAAGTAGAAGAGGCCCTCGGAGGAAAGAAGTGAAGAAAGCGAGGGAACGAAAAGAGAGAGAGGGCGAAATGGGCGTGAGCTCCTGTGTCTTTCTTCTCTCTTATTGGCCGCCACGACCTTCCTCATGCGGAAGTCGCGCTCCCATTGGTTGTCGTAGGCGGGCCGGCAGGTGTCAGCGTTCTCTTAGAGGCGTGGGGCGGGCGGAAGGCCTCTATTAGCCTCATCAAAGCACACACACACACTCCACAACCGCAACCCACAAACGCGTCACTCTTCCCGGCCTACGGACGACAGAGGACCCGCCGACGCCGGAGCCTCTTCCAGAGCTTTTGTCAAGCGACATGTCGATTGTTTTTCTAGTGGAAGGAGAGCGACTTTAGGCGGCTTGTGTGCTTTGCTGCTCCCGTTGCTGCTTCTGGATACTTTGAATTCATTTCAGTTGCTGGGAAGGAGAAAGAACGTCAGGAGATACGCAAGCAAGGTGACGACAAGTTTCAAGACTTTCTTTTTACAAACTTTTGGACAAAACCGCGATCAAACAAATTATCGTTATCAGAATACCAATTTTCATTTATAGTCTCCGTAGTTTTGTCGTGTAGTGTTAAGTCACAAAGAATCCTGAAATTGTGGTTTTATTAACAACTTTTTGGTTGCACAAATTGGCCCTAACTCACATTTTTAGCATTTTATGAAATTGTTATTGGATCGCCATGTACTTAATTTTATGGAACGTCTTGTTAAAACAATTTATTGGCTTTTTCAGTCCTTTTTACTATAAGTAACATGTTAACCCTCCAACATTAATTCAAATATACGTCATGATTAGACTTGTCAGAAAAAGCTGTAAAACAAAAAAAGTAAATTTTCTGTTCATTTCATTCAAATGTGGCCTCGTTCTACATTTCTATTGCACACAAAAAGGGTCCTAACTCATTTTTTGTAGACTTCATTTATCATAAAAGGTAAATACAATTATTTGGCTTTTCCATTACTTTTTTAAATTATAAATTACATTTCCCCCCAACATTAGTTTATTTAGATGTAAACAATGTCGTGTCCTGGGCCATGAGCTACAAAAAAATAGTTAATAAAAAATTACAAATAAATAAAGCGACAGGACAAGAAATCATTTTGGGATCACAATTGATGTATTCAAATTTTTAATGCTCGCTTAAAGTGTGGAAGCTGAGTTGTTGGTAAAGATAAGAAGCGATGGTTAATTGTTGCTGGAATTGTTTTCAACTGTTTGCTGGCTGATGAGTGCTGCTAAATTATAATGGAGGGTTGGGGGGGGGGCGAGGGGGGCTTCATTTGCACGCAGATGTTTTCTTGTCTGCGTTTGAGCGCAATACACGTCCACTCTAGTTGAGAGAACTCATCACAAGTTGATGGCAAACGATCTCCAACAAGCAACCTGGAAATTCTTCATTTATTCCCCAGAATAAACTAAATATAGTTTGATTCTTCTGGCCGAATATCTTTAATTTCATACTTAAGTTTTGAGCTAATGATGGAAAACAATTTGGTGATTTTATTTTATTTTTTAATGATATCAAACATGTTTGAATGCATTGATTTGAGCAAATATTTATTCAGCGTTTCCTCCCCTGAGGACTTAATAAAATTCGAAAATAAACAAGCGTGAACGGCCATTGAATAGACTCCTTTGGCTGCCTGACTTGTTGGGCAAATTAGGAAAGATTTTTTTTATGCAGTTGTGATTTCTCTTAAAATGTAAATGCGTCGTTTTTCCTATGTTAACAGTTTAGAAAAACAAACAAAATAATATTTCACGTTTCCTGCTAAATGGATTTGATTTATATTGGGAAAAAAAGACGTGCTACATTTGCTGATTTTAGTCCAAATCAATTCATCAAACTTACAAACATTAAAATTCCTTTTAGTATCTTGGAATTATTCTTTAAAAAAATCTTAAACCTTTTTATCTCCTATTTCCACCTTTCTTGAATGATACAAAACCTTGCTACTTCCAGATATTCAGATCATTAGTTTTGAGGATTATTTCCCAATCCAAAATTCCCCAATTTTCCAAAACCACATATCCAATTGAAGAGATTTGACTTTACCTCCTTCCTTTTCCACATTTCTTGAGATTCCACCATTAAAGCTCGTTTTAGAACCAAGAAGTGTGCCAGTTGTGCGTATGTTAAAATATGTCGATGCAGTCCGAACGACCCTCTGGATGACTTAGTGAACGTGTATTACTGTTTTTTTTTTCCTTTTTTTCTTTCGTGACGTCGCCCACAGCGAGCCGCCTCGGGCCCTCGCGTCTCGCCAAGCTGCAGCATCCCCGGGGCCGAGCGGCGAGCCAGTGGGCCGAGCTGGGCGGCGCCGCAGTGAGCGCCTGTAGCATGATGTCCTACCTCAAGCAGCCACCCTACGCCGTCAACGGCCTGGGGCTGAGCGGAGCCGCCATGGACCTGCTGCACCCATCCGTGGGCTACCCGGGTACGCACGCATTGCGCACGCACGCACGCTCGCTCGCTCCTCAGTTTCCACTTCGGCGGCGATTACGTCACGCGCCGACTATTAATATTAATTGGCTTTGGACTCATGCACAATTCAACGTGCGCAAACGTGTACAGTTCTCCGCGCGGCCTTGTTACTTTCATGCTGCAAGTTTAAAATGAAACCCGAGTCACTTTTTTTTTCATTGAATCTTCAGTTGGCACTGGGTGTGTTGAGCCTAAAACAGTTTATCCATTTATTTTCATTGTATTAAATTGGACAAAATGTTATTGCTACGGGAAAAAAAATGGTCGACTGAAGGATAGTTATGCCGCCAACAAACACCGAGTTAAAAAAGTTTAGATAATGTGATCGATGTTTTGTCCCAATCTTTATTAATTCATAAAAAGTGCCCGTTAGAAAAAAACAGTACAAAGACTTATTGAGTTTATTTTATAAACGCTTTATTCTGTCTTCAATCGTCAGTCCACAAGTTTTTGATAAGCCTAAAACAATCTTGTCTTTTCTATTTTTTTTAAATAATCCTGGTTAAGAAAACATAATTAACTGTATGCAACCACATTTGTTCGGCTTTCTTTTCCATTTTTATTGTAAATCAAATGTAGTCTTTTCAACATTCGTTTATATGGAGATTATAAATTTGTGTCCCGAGCCTTTATCTAAAAAAAAACATAGTAAAAGCATACAGTTGCATGAATAATTATAACAAACAATGCTTGATTTTATTTTGTCTTCGCATGGAGTATTATTTTACCAGAGGAGAAAAAAAATCACTTCCATATTTATTGTTTTAAAATTAGGTCAACTTAAAAAAGTGGACCTCGACAAATGCCTGTACAAAATAATAAAAATATCGCAAATATGTTACGAGTCAAGTGTTCAGGAATCATGAAAAAGGCCAAAAGAAAAAAAAACAACGTTAATTTGAACGCTTTGGAATAATAGGAAGATTTCATTGCCATTCGTGAAGATATTTATTATTATTTTTGTGTGTGTGTCGTTAGCGACGCCCAGGAAACAACGTCGCGAGCGGACCACGTTCACCCGGTCACAGTTGGACGTCTTGGAGGCTCTGTTCGCCAAGACCCGCTACCCGGACATCTTCATGCGGGAAGAGGTGGCTCTCAAAATCAACTTGCCAGAGTCCCGTGTCCAGGTCAGCGTCGCCATCTCACACGCACTCACTTTATGAGCCACACGAACGTTTTTATTGCCTCCCGTTAAATAATGACCAGATGCTATCAAGGTGCTCGTAGCTAATAGGCTAATTCATTAGCTCAACAGGCGGGCTCTTTGAGTTGATTTAGTAGCTCATTATTAACATGCAGTTGTCACTTCAAATCACTTTGCAGCAAATCGGAAATGTCGCCAAAGACTTTGGTCAAAGTGCCCACTTGACTTTTATCGACTTAATTAGCGACGTTTGAACTTGTGAGGAAGACCTAACTCGAGCGTCGCCATTTTATGTCCGAAAAAGTCAATAGAACATTCATCGAAAACGGTGTTAACCCCCCCCACCCTTAATAATTATCAATGAGCTAATATTGATAAACTTATTTGACTCGCATTAAATGTAAATCTGTTATTGATTCGTCAAAGATATTCTGCAGTCAAGAGAAAGGGATTATATAATACATGAAACGTATCAGTAATGAACTTGCACGCTCAGTTTCACCTTAGTAAATGCAGTAAATAAAGTTGTCTGTTTACTGGCGCTATTAAGTATTATTCATTTCGGATTATATGTACAAATAGCAAGTAAAAAAAATGTTTGCAGAGCAGAAATGAAGCATGCACACACTGAAGTCTCAGTCTTGTAATATTTGTTTAAAAAATCAAATGCATTTACAATACAAGTTAGTAAGGTCCAAACACAGTTCAAAATATGCAACTGCTTATTTGACACCAAACATTGGCCAAGTATTAAGGTTATTTCTGACTTTCCAGTGTCTTCTCCATGCCAAGTAAAGGCACAAAATCAAGTCTTAGGGTCGCGTAGGCTGCATACCCCCCTAATACCTGTTGTTAAAAAAATTAAAACATACAGTGGATGGAATAAAAAGTAAATGTTAATTGAAATTCAAATGCGCATGCTATAGTGTTATGTGTTTTTTTTTCTGATTTATTTTTAAAAATGTACATTGGATAGAAGAAAGAATATAGCCAAATATTTCTCTCTAAAGTGTAGTCTCTTTTGTAGGCAGGGATTAACACTCAAATCCAAGCCGAGAGGCTCAGGAGGCTCTAGGGTCAGTAATACTTGCAAGAAAAAAACGCAAAGCATATTTGATGGAAAAGACACACGTATGTTAAACGTAAGTGTTCATTGGATAGATGAAAACATTGTGTTCAAGTGTTGCAGTGTTTCTAAATTCTTTTCAAAGTGGTTACATTTCGTGCTGTGGAAATCTGATATAGTCGAGTGAAATTTGGCTGGGGCTGAGGGCTTTGACTGCCGGTCTGATAATAAGGCCCTCATTTTTCAGACGTTCATTAAGGTGTGTGTGTTAATCAAGGTGTGTGTGTTTCCAGGTGTGGTTCAAGAACCGGCGGGCCAAGTGTCGTCAGCAACAGCAGAGCGGTGGGGGCGCCAAGGCGCGGCCCCCCAAGAAGAAGTCGTCGCCGGCCCGAGAGAGCACGGGTTCGGAGAGCAGCGGTCAGTTCACGCCACCCGCCGTCTCCAGCACGGGTTCGTCCTCGTCCTCTTCGGCGGCGTCCAACCACGCAGCGGCGGCGCTGAGCAGCAGCACGGCTCCGTCCATCAGCACTGTGTCATCCATCTGGAGTCCCGCCATCTCCCCGGGTAACGCACCCGCTCCGGCCGCCGCTCCCTCGGCCGCCCCGCTTCCTGAGCCCGGCCCGCCCTCCAACGCCTCCTGCATGCAGCGCTCCATGTCAGGATCGGCCACCGCTGCCACCTCGTACCCCATCTCCTACAACCAGACGGCAGGCTACGGCCAGGGCTACCCAGCCCCTTCCGGCTCCTACTTTGGGGGCGTGGACTGCGGCTCCTACCTGACGCCCATGCACTCCCACCATCACCAGCTCAGTCCCATGGCCGCCTCGTCCATGTCTGCACACCCGCACCACCACATCGGCCAGTCCTCGGGACACCCGCACCATCACCACCCGCATCACCACCACCATCCTCATCAGGCCTACGGAGGCTCCGGGCTGGCCTTCAACTCGTCCGACTGCCTGGATTACAAAGATCAGACAGGCGCCTCGTCCTGGAAACTCAACTTCAACGCTTCGGACTGCTTGGACTATAAAGACCAGACCTCCTGGAGGTTCCAAGTCTTGTGATCAGTGACTTTTGACCCCACACCCACCCACCCCCACCCCACCTCATGGGAGATAGAGCATTCAGGAGCTGAACTCTGAAAATTCTGGGGCCGAAGCATGCTTTGGTACATTCGCAGGCCAATGCGTTCAAGAACCGGAGCGCTGAGCAATCAGAGCACTTGGGAGCCAGAGCATCCAGAAGCCAGAGAACGGAACTCTATGAGCCGGAATGTTCTGGCTCCCGAGTGCTCCGGCTCTTGAATGTTCTTGAACTGGAGCTCTCAGGAACTGTAATACTCTGTGTTCAAGAATTCCAATTCTGGAGCTGTGGACTCAAAACTCTAGGAGCTGGACTGCTCCTGCTCACAAGTGCTCTTGCTTGAATGTTCTTGAAGTTAGGAGCACATGGAATTCTCAAAGCTGGAGTATTGTTGTTCCTGAATGCTCCGTCCTGTTCCTGATCTTGTGCAAGCTGGAATTCGAAGAGCCAGAATGTCCTGAGCCTGAGCGTAGAATTCTTAGAGTGGGAATGCACCTGCTTACAAACGCTCTGACTCCTGAATGTTCATGAGCTGGAGAATGGGTAGCAGGAAAAACCCGGAGCCACTCGGACTTGAAGAAGAAAAAAATGAACAAGGCAAAATGTGCGTTTTTTTTGGGAGGTGAAAACGACCAGAGCAGCTGTGTGGAATATGACTCAAAAAGCTCCGTTACACCCCTTTTTATTTGTTTTCTTTTTAGAGATTTTTAGTCAGCGTCTGAGCTGAACGTGTGTAAATATGTATTTGGGTCAGTTCCAATGACCGCCTTTAGATGGTGTTTTTTTGCAACTCTTTACTACACATGTTGGAAGAAAAATACTGAGGAAAAAATGTAAATGTTTCCAAAGAGATTAAATTGGCCCCTTAAAAAAAGTTTTATATATGAAGCTTTGGTTTTACTCTGAACAAAAAAAAAAAAAAAATGTTTTTAACAGGAATCTAAAGTAAAGAAACAAGAATTTCAGAAAAGATGAAAGGATTCCACTCGCTTCAGCCTCTCATCTTTCTTTGGATTTGTGGTGATGTTTGAGCAAAGCACTTGGCAACAATAACAAAGAAATATTTGGATTCTACATCTGGTCACTTTGGAGAGCAAACTGCGACCACTCTTCACTTCCTCAAAATGACTTCTCTTGAGATGATGTTGAATGTATTTTCGCACCCCCCCCCCCAAAAAAAAAGGGCGAGAGGACCCTAACTTCCATGTTCATCCAATAAAGATCCCTTCAGTCATGTTAATTTCTTTTCCACTCAAGTCCATGAATTGAAAAATGATCTCCCCTAACTTTAGAAATGGAACTGCATGTTGAAACGGTCGTTGGTGGTATGTGATTGGCTGATTGCAATACATGCTTGGTAAGTGAGACGTGCTCATGCCAAAAACGTGGCATGACTTAGCAATACCGCAGTATTAAATGTGGCGGAGGAGCAGGTATTGGGGGTATTTTCAAAGATGAACATTTCTGCAGTGATTGAGTGGCAGTCTACGTGAGACCAATTCCCGTCTGGACCATACATATTAAAGAATGTATTTTGTTTTAAATTACAATGTAAAATAAGGCTTTTATGATTGACCTCTCTCGTTTGACTCTTGACCCCTATGGCTTATTTTTTCTAAGGTCATTCTTAATTTTTAAGCCTTACTATTTTTTTTTTTTTTACATAAAAAAAAGCCTTACTATCCATCATTAAAAAAAAAAAAGCCTTACAATACATGGTAATTTTTTTCTGAAAAAAAAAGCCTTACTATACATGGTCATATTTTAGATGCATAAGGGGGTCAAAAATGACCCGGTGAGGATATTTTTTTTTTTTTTAAATATTGTCACAATAAAAAGTTACCATTAGCATTACTGGCTCACCAAAAGATATATGGGAGCTCTGTATCACTGATAGTATAATACAAAAAAAAAGCCTCACTCTAAAAAAAAAAAAAGAAAACGCCTTACTACACATGGTCTTTAAAAAAAAAAAGTCTTACAATACATGCTCATCTTTTCTCTTACTACACATGGTCATTTTTTTTCTAAAAAAAAAAAGTTCACATGGTCATTAGAAAAAAAAAGTTTAACTGATTCCAAAGCTGTAAATGTCTTGATTTTAAAAATTCAAAAAACATTTGAATAAATTCCTTTACAGACTAATCATAGGGTGACCAGATTTGGGTTGCTGAAAAAGAGGACACCTTCGCATGTTTTCGAGGACGCCTCGGGGAGGGGAGGGAGGGGTGGTGCTGAGAGAATTTTTTTTTTTTGGAAGGGAGGAGGAAGCGGGGAGGGGGTGCTTGCCTTACACGTTAAGCACCCACTTCATATGCATCACGACCCTGGCGAAAGCACGCAATTCTTTGCTGGTGATGCCTTGCCATAAAACAAAACGAAGAAAAACGACGTAACTTCCCGTTCACGAACGAGTCAGTGAATTGCATTTCCCGTTGACCAACTGTACCTAATGAAGGGTCCGAATGACGTCACAGATCAAACAGCCAATCAGGAGGTGGGGGTGAGGGCGGGTGTGGCACTTTTCACTTTCAGTTAAGCTTTGACTATGATTTTTCCCTAATAAAGTGGCCTATTATTAGGTACTACTGAAAATGGCAGCGTACCTAATGGAGTGTCCGAGTGACGTCACAGATCAAACAGCCAATCAGGAGGTGGGGGTGATTCCCTCGTTAAGCGCACCTGCGTGAAAAGTTTTAGCTCCTGCGGAACGTGAAAGGGGCTAAAACTTTTCACGCAGGTGTGTTTAACGAGGGTAGCTTGGAAAACATATTGGAACGCGGCCCCGAGGACTATTCCCTAATAAAGTGACCTGTTATAAGGTACACTTGAACATGGTGGTGTACCTAATGGAGTGTCCCTCGTTAAGTGCAGGTGCGTGAAAACTTTTAGCTCCTTTTGAACGTGAAAGGAGCTAAAACTTTTCACGCAGGTGTGTTTCACGAGGGTAGCTTGGAAAACATATTGGAACGCGGCCCTGAGGACTATTCCCTAATAAAGTGACCTGTTATAAGGTACACTTGAACATGGCGGTGTACCTAATGGAGTGTCCGTGTGATTCCCTCGTTAAGTGCAGGTGCGTGAAAAGTTTTTGGTCACTTTCACGTTCCGCAGGAGCTAAAAGTTTTCCCGCAGGTGCACTTAACAAGGGAATCACACGGACACTCCATTAAGTACACCGCCCTTTTCAAGTGTACCTAATAACAGGCCACATTATGAGGGAAATATCATGGTCAAAGGTCACAGGTGTCAAGCTCTAGTCCTCGGGGCCGCGTTCCAACATGTTTCCCAAGATTCCCTCGTTAAGTGCAGGTGCGTGAAAAGTCGTGTCATCGTGTTTGTCGTATCATTGTGTGTGTGTGTGTGTGTGTGTGTGTGTGTGTGTGTGTGTGTGTGTGTGTGTGTGTGTGTGTGTGTGTGTGTGTGTGTGTGTGTGCGTGCGGTGTAGTGTTGGCTCGTGAGTGAACGATAGGTTCAAAAGAACGAATGTTTTCAGTGAACGAGAGTGAACGAAAAGATCTAAAGCTCTTTGTAGCCATGAGGGAAAAACTTGTTTGGACCCGTTTGAAAATCATTGATTTGATATGACTCAAGAATTGTCTCTGTGCAACGGTGTGGTGTTTCTTAGCAACTGACTTGAAAATGAGTCCACGGGAGCACTGCAACGGCGGCAGAATTTTTGCAAGAACAATTCATTTTAGGATGAACTCTTGATACAAATATTTTCATTTGATTGAAGGCAATGGCGTTAACCACTCGACCAGAGCCTGCTCGGAAACCAAAGGAGATTTGGTCATATTGATAGGGTATCCTCCATCCAAACATGTTCGGTGTTGAAAGTTTCAACGGATAGTCAGTCCGAAGCAACCCTTTCCACAGTAGTCACCATGACAGGCGACCACCTGGTGGCGTCAGTGTGCCGAGCGCCGTTGGACGATAAGGAGAAGAAGATTTGAATCGACGGCTGTGACGTCGGGGCTTTAGGTCAATTGAAGACAGGTGCGCTCGCTCAAGGGGAGTTATCATATGCAGGTGCCACCGAGCGCGGGCCGGCGGCGGCGGCGGACGGTTTCTCAGGTAAGCGAGCATGCTAGCAAATGTTTGTCGTCTCCTGCCGTTTCTCACGACGGCACGCTTTGTTGCTTTTTCTCACAAGCCTTTTTTTTTTTTTAATTTATTTTGTTTGTCGCAGGATTGTCGTACTCTCGTGACTCGGCAACGTCACGTCCACCGCGACGGTGGGCCTGGAGGTAAATTGTTGGCCGCAGGCTATTTAGCCCGTGAGCAAATGTTTGCAGTTTCTTACGATGCCATTTATTATTTCTTGCAGGATTTTCCGCTGTCTAGGGAGTGCTTGAGGTTTCGGCACGACACGGCACGCCGCAATCCACTTTGCGTCGCGTCGTTGCGCGTTTTGGTGGTATTTTAAATGTCTTTCGGGGTTGCTTTTTTTCATGCTGGCCAGCGTTTTTTTCATTCGTCTGTCTGTAGACGGTTCGTAAATGACGCCGCTGATAAGCGCGTGTTTGTCTGACTATAGGAAATGTTAGTTTGACTCTAGTCAACTTAACCATTTTTTTTATTATTTTATATGATGCGTGTGCCATTTCCGTGTCATGCAAAGTGGTGAATGCAACGTATGTTACGTCATGTCCAAATCGGACCAAATCCATTCAAAGATGGCGCCCGCCCGCTCTCGTTCCGTTACGAAACAAACATTTGCGCGTGTTATTTTCTCCCGTCTTGGACGCCGCCAACCTGGCTCATCTGTCCAATGTGAGGGGAGTTGATGAATGATGAAATTAAAATATGAATTATAATGGTGAATAATTATCATAATTTACTACAATGTGACGATTGTATATTTTTTTCAAATTTAAAACTCTACTTAGAATGTATCAAATTCAAATATGAACTATAATTTTGATCAATTATCATAACTTACTACAATATAATATTTTTTTCAAATGTAAAACTCCTAGTATGTATAATTGTTGGTAAAAAATCATGCCATTGGCACTTGACTCAATGTCTATTTTTGTTGCAATCATTTGCTTGTCTTTTGTAGCACTAAAAACTGCCGCCCAGCCAGCATCCTTCTATACAAAGCAAGCAGGAGGCTCTTGAAGGAGCCCTTTCAGTGATGTTGAGGACACTGAGGAAGAGTAGTCCTAAATCAGGTGAAAACCTGTTTTTGTCAAGTTTCAACTTCCCAACACACAACGGTTGTCGAGTTTTAGCTTCCCAGCACACAATTAATGGCTGTCTGTGTTTTTGTAGGCTGCAATAGGAGCCGAATGGGATAATTCCATATGAAAAGGCACAATGGCCTATCCAAAGGAGCATTGGCCTATCCAAAGGAGCCATGGCCTATCCAAAGGAGCCATGGCCTATCCAAAGGAGCCATGGCCTATCCAAAGGAGCCATGGCCTATCCAAAGGAGCCATGGCCTATCCAAAGGAGCCATGGCCTATCCAAAGGAGCCATGGCCATATGCAAAGGAGCCATGGCCATATGCAAAGGAGCAATGGCCATATGCAAAGGAGCAATGGCCATATGCAAAGGAGCAATGACCATATCAAGTCAAGAATCAAGCATCGCGCTGCAAAAGTCGACGTGTGCGGATCATGTGCCCAGGAGGGGGCAGTGTGGTTGCCTTTGGTTATGGTTGCACGACGGAAAGGTTGCAGGTGTGGACAGTGTTTAGGGCTCTGATGGTTGGTCTTGCTTTCGAGGTGCGCTGTGGTTGTGGCTGGTCTGGATCCAGCGTTGTCTTGTGCTTGGTTGCCATTGACGGCCCACTTGGGGGAGGACGTGGTTCCGTGGATGGACACAAAACTGAACTTTGACGTGGAGCCGAATGTCCAATTTTGCCATACGACTTGTACCATTGTGTATCTTTTTGTAACCTGCCACTGTCGTAGTTGCTGCGTTCTTTGTTCTTACCCCTCGGTGTAGGGTGGCGTCGGAGCGAGCCGATCCCGAATGTCCAATTTTGCAATTTGACTTGTGACATTTTCTTTTTCTAACCTGCCACTGTTGCACTTCCTCTAACCCTAACCTACCACTGCGGTACTTGCGTTCTCTGTTCTCCCCTAGGTGTTGGAGCGAGACGGTCACATCTTGTCTTTTTCTAACCTACCACTGTCGTGCTTGATCTAAGCCTAACGTACCACTGTGCGTCCTTTGTTCTCTAGGTTTAGGGCGCCGTTGGAGCGAGCCCGTCCACGAGGAAGACATAATGATGCGAGCAGCGCCCAACTCATTGCATGTTCTGCCTTTTGCAGGCCGGACGCAAAAGGGGGGGGGGGAGCGCACGGCCCGACCCGGCCCGATCCGACCTGGCGACGGTAACCAAGAGTGGCTAGCCGCTGTGATCAAGTAAGCAAGTGACCTACAACTTGGGGTGCTCTTTGAGTGTCTAACTTTTGTTTCTGTTTCTGCAGATGGCGACCGGGACGCGACAGCATCTGATCAGAGATGGACGGACCACTGTGGCATCACTCTGAAGTAGCAGAGTTGTGAGGGAGACCCGCTTCCCTGGAGGCGTCGACCTGCGTAGCTTCAACATGTGAAATGGATTTTTTTTTTCTAATTCACACCAGCGGTGTCCAAATGTCTGTTTGAGGGCTGCATACTGAAACAAATTGAGAATTCTTTGACACAAATTCATTAAATCAATCACGGAATGTTGCCATTGATATTTAGCGCTACAAAGCAGTGTTGTGTTCATTCGTGTGGTGTGTTGATCAAGTTGGCCCGAGGCTGCCATTTGGACACCAATGGTGACGTGTGTGTAGGGCTGCACGTGTATTGGAAAACTGCCATATGGTGGTCTAGGTTATTGACATGCACTTTAAGACAGCAAAATTTTTTTTTTTCATGTCTCAAATGAAACATGTTTTCTTGCCTAACTATTTGTAATGAGTTAAGACGATAAGTCATTGATGTAAGTTAGTTAACTAATCTAACTGATCTCATTGCGATCAAATAGTTAACCTCCATCCAAGAATTGTCCACAACTTGCCTCAATGCAGTGGTCTGGCCCTATACTGCCATACTCATTGATTTTCCAAAATGTTGTGCAGCCCTCATTGAGTGCCAAACGCGCAAGCGACCGCGCAAGCGACGGCAAGCGCAAGCGACCGCGCAAGCGCAAGCGACCGCGCAAGCGACCGCGCAAGCGACGGCAAGCGCAAGCGACCGCGCAAGCGCAAGCGACCGCGCAAGCGCAAGCGACCGCGCAAGCGACGGCAAGCGCAAGCGACCGCGCAAGCGACCGCGCAAGCGACGGCAAGCGCAAGCAACCGCGCAAGCGACGGCAAGCGCAAGCGAGACTTTTGTGCTTGTCTTGCAAGGTGGAAGAGACGATGTATGAAACGAAGAGCTGGTGGACGGAGGCACCCAGACCCGCGATTGGTGAGCGGGTTGCAAAGGAAGGAATCACCCAAAGAAAGCAGTCGCCAAGTGTTGAAGAGGAGCCTGACGCATGACTGGCCAAGGCTGGCCAGAGGCGGTGACATGGCAATCCAATCTGCAAGCGTAGTGTACACACTGGTTGGGTTTAATTTGATTTCCTTATTTTTCTGCCTTTCAGCTGGCAGCGGATGGGGCGAGCGCCAGCCTGCACCGAGGGGGACTGGGCTGCACCCACAAGACCAGGGAGGGGGCAGGTAATGAGTACGTTGACAGAAGTGAACCGCATGCAACTGAGCGCCGTTTGTCTTTTTGCACTTGTGCGAGGCGAAAGACAAGTCCAACACCGGCCGGAGCAGACCCGGACCTTGGCCCGTGACGAGCGGCCCACACGAGACTGATGGGTGCAGATGCAGCCAGCGTTCCGGGGGAGTATGACTTTCTTTTTTCTTTTGTGCTTTCCCTACCCCTGTCTGTTTGAATAGGGTAACTTGTAGCACGCACGGGCATTTGGGTTGCTGTGACCCTCTAGATACGAATTGGCAAAGTAGACAGCCCCTGCCTCTCTCCCTCCCCCTCTCTCTCTCTCTCTCTCTCTCTCTCTCTCGCTCTCGCTCTCTCGCTCTCTCTCTCTTGCTCTCTCTCTCTCTCTCTCTCTCTCTCTCTCTCTCTCTCTCTCGCTCTCTCTCTCTCTCGCTCTCTCGCTCGCTCTCTCGCTCGCTCTCTCTCTCGCTCGCTCGCTCTCTCTCTCTCTCTCTCTCTCTCTCTCTCTCTCTCTCTCTCTCTCTCTCTCTCTCTCTCTCTCTCTCTCTCTCTCTCTCTCTCTCTCTCTCTCTCTCTCTCTTTCTCTTTCTCCAATGTGCCCGGCAGTACCTGCATGGCCTGGTGCACTCAGGATGGAACGTGGCTATACCTTGCCCTTTGTGGAATACCAGGGTATAATGTCTGCCAGACTGGGTCCCAGTGTCGTCGACGGTGTCGAGGACGAGGAGATTCTCCGTGACGCTCTACGTGACGTCACGTTTTCCTTTTTTTCCCTCTCGGGGCCAAGCCAGCTCTACTCAAAGGGAACTGGCCGGTTGCGCTTAAGTGCGCACCAAAGCCTCTTCTCATCTCCCCTCGCTCTCTCCCTCCCTTTTTGTAAGGGGTTAAACATTTCATAACCCGGACCGCTCCACATAAAAAGAAAACAAACGTTCATGTATGCATACGCAATTAATAAAGGGAGCTTAAAATAGGAGCAAGCTTTAATAGACGGGTAATGAGTACGTCCACAGAAGTGAACCGCATGCAACAGTGCCGTTTTTCTTTTTGCAGTGGCACGAGGCGGAGGATGAGTCCAAACGTCGAGTACCAGCCGGGCGGGGAGAAGCCAACCATCGGCCGACCTTCACCCGTGATGAGCGGCCGACACGAGACGGACGGGTGCGGATGCGGCGAGGGCAAAGCGCCCAGCCAGCATTTAAGGAGAGTATGACTGCGTTTTTCTTTTGTCCTTTCTTTCCTTCCCTCCCTTCCTCCACTTTTTCACTGGGTGTGCACACTGGCTATCTGCATGATGCCTCTTTCTTTCTCTCTCAGCGCCGTGTCATTTTGCAATATTGTTGTTTTACTGTTGTTTTTTTAATCATGAAATGAACTGTTTGTACTGTAATTGTGTGTGTGTGTACCACTGAACTGCAATTAAACTGTGAACTGAATTCAAGTGGTCCATTTTAAGCATTGGCAGTCTATCGTGCATACAAACTGGAATCATTTGAGACATTCTCAATGACAAGACAATTGTAAAGTTAGGCTGAAACAAAATTGACTTAAATATGCAGTGTCAGGCCTTTTATTTATTTATTTAACTACACAAAGAAAAGCTGCATGCATTCTAAATTGTTGACAAAAGCCAAGTAGCCAGACACCCATAGATGCAAACGACAAGTGTACAAACGGTCTCTGTTGCGGTCAGTAAGTCATCCATGGCAACCCTGCTTTAAAATGGCCACCGAACTCAGAATCTTGCAGAACGTTGGTACATTTTTCTGTAAGAGTAAAAAGCTGTTATTTGAATCTAGTCGGAGCCATTTTTTGGTTTGTTTTCAATCGTCATGCATCATGTGGGCATTCTTGTGAATAAAATCAACAGTGGTGTGTTTGCTTCCTTTTGGTGGTCTTGTAAATAAAGTCAACTTTGGGGTCAGTCATCATTCGCGATGTACCTCAATCGATGGTGCATCTCTTGAATGTGGAAATTATTGCATGTTTTGTTACAGGGCTTGATGTCTTCATTGGCTGTCTGACTACAAAAAAGGCTGTTGCTGTCCAGTCCAGGTTGCTGCTATAGTCAATTGAATTTATAAACATAGCGTGTAACTTCCAGGACTTTAGCTTTCAATTCAAAGCCGAGTTGCGTAACTACACGGCCAGCCTCGGCACATGTACTGGGTGGTACCACCCAGTTCAGAGTGAAGTAAAGGCCAGAGTGTCCTTTTTCATACCGGCATCCTTATGAAATTGACCATATCAGAAAGGCAAGATGAATTCCAAGTGCTGCCACCGAGTAGCAGCATATTTGCCTCAACCTGTCTGATGCTGGGTCAATGCGATGCACCTTTCGTTGTTTTGCCCAAAACAACCTAAGAAATAAAGAAGTACTGCTGTTATCTCGCCAGTGTGCATGTGTGTTAAAAGTACAAAACAAACTCATTTGCATGATAGACATCTAAACCACATGCTAGATATTTGCCTCAACCTGTCTGATGCTCTATTCAACTGTATGCGATCATTTTTAACAATTTTAATCATTTAAATTTTTAAGTACATTACAAATGATAGGCGCCCCAATTAGACAGCTGGGTCAATGTGACCCATCTTTTGCGGTTTGTTCTGCCCAAAGCAACCTAACAAATACACAGAAGTACTGCCGCTATCTCGCCAATGTGCGTGTCTCTAAAATGTACAAAGCAAGCAAATTCATTTGCATAATAAACTTCCAAACCACATGCTAAAAAATATTCATGTGATGCAGAAAGTCTTCTGTAGCTTGCTAAGATTTGCCAATTTGAGCAATGCCGTATCCGAACTCGAGGCTGGGGGTTGCCCGTCCATGTGCCTAATCGCTCGGGCATTGATACATCGGCAATGTCAAGTTTATTTGTATAGCCTTAAATCACAAACAGTCTCAAAGGGCTTCAGACAAAAATTGACAATTATTCTCAAAGCATCCCCTGATCTTAAGCTCCCAATGCTTCTTTCTAGGTCTCCTCATGTCCTCAGCACTGCAAACCTTTGTGCCGGTACACCATATGAAGTAAATGACGGAATATGTTTTTTTTTTTTTAAACACCTTCTCTAATGTGTATCAAGCATACCAGATGGTGTTTTAGAACAGCCTAGAATATTAAGTTACAAAAAGTTTAAAAAAAACTTTTAAAAAACTTACTAAAGTTTAATAAAAGTTATTGATTATATATTTGCTCCAAGGAGGGAGTATTGACAAACGTCACCTCCTTCATAGTCTGCGCATTGTTGTGTGCTTCGCAGCGCGGTGCAGAGCGCAGGCGGCGCAGAGCGCAGGCGGCAGGGTGCGCAGGCGGCGCGGCGAGCAGCGAGCAGGGTGCGCAGGCGGCGCGGCGAGCAGCGAGCGCAGGCGGCGCAGGCAGCAGGGGTGGGGAATCGAACCCTGGATCTCAGGTGTTCGAGCGCAGCGACGGAGCCACTCGCCAAGCGTGGCGAGCTCGGCAGTCACCCCGCTTTCACTTCGAGTCATTCTTACACGTTCAGTATTGCGCTCCGCGCGCGCTGGGTAAGTACAAAAGAGAACTGGCGGCCGCCAGCTGCCAGGTCACACTGGTCGACCGGTTCGTGACACGGCCTCATGCCCCGTACAGCCCTGGTTCGATCCCAGTGGTGGGAACTTTCTCCGGCCCCCTTTTGTAAGTGTCTGAATACATGCATATAGGTTGCATGTCGACGCATTTATTTATGTATAAACGTCCAGTGTGGCCCCGCCTGCAAGTGGGCGGGGCGATGCAGCTGGCCCCGCCCCCATCGAATTGGCCCCGCCCCCTGCCCTACTAAAAGACAGTAGGGCAGGGGGCGGGGCGAAGCCCCGCCCCCTGCCCTACTAAAAGACAGTCGGGCAGGGGGCGGGGCGAAGCCCCGCCCCCTGCCCTACAAAAAGACAGTAGGGCAGGGGGCGGGGCGAAGCCCCGCCCCCTGCCCTACAAAAAGACAGTAGGGTAGGGGGCGGGGCGAAGCCCCGCCCCCTACCCTACTGTCTTTCAATACACTATTAAAAGACAGTAGGGTAGGGGGCGGGGCGAAGCCCCGCCCCCTACCCTACTGTCTTTTTATATATATATATATATATATTTTTTATATATATATATATATATTTTTATATATATATATATATAAAAATATATATATATAAATATATATATATATAAAAAGACAGTAGGGTAGGGGGCGGGGCTTCGCCCCGCCCCCTACCCTACTGTCTTTTAATAGTGTATTGAAAGACAGTAGGGTAGGGGGCGGGGCTTCGCCCCGCCCCCTACCCTACTGTCTTTTTGTAGGGCAGGGGGCGGGGCTTCGCCCCGCCCCCTGCCCTACTGTCTTTTTGTAGGGCAGGGGGCGGGGCTTCGCCCCGCCCCCTGCCCGACTGTCTTTTAGTAGGGCAGGGGGCGGGGCTTCGCCCCGCCCCCTGCCCTACTGTCTTTTAGTAGGGCAGGGGGCGGGGCCAATTCGATGGGGGCGGGGCCAGCTGCATCGCCCCGCCCACTTGCAGGCGGGGCCACACTGGACGTTTATACATAAATAAATGCGTCGACATGCAACCTATATGCATGTATTCAGACACTTACAAAAGGGGGCCGGAGAAAGTTCCCACCACTGGGATCGAACCAGGGCTGTACGGGGCATGAGGCCGTGTCACGAACCGGTCGACCAGTGTGACCTGGCAGCTGGCGGCCGCCAGTTCTCTTTTGTACTTACCCAGCGCGCGCGGAGCGCAATACTGAACGTGTAAGAATGACTCGAAGTGAAAGCGGGGTGACTGCCGAGCTCGCCACGCTTGGCGAGTGGCTCCGTCGCTGCGCTCGAACACCTGAGATCCAGGGTTCGATTCCCCACCCCTGCTGCCTGCGCCGCCTGCGCTCGCTGCTCGCCGCGCCGCCTGCGCACCCTGCTCGCTGCTCGCCGCGCCGCCTGCGCACCCTGCCGCCTGCGCTCTGCGCCGCCTGCGCTCTGCACCGCGCTGCGAAGCACACAACAATGCGCAGACTATGAAGGAGGTGACGTTTGTCAATACTCCCTCCTTGGAGCAAATATATAATCAATAACTTTTATTAAACTTTAGTAAGTTTTTTAAAAGTTTTTTTTAAACTTTTTGTAACTTAATATTCTAGGCTGTTCTAAAACACCATCTGGTATGCTTGATACACATTAGAGAAGGTGTTTAAAAAAAAAAAAACATATTCCGTCATTTACTTCATATGGTGTACCGGCACAAAGGTTTGCAGTGCTGAGGACATGAGGAGACCTAGAAAGAAGCATTGGGAGCTTAAGATCAGGGGATGCTTTGAGAATAATTGTCAATTTTTGTCTGAAGCCCTTTGAGACTGTTTGTGATTTAAGGCTATACAAATAAACTTGACATTGCCGATGTATCAATGCCCGAGCGATTAGGCACATGGACGGGCAACCCCCAGCCTCGAGTTCGGATACGGCATTGCTCAAATTGGCAAATCTTAGCAAGCTACAGAAGACTTTCTGCATCACATGAATATTTTTTAGCATGTGGTTTGGAAGTTTATTATGCAAATGAATTTGCTTGCTTTGTACATTTTAGAGACACGCACATTGGCGAGATAGCGGCAGTACTTCTGTGTATTTGTTAGGTTGCTTTGGGCAGAACAAACCGCAAAAGATGGGTCACATTGACCCAGCTGTCTAATTGGGGCGCCTATCATTTGTAATGTACTTAAAAATTTAAATGATTAAAATTGTTAAAAATGATCGCATACAGTTGAATAGAGCATCAGACAGGTTGAGGCAAATATCTAGCATGTGGTTTAGATGTCTATCATGCAAATGAGTTTGTTTTGTACTTTTAACACACATGCACACTGGCGAGATAACAGCAGTACTTCTTTATTTCTTAGGTTGTTTTGGGCAAAACAACGAAAGGTGCATCGCATTGACCCAGCATCAGACAGGTTGAGGCAAATATGCTGCTACTCGGTGGCAGCACTTGGAATTCATCTTGCCTTTCTGATATGGTCAATTTCATAAGGATGCCGGTATGAAAAAGGACACTCTGGCCTTTACTTCACTCTGAACTGGGTGGTACCACCCAGTACATGTGCCGAGGCTGGCCGTGTAGTTACGCAACTCGGCTTTGAATTGAAAGCTAAAGTCCTGGAAGTTACACGCTATGTTTATAAATTCAATTGACTATAGCAGCAACCTGGACTGGACAGCAACAGCCTTTTTTGTAGTCAGACAGCCAATGAAGACATCAAGCCCTGTAACAAAACATGCAATAATTTCCACATTCAAGAGATGCACCATCGATTGAGGTACATCGCGAATGATGACTGACCCCAAAGTTGACTTTATTTACAAGACCACCAAAAGGAAGCAAACACACCACTGTTGATTTTATTCACAAGAATGCCCACATGATGCATGACGATTGAAAACAAACCAAAAAATGGCTCCGACTAGATTCAAATAACAGCTTTTTACTCTTACAGAAAAATGTACCAACGTTCTGCAAGATTCTGAGTTCGGTGGCCATTTTAAAGCAGGGTTGCCATGGATGACTTACTGACCGCAACAGAGACCGTTTGTACACTTGTCGTTTGCATCTATGGGTGTCTGGCTACTTGGCTTTTGTCAACAATTTAGAATGCATGCAGCTTTTCTTTGTGTAGTTAAATAAATAAATAAAAGGCCTGACACTGCATATTTAAGTCAATTTTGTTTCAGCCTAACTTTACAATTGTCTTGTCATTGAGAATGTCTCAAATGATTCCAGTTTGTATGCACGATAGACTGCCAATGCTTAAAATGGACCACTTGAATTCAGTTCACAGTTTAATTGCAGTTCAGTGGTACACACACACACAATTACAGTACAAACAGTTCATTTCATGATTAAAAAAACAACAGTAAAACAACAATATTGCAAAATGACACGGCGCTGAGAGAGAAAGAAAGAGGCATCATGCAGATAGCCAGTGTGCACACCCAGTGAAAAAGTGGAGGAAGGGAGGGAAGGAAAGAAAGGACAAAAGAAAAACGCAGTCATACTCTCCTTAAATGCTGGCTGGGCGCTTTGCCCTCGCCGCATCCGCACCCGTCCGTCTCGTGTCGGCCGCTCATCACGGGTGAAGGTCGGCCGATGGTTGGCTTCTCCCCGCCCGGCTGGTACTCGACGTTTGGACTCATCCTCCGCCTCGTGCCACTGCAAAAAGAAAAACGGCACTGTTGCATGCGGTTCACTTCTGTGGACGTACTCATTACCCGTCTATTAAAGCTTGCTCCTATTTTAAGCTCCCTTTATTAATTGCGTATGCATACATGAACGTTTGTTTTCTTTTTATGTGGAGCGGTCCGGGTTATGAAATGTTTAACCCCTTACAAAAAGGGAGGGAGAGAGCGAGGGGAGATGAGAAGAGGCTTTGGTGCGCACTTAAGCGCAACCGGCCAGTTCCCTTTGAGTAGAGCTGGCTTGG
This sequence comes from Syngnathus scovelli, assembly GCF_024217435.2. Classification (NCBI taxonomy): domain Eukaryota; kingdom Metazoa; phylum Chordata; class Actinopteri; order Syngnathiformes; family Syngnathidae; genus Syngnathus; species Syngnathus scovelli. The sequence continues at coordinate 2,760,629 of NC_090858.1, forward strand.
CCCCGAGAGGGAAAAAAAGGAAAACGTGACGTCACGTAGAGCGTCACGGAGAATCTCCTCGTCCTCGACACCGTCGACGACACTGGGACCCAGTCTGGCAGACATTATACCCTGGTATTCCACAAAGGGCAAGGTATAGCCACGTTCCATCCTGAGTGCACCAGGCCATGCAGGTACTGCCGGGCACATTGGAGAAAGAGAAAGAGAGAGAGAGAGAGAGAGAGAGAGAGAGAGAGAGAGAGAGAGAGAGAGAGAGAGAGAGAGAGAGAGAGAGAGAGAGAGAGAGAGAGAGAGAGAGAGAGAGAGAGCGAGCGAGCGAGAGAGAGAGCGAGCGAGAGAGCGAGCGAGAGAGCGAGAGAGAGAGAGAGCGAGAGAGAGAGAGAGAGAGAGAGAGAGAGAGAGAGAGAGAGAGAGCAAGAGAGAGAGAGCGAGAGAGCGAGAGCGAGAGAGAGAGAGAGAGAGAGAGAGAGAGAGGGGGAGGGAGAGAGGCAGGGGCTGTCTACTTTGCCAATTCGTATCTAGAGGGTCACAGCAACCCAAATGCCCGTGCGTGCTACAAGTTACCCTATTCAAACAGACAGGGGTAGGGAAAGCACAAAAGAAAAAAGAAAGTCATACTCCCCCGGAACGCTGGCTGCATCTGCACCCATCAGTCTCGTGTGGGCCGCTCGTCACGGGCCAAGGTCCGGGTCTGCTCCGGCCGGTGTTGGACTTGTCTTTCGCCTCGCACAAGTGCAAAAAGACAAACGGCGCTCAGTTGCATGCGGTTCACTTCTGTCAACGTACTCATTACCTGCCCCCTCCCTGGTCTTGTGGGTGCAGCCCAGTCCCCCTCGGTGCAGGCTGGCGCTCGCCCCATCCGCTGCCAGCTGAAAGGCAGAAAAATAAGGAAATCAAATTAAACCCAACCAGTGTGTACACTACGCTTGCAGATTGGATTGCCATGTCACCGCCTCTGGCCAGCCTTGGCCAGTCATGCGTCAGGCTCCTCTTCAACACTTGGCGACTGCTTTCTTTGGGTGATTCCTTCCTTTGCAACCCGCTCACCAATCGCGGGTCTGGGTGCCTCCGTCCACCAGCTCTTCGTTTCATACATCGTCTCTTCCACCTTGCAAGACAAGCACAAAAGTCTCGCTTGCGCTTGCCGTCGCTTGCGCGGTTGCTTGCGCTTGCCGTCGCTTGCGCGGTCGCTTGCGCGGTCGCTTGCGCTTGCCGTCGCTTGCGCGGTCGCTTGCGCTTGCGCGGTCGCTTGCGCTTGCGCGGTCGCTTGCGCTTGCCGTCGCTTGCGCGGTCGCTTGCGCGGTCGCTTGCGCTTGCGCGGTCGCTTGCGCTTGCCGTCGCTTGCGCGGTCGCTTGCGCTTGCCGTCGCTTGCGCGGTCGCTTGCGCGTTTGGCACTCAATGAGGGCTGCACAACATTTTGGAAAATCAATGAGTATGGCAGTATAGGGCCAGACCACTGCATTGAGGCAAGTTGTGGACAATTCTTGGATGGAGGTTAACTATTTGATCGCAATGAGATCAGTTAGATTAGTTAACTAACTTACATCAATGACTTATCGTCTTAACTCATTACAAATAGGCAAGAAAACATGTTTCATTTGAGACATGAAAAAAAAAAATTTTGCTGTCTTAAAGTGCATGTCAATAACCTAGACCACCATATGGCAGTTTTCCAATACACGTGCAGCCCTACACACACGTCACCATTGGTGTCCAAATGGCAGCCTCGGGCCAACTTGATCAACACACCACACGAATGAACACAACACTGCTTTGTAGCGCTAAATATCAATGGCAACATTCCGTGATTGATTTAATGAATTTGTGTCAAAGAATTCTCAATTTGTTTCAGTATGCAGCCCTCAAACAGACATTTGGACACCGCTGGTGTGAATTAGAAAAAAAAAATCCATTTCACATGTTGAAGCTACGCAGGTCAACGCCTCCAGGGAAGCGGGTCTCCCTCACAACTCTGCTACTTCAGAGTGATGCCACAGTGGTCCGTCCATCTCTGATCAGATGCTGTCGCGTCCCGGTCGCCATCTGCAGAAACAGAAACAAAAGTTAGACACTCAAAGAGCACCCCAAGTTGTAGGTCACTTGCTTACTTGATCACAGCGGCTAGCCACTCTTGGTTACCGTCGCCAGGTCGGATCGGGCCGGGTCGGGCCGTGCGCTCCCCCCCCCCTTTTGCGTCCGGCCTGCAAAAGGCAGAACATGCAATGAGTTGGGCGCTGCTCGCATCATTATGTCTTCCTCGTGGACGGGCTCGCTCCAACGGCGCCCTAAACCTAGAGAACAAAGGACGCACAGTGGTACGTTAGGCTTAGATCAAGCACGACAGTGGTAGGTTAGAAAAAGACAAGATGTGACCGTCTCGCTCCAACACCTAGGGGAGAACAGAGAACGCAAGTACCGCAGTGGTAGGTTAGGGTTAGAGGAAGTGCAACAGTGGCAGGTTAGAAAAAGAAAATGTCACAAGTCAAATTGCAAAATTGGACATTCGGGATCGGCTCGCTCCGACGCCACCCTACACCGAGGGGTAAGAACAAAGAACGCAGCAACTACGACAGTGGCAGGTTACAAAAAGATACACAATGGTACAAGTCGTATGGCAAAATTGGACATTCGGCTCCACGTCAAAGTTCAGTTTTGTGTCCATCCACGGAACCACGTCCTCCCCCAAGTGGGCCGTCAATGGCAACCAAGCACAAGACAACGCTGGATCCAGACCAGCCACAACCACAGCGCACCTCGAAAGCAAGACCAACCATCAGAGCCCTAAACACTGTCCACACCTGCAACCTTTCCGTCGTGCAACCATAACCAAAGGCAACCACACTGCCCCCTCCTGGGCACATGATCCGCACACGTCGACTTTTGCAGCGCGATGCTTGATTCTTGACTTGATATGGTCATTGCTCCTTTGCATATGGCCATTGCTCCTTTGCATATGGCCATGGCTCCTTTGCATATGGCCATGGCTCCTTTGGATAGGCCATGGCTCCTTTGGATAGGCCATGGCTCCTTTGGATAGGCCATGGCTCCTTTGGATAGGCCATGGCTCCTTTGGATAGGCCATGGCTCCTTTGGATAGGCCATCGCTCCTTTGGATAGGCCAATGCTCCTTTGGATAGGCCATTGTGCCTTTTCATATGGAATTATCCCATTCGGCTCCTATTGCAGCCTACAAAAACACAGACAGCCATTAATTGTGTGCTGGGAAGCTAAAACTCGACAACCGTTGTGTGTTGGGAAGTTGAAACTTGACAAAAACAGGTTTTCACCTGATTTAGGACTACTCTTCCTCAGTGTCCTCAACATCACTGAAAGGGCTCCTTCAAGAGCCTCCTGCTTGCTTTGTATAGAAGGATGCTGGCTGGGCGGCAGTTTTTAGTGCTACAAAAGACAAGCAAATGATTGCAACAAAAATAGACATTGAGTCAAGTGCCAATGGCATGATTTTTTACCAACAATTATACATACTAGGAGTTTTACATTTGAAAAAAATATTATATTGTAGTAAGTTATGATAATTGATCAAAATTATAGTTCATATTTGAATTTGATACATTCTAAGTAGAGTTTTACATTTGAAAAAATATACAATCGTCACATTGTAGTAAATTATGATAATTATTCACCATTATAATTCATATTTTAATTTCATCATTCATCAACTCCCCTCACATTGGACAGATGAGCCAGGTTGGCGGCGTCCAAGACGGGAGAAAATAACACGCGCAAATGTTTGTTGCGTAACGGAACGAGAGCGGGCGGGCGCCATCTTTGAATGGATTTGGTCCGATTTGGACATGACGTAACATACACGTTGCATTCACCACTTTGCATGACACGGAAATGGCACACGCATCATATAAAATAATTTAAAAAATGGTTAAGTTGACTAGAGTCAAACTAACATTTCCTATAGTCAGACAAACACGCGCTTATCGGCGGCGTCATTTACGAACCGTCTACAGACAGACGAATGAAAAAAACGCTGGCCAGCATGAAAAAAAACAACTGCGAAAGACATTTAAAATACCACCAAAACGCGCAACGACGCGACGCGACGCAAAGTGGATTGCGGCGTGCCGTGTCGTGCCGTGCCGAAACCTCAAGCACTCCCTAGACAGCGAAAATCCTGCAAGAAATAATAAATGGCATCGTAAGAAACTGCAAACATTTGCTCACGGGCTAAATAGCCTGCGGCCAACAATTTACCTCCAAGCCCACCGTCGCGGTGGACGTGACGTTGCCGAGTCACGAGAGTACGACAATCCTGCGACAAACAAAATAAATTAAAAAAAAAAAAAGGCTTGTGAGAAAAAGCAACAAAGCGTGCCGTCGTGAGAAACGGCAGGAGACGACAAACATTTGCTAGCACGCTCGCTTACCTGAGAAACCGTCCGCCGCCGCCGCCGGCCCGCGCTCGGTGGCACCTGCATATGATAACTCCCCTTGAGCGAGCGCACCTGTCTTCAATTGACCTAAAACCCTGACGTCACACCCGTCGATTCAAATCTTCTTCTCCTGATCGTCCAACGGCGCTCGGCACACTGACGCCACCAGGTGGTCGCCTGTCATGGTGACTACTGTGGAAAGGGTTGCTTCGGACTGACTATCCGTTGAAACTTTCAACACCGAACATGTTTGGATGGAGGATACCCTATCAATATGACCAAATCTCCTTTGGTTTCTGAGCAGGCTCTGTTCGAGTGGTTAACGCCAAATGAAAATATAAAGTGGCCACTTTATTATCTTGGAAAACATGTTGGAATGCAGCACCAAGGACTAGTGCTTGACACCTGTGACCTTTGACCATGATATTTCCCTAATAAAGTGGCCTGTTATTAGGTACACTTGAAAATGGCGGTGTACCTAATGGAGTGTCCGTTTGATTCCCTCGTTAAGTGCACCTGCGTGAAAAGTTTTAGCTCCTGCGGAACGTGAAAGTGACCAAAAACTTTTCACGCAGGTGCGCTTAACGAGGGAATCACATGGACACTCCATTAGGTACACCACCATTTTCAATAAATAATGAAGTGGCCTGTTATTAGGTACTAGGTAAAAAAAAAAAAAAAATGAAGTGTAGCGAACGACTCGGTGAACGATTCTTTTGAACAAATCTTTTGAGCGAACGAATTCTAAAGCTGCAGTTAACTGGAATGCACATGACTAGTACAAAAGAGTGCAGACGGCCAAAGTCTGATGGGTCGAAATAGTTGACTGGTTAGTAACACGGGCTCTTGCTCGGTAGGAACTTGGTTCGATCCCAAGTGCGAGTACATACCTAAATGTGCTTTTAGAATTGGAACCTCCCTTTGTATAAATGGAAACATATGCTAATAGATCATTTTTCATTCATTTATTTTTTTTTACCTCGTGTAGTGTACCTATTGAAGTGTCCATGAGGTGTACCTAATCACAGGCCACTTCATTAGGGAAAAATCATGGTCAAAGCTTAACTGAAAGTGAAAAGTGCCACACACAGAGTGGCAATTCTATTAACAATGTACTTGTACATGTGAGGCAGTCGAACAAAATCCCGGACAGTTTGTGACATTCCCCCAGACAGATTTATGGGGGTGGAAAGTTTGTCCGGGGAAGTGTCCATGAAGTGAACTGGAACGGACAATAAAGAAAAAACAAGAAAGACAAACATTTTTAATGCAGGTGTACCACATTCCATTAAGTTTTTTTTTTACAAAATCTTAAATGAACTATATAATACATTGAAAAGAATACTGCTCTTACTTTATATTAACTTAACAAGGTCAGGTAATATTACAATATTCACTGAAAGCTATCATGTTGCCACCCTGATGACTGCGCTTATGACAAATCATAACATGTTAAGAAAAAAAAAAGTCTAAATAGAAAATCTGTGTTCGGGAAACACCAACCCTGTTGATACTCCACACACATAGATGTACTTATACTAGACAGGCTTGTCCTTTTTACGTCAGCTGCCCCTTTTTTGGTCAGACTATCAAAGTCTTACATTTTGCTTTGTGTTGTGTAGAAATCATTGCGAAATGATAAACAATACAATACAAACAGCAAATAATACAAAATAAAACAGTCAATATAATAATGTAAATTTGGATAAAGGTGCCAATACAGGAAGTTTTTTTTCCTCAGTTTGATGGTATCAATGGAAGCACCCCCCCCCCCAAGTAAAGAATGGTACCACCCGTCTGCTGAAGAACGAGGAGGGAGCCTGATAACAGTCAAGCCTTGGGGGAGGTCTGCGCTTCACTAAGTGACTGCTGAGTAATTAGATATGGTCACGAACAACACTTCTAATGGTGGCCTCAAGCTCTTTCAGCGTGCTGTAAGTACTCAAATCCTCAAGAAAGAAGATGGGCAAATAGCAGCATATCAATGATTACGTAGTCATTGATAAACTGAAAGAGGTGCTGCCATTTTTTTAAATAATTGATTGGTCTGATCAAATGATGACATTATTTTATCGACCTAAAAATGTATTTTGTGGTTAAATGGAACCATTGGCCAACAAGAATTAGTTTTTTCCTTCACTTGCATGTTGGGAATTGTTACTATAATCGTCTCTTAGGATGCTGTTGCGACTTGTTCCCACCCTGGGGAGGGAAGCTTTGGAGTCTGGTTGGCCTGGGGGTGTCAAGAAGATCTTCCTGTTGGTGGACGAGCTCATCTCCAGATGTCTGTCTCACATGTACGACATGCTTCCTTTTTGACAGACACGGAGACACAAAACAATTCAGTGATGTACAAAAAAACCCAGAAACAAACACAAAATGGACACTCCGTCACCCGAGCCTGAAAACAAAATATGACTATGTTGCCCATATTTTAAATGACAAACTACTTTTCTAATTTCAATAAATATATAGCAAAGATATTTCTCCAAACCATCCAAAGAGCATAATGCATGCAATGACACAATGAAGTACATAATGACACAGAGCATCCACAGACATGAAGCAGCCCTGAGGGTAGCGGGGGCATCATTAGCGCTGATAAATCCCACCATGTGACCAAACGCTGCAGGCTGCCTTCATTAGCAAACACGAGTGTGTTAATAGCACTGATGGACCCCGTTAATGCGACCCTCAGACGGTAACATCGTTTAATAGCATGTAAAGAATTACACAGTCGGCATGGTAATCACTCAATGGGCATCGTGCTACTCATTCTGGTGTGTTCACCTCGGCCACCAGGGGGTAGTAAAATACACATACAAACTTGATCAACGCTTAAAATTGCTCTAAACTAGGCGGGAATATTAGTTTTTGTCTGCAGAGGATAAAGAATATATGCATTCTCTGTCTATATTTTTTATTTTATGATCATAACATCGATGGTAGTTTCGTTAGCTTTGGATTGTGTATTAGCATTTGTAAGAGAAAAGGTTATAAAACTGCTGCTTGTTGCGAAATTGGCTGCCCCCTGAGTTAGGACACTCCACTCAAATTGTTGCTCGTAACTCAAGACAAAAAAAAAAAAATTGTTACTAAACTGTCAGGTTGTACTTTTAAAAATACATTTACTGCTGTTAAAGTGGGTGCAGAGACTTTTTTTTTTCCTTTTGGAATGTCTGCAGCGTGTGGTCTCCGCAGAGAGAAGCTAAGGCTGTTAAGCAATTTTTGCAGCTGTCAGGTCAAACAATCAGGACACGACGGTGTGTGAAGGCATCGTGACAGGCCAAACACGGCGTGCACTGGATGCGTACATAAGAGAAGTATTAGTATCAGTCACCAAAATGGAATTCCTTTCACGCGGCGGATTGACTCGGCGGAAAACGTAGCGCGATTTCTCCCTTTTTTGCCACGAAACAAACAAACAACAGAAACAGAAAAGCGTCCTTGCTGATCTTCTGTCCATTTCCAACCGCGGCTCCTTGTATATGCTTTTTTTGGGGGGGATGTAAATCCTCTTAGAATGCAAAGTAAATAGATTAGGATACAGTCGGGGATTAGGCGCTGTCAGATTAGGCAGGCGAGCGCGCCGCGTCGACAGCTCTGACACCGGCATGGCGGATGCTCAGGAAAGGTGCCACGCTTTAACGTCGCCGCTCGGCTCCTGTTCATGAATAAAACTGCCGGCCCTAATCTCTCTCACACACACACACACATGCGCGTACGCACACACACACCTTGAGCAACATTCAAGATCAGTAAGGGAAATATTTTGAATCGCGTGATTAATGCGTCCTAATGTGAAAAATTGACTTCTTTTAATATCTCGTTTACACTTTTTTTTTTCACACTATTTAGTTTCAAGTCATACTTCAGGGTGAACCTTTAACCTGAACTAAATTTAACCTTTGAACTTTGGAAGGCCAACTGTAAGGTACTTTTTGGGACAATTTGCTGTTCTCTAGCAATGGTGAGGCGTTCGATAGATGCACATCTTCTCCACAAGCCAGTACGACACTCGATGAAACTCGACGCCCTACTCGCATCTGAGAGCATCCGATTTGAAACATCTCGATTTTCCCGCCCCTTCTCCTCACTTACTTTGAATATTTACCTTTTTCTCAAAGTTCATTTGGAAGAGAGCTTCGGAACCTCTCGTTCATCGTCCTTGCTTCCTGCCAAAGAAAAGCAAGAGAATCATGAAAACGCACACACACACGAGAGATGTGTGAGCAGCCCTGGCGGTGTACTCATTGACGATTCCGCCCTTGCTGGTGTTTAACTTGTTGTCACTCATGGTGATCTGTGCGCCCGTGAGCGTTTTGCATTAATAAGCTCGTGATTGACATTAAAACCCTTCCGCAGACGTTTAAAACAATGTGACGCAAAAATCGCCTCCATTAGCCTTCAGTCTGGATTATCAAACAGAAGCGTGACAATTTCCCAACAGTCTGAAAATTGGAATCATTTGATAGACCAAAAAAAAAAAAAGGCTTGTAGTGCGGTAAAACCCACTTTGTGTTTCCAAAACACTCCATTTTACTTTTAATTTGTTTAGTTTTGTAGTTTGAAAAGCAAATGTCTCACTAACTAAGTTGTGGTCACTTGTTTTAAAGGACAATAAACACACATCTGAAGTGACTTGACAACTTTTTGCAAAGTGAGGCCACGGCTCGTCAGGTTAGCCCGCTGTTCCTGTTTATTCTTATTTATATTCCTGCGACTCTTTCACCTGCAAAGGTTAAGCTGCAGCCTGAGATAAGGCATGTATGTGTGTGTGTGTGTGAGAGAGACACAACACACAGATAGTGGTGTGTGACAGGCAGACACACACGCATGCATAAGCACGCCGGTATCGGTATCCTGGCGACGGAGTTTGTCCCTTGACTGGTTTTTCTGTCAGCGCTGAACAAAAACAAACAATCCAAGTTCATAAAGTCACATGTTGTCAAAACAATACATCACTTTTGTGGACTATGGTTTATGGACTATTGGGTCATGATTGTGGTCTTTGGATTTTGGTAGCTGGACTATGGTTGGTTAAATATACGAACTATGGTTTCTAATTGGTGATTAAAATGAGAAATTGACGTTAAGGTGACAGCAGAAACAAAAACAAGCTGAAGCGCAAATGTGGCTGAGAGCGACAGAGGCCGGCGGGCTTCAAAGAAACCTTGGGCTGCATCCCAGATTCGCTGCTCAGTCTCATTCGGCACGGATGTGGATTTTAGGATTCGGAGGGGGGGTAGCGAAGAGCCCCCTCCCGATTGCCATTGTGCCAAACGCTCCAACAGCTAAGCTGTCGCTTGCTTTGCATGAGAAACAAAGAAAGTGAATCTGAGAAATGATTACAATGGCGGAATGCTACAACAGGAGGCGCTTGATATACAATTTATTTTTTATTTTTTATTAAGGCATTGGCTTTTTGAGTGTCTCTCTCTTTGGGATGAGCTTTTCTTGGCCTCAGTCAGCAGGCGAAGACTCGGGGGCAGCGTGTTGCCAACATGCTTCCTTTAAAGAGTCTTTATGAAAGGAAAAAAAAAAAGAGCTTAGCATCTCTGCCGCTCTGGACCTAAATTGGGCGATAGGAAGGGATTTTTGGACAAGCTTAGAGCAAGGCCGGGCGGACGGAGTCATCAGTCAAAGAGCCGCGAAACGTCTCGGGAGGACGCAAAGAACACAAATCCCATATAAACACTCCAGCGCGGATGCTCATAGTTGCGTGTTTAGTCACACACTCTTCATTGTATTAAAGCATCAGCGGTGGCGCTTTGAAAGCGCTGCGGCGGACGAGCCAGAAACGATACGGCTTTGACATTTCGAACGTCACCGGGGACGAACCACGACGACGTTTGCTTTCACACGCATCGTAATGCGCTCAATAATGAAGCACATATAAAGGAGGAGGCTTTGTTATTTTGTGCTAACAAATAAAATAAAGTAGCCCAATATGTGAGACTATAATACCATATAGAAGAGTTTTGTTTGATACAATAGACAGACGTGTAACTCACAGTGTTGTTTTGGGAGCGTTTGAGTGCGATGGTCTGGTTGAACTTTGACCTTGTACGCACTCACGCCGTTCCTCTCTCTCGCAGCATCTAAAAACATTCATAAAAAAAGGTATTTTCCGCCTTTCAGATTTTTTTGTGTGATTTCATGACAAATGTTAACACAATTGTTTTCATTAATTACAACAATTAGCATGACATGTGTTAACATATACATTCAAGTGTCATCTTTCTTTTTTTTTTTTTTTAAATTTCACGCCGCGACAACAACTCAGCGGAGGTTGTGCAAAAACAGCAAGCGGGAATGCCAAAGTGTGAAACTAACAGCTGTTCTTTGGGTTCACGCCGGAGCTAACAGGCTTTTCGACAGAGTCGACGTGGATCTCCAGATAAAGCTCTTCTTGTCCCGACGCCAGCGCGGAGGCCCGGCGGCCGCGTGGCAACTTCACACGCAGGAGCTGCGTCAAAGCCACTTGGCTCGCGCTCTTGGCAAAAAAAAAAAAAAAAAAAAGGCAACCCAGAAGAAAAAGCGATAGCGTGAAAGAGAGAAAGCTTCGCCTCCCACTTCTGGTGCGGCTCACAATGGCGTATCTGTGCCCATCGCTACACTTGTCAGCCGGCAGCCTTTTCTGAAAGGGCCGCCGTCGCTAAGCTAAGCTGCGCCGCCATTCCGCCATTGTGCGTTTTGAGTGCACGCTTTACAAAAGGACGCGCGTGAACATAAGAAAAAAAAAAAACATCCTTCGGATCCAAGACTCAAGATGGCTGGTGAGTCTTGAGTTTCAGATGCAGGTTCCTAAAAACCAAATCAATTCATTTGTAACTGTTTAAAAAGTGATGTGTCCCAATACTTTTGGCCTTAAAAGCTCAACAACTTTTTTTTGCTTCCTCCGCCTGGTTTCCCCGATGCCGTATTTTAGATCAAGGCTAGTCTGAGCTGCAGGTGAAGCAGACAAATCATCGAGGAGACAATTAAGAGGCCGAGCAGCGCCGAGCCGGAGGCGTGCGACCTTACGCCGCCGAGTTGAACGCCGCCAGGCGACACACTTTCATCCAGCGAAGGACTCCTCAGACGTGCTCGTCAAGTTTACGTGCGGAATGAGAACGGCGCCGGGTGAGGAATGGCGTCAAGAACGCATCTTGATCCTCTCTGGTATGTTAGCTCTCCGGAGGCTCTGAAGAGCAGCACGGCTTAAAAACTTATTTGACTAGTCTGGAATTTAAGACTAAATGACTAATTTGTTATTAGAAGGCGACTGGCAATCTATGCTAAAATTTTTAGAAACCACTTCACTGCTAAATATTTTTGGTCATGTTTGACATTTTAACAAAGTAAGCCACATTTGAAGACTTTTTAAATCTATCCCAATATTGGAGCAAATATTTGAATTGTGAGGCCTTTGAGAGTGTGTGACTTATTTTAAGATGTAAAGAGGGGGAAAAAAAACGAGGAAGTCACCTTCAGCGTCTTTCCGGTTAATCACAGCGATTATTTCCTGGCCGTCGCACGCTTCCGCCACTTGGTGGGCCTTCTTCTTGGCCACCTCCGCCAGCACCAGCTCGCCCTTATCGCCTGCCACGTAATGGAGGTCCTTTGAAGGTACAGCGAGAGAGAAAGACACGTTAATCTAAAATGAATCTGGGCCGGGGTGACAATACTTGTCTTTTTTTGGGGAGGAGGCATGGTTAAGGAGGAGGAAACAGATGAAATGGAAAAAGCAGATGTTTGAAGGCCAACATCAGAAGCATGGATGAAATGTGGCTTTTTCCTGAGGAAAACTTTGAAATCAGCCTGCTTGTGTGGTTTTGAACTGCGGCGGGATGTTATCTGTCACATGTAGGAGGCGGGTGGAGTTTCAACAGTAATAATTTTTTGCAGAGGATAAAGAACATATATCTGTCTCCATGTTGCTCCATCGTTTGTATTCAAGGAGTTAATTAACAGAATCATTATTTTGGTAGCTTTTCATTATTTATTTGTTTTTTATTTCATTTCTTATTATTTTTATTTATTATTTTATTATATATTTGATCAATTTTTTGAGGGGGGAAAAAAAAAACATCCTCAATTTACTGGCATAGCACATTAGGAAAGAAAAAAAAAAAAAGCCATTATGGAAGTTCCCAACAAAGGGGGAAGACAATCAAAACCTCGCCAAAGTGACTTGGTGTGAGAGTGAATCACATCCGGGCCCCCACAGAGGGGCTGCCAGGCTGGACGCGGGGCCCCGGGGCCCATCAAAGGCTGCGGCATGTTGAGGAGAGCCTTTCCGCATCAGCGACATCACACGGCCGCACCGTGGCGACTCGGAGCTCGCCGCGGATAACCCTCAGCTGCTCCAGGCAGCGTCCAGCTGGGCCTGCACTCTGCCCTAATACCCCCATATTGGAGGGCCGGCTTTTGTGCCCCCACAGGGGCGAGAGGACGAGGAGGAGGAAGACGACGGAGAGGAGGAGGAAGAGGAGGGCTGCCGCTTGCCACAAGAGACGAGGCGCAAAGGGGAAAGGATGGGAGGAGGGGGGGGGGGAGCGGACGGCAACGAGAGAAAATGGAAGCGTATGAATTGGAACAGATTGGGTAATTATAGAGCGGCGTCTGCCCTCTGCGGCAACCAGTTAGGGAGGAAATGTGAAAATGGACGACAACAAAATGGCCTCAATAGAAGCTCAAAGGAGCCGGGGTGGCGGAGAGCACGCCCCTCAATTAGACGCCAACCAGTTTCACTAATTGATAATAGTCAAAGGGACTCATTGGTTGAACGATGATGTCACAATACAGTGAGTGCTTTTATCGTAACCATTTCAAAACTTTTTCCACCTTCTGTGGAACTCGATTAAAAAAACGCAAATATGAAATTTACTGTAAGATATCTGATATGGACCTTTAATCGCCCTCGGTGCTAAAACGTGTTTTCACAAAGCGCGTGTATGTGTGCACTCGCTCGTTCGCTCGTTCGCTCGTTCGTTCGCTCGGCAGGGAAGCAATATTGCGTGACATAGCCAACAGGACAATTTGAACATTTCATCGCGGGTCGCTTTATTCCAGCTTAGCGCCTCGTAAAGCCGTCTGGATGGCGGGAGAGAACGAGAGAAAGGGAAGAAAACAATGAACAAAACGTGAAAAGAGAGAGAGAGAGAGCGAGAGAGAGAGGAGCGTATCAAGGCGACTAAGCGGGGATAACAGTAATACTGCGCATAAAACCATCAGATATTACACCTCTTATTTCCCGCCGTTCAAACGCAACACTAATCTTATTTATACAAGAGCTTTAGGGGTTAGCTAACAGCGCCGCTGATAAAGAGACCCGTGTTTTAGCGGGCCCGTTTTTCAGCAAAGGGTGGGCCGGCGACGGCGGGGGGGGGGTTGCAGGCTAAGAGCCCAATATTGACTGATACAGTATTTGGGTGACGTCCAAATAAATGACGGATTAGGTTAACTGGCGCACATTAACGGGCCGCGCGTCGCTGTCAAACGGGATCAAAAATGACGATTGGTTGCTTTTATGGGATTTAAGCCGCACTTTCGCGAGCGCATTTATTACCGCAGCCAAGGAGGTCATGATTTGGGTCAAAGTGCAGGCGGTTGAGTTTGTTTTAGAAATACAGGTGGATGATTTTGGGATGTTTCCCCTCAGTGAATCTTGATGACATGGCGCGTTTGCTTTGTAGCATTGTAGTTTTTTTTTTGTTTTGTTTAATACATATGGTGCAACATTTTGATTGTTGGTGGAAGAATTTGCAGTATAGAAAAGCTCGAGAATAAAAATGAGCTGATAAGATTTGAATTGGAAAAAACACGGTGTTAAAAATGTGCTAATTGTTGATCATTATTGAATTGGTCCATGGGTTGTTATAATATCATATTTTAGTCATAAATGGAGCATGACAGTTGGTAGAAAAACACAACAAAATAAATAATTTGCTATTTTCGGATTGTAATCAGTGATGATGATATCAGCTCTATTTATTTTCTAATGAATCTATTTTTGAATAGAACCCCCACAAAATTCTTCACCCAACAAAAATGCGCATAAGAGAACAAAAAGTCCCAGTATCAATAAACTGTCACGGTCGAGGGGCTTAAAACATTCATTTGACAACTGCATGGATTTACGCATATTCAAATGAGCGTCGGAACAAAATAAATATGCGAAACTAAAATGTTGCACGATGGACTTTTCTTTTATCTTTAGCTGACAAGTAGCTCTGGACTCTCACCAAACGCTCGAGTATGCAAATGATAAAATAATACATTTACACTAATTAACGGAGGCTTAATCCCTGGACATGCGCGCACACACACACACATACACACACCTGTTAGCCTTGTGTTTAACTAGCACTTGTATCAGGCCTTAAGGACGTTCATAAATGCTAATTAGTCATCCAAGAGACAACAGAGAGCTTAATGGCGAGAACGTGTGATACTAGCCCATCATCTAGCCATCCGCCGCTATCAAGATTGCGGCGTAGGATAACTGCGTAAAAACAGTGCTCGGGGTCGGGATGGCGGGTGGAGGGGGGGGTGTCAAATGAGCTGGCATCAGATTGTGCTATCACAGTTTTTGATTTAATTAACAAGCGGGTACCACAAGCTAACGAGCTGTGAAGAGCTCAAGGGGGGGGGGAAACTTGAGGAATTATCTAATTGGTTATTTTATCATTATCAAAGGATAATTAGCGATGATAGAACAGCGCCAACTATTCCCCCCCCCCCCCACACACAAAAATAAAATAGAATGCACTGGTCGGTAACCAATTGTGGACAAACTCATGTCGCGAACATTTTTCCCCTCACTGTGCAACGTTATCAAAACAGGTATTGTATATAATTCCGGGTAACAAATGAGCTAGCATCAGATTGTGCTATCGCGCAATTTTTAATTTAATTAAGTGTGTATTAAGCGGCAACGAGCCGGGAAAAGAGCTTGCTTATTTGATCATTATTAAAGTCATTATCAAAGCTTGTTAAGGGGGGTGACGGAACATTAACAATTATGACCCCCCCACCAAATATTGTGAATGACTCAGTAACCCCTCCCCAAAAAGTACCTCACTAGTATCCCACTATGGACTCTACTCAAACACCCCCCTTCACACACACGCACTCCCGACCCCACCTCCTCCATCCTCCCCTTCAATTTGGGCCGACACTAAAGTGTTTCACTTGAACAAAAGCTTTCTTCTTTTGGAGAGGAGCTCCATTGTTAGCGGTTAACAATAGTGCTCGGGGAGGGATCGGCTGTGGGGCAGGGAGGGGGGGGGAGTATCATGCTGGGTCATCTGCGTGGAGTGTGCATGCATTTTAGCTAGTCGACCATGCGTTATTGAGTTGTGCTGGCAAGTTAGAAGTCGGAAAAAGTTGGGTGAGGATGGGGTGGGTTTGGGGGGGGGGGTTACCCTCATTAACTCCCCTACCCCATCCCCCTCAAACAGCCCAGCCCAGTAGTGTCGGCCAAGCGTCAGGTTAAGGCAACATAACAGCCTAATTAGAGCGAAAGGTGAAATGTCACTGCGGACTTTTGCTGCTCGCTTGATCACTGAGGCAAAAAAAAACAATGCTAGTGGCTAAAACGCTAACCTATTGAAGACCATTTCTATTGAGGTTAAAAGGCGCTGATCCGTGAGAGGCTCAATTGCCATACTTTGTGTTCTACACTAAGAGCAGCAAAAATGTATCTTTATGGTGGCGGTGAACTCAAATGAACAATAAGCAGCAAATTTTTTTCTTTTTAAAATTAAAGCCATCCAACAAACGATGCAGCAACATATGATGAAGAACATTGTAATAGTACTCAGTCACATATTCTTTATTCTCTGCAAAGAACAACTAATATTAGTGCTATACTGATGAGCTGAGAAGAGCTGAGTTTGAATGAACAGTCTCTCCTTTTATCTGCCTATACTGCCCCCAGGTGGCCATAAACACCAGCAAAATGGCTGTTCAATTATAGCAAAGGCAAAAATGGTTTTAATTATTTGTAATTAAAGTTCATGACATCATCACTATGTTTTGAAGTACATTAGGGAGTGTTATTTATCTTTATTAAAATACACAAACATTTTTTTGTTGATTTTGCAGAAGGTTGAAATGATTTACTTGCATTTCAATCTTAAGGCACCCCTGTAGATCTTATATCAAGATTAATTTACAAAACATCTTGCCTCTAAAGAAATTAGCCTACATTTCTGACTTCCTTGTATTAATTTATATCCATACCATCGACTACCCCCCTTTTCCATCTTTACTTCCACAACACCCGCCTTCACTTCACCCTTTCAAGGTCTTGCGCATTAGGGAGACGGGGTGGGGGGGCCCGAATGAGTGAAAAAAGAAGGGGGTCCGCCGCATGGAGGAGCATTTCAGCGTGGAGTGGAAGAAAGAGGGCGAGCCCGAGGCCGCTGAAAAGGCGTCCGTCACACCTGCTCCCCCGACACTTGAATGGGTTACAAGTCAAATGCAAATGGCGAGTAACGAGGCCGCGAGCTTGAATAGAGCGGCGAAAGAAAGCGAGGTCGCACAATGCCAACGGAGCCTCTTGAACTTCATGTGAAACTCAGGTGGCGGCGCACCTTTATTGTAGGCCATTTTGTGTTTGCCGCTTCACGAGTGCGAAGACGAGCGGGCGGCGGAACGAGAGGGAACGCAACGCGTCCGAAAGGCTTCATTAACTCTCGTTATTGTGTCACCGATCTGGATTGGATCACTTTATGCTGGCAGCTGGTGCCATTCACAAGCTTTTTGGCTCTCCGGAAATAGTCGTTACTCAAGGCGAGAGGCCTTTTTTAAATGGCAATTTCTCAAGTGCAAACCTTAGCCTTACCTGTTATTATTTTTATTCACTTTCATTTCATTGTAATTTTTTTTTTTTTTTTTTTTTGGGGTGGTGAATGAAACGCCCGATTCGCTATTGTTAATTGTCATCGCTAACGGCTAGCTGCGCAATGTGAGGTGTGTTAAGTGATCAACTAACGATAAACAGTAATTTGCCAAATATTGTATGTATTTAAAAAAAAAAGTGAGTTTGTGTGTATCAATGAGACAAATCAAAAGTGTTGGTTATGGCCCTGTAATAATGTAAAACAAAAATGACTGCGGCTCACCATGAAAAGATCTTTGGCTTGCAAATCGACGGCAAGCAGGAAGGCCTTTTCAAAGCGTTCATATCTGAAAAAGAAAAAAGACAAATGTAAAAATCTCAAATGTAAAAAACCACGTATAAGTACATTGAAGGAGCTTTTGAAACATATAGAAAGCAGGCTAGCCAACAGCTAAACTTGCTTCCTGTAGTCAAGCGCCAACTATGAAACAAACCAAACAAGGGAAAAGATGCTTGGTGTGTGTGTGTGTGTCCTCTTTCATTTGATGTCGACGGAGAGAGAAAGAATGTAGGTGGGCGATAAGCGAGGAGAAGGGAGCGATGCCAAATAGGAAGAGGTGGGGTGGGGAGATGCTAGCAGCGGGCGCGAACAACGGCGTCCATTTCAGTCAAACGCACGCCGACAGATGCCGGCATGAAAGGACGGCGCAAACAGGTGCGCTGTGTTTGAAATGCGCATCGGCAGGAGGACGAGACGACTTGAAACGGGAGTCATTTTCTGACGGACCGTTTTTTGGAACGTACTTCTGGCGGGACGTTACAATCACGCAGCCCCTACGAGTCATGTTGTGACTTGAAAGTTGACTTACAATGTTCTTTTATGTCATAACTGCACAAAACAAAGATTTAACGACAAACATTTTTAAATTGTTCTTAAATATTAATTGTATAACCATTATTTTTTGTCAGTGAACTATCCCACAAAAATGTTTTTCTACAAAATAAAAAGTCTCAAAATATTTTTAAAGAAATTATAAAAGAATCATTTTAAAAAACAGAAAAAAAATATCAGTTTTATGACACAAACGAATAGAAATCAATATATTTAAAATTCCATTTTAATTCTCTTAACTGTATATCCCAAACTATGGTCAAGTTTTTACCTGAGAAGGTGATGGAAGAAGCGTCTGGCGTATTTGTGGACTGACTCCTTGTAGTCTGCCGTGATGTCTTCGGGAAGAGGCGTGGGCGGGGCGTAAAACGTCGCCAACGCGGCTTCTAGTTGCTCTGCAGAAAGACATCGCTACACCGTAAAGTCCGATCCGGTCCATCAGATCTGCGAACGTCAAAGTCTAAAATATACAAAAGCCAGCGTTGGAGCTCACCCTCAGTGCGAGCGTCCAGAGGCAGCCTCAGCAGGTGGTTGGCGATGGCGCTGAGGCCTCGCCAGCAATGGTGGGCCGCAGTGCTCCAGTCCATGGCCTCCAGGACGCCCACGGCCTCCTGCACCTGACCGGCGCGCAGACGCTGCTGCAGGACCTGCACCGGGCCCAGCCGGACCCCTGGCACACATTAGCATTCATGTTATGCGAGTTGGATGTGACGAGTTGAACTACAGTCAAATATGTGAATTAAATATTTACAATAAAATGAACCTTAAGGAAACGTAAAAGGGTGAATTTGACCTGCCTTATGCATTTACTATTTTTGAATAACTTTTGGCCAGAGGTGCTTGATTGTAATTTTCTTTTTGTTGTGTGTGTGTGAGCAGATTAGAAGTCTATTGAATAATGAAACAATTAGCTCTGGTAACCTAGCCGCTAGCGCCAGCATGTGTGTGCGCGTGCATGTGTATGTATGAATAGCTTTGGCTGATGATGATCTATTTTGCCCCGATTAGATGTTTTTTTAGGGGGGGGGGGGGGGGGGGTCACATTCAAACTCGTGCTGGAGTTAAAATGAAAGCAGGTTGGATGAGCCTTCCAATGTTCCTCTGCATTCGTTTGAGTGTCAAATTAATAGAGGAAAGCGTCTGTGCGATTATTTGGACGTGTGTGTGTGCGTGTGAGGCGAAGACGAGGCAATTAAAATGACAAGCTAGCAATTAGCAAGCCTCAAATCCCCTACAGAGTGTGCTAATGTGTGTAAATACATCTGCTGTAGTGTAAATGTGTGTGTGTGTGTGTCTGTCTTAGGCAAGAAAACAAAGACGACACTAACTTGACGCCTAGCCTGGGTTGGGAAACTTGGAAAATCCACTTGGCTTGAAGCCCTAACCCTAGCTTGAGCCCAAAATTGACATCCTAATATGGGCTTCAAACCCAATTTGAAACCCTAATTCATATCTATAACCCAAATCTGAATTTGAAGCCTGAAGGGGCAGTTTAGAAGCATCTTAAACATCTCCACTGCCTTCTCCAGTTGTGGACAGACGCCAAGGTGAGTGGGAGTCTTGCTCTCAGAGGTCATTCAATAATCGCCCCGGGTGGGCATTGGAGGGAGACGAGGGCGCAATTTGATAAAGCAGATTTCGGATCAATCGTTGGCGGTGGCTTTGTGCTCCCTCTGGGTTTTTGATAAAGTTTGCCAATCAAACGGCGGTCACGACACACACGCACAAAAAGGTGTCACGCGCACTTTTTTGATTCTTTAATTATGAATCGGTGAGGACCGTGTGGCTTTAACGTGAGAGTAATTGTGCATGCGAGAGAGACTACAAAAGTGTGTGAGAGGGAGCGAGGAGGAAAGATGTACGTTTGCATGCATGGAAAGGGGAGGGTGTCCTCTAACAATGGCGTCGCCTCCTCTGATCGCGTGCCAACGTTTTGATGAAGGAAGCTAGCGCATGTCTTTTTCTCCATGATAATCCCCCCTACCGCCACCAAACACACACACGTACGTGCGTGCGCACACTCTCGCAGACACACAAAGTCATGGATTTGTTTGTGCGCACTTCTCTGTGTCAACTCCTTTGACAAGGCTCCGCTACATGACGGAGTGAAGAAAGACTTGGCCCAGCTCCAAGTTGTGTGTGTGTGTGTGTGTGTTTTATACCATAAGAGGAAAGACGCTCAGTGGTGCAAACCCCCACAAACACATCAGCAAACGCCCACCCGCCCACCTAGCCAGCCGCCCTCTGCTTGCACAGAGATATCTCATCTGGGCGCACACGCGGGCCAAAAGTGGGTCTGCACCAGAAGCAGTGATGGAAGAACAGCAAGGGAAATACTGGCAATGGGAATTAGGTGAGGCTGAAGCTATCAAACAAGCTAGTGGGATAGAATTATGAAAAGTCTTGAATATGTTAGCGACATACCCAGTTGTAATCTCAAAGCTGCTAGCGGTCCCCGGTGGAACACTAGCATGATGGTATTCGCCTCATCGGTGCCTCCTTGAGGACCGGCGGCCCACAGCAGTCCCCGCAGAGCTCCGGGACAGCGCAGGTGTCGGGCTAGGCTCAGCGTGGCGGCGGGCTTCACCTCCTCGGCCATCAACGCCACCTTGACGGGCGCCAAGCCCAGGTCAAAGAACATTAACTCGCCGTGTTCAGGTGCCGCCGCCACCGCCAGGGCTCCGGCCGGATGCCAGGCCAAGAGGGTCGGCGGCGCGGGGCAGGAGGTCCGCAGGAAAGCCCCCCGACGCTGGTCGTACAGCACCAGAGACGAGTCGCTGAGGCTGAGGAGGAGCGCGTTTTCGCTGGGGTGGTGGGAACAGGAGACGGCGGGGGAGGGCAACGGGATGCGGGCGGCGGACAGGCGGTGCAGGCGTCCTTTTGCGTACTCGTACACGCAGGCTTTAGCCCAGGACGACTCCCGAGACGCTTGGGGTCCTGCGGGCGCTTCCACGGTCAGCAGCTGGTACGGCTGAAGATGGCTGAAGGTGCAAAGCAGAAGGTCACCTTCTGTCTGCATTGAGCTTAGAACCTGATGGGGAGAGAAGACCAAAGTTAGCGTTTCACGTTAGGATTTCCACTAAAGGCAAATTCAATTTGGTTTCATGTTGAGTCTTTGAAGCCAATGTTGGATTTTGGATTCGGGTGCCATCCACTCAGCAAAAACAGAACCCCGAAGCCTGGTTGGGCCAGAGCCAAGCGTCACGCTGGTAAACAACAAACTGTCAATCAAGGACGCCGATGATAAGCTTTTCATTTTCAACTCAAGGTTAAACAAGCGCAGCTTCTCCCCGAGCGCCAGCGATAAACAAACATCATCTTCAAACATCCTCGGCGGGGCGACCGACGACCGCAAACGACGAGTCTCGCTCAACGCGATCCAATTGGAAAAGGCTTGACGATTGAAAACGAGGCATTCTGGATCACAACCAGCTGCCGGGTGAGCGGCTCAACAGTTGCGCAGTCACACGGCGGAGCTTCGCGGGGCGCATCTTGGTCTTTTCAGGGGCGGGGGATTTAAGAATGAGGCCCGCGCTGAGCGTGGCGGCTTTGGCTAAAGCACACCGTTTCATTTTGCCGTGTGGACAGAAAGACGGATCGCCTGCCTGCCTGCATGGCAGTTTGGTTTTTCTTTTGGCACCCATCGCTAAAAAGATACTTAGAGGGCTTGATTTGGACTGGTCTATGATATGAAGACACTCCTGAAAGTTTTTTTTTCTGCTTGAATCCAATGCTAGGGTTTCAAAAACCTCCCCCAAGAGCTTCAGAGAGCACCTGAGTGTCGACGAAGGCGTAGAGGACAGAGATGCAAAATGGACGAGGAAAAACAGAAGGAGACAGGACAGCCAGGCCCCCGCTAAGTAGCTTTTCTCCTGCTTATTGGTTTCAGTGACTGCTCAAAACTATTCTTCCCTATTCTCCCTCGCTCTTCCTCTCTCGCTGGCTGGCACAATTCAAACCCCCCCCCCCCGTTCCGCACACCCCACCTCGGACCCCCCTCCGCAGCGTGAAAGATAAAGCGGACGGGCCCAAACTGTGTGGCTGGCCCTTGTTCACAGCAGTGGCCTTTTGAAGCCAATTTTCCAGCTCACGGAGCAGAGAAAGACGAAGAGAGACGGACGGGGCTGCGGCGATGGAGGCACTCGGAGGAGAGTTGAGGGATGATGGGATGGGCGGGGAAGAGAAAGGAGGGGGGGGATTCTGGAGGGTGGGAATGGGAAGTTTTACGAAGGGACACTCGGGTTAGAGACTACGTCGATGTTATCTTCAAATATGTAGAATACGTTTCAAAAGACAACTCTTAATATTTTGGAAAAACAATAAATGCGACGTGCTGGAGGAATGGAAAAAAACTCCCCCCCCCCCCCCCCCTTCCTCTGAACTAATTGTTTTCATTTAAGGTGGGTCGTCGTTTCTTGTTGCGCCACCACGCAGTGCAGCGTCAAAGTAAATAGTAATTAAAAACGGCAAATAGAGATCAAGCAAGTGCAGGGAAAGTGTTTGGCGACAGATAACTGGAGGGGGGGGGGAATAAAAGTACAAACACGCGCGTGTGTCGGGAAGAAAACATTCATCTGATGTTTACATTTCATTAGGAATAATACAGCGTGTGTGTGTGTGTGTGTGTGTGTCTTGGTAGGATTGCTGATGAGAGGCGTGAAGGACCATTAAAAATATTTGCAGCTGCTTAAGGGAAATCATTTGAGCATTTTGGACAATTTAGGCTGATTAATCCATTGAATCAGATGATATTGACTATTTTAAAATGGTTCATTATTGCCATTTTTCTACAATAAAACATAATCCTAAAATAACACTGTCATTCAAACACCCTCAAAAAAATCCACCAAAAAATTGGCGGTTTTTTTTTTTGCTCTTGTAATGTTAAACAAATACTAAAGGACAAGTATTATTAAAAAAAATATATATATATTCTGCATGTAATTTAAATCTTTAGTGTTGTAATTGTTGATACCTATATTTTTTTAAATTTTTTTTTTAAATTATTAAGCCAATTAATCGCTTAGCGGAATTTTACCCCGCCAAATATCGGTGCGAATAAAAAATGTTGCTAACTTAGCACGCTACTGTGATCACTGTGCAGGGAGAAGGACTATGAATAAAGACCACATAGGGGATGAAATCAGACTTTTACAAATGCTGAGAGACTGGCTAGAAAATGGGTTTAGCGCAGCAGATAGCGTGGCGGACAAAAGGGAAACATATTTGCGAGCTGGGAGCGATTCAAGTTGCTGGCGTAAACTGCTCGCTTCATTTCACGCTGCGCATCTGAGAAAAAAACTGACAACAAACGCTTTCATTAGATGCAGAAGAGGGGCCGCTGTGTTCTGGAAGGAGGGTGGGGGGGATACACGGCAAAGAGGTGAAGGAGTGTGATAAAAAAATAAAATAGATAAAGAGGCGACTCGCAGCATCTGCTTTTGATGATTTCAATATTCATGTGTTGATTGGTAACGCTCGTCCTCGCTCTCGCCTCCATGAAGTGAATATTTAAGAGCGAGCGGCGCCGAGTTAAGCCCCTCGTCGGTAATTTAGGATCTTTCATGGTTTTTTTTTTTTTTTTTTTGCTTTTTTTTTGTGGGCACGGGGCCAACTGGCTGATGGGGAGGGGTCTTGCCAGAGGCCGGGAGCATGCGGGGAGGATGCTGCGTGTGGGCGTCGCGCTTCACGCCGCAGCGCCGGCTTAGCCGCTGCTCCTGCATATTCAAGGCGCGGAGGTGCGACGAGCGAGGTGCCACCCTATAGGTGACGAACATGCCGACACCCACGCGACACGCGATTGCGCGCCAAAACAGCGCCGTTGTGTTTGTGTGCTCTTACAGTGTACCCACAAAAAAAAAACAAAAAAAAAAAACAACACCAACGGCACTGAAAGGAAACAACATGTTCATTTTTGGGGGATATGTCTGTTATCCAGACAGCATTCACTCTCGTCTGCAAATTTGAATACCTATTCTGATGCAGTGCCTAAATTTGGATATAAAAAGTCTACACACCCCTGGCTCAAATGCCAATCTTAAAAAAAGAGACTATTTCCACCACTTTTAATCTGTGCAACTCAATCATTTTTGTTTTACTGTTCCCTTAAGGGGAAGTAAAAACAAATAACCGAGACAATGCGTTTGCACAAGTGTGCACACCCTGGAAATATGGCCAATAACATTTAATCTCATGTGAAATGGGAGTCAGTAGGCACCTGTCACCATTTTAATAAAGTTCAGCTGTTCTAAGAGACTGTTCCGTGCATAATTTGCTTTCTGATTGGTTAAAGAAACTTCTAGCTTCATCAGCCAGCACTATTGATTCTGAAGACCCTGGGTAGATAATAGTGACGTGGCAACGCATCCATCTATTCGCTACACGGCTAATCCTGTTTAGGGTCACATGGTACTGGAACCTATCCCAGTTGGGCAAAAGGCGGACGACACCCTGAACTGGTAAATCAATTGCAGGACGGCTTATATATTATTCCGTATTATTTTTAAAAATCAGAGTGGCTATTGTTGTCACCTTGAGACCTTCAGAGGGCAAGCAGCTGAGCAGCACCAGGTCGTTCCCGTGCATATTTTTGGAGGACCAGGACCACAGCTCACGGTCGGGGCTCGTGGACCTCCACCACAACAGTGCCGTGTCCTCCGTACAATTAAGAGCCACGCCTTGGTGGAGGCGACACGCCCACCCTGCCACCTCCGTGCTCATCACCTGGGCCAAGACACAAATAAAAAATATGACAGCAATTGAATCGCCCAGCTCCTGGTATGCGCATTGCTTGCAACATACGCAAAAATCCCACCTCCCCCCCACCCCACCCTCTCCACACTAGATGGCCACGTTGCCCTGGTTCAGTGGGCTAAGCTGGAGGGGAGTCGAGGGAGGGCGGGAGGGCTAAACTAATCCGGCCCGGCAGAAAAGTGCTTTCTGATTATTGCTGACCAGCAAACGCTAGAAAATATATAAAATACATATATATATCTAGCAAGAGATGAGAGGATGTGTGCGCAGGGTAGATATAGTGTGTTATTATTAACCCGATGATTCCCCCCCCACACACACACCATTTTCCCAATCTGTCAGTGATCTTCCATTCAGCGGTTTTGGGCAACACTTTGTTCCCTTTATCATCTGCTTGGCTGCCATCATTCTCATTCAGCCTCAACACACATGGACCACTGAACCTCAGATCTTACTCTACTATACTAAAACATTTTTTTTTTCCCATAAACAAATGTTGGTTTATGGAATGTTTTTTTTTTTTTTTTAAACATCCTGCTTCTGATTTCACAAGTGACTGCTCTTCTCTTTGACCCGAAACCTCTCATTGATCTGAAAAATTCAATTTATTCTACCTTTCTTTTCCCCCGCTCTCTCGCTCCACTGTGTGTGCTTATCTTTTTGATGTGTCCTTCGTTCATTCACTCAAACAAGCTTTAGTTCACTTCCTTTAAGCTAATTGTCTCCCACAGCCCTTTTTCTTCATCGCTGGCTACGTGTGTCCTGGCTCGCGGATACAAACAAAGGTTATACGGAGGAGTGTGTTTATGAACGAGCATTAGCACCTAAACTATGCCAGTAAAACGTGTGTGACATTTTGAGATGATTTACCAAGTTAGGTGAGGCTTTGTTCCCCTATAACCAAAAGTGCCAGGAGAGCTAATTATCATCTGGAGCGTGGCGGACCTTCCTGAAAAATATGCACTTCACTATAAATTAGCTTGACAGAACAAAAGCCGACATTAATAATGGAAGATGAAAAATAACCTGAGAAAATGCAAGTAAAGAGGATGAGCGAATGACAGCCAAGTGATTTTTGGAGGGTCCTCAGGCGTGAAAATCCAAAAAGGCATTTATAGGAAAAATATTGTGGCTCTTTCTCGGCGCTAGGGGCTTTCGCCAAATTTTAATTAAAATGATAAATAAGTTACATTTAAATACTCAATTTGAAATCATAAACTGAAATTCACATTGAAAAAAATGTAATTAAAAAATTCAGATTCAAATTAAAGATCAACATTGGAATCACGATTAAAAAATAAAATTCAAAATCGGAAGTATCGTTTTCGTTACTATGGTGATCGGGGGCATAGCTCGGAGGTTCCAACGAGGCAAGCATTATTTACATTTCATCACCAAACTGCCAAATTTGTCAATTTGAGGACCCGCAAATGTAGAAGTGCATCCAGCGGACACAGCTCCATTGCCGTACCTTGATTGTGGCGGGCGAGAGCTTGCCCGCATCCCTGCCAGCCTTGGGGGAGGAGTCCTGGATTTTCTTGTCGAGGAAGATGGCGGTTACTTGGCTCTGCTTCGGGAAGGACAGCACAAACACCCTGTCGCCCAACACCGCTGACAACAAAAGAAAACAAAAAGAATGTTTATGCATTACGTGTCAGTGTACCGATACTTTTGTCCATTTATGCAGTACCACTTTTGGCCACTAGATCTTCATCCCACTCATATTCCTGGCTTTCCTCCCTTTTCCCCCCACTTCTTGAATTCTACTTCCGCCTCCCTTTTCCGTTCCGCAAGCTCCGAGGCTTTTTTATGTTTTTTATTACTTTGCGTGGAAAACGCACTGAATCCTGTTCAACTCTTCAGGAGCCGCATGGAAACGCTGATTAGCAATTAAGACCCCCCCCCCCTCACACACACACACACACACCTCCACCACCCCACCTAAACACCCCCACTCTCCTTCAAATTAATCTGTTTATGAAAGCAATTAAACGGTAAAGGATGGGAGTTTTGGAGGGGGGGGGGGGGGGGGGGGGGGGCTGTAACACATGTCTCTCAGATATGCTGCTTTGAGTTGAATGAGTAAGGCTGCACCCCGAGATTTGGAAATCTAACCCACAATTAACCACGCTGCGTATGTGTGTGTGTATTTATACACACAAGGGGCGCTGCTATGATTACACTTCAAATGAATTTCAAATTAATATGCAAATATTCCAAAAGGATATGGCGGAAGGGGGGGGGGGGCTTGAAGAAGCGAGCGACGTAAACCAGGTCAACCACCACCCGACTGTCCCTGTATGCCCAAATTTAGGATTACGGAGCATTTGTACACTCAAAATGGCCTCCGGGTTTAAACGCCATCAGAGCACAGACAGTTACAAGTCGAGCGATGGCTTTTGGACATAACGGTTAATGCAGTATACTAAGCATCTTTGTGATAGATTAAAGGCAAATCAAGTTAAATGCAGTTTAGTATTGATCTCGACGGGTGTCTATAAACGGGATTAGGATTAATCCCATTGGTTCCCAAATGAAAGAGAGGATATGAGAGCAGACTGCGCATCCAATGTGAGACCAGGTGGCTGTTGTGGATTTAAGAGTCCAGACGGGCGTGATTAAATGCACACGCTTAAAGCCGACATGCACATACGTAAGGCGGCCATGTTTGCAAAAATCAACATATGCTGACACACTCGCGTATGCAAAACATGCAAATTTTCCTCGGAATATTACAGCTTTATTTACATAGTGTATCTTTCTGCTAAAAAGGAAAACTTTATTCTAATATTAAAATATTATTCCTAAAAAAGACCACAAAAATTACTTAATATTGAGTCTTTTTTTAAAATAATTGAATCCAATAATATTTTTTTTTCTTGAAATTTTTGGTTTAAATATACTTTCTCTTAAAAAATATGACTTCATTCTTAGAATTTTGTAATTTTCCCTGATACAAACAAAATTTTATTACATGTTTTCTTCTTAGAAAAATACAACCTTATTCCAATAATAGTGTGTCTTGTTTCTTGAAAACATAATTTCATTACAAAATGAGACATTATTATCATACTATAAGATTTGTGGTCAAATAAAACTATTCTGAGAAATTAGGTCTTTTTTAGGAATAATAAATTTACCCTACTATAATATGATTGTATTCTTGCAAATGTATGCACCCCCCCAAAAAAAATACATATATAAAAACAAAACACAAAATTCCACAAGGCACATTCGTTCCCAAATGAAGACGAGGATATAAGAGCAGACTGAGCATCCAAAACGGGACCAGGTGGCTGATTTGGTATTAAGCGTCCAGACTGATATGATCCTCCACCTACTTACACACACACACACACACACGCACACACATGTACAAAAAACAGCCATGTTTGCAAAAAAAAAAAATCAACAAACGCAAACAGACACGCATATGTCATAAATGCACGCACTCACCCCCTGCGAGCATAAACAAACTTTATACAAGTTCACACACAGACATACACACGAATGCACAACACACACACACACGCACGCACACACTGGAAGGCACATCCCCCCGTAAATCCATTTAATTCCATCTCTTGAGCAGCGTGTTGACATAAGAGGCCAATGGGCTTAGCCAAAGCACATTTAAAACACCAGTAAATGAAACCGACTATGAAAAATCACTTAAGGACGCTTAATCGCGGCACACACGGGCGGCTCGTCAGCCAAAAAGGACGGCGCTAATGCTTTGATGGCGCAAACATATGTAATCTAGCCCTCGGTGTGATGCAACGGAAATACGGCCGCAGAGAACGCGGACAAAGTTTAAGAAAGGAGAATAATCCGGCATTGTTACGCCACGGAGGCATAAAAGAGGACCTGGCTGGAACAGAGTGGCTCTTGCGAACAAGTCTGGTGTTTAGCTTAATCCGTCCGGTGCAGAAACGGGATTATCGTCCGCATTCACAACCTAAAAAGGTTCGTTTCTATTGCAGGTTGAAACAAAAAGGGCAGCTGGCAAATGGTGAACTGAATAAAGACACAAAGAAAGCGGCAACATTAAAACCTACAATTTGTTTCTTAAACAATTTTTGGCATATGGTGTAAAAAAATAAAAAACACAGCCATTCTCACATTGCCTGTTTTTTTGTGCTCTCCGTTTGTACGGCTCAAACAACACACACACGCAACTACAGTGTAAATTGTGTGTCTTAATTTCGCGTGGCACGTGTACTCCAGAGTGTTCCTGCTCTGATTACCTAAGCGGGCTCATTTAAGCGGTGACAGATGTGAGGAGAGCTTCTAACGTGCTACACACCCACACAATCCCCACCATCAAATCCCCCCTCTAGAACTCGCCCGCCCTCTCTGGTACAAGCATTACGCTAATAATTAGCGCCTCGGAGGCTTTGAATGGAGCGCGGCGGGAGGTCGCCGGCCGTCTGCGTACCTGTGGGCCCCGAGTGCGTGGAACTGTAAACGTGACGCGTGTGTTTCTTTAAAGTGAGCGAACGAGCGACAAACAGTTGTTGCAAAAGAAAGCTTTCATTACACGTGAGGTGTGTGTGTGTGTGTGTGCGCCTTTATCGGGCGTCTTGAGACCAAGCGGGGAGGCCATGTTATGAACAAATAATTGATACGGAAAGAAAGAAATAATTAGCAGATTTGGGCTGCCGCTTATTCTCTGCTGAGCGAGGGCGTGTGGTGAGGGAGGGGAGGGCGAATGGGTTGCTTAGGTAAAGATTGTGGGGGAGAGAGAGGTGGGACCCCCTGGAGGGAGACGCAATGGAGGAAAAACACTGATGGATGCTCTTAAGGGAAGGCCCCTGGACGCACAACACAAAAGGATTTGCCCGCAATTAGCTTGCAGAGTCGGCTTGCTCACCTGTGGCACCTGTAATGCGTGTGTGTGTGTGTGGTAATAAATGGCCGTGTTTCAAATTGTACATCTGTGTCGGGAACAATTATTGCAACGCTTTTAAATCCTAAAATGACATCATGGCACAAGTGAGCTCATTTGCGATTGTCGTACCATCGCTCACGGTGTTGCCTGGCAGTCGTCCCACCAACGCTCGGTCGATGCACACTTGCTCGAGTTGGGGTCCGCTGAGGGTCAAGGTTACCAGTATGCCACTGCTAAGTAGAAGCTACACACAAGAAGAAAAAAAAAAAAAAACACAAAGTAGACACATTAGAGGGGGGAATGCACACTGGGGAGAACAGCAAAGGAGCACATTGAGCAAACTGTAGTGAAGCTGCTAATTTGTGGCCTGCTCTGGGAGGACCAAGTGGATGTGTGTGTGTGTGTACCTGGCAATATTGTGTGTTCCTCCATCTGGTGTGAACGCAGGTGTTGGTCTGTAACAGTTCCTGAATGAGCGAACAATAGAAGACAAACATGTCGCAATCAGTTGGTGTCCGCGCCAAAAAAAAAAAAAAAAAAAAAGGGGTCACAACAAACCATGTGACTTTTTCTTAAGAATTATTAGAATATAAAGAGGAAGAATATTGTTTGGTTAAAATGCAGAAATGAAAATAATCCAGAAACGTCTTGCCTTGGAATAAAAAATGGCTGACCTCAAATTCAGTCTTAGGCCTGGGTTCTTTTTGTCCCTACCCAATTTCATGTTGTGTGGTAAAACTTTCCCCATCATTCAAGTTTTGGATGATCATGTTTAGGAAAATCGTTCTTACGAGTGGAGAAATATATTTGAACCCACTTATGTGCATCCATTGTGCAGGTGGTACACGTAAGCGGACACTTGCCAACACAGGTACTGCTGCTTGCTCTCACTGTGTTGCGTGTGGATATAATGGCAGTCATTCCTGCCACATTCCAAACCCTGCTGGGGTGATTGGCTGGGTGGAGAAGGAGCAGAGGGATGGGGCGTGGAAGTAAACTGGGTGTTTCTGGTTCCAGACAATAGTTACGAGTGAGCAGTGCGTGTGCATGTGTGTGTGTGTGTGTAGCCGCAGACAGGTTCCAGCAAACAAAGCCAGGTCTGTACTAGTGCCCCAAGTACAGGGGCGAGGGTTGTTGGGGCGAATGAGGGGAGAGGAAGGAAAAGGAGGAGGAAGAGAAGAAGGGAGGAAGGGGAAGGGATGAGGGGGAGAGCCAGCGGGTCCCCCTGATCCCCTCAAATATCCCCCTCGATGACAGAGCTGGGCCAAAAGAGAAGTGATGAGAGAGGAGCGGGGAGGCAAGAGAACAAACGAGAGCGACGGCGAGAGTGAAGGGGCAGAGGTAGCGCAGAGAGAGAATGCCCCTATTTGTTAATCAATCAAGCGTTTCGGAAAGGGAAAACTCGGAAAATCCCCAGAGGGAGGTCGACGACGGCCGGGGGGGGGGCACCTCCAGCTCCTTCAGCGAATCGCGGAGCTTCTCCGGACGGCGATTGGCGGGGGTCCACGAGTAGCCTCGAGCTAGAAGACAAAACGATGCCGGAGATCATGTGACTTGAACTTTTTAACAAGTAGAAACTGGAGAGAGGGAGGGAGGGACGGGGGAAAAAAAAAAAAAAGGGGGCAAGAATGCAAACAAAATCCAGACGTATTTAGGCTGAGTGTGACAGGGGGTCAACGTGGTGAATAAAAGGTGGTGACAACACAACCATGCGCAGGAAAGACGGAAGTGATGCTAATTATGTTCTGGAAAACGAGAATAACGAGGAGCAGTCATTAAATGATGCCCGTCTATCATCTCAGCTTGCTTTTTTTGCGGTTCGAGAGATTGGACGGGGACGGAGAGATGGACTAGATGGATCTAGACATACTCACAGAATGAGCTGATAAACATTCTATGGTGACGTGTTCAAAAATAATTTTGCTCGGCGAACCTCATGCTGCATCACACGATAAAAACATTTGTTCAGTTATCACGACTCCGCCGTGATTAGCGCCGTTAAGAGTATGTTGATCTGCAAAAGCAATGTTTTAAAGCACAATACTAGAATAAAGTGGTTTTCCATTACTGCGGCGCCGTCCCCAGAGCAGCCAGCGGAAGCGTTAAGTCGTCCGCTTTCAGCCCGGAGTAGCCGAACGTCCTTTCAAAAAAAAAAAACGGTTCCTCGAGGAGAAGCGCGCACTTAATTGTGGCGCACTCAAGTTATCTCCCCGGCGCAACCTCTCGCTCGGCGCGGCGCGTATCGCCGCGTGTGCAAAAGGCCTCCTTCATGTTGCTTTCTGCATCTCTGGTGGCCACGCGGCGAGAGGAAACAGAAGACATAATTGAATTTGAGCATCTGCTGGCGGACGCGTATAAACGACCTCAGCTTCAATGGCGGGGGACGGGAGGGGGGGGTGTTGCTTTTAATGGGGTGCAATATCTGGAAAATAAAAATGAAGGTTTTTCATTAAGAAAGGGTGTGAGGAGGAGGTAAACAGTATGTAAATGCAGGACGGGGGGGGGGGGGGGGGGGGGGGGGGGGGAGTGTTTGTCTCCTGATAAGGGTGTTTGTATTCAACGACTGGGTGAGTGGGTGCGTGAGAATACAAGGAAGTGATTCGCCCAAGATGTTAATAATTGCAGATTGGGAAAAAATGTGAATTGACTGTACCTTCAGTGAAGTAGATTTTCTCATTGAAATAGTGATGCTCCTGGTGATTGGCTGCAAAGGGGGGGGAAATGTTTCAATGGCAAATCTTTAAAATGATTGTTAAACTTTGACAAGTTCCGCCCACGTAGACAAAAAGAAAATAAAAATCTCCCATCAAAGTAGAATGAATTGGATCAAAATGGCTCCTGTTCAATTTTAGGGTCATTAAGATTTTTTTTCAGGAATGAACACCAAATTTCGCTCATTGAACGCTCCAACCTCAAAATGTTTCGAATCAAGATGGAAAACTTTTTCTAAGTTCTACTAAGTTTTTCACCGGGTCAAGTTGCGGACTCATTAAACAATTTTTTTTTCCCACCACAATACACCAGCTTTCGAAAATGTCCGAGTTTTCCTGCCCTGTGAGGCCCTCAAAAAGGTGATTCGGATTCATTCGTTCATTACCAACAATGCAGCTTAAACACCAACATAAATCTGGGGGGGGGCCAGTTTTGGCAAAGCGCGCCGCACGAAAGCGGCGCCTCTCGCCCGGGTCGCAGCCAGCAAGACGGTGGTGGGCTCTCCAGTTGGAACACCTCCTGGATAAGTAGTATTAATCAGATAAGGAGGTGGGGTGGGTAGGGGAGGGGGCGGGCAGGCCCAGACACAGGCACCTGCTCAAGGCAAGGGCTTGACGAGTGTAGGGGGGTGGGCTGCTGGGTTATTTGGCTGCAGGGGACCCCCGAGGCGCTCCATTGAGCCTGGGCCTCCCTCTAGTGGGCGTGAGGCGCTTGACTGTCCAATCCACAAAAACAGCTCTGGCCAGTGTCGGATGAAATGATGACTTTAATCATCCTTTCGTGGGACAGCAAGGCGGCATTTAGAAACGATTTTGTTTAACTACAGGTAAGTGGGTTAGGTGTCATCTGAATTTGGCATTAGCGAAACATTTAAGAACCTGAAATATTTGATTGCACTCGATGGCTATCGTTACAATCCCATGTGGAAATGTCGCAATACGTTTGGATGCTGACTCCTCCTCCTCCTCCTCCTCCTCCTCCCTGCACTGTGATATCAAACCACACTTTCATAATCCTCCAAATGAAAGGATTTGGAGGCAGAGCATCGTTCCTCCATTGAAGATTGGAAGCGGCTATTCAAACGCGAGAAAGAAAGCAAACGCATCGCTATTGAAAAGGAAACTAAAAATAAAACATGGCGATGGCGAGGAAAGGGAGGAAGCCCAAATCTGCTTCGGACTTCGGCCTGAGGCGATACAAGGCCGGCCCCGCATGGGCGGAGGCCGGAGGGGCCTATTGCTATGAGATCTAGGACAAAGTCAACAGTTTAGCTCTCCTATCGCTTTGTGGCAGGACCCCGGGTCAACAGCGTCAACGCCAGGCCGGGCTTCATCATCATAACACCGATGGGTGCACGTTTTCGTATGTAAATCCCACATGCTAACACAGCCTCGATGTGTACAAAAATGATCAAAGATGACCCCCACCCAAAAAAAAAGCATATAAGTCTTGTGTGTGTTGACATCTTACGTGCACACAAATACAACTTATCTGAAACGCAAACACAGAGGCAATATAAACACTATTTACCTGGCTCTGCTTTATCGTGGTACTGATACGTGCCAATATCCGTGTCTGCGGGGCGAGAGAGAGAGAGAGGGAGGGAGAGAGAGAGGGAGAGATGAGTATTGTGCTGTCGGGGTAGAAAAAAAAAAAAAAAAAAAATCACACAAGACAAATCAGCAATTTTTGCACCGTGGGATAAACAATCGCTATCAGCCACTGGCCTGTCCCGTCTGCCAGCGCCGTGCTTTAGATAAGACCACTGGAGGGAGGTGAGAGGAGGAAGGAGGGGGGGGGTGGAGGATTGAAGGGGTCCAAGCCAGAATGGAAACGGGTAGATGATGGGGGGGGGGGTTAATAAAGACAAGTGTGCCCATTTTGGCCCATCTGAGAGACTCAAACTGACACGTAGACATTAAAAATAGACACACACACACAAAAACACGCGAGCTGAAAAACACACACGTATAAACCGGACAAATTGCTGAGGTGTGCATTTTTCTGACGTTATTCCGGCAGGCCCCAAAAGTCGCACGACGCATCATTTTTTTTATCACGCCGCCACTTTTGCTGCTGAGGTCATCCTAATAAAACAGGAAGCAAACGCACAGGTCACCTTTAATTTCTCGTAACAAAGCCAAAACTATTTTGTCAATCTACAAATATCACTATTCTGCTACTTAGTGTGAAACTTTTTCTTATTAAATTTAATGTATCGGCATTGTGAGCACGGGCGCGTGTTAAAAATCTACACAGCGTTTGTTTTTTTTGTTTGTTAAGGCGGACGTTGACAGGAAGGTGTGTCACGACTCAGCGATCAGGCTTCTTTGCTGAGATTTATCCCGGCACGTTTTTGTAAGATAGAAGGTTTAAAAAAAAAAACACCAAACAAATATGGCAGTGTAAGACGGGATACACACGGAACACAGTTAAATTCACACATCGTCATACATGAAGGGGGGAGGGGGTGAGACACTATCTTCCGCTAGAGTCCAGCAGACTGTGAAGGACGGAATGGAAGGGACGGAAAACAAGAAAACGTTGAAGCGGAGCGTGGGGAGGAGATGGGCAGATATGCGGCGAGCGTGGAAACGGACAAAAATGTCAAGCGAGAGGTCGCTATCGGATGTTTATTGTGCGCTTATGAGAAAGGTAAACTATCAATGTGGACTTAATGTGTTTTCACTCAATGTCATATGTAATAGTCAAAAGTTTATATATCTGACCAAATTAAAGAACGTTTTGACAATGGTATGTCTTCAAAATGCCTACGTGTGTGTGTACGTGTGGTCTTCACAACAAGCACTTTTTCCCCTCGTCAAAATCCCCGCAGTCACGCTAAACAATTAAAACCGTCATCGACGAACAATCGAGCGCTGTAAAAGCAACGCGAGGAACTTCAAGTGACGACAAAGAAGGCAACAACGAGCGGCGCCGACCCGGGTGTTGACTGAAAACGCCTCTCTGTTCACGTCCGATGGAGAGCAAACAAAGTGAGCGTTGACAGGCCGCGGCAGAGTCGGGCGCCGAGCGGAGCGGAGAATCGGCAAGTGTACCTTGGACTTGGAGGGAGCTCTTGGTGGACCACAAGTGGAGCTCAGCCAGGCAGAACGCCATCTGACGGACAGGTGTGAGCTGACTCTGCTCAGAATGAAAACAACGGGAAAAAGGACAGAAGATGGGGAAGGGTCAAACATGCTTGCAGACACCCAATTTTTTTTTTTTTTTTTGGGTGGAGTTCATAGCGGCAGAAAAAAAAGTGACCTGCGGCTATTGTTGTGGTATTTTCACACGCGCACGTGGAATGCTGTTGGCTTTGTTTGAGCTGTCATTCCTCAAGTGCGCGTCCGTCACTGCACGCCGGTGATGCGTGAACGATTGGGGCGTGGGTTTTGACCACCTCCCAACGTCAGCCCGAGTTCACGAGTCGAAGTGGGCTTGTCTCTCGTTTTCGTCCCGTTTTGCTTCCATTCGGGAACTACGTTGAGCCTTTTGTTGTAGTACCAACACTGACCTGTAAGAGGCAGCGTAGTGCCACAGAGGATCCTGACTGTCGGAAAATAGAACGACCGTGATTACCGTTTTCCAAGCAACGGAATTTGCTGAACTTATCGGAATGTGTGTAGCCTGAGTTGTATGTTCGAATTTTGTGGGTGTAAAAAAAAAACATATTTGGCACATGTGAAAAAACACAGAGTCAAAGGCAAGGCAGTTATATTGCAGCGTCGGCTTCTCTTTCTGATTTCCTCTCTGAGGAGTCGCTCTTATCTGCCGCACATACTCCTCCTGGTGCGGCGGCGGCAGGAGTGTGTGGAATATCTCATTTTGCTGCCCAAACCCCTCAAACTACAAGTCCCAACAAAAAATACGGCCAGATAACATGAGGTACCGTGGAAACGCTGCGGCTAGCATGGCGCGGCGGAACGACTTTAGCGACATAAGAGGATTCTTCTCTCTTTCTCCTAAATGGCTTTTTTTTTTTTTTTAGAAGGCATCAGCCATTTTTTTGGGGGTGGGACTACTGTCAGATAGCTTTCGTTTAGTTATTGCACGCCTGGTAGAGTCAAAGAAAAGTTTGATACCTGTTCAACCTTTGCAGGTAGAATATAGGTGAGGGGAGGGGGTGAGTGGATTCGTCTTTACATTGTCAAGAAGCTGCTTTCACATCAAAGGAGGGTTGGTGGAGTAATTTGGGGGCTCTTCTTTCAAAGAAAATCGGACCTTGTCTGGTGTCTGCGTCTTCTGTGCTCTGTATTGACGTTGCGCCTCTGGGTGGTCGCATTTTTGTCAATGCGTGCGTCACAGAGTAAATGTTTGCGATCTCGAGGGGGTTCATAAAATACGTTATGAATGTGCATATTTCAAGTCAGGATGGGAACTTGGGAAGCAGCGTGCTCAAAGGCAGCAATGAGTTTCTTAAAGGTGAAGAAGAAAAAAAAAATACAATGCCAAGAGGTTATCTGGCTTTTAAGCAGCGGAAATTAAGACAAGAGATGCGTCAGATAAGCGAAATGGGGTTTTGTGGAATGAATAATTTGCAAAGGTGATGTGGCGATTACCTCGAGGTGTGCACTCAGGCTTTCACGGCGTACACGTGGAGCTGCAGGCGGCGTAAGTGGAAGGCCCTGGAACGAAAGAAACGCTTTGCTTTGACATCTTAAGAATTCTTTCTCATTCTCGCTGTCATGTGTGACCAAAACGAGACTGCGGTCGCCGCCCAAAAAAAAAAAACGTGACTGACATACACGCTGCGGCAAAGCGGCGCCAGGGAGCGGGCCTAGAGTCTTTCAGTCTCGCGGGATCCCATTCAGAATAGAAATGATGGACAGGTAGAACAAAAAGGTAATACGGCTCGGGCGAGGTGACAGCTACATTCGTGTGTGTTTTACACGACACGTCAATCGGCGGCAGAGGGGAAACTACCCTGACGTGGCCTCGGGGCAAGTCGAGAGCGGGAGTATGAGGAGTGTACGTATGGGAAGAGGTTACTCGCTGAAAGTCGCATTCCAGGTTCAAGGGGCATGCAGAGGTGAAGAGTTCAGATGTCAAAAGTGAGCTTTCGGGGTTGGCCAAATTGTTTTGTTTATTAGGTCAGAAGGTTGCATAAATGGACAAGTCGCCTTTGGCTTGTTGAAAAGGTGACAATTGTGTCGATCATATGCAGAGCTTGTCGACAAAAAAAAAAAAAAAAAAAAAAAGAATTAATATGTTGTATTTAACTGATGGAATTTTTCATTTTTCTTGAAAATTTTCACACAAGAAAAATAAAATCTGTTAAAATTATTAACAATGTCCATCAATAGAGTCAAATAAAATATATCAATTTTGAAAAAAATAATATAAGTATAATACATGCTAAGATAGTTTCTGTATGTGTATTTAGCATTTATTGCCATATTGTAACATTTAGTCAAAATTAAAAATTATTACAAATATATATTACAAAAATGAAGCAAAATACAATAAGATTGTCATGATCCATTTTAAACAAATGGAGAAAAAGTTATTATTTTCTAGTCATACACTATTTGAATATTTTGTGATTTTTCTCATGAGGTTTTTAAAATTTTATCTGAAATTCAAACAAAAAATACCGTTCTTTGGGGATTTTTCTAAAAAATAAAAGGTTTCTGCAATATTGATGTTTTACGCTAACCTTCTACCTACAATTGACCTTTTCTTTGCTCTCTGCTCCTGTAATGTGTTTCCCTGCCAATAAAGGGATTATCTCACGAATTTGACTAATTCACCCAAAAGCAGGACTCAAAGTGCAAAGTCCAAACACCTTTAAACATGATCTTGTGGCCTGAGTGAGCAAAGAAAAGCGGAGGAGGGAGGAGGATGCCGCGGAGATGAGAGGAGGCCTTTCTAAGCACAAGTGTAAACGTCATTAGAGGAGCTAATGGAGGGAGGAAGGTGGGAAAAAAGGGAAACTCACTCCAGCAGAGGTATTTACCCAACGCCTGGAGCAGAAAGGCAAACAGCCTCAGTAATGACTGAGAAAGAAAAAAAAAAAAGGTGTGTAGATAATGATGGAGAGGAAGCAAAAGTGAGGACGACATCCCGCTTGATTATGCCTTCAACGTTATTTCGAACCCATCCAAATCTTTCTAAACATTTACACGCTGGGGCAGTAACGCTTGTCGCTCCCTCCTGTTCCGCTAATAGGCCTAATCCCGCCAAGCGTTTGGCTAAAAGCTCCCGTGTATCTGCTCCTGCGGCGACGCGCAAGGGCATGAAAGGCAATACTATTTCCACGGCAGCTGCACAATTGCCCGGCCGGCCGGCTTCAAAGGGAACCCGGGCCAAGATGCGCCGCGGCGGTGCCGCTACCCTGTCGCCGTCGAGGTGACACGTGTCACGCTGAGGTTTTGTTTACGCTCTTTTTTTCTGCTCCTAAAGCCGGTTGCTGTCCCGCCGTTCGTCCCTCACCTAATGACCGCGAACTAGTCACATTCAGAATATAGTACCGGAACATATACCGGATCTTAATGCAGTCAACTTTTCAACCTGTCAAAAGCTCGTTGACGTCCTTTCAAAGTTGCCGTCGGGCTGACGGAGTGGCCGCCGACCCCGGTAGAAAGGAAAGGTCACGCCGAACGTCCCCTAGACTTCTTAACGGTCTTATTCAGCCGTCACGCGTTCACACACGGGTTGTCTGTCACCTCCCGGACGAGGCCGTGACACCTCGGACACACCTCGGCGGGCTTTCTGTCTCGCTCCACCTGTGACAGGTTGATACGACGGCGAGTCGATGGCACTCGGAGCAAAAGGGCTCGCGTCTGCGACCTCTGAGATGGATTCCGGTGTCGCTATCGCCCTCTCAAACCTCCGACTGAGGCATTCTGCCATCTACAAGTAAATAATCTTTTCCCCTACCTTGTCTACTCCCAGCAGTGACCTGGCAGATGTCAATCATACTTAACTAAAGTGCATCAAGTACCAAAAACAAACAACAAACATTCTGGATCCAAAATGGCATCTGGGTTTCCTCTAATTTCAACAACTGACTTTTTCCTTGGCAGATCGTCCAAATGATTATCAAACTTTGACCTCATTCTTCACCCATTTCAACTGATGCAGGCGAAAAAAAAATCTTGCAATTTAGCGTGACCCAACTGTCTAGTTTAACTGCTTTGTTGCTGTTTTTTTTTAGATCTGGAATTCACCCAAAACGGTCCTGAACTTCCTGTTCACTTTTGGACACGGGGCCTTGTTAAATATCCTTCCATAATCCACCTTTTTTTTTTTTTTGTCAAACAGTCAAATCTAAGAATACCTGCCAAATAGTCACAAAATGGCTTCCCGTGACTACGTCAGACATTTAACTCAAATTCATATGTAAGCTAATATTCAGTGTTAGCAATCGAAGCTAACAAATCGGTTAACTCATTCCTGACCAACAAACGGAAACGCAAACAAAACCGACACTCCTTCCACAAATGAAGTGAATTCTGTACTTCTACACGGCACAAAAGCAGAGCTGAGCCTCTATTCGTGGGTCAAGTCTTGTCTTGTCAGACGAGGTATCCTCTTCCCGTCGGAGTTGACGGCGAGGAGCAGCAGAGGGGCCGCCGCCGGGCCTCGGAGTTAACCACACTCTGACCCCCCTTTGACGTCAGGATAGGTTCGCTTTTCGCATTTTGACGATTAATCCCGAGCTGTGCCCGACACTGTTAACAGGGCAACGGTTCGAGTTAAAACGCAGGAAGTTGGGAAAAGCAGCGGGCGGGGATAAGAAATGATCGCTTGACTGACCTATTCACGTTCCTGCTCATTTTACACCGTCTGGGCCATTGTTACATAACAGAATATACAGTACCTCACAAAGATCACGTCAGTCATCATTAGTCTCGAGTTTTGAACGCTGATATTGTGTTTCGCTCAATTGTGCGGCTGCTGTGATTGACAAAAGCTGACAAACAATTGCTATCGAAACAAACCAGTTTTCCGGCCTTCTGTTAAATCGAAACACTGGGCCCAAATGTCTTGGATATATAATAAATAAAATCAATCATCTTAATACTAATTTTCAAAGTTCACTTTTCACCGTGTCCCCAATAGTTTTGTCCATTTCGTTGACTGTTTAGCCCTCATGTGTCCCAACTTTCAATCCAAAACTGGCACTTGTTTCCCTTCACACACCCATACATACGCTTAAGGTCGTCTGGGCGGGCCCACATCCCAAACGGCCCTTCTGTTGTCACGGCAACAAGCAGCTATCCTGGCTAACATCTGCCGCGCGACCCCGGGCCGCTCGAAACGGGCCTTAATCCCCGCACGGAGCCGTGTTGTGGGGGAAAACATTCTTTCCTTTCTTTGGGGGCAAGGGAGGGGGGGGGGGTGGAGAGAGAGAGAAAAAGAGAGCGAGAGAGAGAGAGAGAAGGCAAACAGGACCAGCCATGTTGCTGCTAACCTGCAGGCGAGCGGATCATGCAGTGCTGTCTGTTGCATGGCCCCTATATCACCCCTGCAGCCCCCTTCTCCTCCACCCCCGAATGCAACATTATGGCTGTGCAGAAGGGTGTGACAGCCAGCTTTCGGCACTGAGTTGCCATCGGCGGTCCAGTTGGATGGATTTGGGATCTGGGGTTAATGAAAGGTCTGACGAGCTGGCCTTGGTCGGCTAAAATG
This sequence comes from Syngnathus scovelli, assembly GCF_024217435.2. NCBI lineage: Eukaryota > Metazoa > Chordata > Actinopteri > Syngnathiformes > Syngnathidae > Syngnathus > Syngnathus scovelli. Next base: position 2,801,753 of record NC_090858.1, read on the forward strand.
ACATCACTTTGATTAGCGTTGATTAACACAAAAAATTTGGAATTTGTTGCGTAGAAATTGGCATACAAGACAACATGTTACTAGACTACAAGTGAGAATTTTGTTGCAAGTTCCAGGAGTCTAATAGTTAGCCAAGTAATATTACTAGCGCAGCAGAGGACTTTACTTGTCGAAATTAATTGAATACTAGTAGGCCAAAATGTCGCGAGTCGTGGTCTTAAACGTGACTAACAAAATAAAGCACAAAGACCTTAATCTGGATATCAAATAAATGTTCAAACGTGAAGACGCGTAAAGTCAGCATGCAGCAGGTTGGCGCCCCCTAGTGGCTAGCAAAAAAGCACTGTTTAACAAAACAAACAATTTCAACCCAAAGTATCCCTGTGAGGTCTAAAATTACAAGTTGACATATCAAAAACAAGTCAAGCCAGGGTAATATTCTGATAAGCATCGCCTTCGGGGAGAAGATCCGCAGTGGAGAAATAAGGACACCGCTCTGTCAATCAGTCCATCGGCGGCTATGAAATATGCATTTGTCTTAATATGGAGTTTGATTCCATCAAAAGCCATTTCACGGACCATTTGCTTATGCAAACGTCTCTGGGAGACAGACAGCGAGAGAGAGGGAGTGCGGTCGAGGCTCACTTGGAAGAAACACACTTCCAGCATGCCAGCGTTTAAGTGTATGTGTGTGTGTGAATTAGGAATTTTAATTGAATAGTTCTGCATCAATGCCAAGAACTTACTCGGTGTGTTTGCTGAGGCCTGGGTTCTCTCCGATTGTCAACACTGTCGTTCTTTTCCCTCCCACATATACACAAGAGGCACGACTTGAAATCTCCTCAGGTTTCATCAAAAGACAGTAAGAGGGACTCGTTGAGACCTTCGCACGCGGCCGAGAAAACCCACTTTGGATCAGCAACTTTCAAAATATGACTTATCATTTTGGACCTGACTTTAGCCGAGAGGCCGGGTGATTCTCGGACTAGTTGCCAGCCAATCATAAATCCATAAAATCATTTAAGGTCCTGTTAAGCAAATTCAGAGGTGTGTATTTTTTTGTGACATTCTGGATTTTAATTTTGTCCTTCATTTTTAAATGTCTATTTTTAATTGTTGAATTTAAAGCACATTGAGTTACCGATGTATGAAATGCCTACTTACTCTGTGTGAAGTGGCGACCAATCTTCTGGGATCACAGGTCGACAACGTTAGTAGTGTTGACTGTGGTCTTGCACTGCCACCTAGTGGAATACAAAGATGAGACAGGAGGCCCGTTCGTAACACCAGAGCAATTGTGCAACAGAGCACAAAAATCTCACAGAGTAGACATGACAGTAATGTCGAGACTCGCGACGCTACACGGGCGGGGATGTGGCAACTTCAATCTGGTCACGTTTGCAGAGAGACCATAGTCTACCGGAGCAGATAAAAAGCTGATTTGGGGTGTCCTCCTGGTTATACAGTATCTGCCCTCAACCCCCTTCCACAGCTGTCGACGTGACGGGGGTCTCGCTCAGGTGCACCCTTCAGGCCCAAGTGGAGGAGCAGAATAGGATAGCGATAAAGAAAAGAAAAAGGGGGTAAGAGGAGGGAGGTGAAAGGACAAAGGAGGCAAAGCGAGCAATGTTCCAGAATCCTCCGCTGGCTGAACTTTTCCCAATGTCACTTCTGAGTGGCTCCAAGGGACATAAGATACACCTCGATTATTTTTATAGAGAAAAAAACAGAAGCACCAGGCCAGTGTGGCAAACGGGTACCAGATCATATCACGCTGTATGACACTTATTTAAACACAAAAGTTGGACCTACACATTTAGACAGACATTAAATATGTCCAGTATGTTTAAAATGTGTTTACAGTTTGTGGGAGGGGTAAAAGTAATAAATTTAGTGATTTAGCCATTTTGCCATCATTTGACAGATACAACATGAAACAAAGAATTTTAAGTAAATTGATAAGACCATGCTCACCTGGAAGGTATTCTCTAAAAGCCAAAACCAAGAGACCTTTGCTGACAACGACAATGAAACCACTGTAAATAGAGACACAATAATAAATATTGAATTAATTGCATGTCCAAGATAGTCACTGAATAAAATGATAACGTAGAGTAATGCAGCACTGATTTGGGGGTTAAACTGTAATGCAGATGTTTATCTATTTGTGACTAGAGACGTTAAGTTACGTTAGATAAGAAGAACACCACAACATTATTGAAGTTGATCAACTGGTTTTATCACTGGTTAGATGACTTACAATGCGGTTATGGGATTAGCATCTTCTTTTTACGTGTCTCGCGTCCAACTTCATTCCAAACTTTCATCGCCCACGACGTCAAATGTCATTTAAGCAACCCGCTTCACTAGTTAACATGTTAATTTAAACTGTGTGGACGTCAAACGTCCCATTGGAGCCAACAAGACACGACTGTTAAGTTTTTATTTTTCTATAAATTAGCATTTGCTAAATGCTAACTTCCGCAGCGTCATTGGCGTCACCAGGCAACAGCTGTGGTAGCAGGCTAATTAGCGAGACTGACGATATCAGCAACTGGTGGGCTTCAAAGTGGATTTTAACACACGTTAATAAGTATTTTACGTTCACTAGTTGTAGAAAAATAGTTCATTTGTGGTTCCATTTTTTCAAAAACCTACCGATACATTGATACGACTACACTTCCCGGGGTTCAGTCCCGAGCGTTCCAACTCTCGCGATAATACCGCGAGTTTTTTTTGTATTGTTTTGTTTTTTTCCCCCAGCGAATGACCTCCCTCCCCAGTGAGCAGTTGAAAGTGAAGCGATCGACATCATGGTGAGTGCACGCAACTAACACCGATTAGATCTTATTCATCTGCCAACAGTGTGTGTGTGTTTTGACAGCTTGTGATGGAATTTATGATTTAAAAAAAACACTGATTTCAAGCTTTACACGTATGACATTTCTATTACGTAACACCGGTCGAGCTGTACACTGAATGACAGACCGCCATGCTAAGTTTTGGTATTAAGTTTCCATGTCATTTTAACCCCTGTTGTCAAGTTGATTTTTCTTTCTTTTATATAATGTTTAAAGATAACGGTCTGTATTTGTTGTTGCCTACTTTTTTTCCTTTTATATAATGTATGTAGGAGAAATCTCAGAGTCTATATTTGAAGTAACCTAGATTAGGTTAATCCTGCGTGTAAACGGGAATGTCGACAACACCCTATGGAAGTGTGCCACCTAATGCCTGCCTAACTGCCCCACCTACATACCCTTGTGTGTGAAATCAATCCTCGTTCTAACGTTTCTCTTCTCTTCCACGTTCCCTTCACAGTCTGAGCCAATTCGAGTTCTGGTGACTGGTGCTGCAGGGCAGATTGCCTATTCGTTGTTGTTCAGCGTTGCTAAAGGTGATGTCTTTGGTAAAGATCAGGTAAAGGAGCTCATGTATTCCCTCATAATTGAAATGAGTTGGCGTCGAAACAGAGACACTATTTGCTTTGTGGCATGATGTTAATTTGTCTCCTCGTTCTTCGTGCCAGCCAATCACACTGCTCCTCCTGGATATTCCGCCCATGATGCCCGTCCTGGAAGGCGTTGTCATGGAATTGCAGGACTGCGCCCTTCCTCTTCTGAGAGGTAAACATTTAACTACAGTTTGGACCCGGAATAAGCAATGAAAACAAAAATGGCAAATTGGTGAGTTTTTCAATAACAGAGCAACCTTTTCAAAAATCTTCTATTCGCAAGGCAACACTGAGCCCTCTCCATTGTGGAATTTTCCCCATTCAAACGATGCTTCCCTGTGTTTCATGCACACATGGGGTTGGGGTGACGGTCTGTGAGAGGCCCTCCGTGAATAATACACTGACCAAAACGGGACCTCTGTAGCCAAACACTGTCGTTCCGTGTCGACACACACTTGTTGATTCACGCAGAGATTCTCCTCCCCCCGCAGAAATCGTCGCCACCGACAAGGTCGAAGTGGCCTTCAAGGACTTGGATGCCGCCATCTTGGTGGGCTCAATGCCCAGGAGGGAGGGCATGGAGAGGAAGGACCTGCTCAAAGCCAATGTGGCCATTTTCGAGACTCAGGGGGCGGCCCTGAACAAGTACTCCAAGAAGACCGTCAAGGTAGTAAGCGCCAGGAGTCTTTCCACGTCGTTGACACACGAAGGGGAACTGATTGGGATACTTTCAGGTTCTGGTGGTCGGAAACCCAGCCAACACCAACTGTCTGATTGCAATGAAGTCTGCCCCCTCCATTCCCAAGGAGAACTTCACGTGCCTCACCCGCCTCGACCATAACAGGGCTCGCTCTCAGGTGTGTCTCTGCGGGGGTTTCTACTTCCTGCTACCGTTTTGATACATTTCCGACTTCCCACGTAAGGAACGTGCTCGATGTGTGTGCCTGCGCCGCAGGTTGCGATGTGCTGCAGCGTCCCCGCCACCCACGTTAAGAACGTGATCATCTGGGGCAACCACTCGTCCACGCAGTATCCAGACGTGCACCACTGCACGGTCAACGTGTCCGGCAGCGAAGTGGCCTGCTTCGACGCCGTCAAGAACGAGGCCTGGCTCAAAGGAGACTTCATCACTGTGTGTAAACATCGTAGTGATTTTTTTTTTAGATGATTTTTTTAGGACCTTGCAGTTAGTCCAAACCAAAACTGTCTTTCCGGTGTTGCCGCAGACGGTGCAGCAGAGAGGCGCTGCTGTCATCAAGGCCAGGAAGCTGTCCAGCGCCATGTCTGCAGCCAAGGCCATCTGCGACCACATGAGGGACATCTGGTTCGGCACACCCGAGGTGAATTTTGCTCATATTTATTCTTTGGGGGGGGAGGTGTACTGACATATAACCCACGATGAAAATTAGGAGTTACTATTCTAAACAGGTTTGTTCTCTTTTTTTTATTTTTTTTTATCCAGGGTGAGTTCATCTCCATGGGTGTGTACTCCTCAGGCAACACCTACAACGTCCCAAATGACCTCATCTACTCCTTCCCTGTCCAGATCAAGGTTAGCATGGCTTACATTCTGGACCCCCCCCCCCTCCCCCCTCCTTTAGAGTGCTCTTTTCAGTAACAACAGCTAGTTACTTTTTTCATATAAACTCGTTTGTCCAACACTGGCTGCAAGTCTGGGCAGCGCGCTACTTGGAATGTTGCGGCTTAATGGAGTAATTAACATGCTGTTACTCCGTCCCCTCAGAACAAGACCTGGAAAATAGTGGAGGGCTTGGCCATCAACGACTTCTCCAAGGCCAAGATGGAGGCCACGGCCAAAGAGCTAATAGACGAGAGAGACACAGCTCTGGAATTCCTGGCCAAGTGACTACGTGTAGATGCCCGCCTGTGACAAAAACACTCCTTTTCAATGTCCTTGGATTCCTCATGTGTGTCTGTTAAGAGATGTAGAGTGTGTTTTGTTAAGCAGACGTGTCGTTTTTAAAGGTCACAAGCACAAGAGCTTCACTTGGGTTTTTTTTGGGTTCTCCAACTATCTGTCTAACACTTTCTTTTATCATGAATGACTACACTCCAAGAACCACTCCAATGTGAGCGTTAAGTCTACATAGTCACCTGAAGCAAGGTCATTTCATTTTGTCGTGTCGTTGAGGGGTGTTTGAAAAAACTTGAATTAATCATTCATGCTGTCATAATAAAAGACTTGAAACATATTGCACTTGATTCATTGGGTTTAGGAAATTACATTGAACACTCTTGCTGATGTCTCGATTTACGTGCAACGATGAAATGTGGCCTTCAAAGCACGAGGTCACTCAAGTCATGTTGAGGGTAGTCTTTTTAAATATGTAATTTATGGTCTAGCATGGCTGCTCATGAAATTCGACTCAAACTTGACTTGTACTGCACCAGTTGTCCATTTAAAGACTACAAGAACGTTATACAAGTTCATGGTAGACTGCAAAATATCAACTTGCAGTACCATCATGACACCAGTAAGGGGCAGAATATGCCTACTTTTCCACCAAGTATTCGTGCAGGAGTGCAGTGGCGTAATAACGATTGACGTCACCAAACGGACTGGTGTCAGCTCCAACAAAAAAAGGAATGTTTCTGCGCAATTTGTGTGCTAATATTTGGAAATTTCAAAACAGTATATGAATGATAAATGACGACGGCAATCGCTGAGCATCCTTAGTCACCTAATGGGATAAGCGCTATACAAAGGTAAGCCACTATTATCATCATCATTTTTACTTTATTACTTAGTCAGTTTGATATAAGAATTATTTTTCCGGAAAATAAAAAGGCACACATGCCAAAATAATGTGTCTTTTTTTTTTTTTTGAGTCGGAAATGCGTCGCACAACTTCATTGGGGCTTGGCGGTGACGTCATGAGAACACCGAGCTCTGATTGGCTTTGCCTTGCGCTGACAGGTTCCAATTCGTTCCTGTTTGGAATGTCTCGAGGACGAACCATCAAATATTTCTTCCTTTTTTTAGTCACATTCCACACGCATTTGTAATTTTTTTTTTTTTTTCACACAGCCAGCTTGGTGTGTTGACCTGTACACGCCACGGAGAAGAAATAAATACTTGCGCGTGCGTGTGCGCGTGCGTGCGCCCTCTGCGGGGAGTTGCTCGCGGTGGTCTCTTTCCAACCGCTGGACCGGGCCGACCCTATCGATCACCGGCATCCTGCGGCCAAACGGTAATACTAACACCCCCGGTTTAGTAGACAATGTCTCTTTTCACGTAACTACCTGGCTATCTTAACCCATTAGGGGGTTTCTCCCTTTTCCTCATTTCTTTCTTTCGCCACAGTGGTTACTCTTCCCCGTGGTGCGTTCATTGCACCTCCGTTTTACGGACATGTCCTGTGCGCGCATCGCCTCCGTACTTGTGCGTTTGTAAAGTTCCGTTACCTACGATCGGAGGATGGGAGTGTTCTTCCTGGTGGATTAATAATTGACATAGATGCATGGTGATGTCAAAAACAAAGGCGAGGAGAAATCGTCGCAGTCATGTGGTCGTAAAATCCCAAGGAGGGGAGTTGGCTTTGAAGGGGAGGAGAAGGAAGGAGGAAAACCCTTAGGTTGAGGTCAGTAGTCACACTGTCACAGCCAGGACTTGTGACGTGGTTTACGTCGAGCTGGAAAGGAGGAGGCAAGGGATAAAGCGACGTTTTGTGGGATTACATTTCATTTGGCGACTGACCAGGAAGATCAGTGCGAATGTGCGTAAAAACTTTGATGGGATGGTCCGATGATCTGTAGCGCCGCTGGTGATTGGACGCTCACTGTAGTCAGCACTCAGCCCAGCAAACTTTGCTTCTCCGTGGGATGACACTTTGGGATTAACTGGCAATTATTATTATTAGGCTTTATTCGTTTTAGACGTCTTATTTCTGATTTGAACATGGCCCTTTTTGTTGAAGGTAAGAAGTCGTATGCATATAATATTTCTACATGAAATATGTAAACTAGATTTATTTTGTGGATTCAATTATTGTGTTTACCTCTTTGACCTCAAATTCCATTTACACTATGCAGGATGTTTAGTTTAGTTGTCAAAAAATTCCAGTGGTCAAGTGAGGGATGTTGCAATGTGGCGTAATAAACACTTTAATTTGTAAATTGCTAAATTGCCACACTTCCCTAAAAGAATCAAAAATTAGTTAGCCACTTTCACACAGGTATCCTGCCAAATTGCAGCACAGAATTTAAGTCTGTGCTTTGAATCAAAGTTAAAAAAGTCAAAGTGTTTCATTTCCCCACCTCTTGCTTCACAGCCGGATATCACAACATCCTACTTGTCACTTTTATCCCGCAAACGTTTTTTCTTCTTTCCACTTTTTGTCAGAATTTGCTTCTGTAAGCAAAAAAGTGACACTGCTTGAAACAATACACCCTTAAAAAAAAAAAAAACAGCTACCAACTCCTCCTTTCTTTAAACGTGATATTATCACGTCTTGTCGTTTTCCACGACTTCACAGTCATGTTAGATCCAAGTTTTGGATCAGCAAGCAGCTGCTATAGCTTGGAAATGGGCCACAAAGTTTCTGTGCTGCCAAAGGAGATTTGGAGCGGGATATTGACGAGACATGGTGACAATTGCGATCATCACAACAGGATGCTTCACATCCCTGTTCTGGCATTTCACAATACTGTTCCATGACTCGTACTAGATAGACCATTGCTAGCTTTTACAAGCTTAAGTTGCGTAACTACACTTCCTATCATGTTTCACCGTGTTCATATTGTTGAGAGCGTGATTCTGATGAGCTTCCTTCCAAGTATGTTCTCACGTGCATAAAATGTTTCATTATTGAGACTCATGAGTCATTCTTCCCCAAAAGTGTCCTTCCACAACTTCATCAGAACCCAAGAATGTTTCTGCCAAAAAACATCTTGTTTCTAAATGTACGTTTTTTTATTTTTTTCAAACAGAATCAGACATCTGAGGTACATTTTCTCAGGAAATGTTTGACTAAATATAAATCTTTTCTCATACATGATTAATGTAGCTAATGTGGCTAATTAGCAGCTAGCCTGAACCTGAACTGCTTCTTTACTTTGTGATGGGTCACTTTTAAATATATGGAAAAAAAATCTAAGTGCAACCGACGCTGAGAGAACACCAAGTCGATATTTACATTCCAGTGTAGGTTTTTTTTTTTTTTCCCAACGGCCTTCATCTCTCTTCAATGTTATTGTTTCAATGGGACACATCTGGCTCATTCAATTCCCTTTGAATGCGATCATCTGACTCTTCAACTCTTCTGCCTATGCAGGTCTGAGAAACGGAGTGCTCAACGGAGAGATGTCTCACTTCCAGGAAATGATGCGGCAGCAGCTGGAGACGTCCATACACAGCGAGATGGAGAAGCTATTGGACACCGCGGCGGGCGCAGAGAGAGAGGTAACATCTCCATCGTTCGTTCTCGTCGAGCATCTGCTTGCGATTTGGAGGGGCGGAGGGGGTCGCCGGGAAAACACACGAGTGACACATACTGTGCTGCGGTGCCAATGAGGCTAACTTAATGCGTGTGTGTCGAGGGCGGGGCCACCAAGGGGATGACGTGTGCGAGGTCTTCGAGAAGCCTTTATGATTCCGCTCCGTTGTTCTGAATTCCATCAGCGCGGAAGAAACAATACTCTTGAATTTGATGCACCAGCGTTCTTTAAAAAGCAATATAAATCCGGAGATGAGATGCTCCTTCCTTGGTGCACTTTATGAGCTTCTAAACAAAGTTTGTGCTGAGCAAGCAATTTTATCTTCAATCTTCAAAACTAGCCAATCTTGTGTGTGTGGTCCAAAGGCCTGAAAAGGAATTTATTACCTCCAGCAAGGAGTTATTTGTCAAATTGCGTAAGCGCTGTGTATGTATGTTAGCATTTCCGCTAACAACCCAGGCTACACTCATATCGTCCGAAAATGTACCAAAAAAGACATTTTGTGTGTTTCAGGCATGCAAGAAAGACTTTGAGGGCTTCAGGAATCTATTCCACAGATTCCTCCAGGTTAAGGGTCCATCGGTGGAATGGATCAAGATACGGCGACCGCCTGAGGACTCTGTGAGTTGACCTTCTGTGACTTATGTGCTCAAATGGGTCACAAAGCACACACTGATAACACGCAAAGCAAGCAGTCTCGAAATATTTTACGCCGGAATCGAACTTTGGAGTCTTCATTGCTGAACACACATAATAAACAGGTTATGAAAGTCGACTTCCCTCCCAAGTGCGTTTATAACTATTGGACTTTCCTGTGCGTGATAAGCAACATATGTAGGATGTTTATCTTAAGACAAATAAAATTAAAATAAATATGTATAATACAATACGCTATCGAGACCGAGGTTACAATATATTGTATTATATACATTTTATTTTTATATTTTATTTATAAATTTTAAATATATTTATAAATATAAAATATTTATAATAAATGAAAATATTTCAGTTTTATTTCATTTGAGTGAAACCAGCCCAGAGATGGACCAGCCATTCGAGACTTTTTCAAAATTCCCAATGGCCACCCTGCTTCTGCTGTGGGCGGTCCGGTCCCCTCGGTTCCGAACTCTCCACAGCTGAAGCCGTTCTGTTTCTCCAAACACAAAACGATGCCAAAATCTATGAATCGCTGTCGTAATCATTCATTCATGCATCGCCCGCAGTCAAATTTGCAGCGAACCGCGAGCGTGTTAATGATTCACGGCCGACGACCCAAATTGGGGTTCACCAGCGGAACGGTAAATTGTTGATGGGACTGCCCGGCGGACCTTCTGTGTCGCTGCTCTTTTACAAAACGCCTTCAGTGGCTTGCCACAAAACGCACACACACAAAGCCTGCTCTGTCTTTCTCCATCGCCATTCTCACACCTCCCCTTGCTTCGCCTCTCACCAGCTCTCAGCACGCCTTCTTTTCTGTCCACCATATGTGACACATGAGATAAATAACAATAACTTTAGAGATTAGAGGGGATCAAAAAAATGATGCTAACGAGACCGAGGTTTAGCCTGCTAAATCAGCGAAGCCGACATTCTTGTTGATTTGTCAAACCGACTGCGAAAACGCCTGTAGGCCGCGAAGTGATCGTCTGAGGAAAGGGGGGGAATCCCGTCTAAACCGCACCGGTGCTAATTACGCGGTTTGCTTCGTAAAACGCTTTGCTAACGCGTATTACCGCACCTAGCTGTTCAAGTATTTACGCGCGTGTCAGCTACAATAACGTTTGAGCCTGATGAGCTTTGTTTATATTATGGAGGCAGAGTGTAGTGTTTACAACCTCATCCACTTTGAGGGAGGAAGGATATCACGCTTGCGGTTTGCCAGCAGGAAGTTTACACACATAATTTCTACTCTCGCCGTTGTCCGATTTCAATGTCGACCTCAAATGTTTCACTTTTGTGCTCAGTCAGCAGCACTCGTGACGCCATTTGTTCATGTGTGCCCAGATCCACCCGTACGATAAGATCGTGGCGCGAGGCCTTCCGGAAGGCGTCGCCGACAGCCTCAACAAGCTGGTGGTGGTCAAGCTGAACGGGGGTCTTGGTACTAGCATGGGATGTAAGGGGCCTAAGAGTCTGATCAGCGTCCGCAACGAGAACACCTTCCTGGATCTCACCGTGCAGCAGATAGAGGTAACCATAAACAAAACGTTGCTTGCTAAGCGCCAGAGTGTCCAAATAAACCAGCCGAGACCGTAACGGTGACTTCACAAGGGCTTGGCGGGAAGTGATGTCACGGTAACGGCAGCTCTGTCTCCGCTTGGATTGTTTGTTATGATGACGTGTCCTTGAGCGGTTCAAGTTACGCCTCACAGTTTTTGCTCTATGGTGCTGTCACAGAAAAAAAAAATGGAACGAGGCCTCTTCCATATGTGGATAAAACTAGGTATTGAATTTCCAACAATGAATGAATCTAGTTACGAAATACTCAGGCACACTTCCAGCGTCCAGAGATTCTAGAAGGATCTGTGGCTTGTACAGCAAACATTGGACGCCATGTGCTAACCATTAAATTCAATAAATCACTTGTAGGTGGCACTTTTGGGCCAGATGGAAGAATCTACCTTTTTCTTTAGCTCCTGTGTAATTATCTTCATATTTGGTCAGCGTATTGCATATATACGAGTGAGTGAGGTTGTGTTTCGTAAGGGCCCTGCGGGACACCGCCACCCTCCTCTTTCCCCCCCGCCCCCTCATCTACCAGTACACTGCTCTCTTGTGTCCCAATCACTGCGTCCCAGTTCTGCTTAGCTCAGCTCCGATTGCGTTACCTCCAGTCCCCAAACAACCTGTTTGTAGAGAAAATAGAGACCGTTCAGATACACCCAAACTTTTTTTTGGGAACACCGCAAGCGCTTTCACTCCACCGTGGATGAGGCCTCATTTTTAGTACAGAACATACTTTTTTATGTAGAGTACATTTTTCATCTGTTGTATCTCAAGGCGGCACTATACATTGCTAAAAATGCTAGTTAGCTATTAAATATAGTAAATAAGTGCAGTGTTAATTTTTAATTTGTCCTTAATGTCTTCTGCCTCGCTTTTGCTGAACTTTTATTCAACTTCATTGTTACTTTGAAAGCGATGTTTTCTTTTCAATGCTGCTTAGCGTAAAACGTTTGAGAACTACTTGACTAAAGTGCTTGACTCGCCTCGCCTTCTTTGTCGACTTTTGAGATGTGTCAACATGACACGTCACACTTTGAAATTGTTTGCAGTGCATATTAGCGTATGGGTGTGTTAAACATCCTGAAGTGTCGTGTTTTGTATGTCCAAATGGAAATTCTCCATCTGGTTAATGTTTAGCAAAGTTTTTGACTTGCTTTGAAGTAGTAAAAAAAAAAAAAAACTCCACCATTTCATCCATTCCAGACATTAAACGCGACACGAAATGAAATTACTTAAGGATTAGTACTGAGATAATTATTCAATTGTATTTTTTGTTTTGGCAGCACCTGAATAAGACGTACAACACGGACGTGTCTCTGGTACTCATGAACTCCTTCAACACAGATGAGGACACCAAGAAGATCTTGCAGAAGTACACACATCACCGTGTCAAGATACACACCTTCAATCAGAGCAGGTGAATATATTTCAAATGGAATTTGGAGTTTACGAGTTTGGAAGTGATTCAAAGGCTGACATCAAAGAAACGAAGCGTCCGAGCGTTTCAGCGCATCGAGCCGGAATTAATCCTGGACAGGACACGCATCCGTTGATCTCGCTTTGATCATAGCGCTGGCTCGGTTAAATCCGCTTTTGAAGTTCCCTGAGATGTTTCTGTGTGCCTTCTCTTCAGGTATCCTCGCATCAACAAAGAGTCACTGCTGCCCATCCCTACCAGCCTGAACACGACGGGTCAGAACGCAGAGGGCTGGTACCCGCCGGGCCACGGCGACATCTACGCCAGCTTCTACAACTCGGGCCTGCTGGAGCAACTGATTGCTGAGGGCAAGGAGTACATCTTTGTGTCCAACATAGACAACCTGGGCGCCACTGTGGACCTGCACATCCTCAACCACCTGGTGGGGCGACACAACGGCAAGCGATGCGAGTTTGTCATGGAGGTGACGGACAAGACGCGCGCTGACGTCAAGGTGGGTGCCGCCAGAGTGGCCTTCAGGTGGCGCTACCAGGTCATGGAAATTGTCAGAAGCCATTTGGCAAAAAGAACATTTCTAATATCTGGTGTGACTTTCAGGGCGGTACGCTGATCGAGTACGAGGGTAAACTGCGCCTGCTGGAAATCGCTCAGGTGCCCAAAGCCCATGTGGACGAGTTCAAGTCAGTGTCCAAGTTTAAGATCTTCAACACCAACAACCTTTGGATTTCGCTGGCCGCCATCAAGAGACTACAGGAGCAGAAGGCCATGGACATGGAGATCATCGTCAACAACAAGGTTAGATACAACAGCAAACTCATTGTCAAGATGCCTGTAACAATTTCCCGCTTATACAGACGCTGGACGGAGGTCAGAACGTAATCCAGCTGGAGACGGCGGTGGGCGCGGCCATCAAGTGCTTCGACAACGCTTTGGGCATCAACGTGCCCCGCAGCCGCTTCCTGCCAGTCAAGACCACCTCGGACCTCCTGCTGGTCATGTCCAACCTGTACAGTCTGGACGCTGGCTCGCTAACCATGAGCCCCCGCAGGGAGTTCCCCACCACGCCGCACGTCAAGCTTGGGAGCTCCTTCACTAAGGTGCCACGCTACAAATGGCAGAGTGGGGTTGGGATCTTAACCACAAGACTAGTACTCAAAGTGATGTGTCACATTCAGGTCCAAGAGTACCTGACCCGCTTCGAAAGCATCCCTGACATGCTGGAGCTGGACCATCTGACCGTGTCAGGGGATGTCACCTTTGGCAAGAACGTCTCGCTCAAGGTAAAGTGCCACACCGGTTTCGGGCCTAGGTTAGGGTTCCTAAGTCAGGTCAGGGTTTCAAGTCCGTGCGGTGTTTCTTGGCAGGGTACGGTGATCATCATCGCTAACCACGGGGATCGCATCGACATCCCGGCGGGATCCATGCTGGAGAACAAGATTGTGTCTGGAAATCTGCGGATCCTGGACCACTAAGACCATGCCCGCTGTCATGCCGACTACGCCTACACTGGTCATGTGACCACGCCCACCCGTCAGGCTTCATCCCAACCATGTGACCTGTTATTTTTTTGTTTTCAAAAAGACGCTGCCCCCTGCTAGCTGACAAACAAAACTCACAACTTACATGTGAATATAACAGTGTACTATACTATATGGTAGCAAATGTTTATTAACAAGAACTGAAGTAATCTGAAATGAAGTTGAAGGCCTTAAGTACTGTTTGTACATGTCATCCTATCACAACATTGTGAATTATTATTTCAATCTTAGTGTTTTCTTTGTGTTGTTAATCATCAGGAGATGCCAAACACACACACTTAAAGAATGAGACAGAAAGCAGCAATAAGTGTTGAAGTATGACTGAAGTCTGATTAAAGTGCAATATCATACACTGAACTATGGCTTTGTGGCTCACGTTATAAAATCTACTACATGGGGTTTTTAATAAGTGGATATTTAGAACATGTTAAGTTTCATGAAAGTTAGCAACACGAGGTTAGCTTACAGGAGAGGGAGAGCTATCACACAATAAAGCTTACCTTTCGACGAAAACGGCTTTCTTCCCGCCTCTTCATGTCAGCCAACTTTTGAGTTGTTCCAGACTATGTTTGGCAATGAAACCGTGTTGGAATTTCGCTCATGGGATGCCGTCCTCCTCCGAAATGATGCTTGCAGCTGTTGTCGCCATTTCAACGTTTGTACGACCTTTCGCATCCGCTGAATAGATATGAGCGAACGTGACGTCATTGAAGATGTTCGGGTTAGAGGTTCAATGTCAATGGGTCTTATTGCGCTTGCGCGGCAGCAGTGAACGCTACAACCACATAAGGGTTTTTTTTTGTGTGTACCCATACCCCAAAAAAAAACACCAACACTTTTTTCACTTTATTGTTTAAAGTTAATAGAAAAACATTCTTCTGCTTTCTTTCACCTTCACGAAAAAAAAAAAAATTAGATGAGGACAATGAGCACAAGCTTGTCGGGATGATTGACAGGACCATAAAAAAAGCCATTTCTTACGTGTTGGGGCAAAGGGAACCGTGCAGAAAATGGGAATGGCGTGTGTATTTGTACGCGTGCCACGGGGTTATCTTCGTCTCCCTGAGGTGAGTTCGGGATACTTCGGGTTTGAGTGTGACGTCATTTACGCGCCCTGTTGCTTAACTCGTCGGTGAAACGTCAATCAAACCTAAATCAGTCTGGCCGTTATTGCTGACGTCATCGAGTGTCATCGTATAAAAAAAACACATGACGCAGAAATCCCGTCACGCTCCTTTCTGAGAGCGTCAAAATAACTTCTGGATAAAACGTGTACATTCATGGATATACAGTAAAGGTTTTCCAACCAATAAACAACACTGGCATTCATAACAGTGGTCACAAAAACCATTTGAAGTCCTGCTGTGTGTGTGTGATGCTACATGGCTGCGCTGCTTTAAAGGGTTCAAGGTGGCGCCACTGAGACGACCTATTTTGCTTCAGAAAAGGTATTGCTTTGTCAACAGCTTGGAGAGGCGAACGCGGGACAAAACGTTTAAATACGACATAGACACAAATGAAAGACCTCGGAAAAGCCCTCAAAACACACACACAATCTGCAGAGTACAAAGTTTTGAAAGCGACGCGATGCTTTGAGGGCCATAAATAAACAACAATAAAAGGTTTAAATTAGCTCAAGAGACGTACAGTCTACAGAGTGTCCCCTCAAAAATCTACATAATCGTCTTTTTAATATTTTTGTTCTTTTAGAAACACCACAAGATGGCGCGAGTTTACAAAATTCAAGTTTGTAAATCACTTGTAATGACTAACTCATCCCTTTAGATGGCGGTGTTGCATCGCTTTGGATTTTCAATAGGCACCTCACATTTGAATGTGTATTTTTGCTAGAAACAGGATGTGTCGCGATCAAATGATGACGTGATGGCGAACACCAAGTAAAACTGTCATAAGTGACAACGAATTGATCGCAAAATACTTTTGACAGTCAATTAATTGCTTTAAGACCTTACCTAACCTTCGTTGAGATGTGATTTAGTCATCCAATTGTCTCTATGCACCACTGTACTGAAATATTGAAGGGATGGACATTCAAAAGTTGATATAAGGTTATATTAAGTTCACCTTTGAAGGTTCTAGTGCATTTCTGGCTTATCCTGACATTTTGAGGAGTGCGTATATTTTTTGGGGACATCCTGTAGCACAAGAACAAAAAGGCGCACTGTAGCTTTTGGTTTGGGATAAATACTGTTGTTGTCACAATCACAAAGTCTCTCCAGCTGTTTTTTTCTCTTGGTGGAAAATATAGAAATATTTGTCTTGAAAAAGGAATCCTCCAAAAGGTCACTTAAAAATGAGAGCAAGACAACTAGGACAAAAAAAAAAAAAAAAAAGACGTCCACAGACGGCGTGATCTAGTCCAGGGGTCCTTGGAAGATGAGTCTGACAAAGCCGCGCTCGCCGCTCAGCTGGTGGGCGCAGAAGGGGCATGAGGCGTGGAAGGTGTGCGTGCCGTGGGGCAGCGGGATCTGACTCCAGAAGGCGGCCGTCTTCTCCGAGCAGACGTGGCCGCAGGGGCCGAAGGCGTGCGTGGGCGGCGCGGCGTCCACGTAGAATCCGGCCTCGCAGCCCAGCCACAGGGGCACGTAGGGCCCCTTGGCGCGGCACATGGGGCACTCGCGCTGGCGCCCGTCCCGTTCCTCGCAGCGGTTTCCCCAGTCGTGGTAGCCGTGCACGTGGCCGCAGCGCAGGTAGGCCCACGGCTGCTTCTCGTCCGGCGTGTCCTTGCGCCGCATGGAGGGGAAGGCCAGCGTGTTGAAGCCCACCGGGCACTGGGGTCGCGCCGCGTTGATCTCCTGCCGCAGGGCCTCCAGGTGCTTGAGGGTAGGCGTGCGCGACAGGCCCTCGGCCGTGCGCCACAGCAGCGTGGCGCCGCACAGGTCGATCAACGAGCCGTCCACCAGCTCTTGAGACTCTGTCTCCACCTGCACGCCACAAAACACACCTTTCTTCTAGTCCAGCCCGATGGGTAAAGAGCCTTGCATCCGCTCACCATCTTTCCCCGCTGCTGGGCCGAGCGCGTCTCTCGCAGCGTGAAGACGTTCCCGCAGACGGAGATCTCCCGCCACACGCCGGGCCGTGAGTCCTGGCTGAAACCGTGGCGGGGGTGCATCACCAGCACGCCGTTGGTGGTCAGGCCGTCCATCTGCCCGTCGGACGTCTTCCACTTAGCGGCCTTCTCCTGAATCCAAAAGAACAATATTTGCACTCATTCGCCGACTTTGGGTTTCCGGATGGCGGCGACGCGGCTCCTCACCCCGAGGAAGATGTTCTTGGACGAGTCGAAGCCGGCCGCGTAGATGCGGGCGGTGTAAGGCGGCGTGCGCTGACACATGATGCGGCAGGCGAAGCGTGAGATGGTGCTCTGGACAGTTTGCGTGTCGCCGTTGCTCTGGCTGCCCGCCACCGTGTCCGTCACCACAAAGTCTATAGGGCTCTCTGTGGAACGACCCACCTGCAGAAACAAGAACCAGGGTCCAACTGATGATTTTTATTTCTTTGCTTTTACTTTCAAACCAAGTATGAAATATTGGAGTCATCACCCGATACCAAGTACCGATACTTAATAATGGCCAACAGATTATGCAGTTGTAATGAAACTGTGTTTGATTTTAATCATGTGTCCCAATATTTTTGTCCACATTGATTTCAACCTTGCGTGTTATCTTAAGAGAAAGTTAGTCTTCACTACACATTCCGACAAAAAAAAAAAAATCCATGCTCATTTGGAATGCATCTGTCATGCTTTGCTCTCCCGCCGGCTGCCCTGCAGCTTAACCTCTGACATCGCTGTGAATATTAAACACGTTTTGGAATTAAACTTGCATGCGCGGCGGCTCCGGCAGAGAAGACGCTCGACCTATTTTTTTTTTTTTCTGGGCCGAGCGAGCGAGAGAAAGAAAAAAAAAATAGACATCAAAGTCGCCTACATCATTTTCGCTCCATTAAAGCGGTCAAACGGGAAATGACTAAAAACTGAAAACAACAACGACTGACAACATCCCATAATAACCCCAACAATGAATCACGCTCATAAGTGTTTCACGCTGTTATCAAGGTGACGTTAAAAGGCACTTCCGACGGTGTTGACAACATTCCGGCGGAGGACGATGAATTATTAATTATCTAGCGTTCGCCATCATGAATAAAAGAGAACATTTCAAACCGTCATGAACACTTACCTGGAACATATCGACATTGGCGTCATGCGTGTACTCCACCACCACCGTCTGGGCTCTGGACAGCGTGTACGAGATGCTGTGCTGGTCTTTGTTGCTGATGGCCTGAAGGTGAGACAAAACACGGTGAAGGTCCAAAAAAATGAAGGTCCGACGGTAGCTAAGACAAAAGGAAGGTCAAGCCAGCTTGGCGGTCCGGACAGTCCAGCCAAATGGTTTGGAGACCACCCGTAAGGCAAGCACTCTTCCAGACATGTGAAACGACCCTTTGTGTGTCTGTGTGTGTGTGTGTGTGTGTGTGTGTGCGCACCAAATATTGTATATTAGGCACAGATGTGACGATCCATTTATAAATGCTTTCTCTCTTATAAACATTTCCCCAGTGTTCCATTTCAAAACATTTTCGTTTCACCTTAAGTAAACCCGCACTCAGTCTTGGACTCACACACACACACACAGTTTTGGATTTGTGTACGTGTGTGTTAATGTGTGACCTTGGCAGCCTGTGGGGAGCAGGCGACGTGAACCGTGCTGGGTTTGACTCCGTTGGCTTTCGGCCGTTTGCACAGGGCGAAGCGGCTTTTGCGTCGGCCTCGGTCGCCGTTGGGTAAAGAGCCATTGTACCTGCACACACACACAGACACACACATCCAATGTCTCGCAAAAGTGACATTTGTGTTTAAAACGTGTGTGTGGACTTTCCCATATCATCAAGTCAGCCACATTTGGTTGCGTCCATATAAAAGCACGCTTTTGTTATTTATTTTTTTTTCTTTGCCTTTAAATCATCTTAAGAAGCACACATTCAGGGGGAAAAAAAAAAAAAGGCAGAGTTGGGCTTTTGAAGCGACTGAATCGTCCCTTTGAGCGGCTTTTCCGAGGTTTGTTTTGACTCAAGTCCACATGCTCAGCTGGAAGCGGGGGAAAAAAACAAACCTTCACCACACCCTCGTCATCATCAACATGGTCAGCACGCAACAAAGTGGCACCTCGGCGCCAACAATAACATGGCCGCACTTCCCGATATGTTCGCTGACCTTCTCACGCGTTACAAACATGTGTTATTTAACGACACACAACGCACACACCTTGATTACTTGCTTGTTTAGTTGCTGACTCAAACTTTGCTAGTCTAAACCGGTGTTGACACGCAGATCACCGTGGAAATTTTCTTCAGTGGAAAAAGCAGTAAAATGCGTCTGGCTCTACTTCTTTAGGCTCTCAAAGCTTTTCCACTTTACTTGGCTGTTTTTTTTTTTTCTTCCTTTTTTCAAACTACTGTTGCTTTTTTTGATTCTGGGTCAGGCGGACATTTCGAAAAGGGTGGTAGCAAAAAACGATTTAAAAAAATTAATAGGAAAATAATAAAATATAGAAAAGTGTTTAACCTGTGCAATAATAATCTGAAGGTATATGTATATATTTTCGGGTTGTGCATAAACTGGCCCTGTCGCCATGGCGATGCGTTCCCATAGTTACGCTTCCCAAACACTGAGCGGGGTTACTCAGTCAGAAAGACCCCGGCCTGGTTTTCCAACCCCGCTGGACATGTTCTTGCTGAACCAACGAAAACACGGATGCTTCCTGACACGCCGTCATTTGGGCGGATTCGCTTGGAGATTCCTGAAAACCGTGCTCCATGTGTGCTCACTTCCTACGTGGTGTTGAAACACACAGCCGCTAATGAAGTCACTTTCGAATTTTGGTCACAGCGTATATTATTTTCCCTCTAAAGTTCTAGGAGGCTTTTTTTTGTGACTTTTTTCGATCTGGAGAATTGAACTGTCGTGATTGGCTGCTTACCCAAGCACAATGAGCTCTCCATATTTGACTGGCACTTTGATGGAAGTGGTGCAGATGTTCTCCTGCTCGGGGGAGTACATCGGGCTCGGCTGATGGATGGATGGACGTCCGGGTGGGGAAGCGGGACAGGGATTTTGGGGGGTGGTGCTGAGTGGAACACAGGGGTGGGAAAGGAGGAGGAGGAAGGGGGGAGGGTCAGCTGAGCCTCAACTCCAGCCTCTCATGCTTCAGGCGTCCGTCAGTCCTGCCCTGGAAGAGAAGCGAGGACGTTAGCAACAAAATAGTCAACCTGTTTTTGAAAGAAAAAAGAAGTTGATAGCATTTGTCTGTGACTTTGACACGATTACACCTTCACACTCCGAACGCAGCGGCGCCTTGACTTGGATTTGAGATGAATTAATAAACGTGCAAAGTGAGAGAAGCCCGCCTCGACTCCCAGCGTGCGAACAAGAGATCTATATTCGGCGTCAATTATAAATGGATCAATCGCATGTGATGCGGCGAAGGGAGGTGAAGGATCACACGGAGCGTTCACTTCAAAACATCTTCGTCTGGTTCCTCGGTCTGCTCTAATGATGATAGTTTAGAAGAAGACGGTGTTTGGGAATCTGCACAAAATAGCGTTAATTATATGAGTGCAGGTTGTGCGGGCATGTGCTTGTGCGTGCACACACACTCTTGACCTCGTTGTGACACGCAACTTGCTGCTTAGTGACACACACACACAGAGACAGAAGAGTGAGCTCAGCTAGTTGATGACAGCCACAAAAGCCACTTCACACACGCCAAGGCGACACTTTGGAGCTTCACTCTAGTTTTAGCTTATTATATGTCTTTTATATTTGACCGATTATTTTCAATCCTATTCTTAGCGTTCCGTGAAGAGAAACACACATGACCTTACAAGAAACGAGAAATGCACGGTCATTATTTTTAGCAATACAGCACAGTTACGGCAATATTTCTATCTGCCCCGAAACTGTTAAAGCAATCCAACCACAGAAGCACAAATAAAAAAAATAAAATAAAAATGCTCAACTCATGTTATCTATCGACTGCCATGTTTGCATTGATTTCCAAAGAACGCTCGGGCTGCAATGGTATTTCCATAGCTGCTAAGTGGTACCACTTCCTCAAATGTGTGTAACAACAGTTTCTTTTGTCCAAGTCCGGAATTCTATGTACCACGTTGTCCCGTGTCCTGTTCTGGAAAGCTGATTAAAGTCTTTTAAAGCCTTCAAGGAAACGCTTCTAGCCCAGCTGATCAACTCAAGACACGTGTTTTTTTTTTTTTTTCACAGTTCACTTGTTGATTAGATTAAGAAATTTATAGCCTGATAATTTATACTAGGTGGGTCAAATAAAACAGTAATTCCTGACTGTTGTGTTTCCTTCTTGGCATAATAAGGAAGTGTTTAATTCCACGGCGACAGGAGCCAACCATTTCAAGATGACACAGTATTCCGGACAAATCATTTTGTTTTTCTTTTTTGTTTTTAAAAAAAAAAAGGACGTGGCACTCACAGACGAGAGACGTCAAAGTTCTGACCGAAAGAGGGAAACATCCCATTAATGCTTTCCAGACACAGACGATAATAAAAGTCTGAGAGGAGTCCTGAGGACAGCGGAAAATGGCCAATGAAGCTATAATGCGGGAAATTAATGTAGCGAGAATCACAGCGGTCAGACAGATAAGACAGAATTATCAATACCGGACAGACCAAGCACATCCGGGAATGGGAGCTTGAATCTTCGGGGACGGGGTTGCAGTAGATGAGATCAATGTGGAAAAATATCAAGATTGAAGAAAAAGAGAATCACATATCGCCAAATTTATGGAAGTGGAAGAAGAAATGTCCCAATACTTATGTCCAGGAAATGCTTGGAGCCAGACAGGCTAAAGTGACCATGCACACAGGAAGTCCCAATTCCCCGGCCTTCATGCTCTTTTTGTTTCCTGCAGTGGACTGAACTTGTCTTTCCGGGGACTCTCCCCCCCCCCCGCCGCCGCCGCCACACCCCGATGTACTTGACTTACTTTTGGACAAGCGTTGCCACAACAATGCTCGTCGGCTCTAAACAGCGAGGCACGAAATATGCGGCGGAGGTCAGCACGGGGACGTTTGGAACAGGGTGTGGAATGTAAACGTGGTTGAAAACACATGTGAACGCAGGCGAGGACCACCAAGTATTACGTGGCCAAGACCGACCACACCTGTCTGATCGATTTCAGACTTTTGTTTACTTATTATTTTGAATGATTTCTTTCACTTCATTTTCCCCCTAAATCCCGCTCACCCTTGATTGCACCTCAACAAGCAGACGGGAACGGGAGTCGGAGGCTTTGGCGCCAAATACCCGCTGAGAAAGAAATTGATTCATTAACACTAACGAGAAGTTGCTCTGTGGAAGCTGAGAAAGAAAATGGCAACTCAATGTCCCTGAGGTTCAGCCTTCCCGAGGACTCTGGAAAGAGGATTCTTGAGTCCTACTTGTCCTGGCTGCTTGTTACTAGGCAGACTTCACAGGGCTCAATCGTAATTGGGCTAATTAAAAAAAAAAATTGCTGATTCGCCACAGTAGTATAGGTTTAAGTTCCATGTTTAAAAACTTTATCTTTACTGATATGACAGAGGACAATCGGCAAACATCAGCTGATTTTTGGGCTGATTTTTTGGAGGATTGTAATGTTTACGATTCACTGTTTTTGTCTTATTCTGTAATATATATCTTAATGAGTAAAAACAATTTGTCAATTTGAAAAGAGCTAATATTGACTAGCCAGCTGAATAATCGGTCAAACCTTACGTTACTATTGATCTTTTTAATTTAAATGAACAAAACGAACTTTCAATGAATCCAACTATTCCGAGGAAACACAATATCTGGCAAATACTCACATATGGTTTATTTGTGTCCTCGGAGGTAGGACACATGGAATTGAGTAGAGGCCTTTATTTATTCAGGCGCAGGCATGCGGGCGGCCTCGTGCGACGTTCCCCGAGAACGTCAGCGCGAGGGCGGGCTGATGACACGCGGGATACAAGGGGCCAATTTAGTGCCTCATCAAAGATTCAAGCCGGCCACAGGACAACAAACAGCAACAGGATCCAAAGCAGCCACACAAAAACAACACACAAACAGAAGACTCGTGTCAATACGCCGTCTTCATGATGCAACAACATAAGTGTGTGTTGTTGTTGTTGAGGTCAGCGTGCGTCAACATGTCGAATGATTTAACGACGACGCTTTCCGGCTGGCTGCGCACTCGAAATGTTTCTCACCACGCTTCCTTCTAACGAGGGAATAAATTTGCCATCTTTTTCACAATTGAACAAGTTTGCCTGAATTATTAGAAACTTTTGTGTTGCAGTTGAATTTTCCAACATGAGCAAAGCGGCATCGAGCTGTTGGAGGAACACGACTCAAGCGGATGATCTCATAGCGCAGACTAGCTGTGGGTGACGCGCCCAAAAACTCCAAAAGGTAAAGTGGAGGAGTTTCCTTTTTTATCACGTTCTCAGACGTGTTGGGAAATGTAAGGGTTTTTTTATGTGCCCGTTGGCAATATAGGAGAATTTAACAAGCTAGTATATTGAATTAATTTTATTTTCTTTTGCATATACAAAAGGCCTCTAATATTGCTGAATAAAATCAAAGATGGCAAAAACAAAAACCCTTGATTTTTTTTTTTTTTTTGATGTTGAAATCAGGCCGCCAAAACGTGCCCACCATCTGACCCACTTTCCGGGATAGATGTAATCTGCTTCCGCTAACTTTCAGGCTGCTCACCGGCGCCTCACACAAACCCACCATCTGTTAGCAATATGTTGTTTCTTAATTAAAAACAACATTAATGAGTGAGGTTGCGAAAAAACATTGTTGCAGATGTGGCTCATATTCGTTAGAATTATGTGGGATTTTTTTTTTTAACCACTGCGGACATGTCGTATCACGAGAACAGCATACAACATTCCTGTCTGACCTTCATCCATTCCTTCATAAACAACAATAAGGCAACATCCCGTGTGTGTTTGAGTCTCCATTAAGACATCAGAGTATCTGCCCGCTTCCCTTTTGACACCATCAACTCGGGTTACCTCGCTGAAATTGAGACGCTGACGTCGGGAGCGTTGGAAGAGGAGTACATTGTGAAACGTCCTCTACTACACTGCAGAACACTCTGGAAATAATAGACAGCTGGATTGCTTTTGGGAGCACACTCAGAAACTAATTCTGCCCGACGAGAAACCCGAAATGCAACAATATGAGACGATGCACAACAATCAATAAAGAAGCAACGTTATGAACCACAGGAAGTCTGCCATCGTTGTCTGAAGGTGCCAATCATTTCATATGGCTCCCGGGGGTGAATTAGGAATCCCGCTTTTATCCGGCCATCTTCAATTCTACAGTAGGAGCCTGCTGAATGTCCTGAATCAACCCATGCAATAAAGCCCCCAGGGGGGGCTGCAACAGATGGGAAAGCAAGACAGACTGGAGGATGGGGATGATCTCGAGATAGTCCAGGCTAAATGATGGGAGGTCATTAAGGTGTCGAATTCAAATGATGGTGAGATTTGAAAACGACGTAACTATTAGTATGCGACTAAGAGGCATTAACTTGGTGCACTTTACAGAGTTCACTCAAGATGATGTGATGGCTTAAAGTTCACAAAGTGGAGGCTGTATTCTAATTGACCTTTCTGAACCGGTTTCTGTACATTTTACCTGTGATGATTTCATGCATTAGGCTTTTTAGACAACTTTTTAGACAGCACACACACACACACACAGCTTTCCTTCTTGCTGTCTTCCTTATCAGGCAATGTTTGCAGCCTGGGCTGCTGGTGACCGGTCAGCATGCATACTGGAAAGAGGAGGTGATGGAAAGTAACACAAGCCGGGTGTACATACAAAGGCGATGCATAAATCAAACTTATTAGCAGTGACATAAATAATCAAGCAGGAAATGAGCACAAAGAAAGATTCCCCCTCCATTGCCCCCTAGTCGTAACTCACAGCTGGGACCACCATTAAAAACAAGCTGGCCCTGTGGTACTAGAGCGACTGTTAGCCTCTAAAGGAGCCTAAACCCGCTTAAGGACGCTAAGCGAGCGTGTGAAGGACTCACCGTGGGTTCAATGACGGCTTTATTTCCAGCGTCTCTGGGCTTGCTCTGCTGCCGGCCGGGTTTGAGCTCCACTGCCACCGCCGCCAATGGCAACTTAGCAGGCTAGCTCACCGGCACGTGAAGAAGATGCTAGGTAAAAATGGAATAATTCTCTCTTCATGAATAAAGGTGGAAAATGTCCAAAGCTTGAAGGGAGGGTCGTTGAGGAGTGTGGCTACCGAGGAGGAGAATATCCAGGGAGTGTGAGTGGAGGCTTGGGTTTGAATGACAGGCTCTCCTTTGTTGTGAGCTTTCCAACGTAAACACACAGTGACCCCACATCCACACATCCACACATCCCGGGGCGACAGCCAGCCGCGAGCCGGAGTAGGCGGGAACGAGCGATGAGAAAGAACAGGTGACGTCACCGCAGAGCATGCTGGGAAATGTAGTTGTTTCGCTCGCCTGTTTGCCATAGGATGCTGTCGCTCACTTATATGCTGAACTAAAAAAAAAAAAGTTTTAAAAACGACACCAGTTAGGAAACGAAACTATTTTTGTGAGTTTTGTGATGTTTTATTTGGAAGGGGGAGGAGGAGTAAGCAACGTAAAGTAAAAAAAAAAAATACTGCATGACCATGAATTTATTGCTATGTATTATATTTTTCACCATATTTGAGCCAAACTCGTTAAATCACTTATAATAAAATGACCAATATAAAAAAAGCATGCTTTCTGCAGGAGCTGCAGACATGCATGCACAAACTCTTATATAATCCTTGCACAGGCTGAAGTGTGTGTGTGTGTGTGTGTGTGTGTGTGTGTGTGTGCGTGTGTGTGTACGTCGCCATGGTTTCAAGAGCAAACAACTCCAGTTGGCATTTCCAAGTAGCAAAACCGGGAGCAGCGGACACACCTTCCTTTGATTTGTGGTGATGGATGTTCATGTCACTCTTTGTGGAGCCAATGAGCTGCACGCCCATGTGAAGCTTTCAAGAGAGCATCCGTCTTTTGGCATTTTTTTTTTTTTTTAACCGAGCATGACTCTGCAACCTTGCTCAGAATGGTTGCATATTTTACCTACTCACACAGAGCAAGTACTGTAGATTCAGAATTTAAAATGGGATTTTACTCTCAATATATTTCGTGTTTTTTTTGGGCCCAAAGTATTGTATCGACATCCTCTGTGAGTACCCGATACCTTAAAGTAAAGCTGGCATTGGCCCGATATTGAGGACAGATGTTTCCCAGTTGGCCACGTCGTCTCTTCGACAAGACCACGAGACACTGAGACACCAAGTCTTGGTCAGGCGTCGAAGCGGACACTGCTTCGACTTCCCAAATAGAATAAACCATCTTTTCATGATGTCAGCAACATCCATCAAAAAAGTCTGTCACGAGGACTTGGGGGCTTTGGGTTCTTGAACCCAAGCCAGGCTGTTCTTGTCGTGCTTGTTGTTGTTGTGCGATAAGAGCAAAACATAGCAACAGCTGGCCTGCTGATGTGTGTGTCTGTGTGTGCGTGTGTGTGTGTGTTAGAAACACGGAGTGCTGGTGCATAGTCAACTATTAAATAACAGCACTGTCCCGTGTTTGAGGGGCCGAGGCGAGCACTGTTGTCGTGCTACCATGGCGACGGTAACCATGCTGGCCAATGTTTACACAATGTTTAGCATATCACACAAAGCAGCAGCAGCAGCAGTAATTGTGTGCGCTGGCTTTTTACACGTTGATCTCAACACAATGTTAGATGAAGTCTTTAGAATTCACTCCACATGGGTTGAGGAGTGAAAAAAAACGAGAGCGTAACTTATCCCGGGACGTAAATAGTCCCAAAATGACGCTTCTCAGTCTGCTTCAAGGTCTATTTCTTATTTTAAGATTTAATCCCTGAAGGTGGAATGAGGACTCGTCCTACCGCCTGGCATAATCTGCATTTCAGATATTTATAGTCTTTTCTAGAAGGAGGACGCAGGAGAGGTACGCCTGCACAATATCTAAAGTAAGAGGCAAAGCATGGTAGCTTTTTTTTTTTTTATAGATGAGTTTATACACAAGATAATGCCATGTGTTTTTACAGTTAGAACACATTTAAAGGCAAAATACCGCAATTAAAGTCAAAAGGACATTTTGAAACATAAATGCTACTCACTAGCCTATCTATGGCATTTCACAATATGTTTTAGCATTAAGCTAGTAGCGGTTATATTGTAATTTTATGTTGTCAATCCACAACATGATTTAAGGAATTAAGTACAATTGTGTAAAATGAAATAAAATAAAATAAAGTGGAATAAGTTTTACAATTGGATCACTGGCTAATACTTCATTTGAAATTGAAAACTTTGAAAATTGCTTTTAGTGCTAGCTTGCGTGTACAATGGTGTTATCTAATAGTGTGTGTGTGTGTACCTATTACATAAGTGTACGTTTCCATTTCTGTTTTCTTTAACCAAAATAAATAAATAAAGTCAAGCATGGGAAAATGTATTCTGTGTAATTAGCGACATGCTGCAAAGATGATGAGAGGAAATGTGAAGCAGATGTCGTTGCTATTAAACTGGCAAAAAGTCAGCAACACTTTTGTGTGCATGTGTGTGTTTGTGTGTTGGAATTTTCCTGTCATTGACAGCAACATCTGGAAGCGTTTCATCAATTAGTGCTGGGCTACCATGTTTGACTCGTCCTGTCGCCTTTTAAATGGCAAAACATACAACAAATACAACCTAAACACAAGCGCTCGGTTAGTCAGCGTATGTGTGTGCGTGACTTCATCACATCTGCTCGAATTAAGTGTAATGTCATCAATGAGCGACCACCGCACGCTTGCTAACGACTATTTGGGATGATGTTATTTCGCCATCAGTGATGATCAGTACGATAAATTAAATATAACACACACACACTGAGCTCCAACTAGTCAGTCAGGTGACATTCCAGAGGCGGTTGGCTGATTATCATCAATGCGGTTGTCATGGCGACAAGGTACACAAGTGATGCAAGGGCATGATGTCGCCCGGCCCGTCTGTCAACGATGGCGGAAGAGGAGGCCTGAAGCTGTTTCTGGTCGGCGGGATCTTTGAGGGTCTTTAAATGTGGCGCAAGGTAAGATTCTTCATCGTCATCATTTTATAACCTGGAAGCACATGAAGGGATCCCAAGTGTGGCCTTCTCGGCATTTACAAGTTGAATATTTGTTCCCTGAAGCTGTATTAATTTGTCCTCAGCTGTCTTTTCTCTTCATTTTATGTTTCACTTGTCTGAACTAGTTCCAGGACGTTTATGTGGATGTCAACTTTTTTCGTCCAATCAGATTTCAGCCTCTATGTGTTACTATGTCAGTCTAATCAGAGCCAAGGCTATTTTTTGTCATGTAATTAAATAATTATTGGTAATTACTTTGGCTAATATGTCGCTGCCATAGATAGATGAACAAAAATACATTATTAGAAGTAAATAAATAACAATTTTCTCACTAATTAAGTCAAATTGGATCATCTACTTAAGAGCGGTTGGGAATCGTACAGCCGACATTGTACTTAATAAGTCAGTCTCAGTGTCACGCTACAAGAACACGCTTATGTAACGTGCACGTGTGTGTGTCTGTGTACATGATGCGTCGCATTGCCGGTGAGGCGTAGGTCTGGGGCAAGGCCAGGATGAGGTAGGGGGATACGCTCCACGGGCCGAATGATACCTGACATGGCTTGCATGTTGTGTAACGTAAAACATAACATTGTAGCGGCAAGCTCTCCTCTCACAACACGTGACATTTTTAGAGGTCATTTGAAACCCCTCAGCAATAAAAGCTCGCCCCTTTAAGTGGTGCAATTTGGCTTAAAGTCAAATATTATTTTTAGAGTAATATTTTCAAGCGCAAAATCACAGTTTTTATCTAGAATGATTTAAGATTTTTTTTTTCTCCCCATATTCTTTTTAGAATAAAGTTGCTCAACTTTCAGTCAGTGCGAATGTGTGTCAGAAGTTGAAGTAAAAAGTGTCTGGTGCACTCTATGAACTCCAAAGTGCGGACGCGCCTGCTGGTGTACAGACAGCCGTGCGTCTCCCGTGACAACCGGCAAAAATAGAGGCCACGAGAACGACCGCTCCGTTGCCACAGCAATGGAGTATGTTGTCGTGGCGATGCGGTCCACGCGGGAAATTGATTTATGGGGTGTACGGACGACCGCTTTGGACTTGGGGCACCTTCATTAAAGCCCTAAAATAATCCAGTTTCAAAGTTACATTATTGAGAAAAGTGTCAGGACACCATTTGAAGGTGGGTAAAAATTAATTGCATTTGCAAATCATCCACGTAAAATGCGTCAGGATATTTGATGAGGTTGTAAAAATGCTAATGAAGCGGCTGGGTAATAAGGCTTTTTTTTTTTTAAGTATTAACCTTCAACACACTGTAAGAAGCCTTTTTTTAACCAAAACAACAAAATAATTAAGTGGAAACTGCAGCAAGAGAAGGTTTAATGTGTGGGTCAGTCTTTTTTTTTTTTTTTTTTTAGTATGAACTTATCTAATTAATCAAAAGTAATGTATTTTTTTTCAACAATAACGCAACCTACTTTTTTTTTAAATCCTCCAGAATAAATGGATTCCTCAGTTTTTCAAATTCTATTAAGACAAAATAGTCCATTGTAGTAGAAATATAGTGATGGCCTGCCCTCTACTGGTAGTATCTTGAATTACATTACATAGAATCTAAAATATGCCCTAAAACATAAAAAAAAACATATTTAGCATTTTATCTTTTATGATTTTATTGACCGCTGAGTAAAAGATCCATCATACAAACAATACCAAGTGTGACCTGATGATGTCACGTGAGCGCTGAAGTGGTCAGCTGACCTACGAGTGGCGTCCACTCTGTCCAGCAAAGTGGAATTACAGCATAAAAAAAAATAATACAGTCACAAAAAT
The DNA here is from genome assembly GCF_024217435.2 of Syngnathus scovelli. NCBI lineage: Eukaryota > Metazoa > Chordata > Actinopteri > Syngnathiformes > Syngnathidae > Syngnathus > Syngnathus scovelli. The sequence goes on from NC_090858.1 coordinate 2,831,913, forward strand.
AATACACAATACAACGTCACATTTTTTCCCATCATAAAGTTCACTTAAAGAAAATACTGCATGAACAGCAAATATTTATCCATTATGGAGTGTTTAGTTTGCCTCTGTACTCTATTATGACAATACACGTAAAATATTATTTAACAGATAGGTTAAAATATGTATATGAGATAAAAATAGTTTATCTTGACAATAAAATCAAAGTTCAGTCTTTTTATTTTGGTTCTTTGTATCTTGACCAGTCATTTGACAAAGCTAAATGCGTATAGTATATAACAGTGTTTATTTTAAACTTTTATTTTATTTTATTGTCCGTAATTTATTTGATGAGATAAATGAATAAGAGAAAAATGAGTAAAAAAACGCCTTTTTATTATTTTTAATAAAGTGGCTAAATTAATAGAAATTATACTGTAAAAATATTTTGAGAAAAATATTTCAACCACTTTTTCATATAATGACGTTAATTAAAATGATTTATTATTATAGTCCTAATTATTTCATAAAATATACACTGTCAAAAAATGGTCCGGTTCACATTTTTTTGCACTATTGGTCTAGCAGCCTCATTGTTATATTTAGGCAACATTATGTTGTCTAGAGATTTAGATAGTAGCTTTAGATAGTAGATAAGTAGTTTAGTTTTTGATAGTAGATAAAAGTTTTATAAATAGTTTTAGATAGTTTTCAATAGTTTTCAAGACTTGAGGATAGTAGACAGCGTAATCAATTTGTGATTTTCTTTTTTCGTAAATTATTAATGGACTTTTCCTGGTGATTTTGTTGTTGCGACGATATGGTTTACAAAAAAATTATTACCCGATTGTTTAATTACATCAATGACTTAAAGAAGACGATCGGGGGGAAATAATTGATCGCAACAACATTCCAGAACTTTGGATAAATACTTTGGCCAGCCTTCACATAGACAATAAAATGTCTTTTTCTATGGGCAGCACATGCAGGCATTCTTCGTGCGTACGTGTGTGTGTGTTTACTTCCTGAATTTCAAAATAAGAGTTGCCACAACGATGAAGAACGTATTCCAGCCCAGAGTGACAACGAAGCCTCTCCAAACCATCATGTGAGTCAAATCCCAACCTGAAGGATGCAGAAAGACACAAAATGTTTATTTAAGCATTTTAATACGATTTAGTATTTATTATTATGTGTACCTCTGTACATGATGCATCGTAATGCTTGTGAGGCGTAGGTTTGGGGCAGGGCCAAGCTGAGGTAGCGGAGAGGGTAGGGGATACATTCCACAGGCCAGATGATGCCTGATGACATCATATCGTATCACGTCAAATTCAACATTAAATATGAAATGACTGCCTTACCGCTCATGATGAGGTTAGGGTAGAAGAGTCCGAGCGCGGCCTGATTGGCGTTCTGCTCGTCATCGATGGCGGCGGAGATGACCAGGCCGAAGGAGATGCCGGTGATGCCCTGCAGTATGATCAGCAACACGATGAGAACCAGGGAGCCTTCGTTTGGCATCTGCGCACAAACACAAGAAGCAAACTCAGTCTCATTTTTACTAATAAATATAAAATATGTGTTTATGGGCTATCTGGCACCTTGAAGACGAGCAGGACAAAGAGCAACATGAGGATGATCTGGACGCTAATGACGAGAAGCTGAGAGAAAAGGTGAGCCAGCATTGTCTCCATTGAACTCACACCTGAACACAAATGATAAATCAAATTTTTTCATAACATGCCAAAATGTCAACAATGTCAGAAGGTTGTCACCTGCAACCCAGCATCGGTCTAGAAGACCTTCCTTCCTCTCCAGGACAAAAGAGAGGGCGGTCAGGCCCAAGGCCAAGTAGAAGGCGATGCTGGACGACAACAACAAGTTCAATTTTGTGCTCTCCATTTTGTGTGTCCCTCCTTTAGGTTTGTAACTGACCTGAGAACAGCGCCCGGCATGACGAATGTAGTAAAGTCTGTGTTCTGTTTACCATAAATAGCTTCTTCAAACTACAAAACGGAGAAAATTTGTGTTAGAAAATATGGTGTAGAAGTACTACTACATTATGCCATATTGTTTTGTTCACCTTTATGGGCAAGGCATACTTGTAGGACATGTCACCTAACTTGCTCTTCACAAAAGCCTGTAAAGGAAACAATAAAAAATTAAATAAGCAAAAGAGTAGCACCATCTACTGGACAAAATTGAAAATTGAAACTCAATAATAAGGCCATATGTATTGGATCAAAAAAGTGTCTTTTTACACAAGAGTATCTATTTATTTTCATTGATTGAGAGCATTTTATAACTTTTTTTGAATAAGTAAAAAGTATCCTCACCTGGAAGGCGTCGTATAACTTCTGCTGCAGCATCAAGGCGATTTGTTTGTCTGGAAAAACAAAATGGCTTGTTTTGAACATTGAAGGTAGCGTCATAACAGTTGAAGCAAATAAGGAGCCATCTACTTACTAGTCTGGTCCAGCCAGACATGCACTGACCCTTCATCTATCACCGCCTTGGACACATTCTTCAGTAACATCCTGGAAGAGCAAAAATGTAGATGTATATGGAGGATATAAAAAGTCCACACACCCTTCAATGCAAGGTAGTATAAAAGATGAAACCATACCCCATTTTTATCTTTTTTAATTTTTGTGCCAGAGAGGAAGTAAAAATAGGGTTGCATAAGTCAACACACCCTCAAAAAAAATCTTTTGCTTTGTAGTTTTTTAGCTGACTTCTCTTTCAATTTTATACCTAACAAAGGTGATTAATAATTAAAAGTCCCAAGAAAAGGGAATGCCTTCTTGTTAAATTGCAAATAATTGTCGTTTAACATTAGCTTCTTTTTTACGTGTGCCAAGCTCTCAATCAAATCCAGGAACTATTTGGCCCTATCTGTAGCTATGCTCGAAAATAACCTTTAAGCTACTTCACCTATTGGTTCACGCTAAACGAAGCATGCTCTTCGTTGCCAAATACTTTGCCAACGTAACGAATCCGCCCTGCAGCTATAAATCATGACACTTCAGGTATTTTTCATCGGCGGAGTTGTCTGCTGCGGTTTTTTCGTGACGCACGAGATCCAGACTATGGCAGGTAAACAGCATGACATGGCAAAATGCTGAGTCAAGGTATTTCCTAAAAGCTGTGGCTTGTTTTTTTTTTTTGTTGCCGTGGCTAACTCGCGCAAGACTAGCAACGATGGCGAATCATTTTGCATTATTATGATACAAATTTGAATCAGTGTGTATATAAAGTCCAGATGGCCTGTGTACCTATTTAATAGGGAGCTGCTGAAGTCCTTGCCAAATCCGATGACCCCCCAGTACTTTCCTTCGTGGATCCCTTTAAAAGCCTCCGCATAAGATAAGTTGACCTGTCCAATCACAAAATAGCACGTAAGACACCATATGTACAATTTGCTACTTTATTTTTGCTACTTTTTTGGGAATTACTACCTGCTTCATACTGTCATTATCCAAAAAAGAAAGCAGCGAGTGGCTGAAAGCAAGTGGAGAGGTCTCGTTGTTGACCACGGCAACTTGGATCCCCTTCGCGTCTCCACCGACACACAAGCAGATGAGCGACATCTGGATGACGGGAAGCAAGAACTGGAAACACAAGGAGCTGCAAAAGACGACATCGTTAGAAATGACGACCGACGTTCAGATTTTTTTATGGTGGTCGACGTACCCTGGCATCCTCCTCATTCGGAGCAAGGTTTTAATAGTGAGGGCGACAATGTTCCTCCATTTGGGAATCACGTGTCGGACTCGCACCTTCCAGTCCACTGTGGAATCACCAATAAGTAGTCACATAAGAATTATATAAAGAATTAATTTTCACTGTAACCAAATCACATAACTTTATGCTAACACACAATGAAAAACGCCATAGGCAGGCTAACAAAACTAGCATCGATCCCCCCCTAACCTGAATGGCTGACGATCTCCCCGGTGCTTTTGGGCACGTTGGCAAGGATGGGTCTACTCTCGTCCCGCCCACTTTCAAATGATTGGCTGTTCCCCAACACGTCGTCTTGGGTACCGGAGACTCGCTTAATGCACATCTGGTCTGAAGTCTCGCATAGCTGCAGGAAGGCATGCTCCAGAGTCTAAAGTAGGGAACACACAATGGACTAAGTTTCAACCCGACTATAAACCAAAAGTCACACTTGCAACTCACAGTAGAGCTTTGCATCTTCATGACAGCTTCTGGAGTTCCTTCAGCTAACAAGCAGCCGTTCCTCATCAGGCCCACCTTGATGGGGACAACAAATATTACAATGCCAAAAGTAAGCTAGCTTTATGCTAACAAACAATGCAAAATGTCATAGACGGGCTGTCGAAACTAGCATTGTATAAAAACTTTAATATTTGAATACCAAAGGTGAAGCAACAAAGACAGACAATATAACAATACATATATTTTCTGTATACTCGGAAAAAAACATCTATAATTACTGGGGCTTATTGACTCACTTTATTTTGCAATTCTTAAATTAGCACACCACATTTGTAAGTGTCAGTTTTGCTCGCAGCCAAAGTCAATCATGTGCAGAGCACATGTATGACTATGCAAGAATGTTGCGACCTACTTCCTTTTAGTAAGCACTTTACTGACACTCGTACATGTGTTAAATCAGAAAATGAATCCCAGCCACCTGACTGGTTTGACCAGAGAACTCGTGCTTCTTTGTTTGCAAAGAGCCATCTTGTTTTTTGTTTTTTTTTGTGTGTGACTGCAGAGACACATTAATTATAAAACATAAAAGCATGCTAGAGTGTGCCGTGCTATTTTATCATTCTGCAAATTATTTCTATTCATTAAAACAATGTCGACCACCAACAAGCTCAAACAATCGTTAAGTAGGTTCCTATGTTATTTCCGATTTAATCTTTCTGAACCGCCTGAACCGAAAACAGAGACGATTACAAAGGACGACTCTGCTATGGAATTCATAAAATTAGGATTTCATATATAAAGGAGATTAACAATGAATTCATGGAACACTTCAAGTATTTACCGGTCCACAAAGGGGATTATTCACAATGTCTGCATGCTAAGCTAATTAGCATTACAACACAAATGGACAGTCAAGTAAATCTTTTTTTTTTTTAAGGTAAACGAGACCCCGATTTCCTCACCACATTGGCTTGTCTGGCTTCCTCGATGTAGTGCGTGGTGATGATGACCGACACTTTACCCGTCTTCACGATGTCCACCAGATGTTGCCAAATCCTGGAAACATCAAGTTACAAAAGTGGATAGACAGACATCCTCACAAGTTGGATAGATGGATAAATATTTTTATTAGCTGCTCCATTTCACAGTGGTGTCTCAATTAGTTGCTCGCTATCTTGTAAAATGACACGTTGTACTCCGGTGATGAATAATCACTGATGAATATTTCAAGTCGAAGCTAACTAGTGCGCTACATTTAGCTAGGGGCACATGTCAGGTTTCATGTTGCCTTTTCTTTCGGTCACAGAAGCGACAAGGAACTAATAAGCAGAGCTTCATTTCTCCTGCGGGCGTCTACTTACATGAGTGCTTGCGTACAAGAATTGCAAATAGATGAGTGGCACTTAGAATGTCGAGAAGAGGTTGCAGATAATTTGAACGTACTTGGCCCTGAGCACTGGGTCCACTCCCACCGTGGGTTCATCAAGAATGAGCAGCTCAGGATTCTGGAGTAGCGCCGCCGCCAAAGATACCCTTCGCTTCTGGCCGCCACTGCGACACCACAGAAAATTGTATTTATTTATTTTTATTCACATTTGTTTTTTATACAGGAAGTCTTAGAACCCCTTAAGAAAATAAAAGCTCATTATAAGCAACCTAACTTACTTAACATGACTGCAACTGTAACATTACATGGGACATGAATATTACATGAGGAGCTAATGAAGCTGCTTTCAGCGGCCTCTTTGGAAAACAATGTTCTCATGTAAGCTCCCCAGAGCAATCGTAGGCCGTTAAGAGCATTACGTCAATATGTATACGTTCATCCGCACCTTATACTTCACTTCCTGTCTAGTGTCGTGTTACCTCGACTATTTTTTTTCTGCTTTGACTTACGAGTAAAAAAATTATAGGGTATAATATTGTAGAGGCTACCGTAATTTTCGGACTATAAGCCGCACCAGCTAAAACCCGTGATTCCGGGTTCAAAATTTACGAAAAAAGCCGCGGGTTATAGTCCGAAATTTACGGTATTTTCCTTATTACAAAAAAATTATTTTATGCTGGGCTGGAACGGATTAACGGTATTTCCATTCATTTCAATGAGGAAAGATACTTTATTTACCTGAGATTGCGAACCAGCCGGTCCTTCTGCGGCAGATCCAAGAACTCAATGAGGAAATCAATGCGGGCCTGGGTTTCCTTCAGAGTCAGCCCGTGGATTCGTCCGTAGAAGGTGAGCGTGTTGCTGATGGTGAACTCGTTGTACAAAGCCAGCTCCTGGGTGAAGCAGCATGTGACTCATAATGTATTTGTAGTAATGAAGCAGGTGGAAAAATGGCTTACTTGGGGCATGTAGCCCACCATCCTGCCCGGCACGCCGTGGCCGGGGAACGCAGGGGGCTTCCCCAACACGCTGATGTAACCCCGAGAGAGGCTCAGAGTTCCCACGATGCATTTTAGCATGGTGGTCTTGCCGCAACCGCTGGGGCCCAGGAGGCTGTATCTACCAGGAAAGAATAAAATCAAACATTCCCAAAATGTCCATGACATCTGAAGTTGGTTTTTCTTTCAGAATAAAATCTGATTGCTTTGAGAGCGTGGGTGATTTTGTAAGAAAAACATGATGGCAACCAAGATAAAATAACATTCGTCGTACGCCTGGTGAAGTTTGAGTATGATGACTATGATGAGTTATTATTGTTGAAAAATAAAATCATTTTTATTTTGATTAAAGACATTAATCATGTGTCATTCGAAAGCTGAGCCGTGATTGGTTGTTACCTTGACCATGTGATGTCATTTTTTGAGTCGCCAGCAAGTGGCAAAATGCATTTTGAAGGTTTTAACTGGACACGAAGTTATCAAATCAAATGTCGCAATCTGTATACATTTCAGGAAATGTTTTGAACAGAGTTTCCACCCACGTTTTTGCGGCCAAGCCAATTGCAGCTGTCACTGGAGGAATGCAGCAAGGCGTTTGTTGAATGAACGATGCCGCAACCCACGTCAATGCCTTCTAATATCGTCCGACTTGGGCGAAAACAAAAGTGTGCCTAAGGACGCTTAATAACTAGGATGGCGGAATGTTCCTGACGAGTTCTACAGTGTGTCAAAATGAACAAAATGATTAAATAATAATTATTGCTCCTGTATTATTGCAACTAGTTTTTTTCCTTCATACAAATTTCAGTATTATTAATAAGTCTTAAAAATGCTCATTGTGTTGTATTGACTTTACTATATTTTATTTTTATCATATCATTCTCAAGTACTTACATTTGTCCCTGGGGCACGGTGAGGTTGAGGTTGTTGAGTACTTGTAGTTTTCCGTACGAGCGGCAAACGTCCCGGCATTGAATGGCCGGGTCTCCCAGCGTGGGCGGCGCCGGCGGCGGCGCCTCCGGGTCGTCCTTCATGTTGTTTTGTTTCTGCAAAGAGTAGCCATGATTGTCATCATACACAATTTCAGCAGATCCCTTTTTTGCTTTTGGTCTTTATTGTGCGAGAAGCTACAAGAAGCTTTGATGACAACCATAAGACGAGATACGGAGCAAAAAAAAAAAAATCAGCATATATTATGGTGTGCCAGAATGGGATATAAAGTTGCTGTATTTTAATATTTGATATTTTTATTTTGTCGATTAATCGAATAAAAAAAAATCGAATTGAAAATATAATAAAAAGGAAATGGTCGTAGCTTCAAGACATTTGACAGCAGAGACAGGTCACACGGCAACATTCCATTAAGTCAGCTCAGCTAAGAAGGGTGGATGGTAGGTCTTCACCTTCAACCCACATCCTGCTCTCTTTGATACCACCCAAATTGCTTTCACTTCAATTTAACATTCTTAAACCCATTTCAAAGACAAGCGATAATCGGTCACATTCCTACAGGTCGGCCAGTAACGAGCTAGCTTGCGAGCTAACTGACCCAATGAGCTACTTTTTGTCAAGAATGTTGGGCTTGAACAATGAAAAGCTGGAGAGGTAAACCCCCCAGATTTGTTTGCTTTATTATTATAATCTGATTTAAGACTTAGGCAATACTTATTTAGTGCAAATTTACTGATATACAGATTTAGTCCATGTGTGTTTAAAAAAATCCATAGGAAGTATTTTTCCATATTTTTCAAAATTCTCCAACCCTGCAAAATTGCGAACACAAAAAGCATTTTTTTTTTCCTGTTTCACCCCAATATTATGTAGCAGCACTCCCAAATCTGAAAAATTACACTTAAATACAAAAAAGGTTCTTTCTTCTACATTAATCCAACATTTTACCAGAAGGCAGATTACAGAGCGGGAGGCTGGTGCTGTTGCATAATAATAATCTGCTGCTTTTCACTTCTGCCACTCCGACCTACATCTTCTGACACGTCAAAATCTCATCCAGGGCAGCAGAAATCCATCCCGCAGAGGCAGCAAAGCAAAAATTCGAGATAAGAGGAGGCAAAACTTACTCGAAGATGCAGAAGAAACGATAAAACCTGCAGGGGATGAAGATGGAGCGATGAAGTGCGTCACACTGACAACAACTACAAAAGCCCGGGCCTTATTAGGGCATGCTTGCAAAGTGGAAGAACAGGTTCAGTCGAAAACCACACACATGCGCACACACACGCTTGTAAAGTGCTGAACAGGTTACACTAACTAACTCGAGTCAACCATATTCCAGAGCACATGTGCTCAGTCTGGTGCCAAGTGGGATGGAGCCTTGCCCAGATTAGTTTTTGTAAGAAAACACCCACTTGTAGAAAAAATAATAATATTTAAAATCACATTCACATCTATGGAGGTTTGGAACTGACAATGAAACTGCAAGCAGGCATTGGAAAAGTTAACTACACGCTTGACTAGTCGCTAGTCACGTGAGAACAGAACAGACATACAGGATTCGAACCGTCAACCTCAGAACTGCAAAAGCCAACATGCTAACTAGGCCACAATGCTACCTAGACTAGAACATTTCCGAATAATAATCTGCTTTTGAAAAATGATTCTTACCAGGATAAAATGCAAGAATTAGCTCCATGCATGCATTCGTGCAACTGTGCTGAAAAGCGTTTCTTTCACTTTCCATTCCGGAATAATTCCCTCCTCGCTGCTGCAACCAAGTGGAGAAAAATGATCCTGACAGCCGCGTTCACGCACATAAATTACAACAGTGTCTATTCCTACCGATGCATCATTCTTCCCTGCACCCGAAAAAAAAAAAAAAAGCACTTTACCCGGTCGCCCATCTCGGTGCAGTCCACCTCCGTGCAGGCCGCCATCATCGCATCCTCCCAGCGGGCAGCAGCCTCCTCCGCCGCGTTCATGGCTGCTGCAGATAGGTGGCGGGTACCGCGGAGCCTCCTGCTGGGGGAACAAGGGAAGGGGAGGGCGAACGTGCAACTCGCAGGGGCTGCGCACTTTCAATAAAACAAATAAAAAGTGAAGGTATAGCAAATGTCGCTCGATAATTTCCAGGATCAACAAACTAATATATTAGAATAACTACAACAATTCTTCTAATATATATTAATATTATATTAAATTAATAATATTAGTTGTATTAATAAAGGCAACAAAGAATCAAAGGAAAATAAAAAAGAAAATAATATGTGAAAAATTAATTGTAATGGCATCAGATGTCCACTTGGGGGCAGCAGAGGATTTGCATATAAAAAAGGCGCGCCCAACAAAGGGGCAGGGCTGTCACTCAATTAAAATAGGGGAAAATAAATATGATTGAAAACATGACTTTAAAGAAACATGTGGTTTCAATTGGCTCGTCAATAAAACACTGCAAGGATAGACATTGGGGTGGGTTTAAAAATACACACGCACACGCCCATGTTGTGTAATTGGTTGAAGTGTGTGATTAGCTCTCTCCAACAGACGGGGATTAAACTGGGGGAAGTGTGTAATTATGAATAAAGCATACGTCAGCAGATAAACGGGGATACCCTCCGGCGACCACTGCGACTAGGCCGCCCATATACGCAGTCAGAAAGGAGGGTGACAACCACGCACGACGCCCTGCAGAAGGAGTGCCACGACGCCGACACACAGCGCTCCCAAGCCGGCCGGCAGGGCAACTCTCCACTCCCCCTCCTCCTCCTCCTCTTTTCCCTCCTCCTCCGGGACAGACAGCATCCTATGCGGCTCAAGATGGCGGTGCAGGCAGCAGAAAACGACGCGATTGTGAGTATTCTTGCAGCCTGACGCAGCGGATTTGCTTTTTAAAATCGTTTCGCTTTGTCTGCGTGCGTATTTCGATTGTTGCACCGCAATCTTGTGCACGCAGCGAGGCGAGGCGTTTGTGGGTGCAGGGGGGGCTCACCTGACCCTCCGGTGCTCGGTGGATTGACCGACTCGGTTGGAGCTCCCTTGTGATCAAGGACCTTTATTTTATTTGTTGCGATTGTTTAAAAAAAGGATTTATTTTTGCAGGTGGTGGAGGACGAGCAGCTGAACGACTCGCTGGGGAGCGTCGGCCTCATCTCACCTGACAAGGAGGATCTAGCGCGGCTCCTGGTAGGAATGAATGGGGGGGGGGGGGGATTGGACATCCATTCATCCATTTTGCATACCGTCAGGCCGAATTGTGGTCCAGGGTGAGAGGGAGACTATCCCAGCTCCTTTTGGATGAAAAGCGGGGTACACATTGCATTATTAATTTGTCTAACTTGCATGATAAAAACATTCACATTCACATCTATGGACAATTTAGAGTACAGTTTTGTGGAGAAGAAAATATTTCTGGCGCAAGAAGCAGTGTCCACCCTGGACTTGTTAGTCAGCCACCCACTGGGCATGTACACAAAAATATATTTGAATTCACATTCAGGGGCGGAGTTACGAGGTGGCCACCCCCACAACCTTGGGGACAATTTCGATTTTTCGGCCATTTTCACATGGATGCAGTATTTTTATTATTGTTATTTTTTTAATTATAGACAGTTCCCTTCAGTGGACGCATACGAGGTGGCATGAGGCCCGGGAAGAAGATCATCGTGATGGGCATTGTGGACTTGGAACCAGAGAGGTAATTTTTTTTAATGAGCAAAACATAAAAGAAATTTCTTAACAATTTCTCTGTGTATTTTTAAACTGGATAAATTGGTCTGGTGGGTCTGTAAAAGGCCCACAAACCTTATGTTACCCACTTACAATTTAAACAGATGAATCCTTTTGTTCAAGAAGTCGAGCCACTCCCCTCGAACCCCTCCGCCCACCTCAATGCAATAAATAATTACTGCTGTGGGCACCACATGAAGATGAATGACGCCTTCTTTAAGTATGTGAGGACAGTCAGGGCGTTCCCTCTCCAGAACGAGTGAGAGGAGAAAAAAAAAAAAAATTGTCTGGGTGTGACTTGACCCTACATGGAAAGTTCAACGTGGAACTAACCTTCCCCGCCCACCTCGTGGTGACTTCATCTCTCACTGCAGCTGGCCACATCCATGACAAAGTTCATGTTACTACTGGACTAATGTATTGGGACACACTTCAATCTATAAATTCATCAATAAATAGTTGGAGTAGTTAGCTCTTTTATACGATCAAATAAAATGCAAAGTGCTTGATTTAAGCTAGGTCACTCTGAAGTGTCCCAATACTTTTGTCTGACTTGCCTCGAGCTTGTTAGTGTCAGTTTTCTGCATGTGTGCACACGAAGCTGCGGGATACTGGATGCCCAAACGAGCAGCGCATTATGATTCATTGGAGCCATCATCCCAGATTAGCCTTCAGATTCAAACATCTGGCAACTTCTGCTTTCCCTCCCCTTCAGCTTTGATGTGAGCTTGACCTGCGGCCGGGACAAGGACAAGGATAAGGAGGCGGCGTACGATGTGGCCCTCAAACTCACCGCCCGCTTCTCGGATCGCCAGTTTCTGCGCAGCGCCTGCGTAGCCGGCAAGTGGACAGAGGAGGAGGCCTCCACTGTCTACTTTCCCTTCATCCCAGATCAGCCTTTCAGGGTAAAAAACTTTCATTCATCTCAAATTGACTCTGTCAAGCATTTAATTTAATTTTATTTTATTTTATTTTATTTTATTTATGGTGCTAATACAAATTTTGATATTGGTGGCATAAATAAGTGAAGGGGGGTCACAAAATGGCTGCTCCCAGCCAAAATGGCAGACTTGTCTTTTCCGTGCGTACCGCTTATTGGTCAATGTATTTTTCAAACTTTCTGAATTTTGAGCGATGAGTTTCAGACCCCAAAAATATATACATTGTTCACGCGCTTGCCAAAATTGCAACTTTTTCTGTCTTGTTGAGGCTCCCAAAAGGTGACTCATGCGTTTCCACCGAAGCTCACATGTTGACAATGAGCACTTGAGCATTGTTTCCGTTCCATAAACCGAAACCACGTCTTGAAGACGGTGATAAAACATGTTGCGGTTTTGTCCAACACAGTAATTGCAGTCGAGGCGGACCAACTAGACTTGCATGGCGCTTTGGACCTTCAGTTTCTGTCCTGCAGTTCTGTAGCTGCAAAAGAAATAGCTTTAGCAATCACTATGGACCGGCTAACAAAGCTAGCATGGATGTTGCTCTTACGCAACAGTGGAACAAGACAAAAACAAACAATATAAAAATCCTCACAAGCATATATTCTTTATCCTCTGGGAAAAATTGACAAATATTACTGCATCTTATTTTTTTTACATTTCTAAAATTTTCGAATGGTCAATTGATCACTCAATTGCAAAATGACACTAAATGGCATCATTTGTTGCGCAATTAAAGCAGAGAATGATGAAATCAGGTCAGCTGTAGATAACGTGTGATGAATTTACATCATGTGACCTCAGGTCCGCACGTTTCTGCTCTAGTAATTCTTAAATGCACATGTGCCACTCCGCTAAGAATATACACTCTCTTATCTAATGAGGTTCGAAACAAAAACTGTATCCAGAACCAGGCCAAAATATTCAAACGACCTCTCTGGTTGAACCTCATGCTCCGTCAACTGCTTATGTAAGAGTATCCAGCTGATAAAAGTCAGAGCCAGAAACTACGGACGACTGCAGATTAGTCAAGTCAAGTCAAGTCAAGTCAAGTCAAGCTTCTACTCAAACGCTTTTGTGATGAATGATTTTAGGAGATGAGAGGATTTATGATCATTTTGGCTTTTATTATATCTGAAAAATGTGGTTCAAGTTGGTAGCAATGTCTCAACACATTTTCCAGACTTCCTGTTGGCGATGGTTTGTGTTCCGACACTGTTATGGTTACCAAAGTTGACACAAGTGTGTCTTCGCTTCCAGGTGGAGATCCACTGCGAGCACCAGAGGTTCCGGATATTTGTGGACGGACACCAGCTTTTTGACTTTTACCACAAAGTAAAATCTTTGGCCTCCATCGACACGGTGCGGATAGATGGAGACCTTCAGATCACCAAACTGGGCTAAGCGCACACACACGTGCACACAAAGCTCAGCAGGGTGAGTGTGTGTGTATTAAGGACTTGAGCACGTACACACACACACACACGCAAATGCACCGCCATTCACATGTAACAAGGGGCCTCTGCTCCTTATCCTTCTTTAAATTTGTTTTTCCCCTTTCAGCAAGTTCTCGTTTATTAGTTTCTCAGGTGTTAGTTTTGTCAAGTTGCTAAACTTGCTATTTTCGTTCTCCTTTAAAAATTTATGGAAGGTTCTTTTTTAAATGTAGCACTTGAAGCATCCCCCCCGGAGGGATAGATGGTAATTTAAATGATAAATGTTTCTTTAAATTTGTATTTTTTTTAAAAGATTTTTTGCTCCCAATTTCAATTTATTTTTTAATTGAAATGCTGTTTTTTAATTGAATTTAAAAAACATTGTTGAAATATTAAGTTAGAAATTTAAAAGCCCTGAGTCTTGCCTTTTTATTTATTTTTTTCCGGACTGAGTAAGACAAGACTTGTTTGAAGACTTAAGTTAACAAAAAAAAAAGTTAATATAAAAAAAATAAATAAAAATGCCCATATTTTTAAATTAATTTTAAAACAATAATACATTGTAAATTAGATTAAAACATAAAAATGTAAACATCTCTTCTTGCATTTCCATTACAATTACTTACATACAAAGACACAAGCATATCAAATTGGAGCCTTTTTTATTTGCTCTTTCTTCACTTCCACAAGGGCATCATGTTTTACAATAAGAGTAAAATTTAGATTTTATTGCACTAAAAATCGCTTTGCAAAGATGAGTCGAGTATTCCAACCACGTCTTCTTTTCCTTGGTCTGTCTGGGTTTTTTTTTCCGCCCCTTGGTTGTCACGGCAACACATGACCTAAATAGTCTAAATTGATGAAGATTCCTCGTAGGAGGAGGAAGATAAACAGGAAATAGAATTCTGGCTGGTGGGCATTTTAGATAAAAATTTGCATTTTTGCCCCCATTTTAGTCACATTTTGCATTGCTAAATGGCAAACAGGATTAAGATATACAATTTATCACATCCTGAAGTGTTGTACATTATTTGCGGTGCAAATTAGTGATCTGGCGGTAATATGAGGTGATGGTTTATTTTTGGTTCCAGCTTGAAGTAGATTGGGGTCATGTTTTGAATGTATGGTAGCTAAGAGAAGTCATGTAATTTCCCCCCCTAATTTCCCTAACCCTAACCCCCCCCCCCCCCCCCCGATGTTGTCATTATATGGAATTGGATTTATTCAATTTTAAACAAGCCTGTGTGACTTGCATGCTTTAGTTTAGGTTCAGTTTGAGTGACAGAAAGGCTCAAAAAATGTGCCAAAGTAACTTTTCTCCCCCCAAAAATCTCAGCGAATATACATCACATACTAGCATTTAAAAAAGGGAGACCTACGAGAATGTAAAAACAACTTTCAACCCCAAATTAGAGTTTTCTTCTTCCCCCCGCTACGACTTCCTGCGATCGCACGGCCCGGTCCTAGCTTTTTTTTTTTTTCTTTTCTTTTTTTAGGCAAACAGGAAACTCGCGTCCACCCTGTTGCATCATTACTGCAGCAGCAGAACAAAACGTGCTCTGTGTGTGTGGACTGCAGGCTTACAAGTACACTGCTGTTGTAATGACACGTTTTGCTTTCGACCATCTTAACAAGCACATTCACTCGTGTAGGGAAACAAAAAAGCTGTATAAATAATCGTAACGTGTTTGTCGATGACTTTGAGGAAGAAAAGAGTTGATGCAGGGAGTTTTTCTTGTGGTGTTATTTTGGTACTGCTACACTTTAAACAACTTTGTGTGTAAAGTAGGACCTGATTGAATTGATGCTGAATGATGAAATTGAGTGTTCCTATCCCATAGAGGAGAAACGTGTTTACACAATTGTCTTAATGGTAACTTTCCTAACTTGCAGAGTAACTTGTTCATTTGGTTTGCTATGTCATCTTTATACGATTTTATACTCGGAACGTGATCCTAAAGATGCAAGCTGGTACGTTGTTGTTTTTTTTTTTTGGTATAGTTATTCACTAAAGCATTAATTTGAACCTATTCAGGTTTACATCTACAGTGGTTCATTGAGATACAAGTTCATTTGAATTGGAAAGGCCATTAATCTGTTCCAATTTCTCACCCTTTGATATTTAATAAGCGGAATAGATCCCTAAAATATTGTACTTTGTGAAAATAGTGTTGACATAATCAAACAGAGTGTAGTTTTTTTTTTTTAATTGCTTTTATTCAATGGATATTATGCTGTTCTTCTGGTGTATGCACCATGGCCACCTGGGGGCAGTATAATACATACATCTGTACGGTACAGCCATTTAAAACGCTCCAAATTGCCTAAAGTTATAAAACTGTCTCGCTTCTAATAAACTAATGGATCGGATCGCTTGTATCTCAAAGCACCACTTTATTCCTTTAATAGAGAGATATGAATGTTTTCCTCCTGATTGTGATTTGATCATAAATAAATGGCAAGTGTTTTTTAAGCATATATTTCACACTTCTTGGTCTGTAAAGTAGATGTCACGTTTTGCCACGGAATTGTTTCATAGCTGTGCGTATGTACATATTTATTTTGTTTTGAAATTGAGTTGAGGAAAAAGCAGACTATAGTCTTTGGTATACAGTACATGACAAATTGAGGCATTTATGTCTTCCTTGAAAGAGTCACAAGTTCCATGACGTGTCCTCGGGGGATTGTGTTGTTTTTATTTTTTGCAGCATAATAAGTACTATGTGATAAACTCTCAACTTAGTGGTTAAATAACAATGAAACTTTTCTGGTATATGTAAAGAAAAGCTAAATCCATTTTTTTTTTGTGGGTTGTGTGTTTTTTAAACCACAAAATCAAGTGAAGTATCAATTTTCACTGCAGTATGTTCTGCGGTGTGGTATCCCCCTAAAATAGCCTAAAACTACTCCGCTTCTGTTTTTAGACCAGTCCAGGCTTCTGCGATTTTTCCTTTACTTTCCTTCTGCTGCTTTTGAAAGAAGAGAAAAGGAAAATAAAATAAAGAATGATCCTCATTTGAAAACCAATAAATCTCTAATATTGGTAAATGTAGTGTTTGAGTTTATATTTATTTGAAAACATACATTTATGAACATGATTGACGTATTTTTTTTAATTAAAAATGTGTCTAAATGTGTCTCCAGTCTGATATACCACTCACAAACAATCGTATAAATAAAATTTAAAAAATCATACGGATCTGAACCATAAATTTGCAACGTTTTACTTTTTAAACTTTGTCGCTTCCTGTCGTGCCCGGAAGTGTGTCGTGTTTTAGTCAAGCACAACGTATGCAAATCATGAGCCACTTCACCAACAACACTGACGTTGTATCGACCAAGAAACAGGTAATTTTATGCATTTTAATGTTGTGTTGCTTTTCTGGGCAAATTTTATTGTATACGTTGAGTGTGTTTAATCTTAATTTTCGTGGTGGCGCTTTATACTTTTTGGACCCTATCACTCGCCATTGTTATGAAAGTGCAGCGTATTGCGCATGCGCAATTGTTCCAGGATGTGCGTATGTTATTGTAGCACGCTGTAGCTAACATATTTGCGAGTTACAAAATCGGGTTAAACTTTTGAGTTTCGTTGGCTAAAGGTACCGTTACAGAATGTCTGGCGGCACCCAATTGGAAAACGCCAACCCGGTCATATTCGAGCGGTCCGGCGAGAGACTACAGACTGCTCACGACGAGGATGAAGACGTGCACGACCCTATCGATGACAGAGAAATTTTTGATATCCTTTTTTTTTTTTTTTTTCCTCACTGTCACCCGCAAATTATGGTGTTGATGATTTTAGTTCTACATTTACAAAATATGGCAATTGACAAACCGTGCTTTCATTTTTATAGATATCCAATGATCAAAATACACTGTTTACAGAACAGCTGTGTGGCTTGCCGTAGAATCGCAAACCGTCCCGTCTCATTTGGTCATAAGATAGGTTGAGGATGATTGATTATCTTTAACTGATGCAACATATGATCAGATCCATCAATGATCCCGAGCATCCGCTCTCTCTGGAGGAGCTCAACGTGGTGGAGCAAGTCAGAGTCAAAGTAGGTTCTCTGTATTGTTTGTTTGTTCCTTTTTGGCGTCATTTCATTCACAAAGTAAATATGACCTAAATAAATTTGGAACAAAAATAAGGACAATGGTAATAATCCATAACTTGCTTTCTTAATGCTGTAATCAGGTGGACGACAACGAGAGCAACGTGCACGTAGAGTTCACGCCCACCATCCCCCACTGTAGCATGGCCACGCTTATCGGCCTATCAATCAAAGTCAAGCTGCTTCGCTCACTCCCCGACAGATTCAAGGTGCGCTGTAGCATCTCATTTTCTGTATCACCAAAACCTGGCATATAAACAGGGGGGTGTAGACTTTTTATACTCACCCTGTGTGTTTGTGTCATACTCCAGATCGACGTCCGCATCACACCTGGGACACATGCGTCCGAGGATGCAGGTAGGACACTTTTATGCTGTCCCGCTCAAATTTGCAAATTTCTTATTTGTTTTCGTGGCCTTAGTGAACAAGCAGCTGGCCGACAAAGAACGAGTGGCGGCGGCGCTGGAGAACTCGTCGCTGCTGGAGGTGATCAACCAGTGTTTGTACACCAAGAGCATCTGAGGAACTGCAAGTGTTCTCTTACTTCCACCGACACCACTGGAGCCTTAGCTGAGGTTGTTAAATATGGAGCGGAGGCAAAGCAAATGTCTTAAAAGGTCATCGGCATTTCATGCTCTTGACAATGATGGCTAATTCAATGGAGATATTTTACAAATATATATTTTTTAATGTTCATGCATGTCATGGTCATATATGACCACCAAGTGGCGCTACTGGAACATTACTGAAACTCTTTTCTTTCCATCAGATTAAAAAAAAAAAAAGATTTCATCTGGGATGCATCCGTCATGTGATGTAACTTCTTCACTGTAACACACAAAATGTTTTAAAAGAGGGATTATGTAACCCAAATCTTCTCTAATTCTTAAAGCAGAGGTTCTTAAATTTTAGGGTTTTTTTTAAGTACAAAAAACTACTTAACCAAGCACCACCATAATGACCAAAAAAAGGCCAATGTGTTCATCAAAATATTATTCATAAAAAAAAGCAAGCAACATTTACAAGAAGCGTAGTTTCACATTCTAGGAAGTGTGTGGCATCAAAATAATACCACCTACACAGTGTGCGGTTGTATAACTAGTTCTACATCTCTAAAATGCATCTTTCACGGATGCCACAGGTTACAAAACAACTTTGTGTTTATATTTATATTCCCAATTGTTATGCATTTTACGCTCTTCCTCCGGAAAATCTTGAAAAACAGCACTGTGGGGTTTATAATCAGGATGTCTGCTCGAATGTTTGTCAGCCAATTGCGGAATAATGTGATGTTGTGTTTCAATAAATGTTTAATTTTGCTTTATGTTTCATTTTTATGTGTACCCACATACAATAAAAATCGAGTGGGGTGGTCCAGAAACCTCTGAGGCAAGTCAACAGTGTAAAAATTTATAATTCACGTCAGCTTTTGCCATTTTGAAGCTTTAAAAATGTCAAGTGAAACAATTAATTTAAAATAATTACAATTTGCTATGCATATCACCAATAGTCTCTGTGCTGAGTCAAATTTATTTTATTTTTATTCACTTTACAGCGACTTTGAATTAGCCTGTCATGTCAAAACTGTCCACCAGATGGCACTGCTCCCCACTTCGAAGCATGGTAGTTTTCCCAGCTTGCACAAATAAAGTGCACCTTTGAACCAAATAAAACAAATCACAATGATACCAAACACAAAGTGCATTGCATTGCTTTATCGGTGTGTCCTAAATAGATAAACGGTCTCTTATCCCTTTACACGGACACGCGGAAAGAAGGGACTTGGCTGCAGAAGCGTGCACGGGCGCATCTGTAGAAGGACGAAGAGGAGGAGGAGGAGGAGGAGCAGCTGTCTCCGCCCTCTGCAGACTTGACCATGGATTGCATCCATTCGACGACTTTGACGCTGCGTGACGCCCGCCCGCCCGGCCCGTGCGTCGGGGTGTAACGCAAAGTCACGTCAGCGAGGAAGTAACGCGCACATGATGAAGACTTGTCATCTTCCTCCTCCTTCAAACAGCAGCTGGCAGTGATTCGGGCTGCGGGGATTGTTTAGAAGAAGGAGAAGGGGGCTACTTCTTGCTTCGAGAGCTCAGCGAGGCGTGTTTGTTGGCTGCAGGCCCAGGTTGGTTAATGCTTTCTCTCTCTTTTTTTTTTTTAACCCATTCCAGCTTTTTAAAATGCCCGGAAAAAAAGTGATTTTTATAAAACGAGCGTACGTGGAGCTGTTTGGTTTGAAGGAGAAGTGTTTTGCGTTCAACATTTGGTTTTGATTATCATGCTGAAAGAGTTCTTTATATAAGGACATCTGCTCGCTTGCACATCAAATACGTGGAATGTGTGTGCGCGCATCCTGTTTGACAGAAAACGATCTTCCAGCTGAGCGCCCTGTGTCAGTATTTGGAGAAACTTTTAAAAAAAAAAATCAAGTGAAAGCACGGTGTGTTGATTAATGAAGTGTTGGAGATTGCTAAACAACTTTGTTAGACCACCCACGTGTGTGCCTAATGGAATGTCCCTTGTGCACATTATAAATGGTGGTCGTCTTTTTTTTCTAGGCTTTTAAGTGGTTTGTTGTTAATTAAAAGTGGCTTTGAAAATGTGGGATTACTATAATCATCTGAAATTGCAATGTGGTTGGTTGTTTTCTAATGTGCAGAGACAAAAAATCATCAATATCATGGTGTTATTTAAAGAAACTTGACAAACAAGTCAAAAATATTAACTAGCAATATTCTAATGCGCATTTCTGATGTTCCCTTTCAGTGATTTAGAAATTATTGTTGAATATTTTAATTAATCTCAAACCAAAAAGTTGAACTCATTCCTGCCAACCCATTTAAAATTGATCTTCAACGTCTATAGCCGTCAATGGTAGTGAATGAAACAAATTCCTCCTGCAAGTTGTGACAGAATTGTTGGGATTCCTCACTGGTTGTTACGAGACCAATTGTCTTTGATTGTTTCAGTCGGTCAAAGCATTTCCCGTCTCCCTCTTTCCACGTGACAATCGGAAAGACTGTAAAGAAGATGAAGGGAACAAATGAGTACGGAACGCATCTGGTTTGGCTTTCAAAGTCCAACGGCATCCAAAGTTAACACATGGGGGAGACGGTTAGAAGAGAATAATTTTACAGACAAGTGCCTTTACTCAACACATGACATAGATAGAAACCTCCATTCAGACGTATTCCCTGGTCACATGCGTCAAACCGTTACAGTACAAATTTGTCGCACGTGGATTCAATTTTGAGATAAGCGTACCCTTTACCAGCTATTTTAAAATAACACAAAAAAGACTCCCTTTCAATGAAAGAAAAATGAAAAAATTTTACTGTCACCTTGTGTTAGTTTGCTAGCATTAATGGAAGCGTCCATCCACCCCTCCCATAATGGTACCATCCAATTTTTTTGTCACCCTCTTGAACCAATTAAGTAACAAATCTAATGGTAGCTTCTGGTAATATAGATATATTTGACTATGAATGTAAATCATCAGAACAAATTGAAACGATAACTTTCCTGTGTTCATAAGCAGTCGAGCAACTTCGACATTCCTCAGCCATATTTGAGTTGTTGTTGTTGCCGTTATCTTTTTTTTTCCCTCTTTCATGCTTGAGATATTCCATGTCAGAATGCCACGTTCATATTTCAAGCATGAGTATGCTAGCGCTTTTTTGGCATCTTATGCGCCATTAGTTTACAATCCCCGCCCCCTGACAAAAGAGACATAGATGTATTGAAAATAGCAATAGTTAGATTTCTAGATTGCTGGATTTAAAAAATGATCTCCAGTCTATTTTGTATTTGCACAAAAAAAAGAGTAATCACCCATTTGTTGACCGCACAAAGGTCTTCAGTTCTCCTTCACTTTATTAATAACAGCACTCATGAGTCTATGCGATGACATCATCATATTAGGCAGTGCAATGAAGTCATAGAGTTGCTGATGGGGCTAGTAAATAAATAGCTTCACCCACTAAAGGAGAAAATAAAAATGCCTTTCAGCAAAAAGTAGTGCTTGTGCGTGTTCATTTTAGTGTGTGCGGTCTAGATCTGGAAATGATTTTTTTATTGTGCATCACCATCTTTGCTGACATTAATCATCTGTTGCCAAAGGATGTGCATTCCAACTCTTTATTTGTATTGCGACGGTGGTTAGCTTCTTTTTACACTTGTGTGGCAGCTTGCATATCTTCTCCCCCATCATAGTTGTATTCCTGCTACGCGTTAGTTTAGTTAGCCGAAGCCTCTGCGCAGAATGACCGTTCATGCATGCGGCATTAGCTTCATGCTACGCTACAGCGGGCTCAGTTTTTGTTAGCGCTAGCTTGGACAGGTTTGGTTTTACTCCTCACTGAACATGACATTGTGGTGCTTCGCTTTGTAAGCAGGAAGTGCCTTGCTGAGAGGACAGGAAGTGACAGGAAGTTTCTGCTGTGAAGTTAGCATAGCGCTTGTGGCCTTCTTTCCAAAATTCTTTGAGCACTTTCACTTTTGAAGCATTCATGCAATCATCTTGGCTTATGTTGTCACTGACTGTCATTTCAATATTTTTTTTTTTACATATATTGTATCAACAATATGAAATTATGAATGGTGTATTAGTCTGACACTTTTTCCAGATACTCAAAAGAATTTTAAATGAATATAAAAATCCTATATGAACAGAGAATAAATAGATGCATGAAAAATGTCATAAACAAAAATTGATGGAGGACGCTGGGTTGGGGAAGTGAAAAAGAGGAAATAGCGCGTGCCGCATATCAAGTGTTGTGCACTTACAGGAAGTCAAATCGTGCTGGAGGAGGGGCTTTTTTTTTTTTCTACATTCTAGCAATCACCCATCTTCTGCTTTTTTATTTTTTTTTTCTTGACTTTTTTCAGCTGCATGTGGCTGCTGCTCACACTTTGCATGTACATGAGGAAGGAACTGAGGTGCTTCTTCTATTGTCTTCTCAGCATCCTGCTCTTTCTTCTATGGACGCAGATTAAGTGAGTACAGTTCTAAATATTATAAATATTCATAACTGAAACTTTATTGGATTAGAAGAAGTTATTTTTGCATGGTAAAAAGATCAAGCGGAAGCTGCTTTTTGACATTTTAATAAGGTTTCACTGATTATTAAAAGTAAAATAATAATAAATAATAAAATAGGCATTAATACAGTAACAAATATGAAAAAAAGCAATATTACAAAGTAAAATACAATTACTCAAATATACAGTGTGATAAATATAGAAAAAAAAACAGTTCCAACAAAATGTACACAGTATAAAGACATAATTGTACTTGACTAGAATTAAAAGAAATATTTAATACTTGGAAAATAACACTATTATTTATTGAAAAGTAAAACAAATACATTTATATTATACCCTAAAAAATGAATATAATGAAGTAAAAGAAAATAAATATTGCTTTCCTCTAAACAGTGTAAAAATGGCATTAAAAATTTGACAAAAATAGCTTTCCTACACATGTTCACAAGTGGAATGTTTCTGTTTTACGCTTTGAGTCAATGAGGAACAGACGTCAGATCAAATTACACAGCACATCTGCTTGTGTGTGTGTGTGTGTGTGTCCGTGCGTGTGTGTAGTCACACAGGATGTTAGCTTAGCCACTCAGCAGCGTACTTCTTGCACCGCCAACATTTCTGGCTACGCAGTGCTTAAGACATCTGAAATGACTTTGTTTTTCTTCTCTTATTTGGCTCCTCTTTCTGGTGTGTGCAACATTGCCACCAGGGGTCAGTATAATACATGCATGCGTATGTAGCGTACACAAAGAAGACGGTCACAACTGGGCTTGTCATTATCTGTATATTGTCTGTCTACGTGTTGCTGCACTATTTGTGTTCAAATTCCTGCATAGTTAGAATATGAAAACTTTTTAAACTAATAATCGGACCCATAAATTGTACTTATGCAGCTTTAAGTACATTTGAACATTTCTGGAATACAGAGATGGAAAAGTACGGCAGACGTGAGAAAGGAAACAATTGGACCGTTTGTTATTGCGTTGGACACACACACACACACACACACACACACACACACACACACACACATGCACAATTGCAGCACTGTGTTCACAGCTGATCACAGTGTGTGAATGTTAGTGCGCATGTGACTTCAAGAGATACACTCAACATGTCATTGATGTCAGTTTACATTTTAGGCTATTATATTTTTGTGTGTATTTTAATTAGTGTCATTAGTTTAATTAATTTATTGGAGTTTTTTGATCCAGATGTTTTTTTTTTGGAGGGGTTCCTTACGTTAAGACACATTCCAGCGCTCTTACGATGGTTGCAAAAACAGAGGCGCTAGTTGTGTGAGTGGCCTGCTTGCTTTTGCTTGGTCAGCAAAACGAGCCACGTGAGTATAAATTGTAATTCAACAAGCCAAGCTGAGAGAGGTGTCAAAATGGGCGCTTCCACTTCCTGCCTGATGCCCTCACATGCACCATTTTGTCACAGCTTACAGGAAATGGGCTGAGCGTTGCGTTAGTCTTCAGCAAAGTTCATCTTGTTTGTGACATATATTATTAATTATTGTGTCATGGGAAAGCTAAATGAATGAAAATGTTTTGATGACTCTTGACATTGCTTGGTTGTCAATCAGGGTGCAGCAGCATCTATTGCAGACCGCCTAAACGTGGAGAGATGCCCGCCCCGCCGCCCCCTCCTCCCCCGGGACCCCCGCCCCCTCCCAGCCTTGGATTTGTAAGCCACAGAATCCATCATAATAAGCTCTATGTATTTTTTTAATCCATGTAGCGATTCTGTCAATTGGTCCTAACCTGCGACTGTTCCAGGCCAACACCGAGAGGCCGAGTCGCGGAGAGCAGAAGGGACGCAATGCTCTGCTGTCCGACATTTGTAAAGGAGCTAAACTCAAAAAGGCGGTCACCAATGACCGTAGTGGACCCCTGTTGGACAGTAAGCAATATTTTTGACCATTTAATTATTATTTACTGTCAATTGGATGAATTATTTTATGTGCACTAATGCAGATTTAATACTTACCATATAATATGATAAATATGCTACATTAAAGTTGTACACAACATTATAACTTTTATCCTAGAACCCAAAGGAGGGGGAGGAACTGGTGGTTCCGGAGGAGGAGTTTCAGGTGGAGGTGGAGGTTCAGGTGGAGGATTTGGTGGCGGCGCTCCTTCTGGTTTAGGAGGCCTGTTTGCGGGCGGGATGCCAAAACTCCGCTCGGCTGCCAATCGAGATTCCAGTGGTAAAAAACGAAGTGAAAGTATGAGAAAAAAACAATTTCATTGAGTTCATGTTTTACTCCTTCCTCCAGACTCGGGAGCCAATAGAGGACCCGTACTCCCTCCAAGTCGCTTTGGTGGGAGCCCCAGCCCATTCAGCGGGGGCTCCACTGGTCCTCCCAAGCTTCCAGGTGCGCCTTCTGTGGTCCGTGGTGGGGTTCCCGATCCGCCCAAGAGCCGCACGAATTTCTCCTCGAGGCAAGACACTCCAGGGGGTGCCCCCCCTCCCATCCCCAATACGCCTCGACCCAACCAGAACTTCAATCCCCGCGGGGGGCCGCCACCTCCATCCCTCCCCGTAGGACCAAGACCCAGCCCTTCGTCAGGACCGCCACCCCCGAGTCTACCCCCGGGCCGGCACGGGCCTCTGCCACCACCCCCGGGTGGCTCCTCGAGGACGACCTTCTCTTCACCGCCCCCGCCACCGCCGAGTAACAGCAGACCTCCGTTACCCCCAGCTCCCGGAGGGCGGCCCCCGCTTCCCGATGACCGACCCCCACCCCCGCCGGCCCCCATTGGAGGGCACCGGCCGTCCATGCCCCGAGACATACCCCCTCCACCGCCTCCCGCCGTCAACTCCAAACCGCCATCTTCTGTCTCCTCTCGCTCCGGAGGGGGGGCGCCGCCACTCCCACCGGGACGACCAGGGCCACCTCCTCTGCCACCGACGCCCCCTGTGGGGGACGACCACTGCACGCCTCGTCTACCGCAGAGAAACACTTCACTCAGGTACGCCCAAAACAAAACATTCCTCCATCTTGTATAATGTATGGTTCCTCCAATCAGCGTTGTAATGTTGTTGTTGTTCATCTCCAGCACTTGTGGTTCTTCACCCCATACCCGGACAGGACCACTCCCTCCCCCACCCAATGAGAGGCCGCCATCCTTTGGAAGAAACCAATCGTCGGGGCGCACAGGTTGGCAAAATCAATATGACATCATGTACTAAGTTTCTAAAGTTATGACGTTGACGTTTAATCTCACCTCCACAGGCCCGCTTCCTCCGCCTCCCCCCTCGGTCCGTAGCATGGGCGCCGCGACCATAAGGTCATCGCCAGCGCATTCTCCTATCGGGCGGCCGGGGTCAGAGTCCCCGCGAGGTGGGCCCGGAGGTAGGCCACCCCTACCTCCAGACAGACCTGGTACAGGTGGAGGGGGCGCCCCTCCGCCACCCCTGCCACCCATTGGCAACGGCTTCCAGAACTCGCACCACAACCAAATGCACGGTGAGTGCTCATAATGGCTAATTTTATTGTGACTGTTTATGATGATTGGCTTCAAACGTGATTTTCCACATTGTCGCAGATGATTGGGAGCTTCGGTTCAATTTCCATCCCGTGTCAGATCTTCCTCCACCCGAACCCTATCAACACTTTCACAAGACATACCCCAGCAAAATGAGCAGGACCGAAGGCAGAGGTCAGCCAAGAAATGATTTTATTCTCTCAATCACCACTATTACATCACCAATTAATCTTTTTTCGATACTTTTGTTGTCTACAGGTTCAGGTAAAAAGGAACGAGGGGCTCCTCCTCTTCCTCCTGTACCCAGGTGAAGAAGACTTGCTAAGTTGACCTGAGGAACAGATGAAAAAATGTTTAAGTGGAGAGATTTTAAACACCAGTGGAATGTGTTCCACTATCACAAGATTCCATTTCCTGCTTTCCCCATATTTAATTGATTACTCTAAATTTCTTTTTCCATTTTTTCTTCCATCCTGAGAACATTTGCAAGCACAAAATGAATGTGACACAGTCAATCAGCTTTCTCAGGTGATTTTTTTCTTTTTTTAAAGTGTTGGAATGTTGAAGGTTTGTGCCTTAAGGAGAATGCCGGGGATTAATTCCCATTTGTGCCTTAGATAAAATAATTTCCGTATTTTTTTGCTCGAGTACAGTATTCAGTTGTAAAAACCGCTGCTGCATCGGGGGAAATGCAATGTCAAATTTCACCAACAGCCACACGTGCCTTCACAGTGTGTTTACTTATTTCTGTCTTGGAATGGTACTATTTTTTTTTTTCCATTTAATTTTCATTTTCACCACAGCACATTCTTTAATTCACGTCCACGACTTGGATGATATTGCACACGGCTGCAACAACAGCACTGATGTATTTTTTATTTGTTTAAAAAACGCCTTGTTCTGTATGCTTAAAGCGAGTGGTAAAGTTGTTCTTACCGAAACTGTGCAGTAGTAAGCGTTTTTTTTTTTTTTTTTTTGCTTTACAACATGTCTTAGTAATACGGGGGGAGGGGGGGTCAAAGACAATCAAACAGAAGTTGACATCAGTAAATAAAAGAACCTGATGTTTGTGCTGTACATTTGCTGATGCATGATTTGTATGAGTTTTCTGATGGATAAATTTGTACAACAAATCTTTTAATCCATTTTAGACTTAAACATAAAAATTTATTCTGAAGTCCGATGACGTTTGAAAGCATCATTCACCCTTACCATTTATAGTCAAACATCGCCGGTCAACTTTGCTGGTAAATGATAAACAGGCTGAAACTAAAATATCCGATTACATTTGAAAGCACCATTCGCTCTCACCACACCCTTGCGTCATCTTCAACCAATCGACGAGAGATGCGGAATCGGCTTTCGCGGCCGATTGGTCCATTTGCCTGTCAGTCACTTCCAGCTGTCAGATTCAGAAAATCCCCACTGATTTCATACAAAATGGTGATTTAGTCAACAAAGGTAAGCGTTATAACCTCTAAACTACTGCACGATTTGTGTATAAAATATGCAAGCTGTTTAAAATAGATTCATCAACGTTGTGAACCATCGCATTGCTGAACATGCACTGATGTTTTTAGCATGCAGCAGCTAATGAGGCTAATAACAGACAAGCCCCTTACTCATTGAGTTCCTTTAAAATATTTTAATATGCATATGTTTGAGTTGTCAACAGCCCCGGCCGTCATCATGGAGGCAGCCAGCAGATATGTGCTCATCCACGGGAAGAACATCTCCCACAGCTCCCTGACGAGCCCTGGTGGTGGTGCTGGTGCTGGGCCTCATATGTCCATCGACAAGTTGTTCCCTGCCTTGCTTGAATGCTTTGGCATTATCCTTTGTGGATACGTAGCTGGCAGGTAGCTTGTGATTTTTTTTATTGATTATTGATTTGTGTAAGCACCCCAAAAATGGTCTGAAATAAAAGTATGAGACATGAATGTGCCATTCCCCCGCCCCCTGCACAGGGCTGACGTGATCACGGAGAACCAGGCTAAAGGTCTGGGCAACTTTGTGTCTAAATTTGCCCTCCCGGCTCTGCTGTTCAAAAATATGGTGCTGCTGGAGTTCGGCGATGTCATCTGGTCCTTCCTGTGGAGCATCTTGGTCGCCAAGGTCAGCTTCTGCTCGGGAGGTATCGTGGGCAAGGAGAGCCACAGTCCCCCGACGCACTAGCATTAACCATTTTTTGAATTGGATAGTCACACAATACAAAATAAAAGGATTTGAGGCGATATTCCGACAGTCATATATTCTTTATCCTCTGCAAACAAAACACAATCTCTGTGTGTATGTTTAGGTGGCTGTGTTCACGCTGGTGTGTGTTCTCACACTGTTGGTTGCCAGTCCAGAAAACAAGTATGGCAAAGCCGGACTGTACGCCATCTTTGCCACGCAAAGCAACGACTTTGCCTTGGGCTATCCCATCGGTGAGGTTTCACAAAAACGTATATTTCGTCCTCGAGTACTTCACTTACAAGATGTATTCCCCTAGTGGATGCTTTGTATCGGAGCACGTACCCGGAGTACCTCCAGTATATCTACCTGGTGGCCCCCGTGTCGCTCATGCTCCTCAATCCCATCGGCTTTGCTCTGTGCGAGATGCAGAGGTGGAGAAGGAGGACTGACCAGCATGTGGAACGAAGCACAGCCCGGGTGCTGGCTGTGGTCGTCCTACAGGTACTGTTGATACCTTGATGAATGTAGAACTCTCAAAATGGTATCTTAATTCATTAAAAATGTAAAATAAATCTTGATGAATTAAAAAAAAGTAAAAATAATAATTTTAAAACACTAAAAAAAATTTAAAAAAGAAAATCTGAATCTGTAGTATGCAGGGGTCAACCAAATTGTCTTCTCCAGGTTTTAAAGAACCCGATCGTGTTCATGGTGGTCGTGGGCATCGCCTCGCACTTTGCTCTGGGCCAGAAGATCCCCGACGTGCTGTCCCAGTTCATCGACGGCCTAGCCGACTCTTTCGGAGGTGCCGCTTTGTTCTACCTGGGCCTCACCATGGTTGGTTCACCCTCATCTGAAATATTTTGTAGGACATGACTGAGACGGATTTGTGTTTACGTCGCAGGTCGGGCAGCTGAGGAAACTGACGCGGGACGGCGGCGTCGCCTTGATCCTCCTCATCACTGCCAAACTGTGAGTGGCAGTTTCTATACAGCGTTAAAATAAGTTAAAATCTCTTTTTTTTTTGTCTTCAGTCTGGTGATGCCCCTGTTCTGCAAGGACATGATGGACATCCTGGACGTGGGTGTCAACAGCACTAGCGCCAATCACACCAGCTTGTCCAACTTTGCCTTCCTCTACGGCGTCTTCCCGACTGCGCCCAGTGTGGCCATCTATGCAGGACACTACGACATCGAGCTGGAGGTGGTGAGTAGCCCCCTTGTGGACATCTAAAAAAAAAAATCTCAATTTTGATACATTTTAGCATCTCGTTCACATTTCGGTGTCGCTATTCAGGTGACGTCGGGCATGGTCATCAGCACGTTCCTCTCGGCACCCATCATGTACGTCTCGGCCTGGCTGCTGACCATCCCGCTGATGGACCCCGCGCCTCTGGTGGCCGAGCTTCAGAACGTCAGCTTCAACATCAGCATCGTATGCCTGCTGGCGCTGGTAAGAAGACCAGGACAACGAAAGAAACACACTACATGATGAAAGCTGAACTTTTTTTTCTTCTCCCACACACTTGAAGATTTGGACCATCGCTGTGATGCTTCTCAGTGGGAAATTCAAGCGTCTTCCTCACCTCTTTTCCTTAAATCTCTTCTTGGCTCAGGTCTGTGTCAAATATCAATTTAGAGAACATCACGTTCTGATTTTGGTTCATCCTCGTTCCAGTTCTTGGTGTGTGTGAGCATGATCCTGTGGAATTCCCTGGCCAGACAAGAAGATAATCTCACGGGCAAAATGTTGGCCTTTGCGATGCTCTACGGCTCTCTGTACAGCACGTACATTTGGACGGGTGAGTGTGCCGCCGCTAATACTCATGCTAACCGCTAACTGCGTCTCTCCTCTACTCGATTTTTTTAGGTTTAATCCCGTTCTGCTTGGTTCTGACCAGCCGAGATGATCTCCTCAGGCTCCGGCCGGCCATTTTCATGATTTTGGGTTGGGGGTGAGTTACACAGTAAACCTGCACAAAAAGATGTGACGTACTATTTCTATTTTTGTTTTCAGGGTTCCTTTCTTCATGGTGGGAGGTCTCTTGTTAGTGGGCCAGAGGACCGACTCCATCGACTCTGCCTTCTTCTACGGACAAGCTCAAGTTGGACAGTTTAATCTGTGCATCGTGCCCTAGAAAAAAAATGCAGTCCATTAAAAAATGTATAATTTTTTTTATCTGCAGATTATCAGCACAGCGGCAGTGCTGTCTATCAGTTTGGCGCTAGCTGCCATTTCTCTGATGGGCCTCAGCCAGGGACACAGCGAGCAGAGAGGCTACCACGTCCTGAGCCGAACAGCTCTTCCCGCCTCCAGTGAGGAGCAACTGAGGACCCCTGCTGGTTCAGATGATCCACTACCACAACAACAGCAGCAGCAACAAGAACAGTCAGGGGATTTTTCACCTTCTGTCTGCAGTATTAACTCTGGTATTCTTTTTTTTTTTTTTTGGAGGTGGGGAGAATTATTTTGAAATATGTATTTATTGATTATTATTTTGTGTTAGACCTCCAGACGGCTCCTCCGCTCCAGTCCATGCCAGATATGATCACCAGCACGCAGAGGAACCATGGCCACAGCACAGGCATGAAATACAAATTCTATGAAGCTCTAATTTCCTTGTTTTAGGGATGAGGTAGTTCATGCAATGTTTTCAACAGGCCACACGGGGGCGCCATGCGACAGGCATCAACAGAGTTCGCCCTTAGCACCAGAGGCTCGGCAAGCCGCGGATGACAAACAGACAGTCAGACACGTTCTGCTTTGTCTCCTGCTTATTGTCAGCCTACTTGCGGTGAGAATTTTGATTTATATTTCATTTTATAAATATTTCCTTTCACATTTCAGGCTCTTCAATAGAAAAATAAAATGTGGACTCACCTTTTCCCATTTACACTTTAACTTAATTTATACAGGCAAATTGTAAAATTGTTATATTGTGACCATATATTTGTTTTTCTGTTTATTTTGTAGAACCTGTCAAGCTGCCTGTGGTGGTTGCTGAACAAAGACCCCGGCCGCCTGTACTTGGAGCTTCAGTTCTTCTGCGCCGTGGCCAACTACGGCCAAGGTTTCCTGTCCTTCGGGATCTTCGGCCTGGACCGTCACCTCATCCTCTTGCCTTTCAAGAGGAGGTGAGCATACCGGTCAGCGACGTGTCACAGTCACGTGACAGCCGCGTTGCCGACAGGTTGTCGGCGTGGCGAGGACGAGATGACAAACAGAGCGATATGACGGGCGATCGCGAGGAGATCCGGCTCACTTGCACGCAGTTTGTGCAGTACCACAAAGATCACTGCGTGCAAGGGCTGCTGCACGTTCGCAGGTGTGTGTATCTTCAAAAACCAACTTATTGTGCTTCTGTCCTTCCCACATTGTATTCACTCTCTGTCTCCCTCTAGTGCCCCAGGAGAGAGCACGAGTGCCCTAACCCATGAATCCTTGCTTTGATACCGACTGGCCGCCCAGGCAGAACCGGCCCTGACACCAGCGTGACCTCTATTTGACGTGAAAAGTCAGCGACCGCCATGACGTCCCGTCTCCCGCTCTTCCTCCCCAAAAGTGCCTTCCGGTGCAGTTCTTCCATAACCTGTGATGGTCGCTGACTTTACTTCCACTCCATTTCACTTATCAGTCATCTTCAAACCACCCTTAGTTTTTAATCACTAAAAAATGCACTGCACTGACACAAAATTAGGAACGCTTTCGGTGGATAGAAAAAGTCTACACACCTTTATTTAAATTGTGTATATTGAGCTAATGCACTGTATTTAAGTTTTTTTTTTCCCAAAGATGATTTATTTGGAAAATGACTTGATTCCCTTTCACATTTGATTTTTATTTTAATACATATCAGTGTTTAAAAAATGGCTTATGGATACCAACCAGTATTTATCTATATAAAAATATGATCATCTTCACATTAATGTTTACAAAAGGCACGTGATCTCTGCCAATGTGAAGTGTGTGTGCGTGTGTGCGTGTGTACACAAAAGAATAAAAAAGTTTTAGTAAATGCGTTTTATTGTGCATTTTCCTTGACATGGGTTTCAAAATATAGTAAAATAAACCAGCAGAGTAAACACTTGTTTAAACATGTTTACACGTCAATAAAAATAATGATTAAGACATCTAAGTGCTTCACAAAGTCCTTAAAGGAACAATATGCAAAATAACATAAAAACATTAATAAAAAAATGCTTGTTCAGCATGTAAACAGCTTTAGTTGAAAAACATATTTGCTTGAACCTGACATTCCTCTTGATAAAGTTAAGAACTGAGGAGTTATTTCAGTCACCAGCAGAGGGCGCTGCTACACTGAATATCAATGGATGGCTAAAAGTGGGCGTGGGAATCGGTTTAATTATTATTCCACAAACAATACTAAAACATGGTAAGACTTGTGGGGGTCGGGTATAGAACATTTTAGGAAATTTTGGACTGCCACATTAACAATGTTTTTTTTTTTTTCACAGTGATGTCGAGGCTTGTGGTGCAATGTCCACCAGTGGAGACCTCAAGTATTCAAAGTCCTCATCCTCCCATCGTCATCGCCTCTTCCGATCATTATCCTGCGTTCCGTCCATATCTTCCACCTTGAGGTGAGCTTGACCGTAACGTTTTATAAGCGCACCGGGCACCAGCGCCACCAGTGCGATGGCCAGCAGTTGGGCCAGCGTGGCCCACGAGAAGATGTCATCCAGAGAGTGGATCTCTGAGAGGATGGCGCCCGTGCGCACGCAGATGAAGTTGTAAGGAATCAAACCTGGAAATGCAAAACCGGAGGAGCGCTTTTTTTTAACGTGCAGTGTTTGTGCGATGTCGAAAAAGCGGGGAGAGCGCTCACCGATGAAAACGGAGAAGAAGAAGATGGGCATGGGGATGTTGAGGACAGGACAGGTGATGTTAAGGAACCAGTTAGGAGTCATGGGGAAGAAGCGCAGGAATAGGAGGAAAAAGAACAAGCTGCTTCGGTTTTCCTCTACCTGACACAGAGCAGGAAGAGATGGAAGATTTCTAAGTCAAACTAGCTTCAGGCTTGAATATTCATGGCCTACTAAACTTCTCCACGAATTCCGCCTAGCAACAAGGAGAAATCACCTTCCTCTGCAGCAGCGCCACCTTGTCCGGGAAGATGCGAACCACATGCTGCTTCCCAAAGGTGGAGGACAGCAGGTAGCAGAATGTTGAGCCCATGGTGGTGAGCAAGCACGCCAGCGCCAGCCCCTCCCAAGGTCCGAATATGGCGCCGGCCAGCATGTTCTGACCCGGGAAACAAGAAATTGCTTGTCCCATTTAGACAGAAATCACAGGTCGTGAAAGCATCTCACCAGGAAGGAGGAACCGGGAATGGCGAAGGACTGCTTGTAGAGGTATGCGCTGCAGAAGAGAAGCAGAACGTAACCGTGGTGCTCCTGCTTGTAGAACCTGAGCATCTCGGCAAGCTCCCGAAGCTCGTCCAGATCAGACGGGAACTTCAGCCTGGAGGTTGAGAAAAGCAGAAAATGGGTCATATTGACAGTTGAATTTTTAACCCAGCATTTTTATCGGTGTACTGTTATTCATCGCAGCTGAAACCAAAATACTGTCAGACAGTCTAAAGATAGTCCATACTGATGGCCTTCAAGGGAAATGTCAAAGTTGGATTTTTTTTAATGCACTTAAATTGCACGTGTCTGTCTCGTCCAAGTAGCTTTAGTGAGATGATTTACTGTTGCTTGGCCGCCCCTAAGCAACACAAGCTGTGTGCTATTTTGGTCTCTTTACAGCAAAGGAAGCAACTAAAAATGATCAAGGATGTTCAAGTAGTTGACACGGATTTTTGAAGCTTGCAAACGAGGAGACGAGAAGAGTGTTTACGTGAGAGCCATTACGCATTGGGTGAAAATAAAAGTGCCCACTGTGACACATTGCACTCCTAAATGTTCAAATGTCACGTGCACAGAAGATGACCAATGGCGTGGCCTCATGTTGGGCCTGCTGACCAATAGGAAGCGGCGCTGGTGAGAGGCCCAGCAGGTGCTGGACAAGGCCCACGGGCTTAAGTTACATACAAGGGGGATTTTAATGAGTGTGTGTTTTTCTGCCTTTGAGTCATGCCTATTTGTGTCTCTCACACAGTTTAGATTTAAATCAAGATCAATTAACAAGTCTGCTTCACAGTTTTGAGCTTCAGGGTTCGAATCTCAACATGGCCAGGTGTCAATGGTTGTTTGCCCTACCATTGACCGGCAACCATTCCAAGATGTATCTGGCCTCTCCTCCTTGTTGCTGCTCTCATAAGCACAATAAATACATGTTAAAATTACATTTTGTGAGGCAAAGCCTTAAAAAATGAAATTCTTGTTCCAAAAAAAAAAAAAAAAAAATTGTTTATATTAATATTTGTCCATGAACATTTTGTTTTGAGTTCGCAGAACCACAACTATTTTATTATTGCTTAAAAAAATAAAATAAAAATAAAAGTGTGAACTTGACCTACTTGTAGTAATGGGGTTCGGGTTCAGGCTCCCCAGGCGAGGTCGGCGGGAAGTGCTCATCCGCCGGCGGGAGATGAGTGGAGAGCACGTAGAGGTAGACGCTGGCCGCCGCCACCGTGGCCGCTAGCCCGACGAGGGAGCGCATGTCGTCGACTCACAAGTTTCTAGGGGCTCCGCTCCGCGACTTGAAGTTTTAAGAGGAGAGAGACGAGGCAGGCGGTCCAGTTGGACGACACACCGACCCCAGGGAGGCTCGGTGTCTATTACCCACCGACACGCGACTCACGACGGCTACGGATCAGGTGACTCCCGGCGATTGGCAACTTTGTCCGGTAGGACATGGTTTTATTTTTTACGTTTTATTTTATTTACATAGTGAGTCCGTTTTAACGCCATTTATGCCCTAATTGTCGTTTACAAATAGTTGTTGATTGACGGAAATGTTGTAGTGATAGGTTAAGGCCACAAGATGGCGGCATAGTAACAGTTACAAATCCATGTTCACTTTTATGACTCAAATAGAATTATTGGGCTTTAAAAAATACTTCTCTACAAGTGAATTTGTTGACAATGTTGAAAGTTAATTCCTTTGTTTTTTTTAATGTATGCTGAAGACATTTGGATTAAAAAGGTGAATGAGAGACAAAAGTTGAAAATTCTTGCTTTTAGTTCATGATTTTGAAATTTAAATACATTGAGCAATTCAGGACGAAGCACCTTTTTGTTTGAAACTACGGACTGTTTGCGTGGATGAACATTATGAAAACAACTCCATCAGTTGCATTTTTCATACGGAATGCTTTTCCAGACTTTTACTGCAGCCTATTTCAGTTCTAGTCTGTTTCTGCCTACAGTCTCCTCTCTTTTGGTTTAATGTCGATTATTTGTTAGAAAGACACCTGGGACACCTTTTTAAATTGTCAAGGAAAAGTTTATTGTGAGATTTGAAACTCTTTCTGAGGCTCTTCCTGACATCAAATCATCAGATTCTTCACCCTCTGTGGGCGAAGTCTTCTTGCCCCTGGCGTTTCGATCGGATGCTCGGTGGGAAGCCT
This sequence comes from Syngnathus scovelli, assembly GCF_024217435.2. Taxonomy (NCBI): domain Eukaryota; kingdom Metazoa; phylum Chordata; class Actinopteri; order Syngnathiformes; family Syngnathidae; genus Syngnathus; species Syngnathus scovelli. The sequence goes on from NC_090858.1 coordinate 2,867,886, forward strand.
CTACTCGGTGATGGGACGCCTCGTGCGTTTGAGTCCAGGCGCTGCTCCGATTGGAGACTCGGTGGCAGCTCCCTCTTTTCGACTGCCAAGAAAGTAACCCTAAATGTTTCTCAAATGACTTTTCAAGACAACATTTGATTACAGCCACTTTCTTTTAATCACATGACCTGGCAATACAGCAGACTCTGTCCCGCATAAGAAATTTTGTCAGATTAATGTCAGATGTCCCGAATAGAACGTACCTTCAGCAGCCATGACACAAGCAGGCACGGCCAACAGCGCCAGCAGCAGGAGGACAACGAAAACCTTCATGATTTCTCTTCTCAGTGTCGGACAGTGTGAGCTTGCTGTATGTCACCGATCTGAATGAGAGAATACGGAGTGTGTTTGGGCGGATCTGAAGGTAACAAAAATTCCTTATCTAATGAAGGATACGCCTTGAAAATGGGATTGGCAGACTTGCTTCACTGATCTTTAATGTGGTGGAGGTGTGGCCATAATTTTTAGTCATTAAAAATGTTCAAGCTAAGTTCAGGACAGGTCAGATCAGGTCAAGTTCATTGTGAGATTTGAAACACTTCCATGGAATCTTCCTCGGATTTTTCCATAAAATCAGCCTTAGAGGCTTTTGGAGTCTCGTAAAGTCTTGATCATATAGACTGCGTTTTGATAGGAAGCCTAGGAGGAGCGGATCGTCGGCTCCTGGGTCAGACTCGCCCTTCCTTTCCCCCAATGGAGCCTCAGATCGAGTGTTTTCTGTTTCTGGTCCGTCCCCCTCTCTTGTGCATTTCTAAAAATTCTTCTCGACACATTTTTATACGTTGGTTTTCGACCGATTTCATTGTTATGCTCCTTTATACTATTTAGTCTTCTAATGAACTGTTTCCACTGTCTTTGTGCTCTTAAAGAAAAATAATCGTCAACAGCCACTTTGTTTAATTGATTGTTCGTAAAAGCCTGTCTACGATGCTTAAGTCCAATTAAGATGATTACGTCAATTACATTTGACATTTAGTGCAAGATATGACGTACAATTCAGTGAAGAAACCATGCCCAAAAAGACATCAGGTTGGTTTCAAATCTGAGTTACATACTACTGGGCGGACTTGTTAAGATCATTTAATAAATTTCCAGGTCCTTCAAAGACAAACTGGTCTACGCGCCTGTCTTAGGTATGATTGTAAATGGTTGTTCGTCAATGCGTACCTTGGCTTGCGTCCAGTTTGGGGTGTCACGTGAGTCATACAAGTAAAATATGTGATTTCTTAGTAATGGGGCGAGACAACCTGCTTAACTGCGTTGATGGAAAAAAATGCTAGAACAAATAAATGTCAAATACATTACCTCTGTGTTGCGGCATGGCAGACAACAGTAAAACGATTAGTGTTCGCTTCGCAAAATACGTATAGTTTGCGTCTGAATTGTGCGCTGATCAAATCGTGCAAGTGAGGTGAAATGATTGAATGATCTATTTTATTTAACTGCTCGTTACCAAAAAAAACAAAACGATCCCACACCTGACACACGGCTTACATGGAATTAAAAAAAAGTTATAAAAATGTTAACTGTATTTTGCAAGGAAACCACCGGACCAACTTTTCAACTTTTTAATTTGAACATTATAAGCTTCTAACAATAATAGTACGTCATATCCAAATTACTTGTCCCACACGGACACACAGCAATCAAAACATAAATAAATAAAACAATTGAGAAAACAAAAACGTAACCTAACTCGTAGTTTGCAAAGAAACCATTGTACCAAATATTCAACTTTTTAAATTGAACATTATAGGCTGCTACATTAATAGTATGTCATATGCAAATTACTACTCAAAACTGTTCGGTACATTTCTTTTGTATTCCATCTGATGTTGGGTGGAATTTTATCTGGCTAGCTTATTTCAAGTCTCTTTCTCTCTCTCTCTCTCTGTCTCTGTCTCTCTTTAACTTTTGTGCAGACACTTCAACAGATTTTAAGAAATTTGAGATCACATGTATGGAGTTACTTAAACAAACATTGAGTAAATATGGGATCATTTATACGCGACTACTTCAACACGTCTTTTCTATCACACTTGGTAACAAGGAAAAACAGTCCTGATCAACAACAATCTATGGATAAAAGTTAAATAAAAGTGAAAGAAGTTTTAAGTAGTAAGAAGTAACTTTTTAAATGGAACATTATAGGCTGCTACCATAATAGTATGCCATGTGCAAATTACTACTCAACACTGTTCGGTACATTTATTTTGTGTACCATCTGATGTTGGGTGAAATTTCATCTGGCTAGGCTATTTCAAGTCTCTCTCTCTCTCTCTCTCTCTCTCTCTCTCTCTCTCTCTCTCTCTCTCTCTCTCTCTCTCTCTCTCTCTCTCTCTCTCTCTTTCTCTCTCTCTCTCTCTCTTTTGTGCAAACGCTTCAACAGATTTTAAGAAATGACTTGAATGGAGTTACTTCAACAAACATTGAGTAAATATGGGATCATTTATATGCGTTACAGGGTTAAATAAAAGTGAAAGAAGTTCTTCGTGCTAAACAGAGAGCTTAAAAGAGTTGTGCTCGTGACCAAAAAAGGAAAGGAGTAAAGACCACACGCAGGATTGAGAGATAAGGAGTTCTCTAAAGACAGACAGAAAACTATGGTGGACCGAGGTAATCCAACTTGGAAATTATAAGGCCCTTGGCCAGACTGATCAGTGCCTCATCCAATCATTCCAACACGTCATCTCCACATTTTTCGTCATCCCCTGGATATTCGTCGTCCCCTGAATTTTCGTCATCCTGTGATTTTCGGCGTCCGCTGAGTTTTCGCTCGTCCCCTGAGGTTTTGTCATCGCCTGAGTTTTCATCATCCCCTGAATTTTAGTCATCTGCTGAATTTTCATCGTAAAGTTCGTTGTACCCTAAATATTCGTCGTTCCCTCATTCATCGTCGTCTTCTGAACATTCGTCGTCCCCTGATTTGTCATCTCCTGAATTTTCGTAGTCTCCTGAATATTCGTCGTCTCCTGAACATTCGTCGTCCCCTGATTTATCGTCTCCTGAATTTTCAGCGTCCCTTGATTCATCGTCGTCTCCTAAACATTCGTCGTCCCCTGATTTGTCATCTCCTGAATTTTCGTAGTCTCCTGAATATTCGTCGTCTCCTGAACATTCGTCGTCCCCTGATTTATCGTCTCCTGAATTTTCGGCGTCCCTTGATTCATCGTCGTCTCCTAAACATTCGTCGTCCCCTGATTTGTCATCTCCTGAATTTTCGTAGTCTCCTGAATATTCGTCGTCTCCTGAACATTCGTCGTCCCCTGATTTATCGTCTCCTGAATTTTCGGCGTCCCTTGATTCATCGTCGTCTCCTAAACATTCGTCGTCCCCTGATTTGTCGTCTCCTGAATTTTCGTAGTCTCCTGAATATTCGTCGTCTCCTGAACATTCGTCGTCCCCTGATTTATCGTCTCCTGAATTTTCGGCGTCCCTTGATTCATCTTCGTCTCCTAAACATTCGTCGTCCCCTGATTTATCGTCTCCTGAATTTTTGTTGTCTCCTGAACATTCGTCGTCCCCTGAACATTCGTCGTCCCCTGATTTATCGTCTCCTGAATTTTTGTTGTCTCCTGAACATTCGTCGTCCCCTGAACATTCGTCGTCCCCTGATTTATCGTCTCCTGAATTTTTGTCGTCCCCTGATTCATCGTCGTCTTCTGAACATTCGTTGTCCCCTGATTTATCGTCTCCTGAATTTTCGTCGTCTCCTGAATTTTCGTCGTCCCCTGATTTATCGTCTCCTGAATTTTCGGCGTCTCCTGAATATTCGTCGTCCCCTGATTCATCGTCGTCTCCTGATTTATCGTCATCTCCTGAATATTCGTCATCTCCTGAATTTTCGTCGTCCCCTGATTTATCGTCTCCTGAATTTTCCTCGTCTCCTGAATATTCATCGTCCCCTGATTCATCGTCGTCTCCTGATTTATCGTCTCCTGGATTTTCGGCGTCTCCTGAATATTCGTCGTCCCCTGATCCATCGTCGTCTCCTGATTTATCGTCTCCTGAATTTTCCGCGTCCCTTGATTCATCGTCGTCTCCTAAACATTCGTTGTCCCCTGATTTGTCGTCTCCTGAATTTTCCTCGTCTCCTGAATATTCGTCGTCCCCTGATTCATCGTCGTCTCCTGATTTATCGTCTCCTGGATTTTCGGCGTCTCCTGAATATTCGTCGTCCCCTGATCCATCGTCGTCTCCTGATTTATCGTCTCCTGAATTTTCCGCGTCCCTTGATTCATCGTCGTCTCCTAAACATTCGTTGTCCCCTGATTTGTCGTCTCCTGAATTTTCCTCGTCTCCTGAATATTCGTCGTCCCCTGATTCATCGTCGTCTCCTGATTTATCGTCTCCTGAATTTTCGGCGTCTCCTGAATATTCGTCGTCCCCTGATCCATCGTCGTCTCCTGATTTATCGTCTCCTGAATTTTCCGCGTCCCTTGATTCATCGTCGTCTCCTAAACATTCGTTGTCCCCTGATTTGTCGTCTCCTGAATTTTCGTAGTCTCCTGAATATTCGTCGTTTCCTGAACATTCGTCGTCCCCTGAATTTTCGTCGTCCCCTGATTCATCGTCGTCCCCTGATTTATCGTCGTCTTCACATTTATTGTCTTCCCTTGAATTTTTGTCATCTTCCGAATTTTTGTCTTCCCTTGAGTTTTTGTCTTCCCTTGAGTTTTTGTCTTCTCCTGAGTTTTCATCGTCTCCACAGTTATTGTCTTCTCCTGAGTTTTCGTCGTCTCCACATTTATTGTCTTCCCTTGAATTTTTGTCATCTTCCGAATTTTTGTCTTCCCTTGAGTTTTTGTCTTCTCCTGAGTTTTCGTCGTCTTCACATTTATTGTCTTCCCTTGAATTTTTGTCTTCCCTTGAGTTTTTGTCTTCCCTTGAGTTTTTGTCTTCTCTTGAGTTTTCATCGTCTCCACATTTATTGTCTTCCCTTGAATTTTTGTCATCTTCCGAATTTTTGTCTGCCCTTGAGTTTTTGTCTTCCCTTGAGTTTTTTGTCTTTTGATTTTTTCTGCCCCCTGAACATTCTTCTGAAGATTGATTTTCTTCTGAACTTGAAGAAGACGAATCTTCAACGTCCCCTGATTTGTCTTCATCTGCTGAATTTTCTTCTGAAGTTGAATTTTCTTCACCTCCCGGATTTTCTTCTGAATATCGATTGCCGTTTTCTGTTTTCCGGCTTTCTGTGAAAGTCAAAGTCAAAGTCTGCTTTATTGTCAATTTCTTCACGTCAAGACACACAAAGAGATCGAAATTGCGTTTCCTACTATCCCACGGTGACAAGACATATTACATATTATACAATGAGTAAGGATAAGAATTGATACGATTTTTACCATTCGGATTCCATTTTCAGTTCCGTTTTACGATTCAATTCTATATTGATTTTCATATAGAGAAAAAAGCTCCTAAACCATTATCATGTATTTTCTTTTATAAATTGCAACTTTGTGAAATATTGTGATAAGAGGAGAGAACGCAAATATTCTCCTACAATAGAAATGATCACCCGCCGAAAATCAGAGGCTTGTACAACAGCAAATTGGTTAAGCCTTAAATTTTGACACTCCCTCCGCAGCGGATCAACATTCCGTTAAACTAATTGCATGCTTTTGCATTTCAAAGTCAAAGTCAAAGTCCCAATGATCATCGTCACACACACATCTGGGTGTGGTAAAATTTGTCCTCTGCATTTAACCCATCCCCATGTGATTTTGATCCATCCCCTGGGGGAGAGGGGAGCAGTGAGCAGCAGCGGTGCCGCGCTCGGGAATCATTTGGTGATCTAACCCCCCAATTCCAACCCTTAATGCTGAGTGCCAAGCAGGGAGGCAATGGGTCCCATTTTTATAGTCTTTGGTATGACCCGGCCGGGGTTTGAACCCACAACCTTCCAGTCTCAGGGCGGACACTCTACTACTAGGCCACTGAGTTCCTACCTTTTGTTGAAATTTCAGTTTTCAACCCTTGATAAATCAGGTATAGGCTCAATACCCACTCACTTATATATAATCCATAGAACAAATATATAGCCCAGAACGACGGGTGCTTCCAAAACATCTGCACGTTCGCAAGCCATGGCACGTGTGTCAATTTGCCGACTTACCTTTAATCACAGTTTCCAATCTTGAAACATCTCTGATGATGCTCCTCCTTGCTGTAGGAAGAAAAAATCAATATTCACTTCTCACGACTGTGGCGATCAAATTCTTTTTCCAACGTGTCCCGATACGAAAAGAGGAACATACCTTGAGCATGCACGGGCCTGGCGTACACGGATACCGTGGAAAGCGCCAGCAGCAGCAAGAAAACGTGGGCCCTCATGATCTGTTCCTCTCAATGTAGCGCTAATTTGAACTAATTTTTTAATCGCACAGTGTGTGTTTGGATCAACACGTCCAGCTGCTCTGTCAATCAAGAATCGTTTGATGGGTTTGCCATGCTTGGCCTATTGACTCGCCAGTTAATTTGGTAGGCGGAGTCCTACTGTCACACCTTCTCGCTAAGTACTTTAATACCTGTTTCCCATGGTAATATTTTCCGCCCAGTTTTCGCTCTGAATCTCCCCTCCCGGCAATCATTTTCACTAGCTCCAAAGATGATCTTACCAGATAATCACGCCGTGTGGGCTTGAAAGAATGTTTGACCGTAACATTTATTTTTCGTCTCTTCCTTGGTACTCCCAGAGTTGCCTCTCCTTTGATTGAAACCTTTTCCTTACATACCACACATAGCTAGAAGAAAATTACAAACCGTTACCTCCCTGGTTACATTGTTTGTGTGCTCTGAAGTCACAATGTCTTTTCTTTATAGAACATTCCTTGGTAGTCAGGAGAAATCCGAAACTGTTACCTCCCTGTTTGCATTGTTGGTTTACTCTTAAGTCGTGTTTAATATAACTGTGACTGTTTTTTTTTCATCATGTGTAGGTTCTTTCATAATTTGGAAATAGTGACCATGACCAAAGTTTGCGTCCTAGCCTAAAAGTTGCTGAATGTTAAATAGAGCACAACATATCTGCCTCAAGAACGGTGGCAAAGCACTACTTTTATTCTAAATGAATCACTTCAGCTGTCTTGACACCATGATGTCACAAGATGGCACATATTGCTTTGACCAGAGTACAAAAAAAGCCAAAATACGGAGGTGACTATTATAGAACATGGATGACTTTTTGTCGGACGATCTTTTATGGCCTAAATTGTCATTTGCCTAACAAAGTTTGCAAAACACTAGTTTGTTTGGTCTTGAATGTTTTGGTAGTAGTGACTTAGTCGTACGTGCTACGGTGTGCTTGTGTATAGTAGCTTCAACTTGAAAATTTGTTTCCTGGCGTCCATTGTGTTACCTCAACATGGAGGTGAGTCTTTAAACGACAGCCGTTTCACCAGAACCGGGAGACTTTGTTTAGTCCGTGAACTCCCTGAAGAAAAACTCTTCCTTCTGTTGAGTTTCATTCCACGCAAAGTTTGGAAATTAAAATTCTGCCACAGTTTGTGTCATGGCAGAGGACAAGCGCCAGCGAAAGGTCCAAACAAGTCATCTTACGAGATCTGGCTGATCCCTGACTGCCGCCTGTTGGCGTCCGTGTCCCTCTCTGTTTGATATTTGGAAAGGTCACATGGCACGAGGGGGAGGGGCTGCCCGTGTTCTGCCACCACCGCCTCGTACGGGGGCACCGCTTCGTACGGTGGCGCTGCTTCTGACGGGAAGGAGATGGATGCGATGCGTGGATACTCCGAGGGTGGCGAGGCGGTACTTGGACCCTCCTCTGCCCCCTCAGACTCATTCTGACGGGGGTCCCACAGCGAGTATGGTGGGGGGTCGTCTGTGGGTATGTAGAGGTGAGCGCAACCCGGGCCCACGCATTCATCGTAACTGCGGAGAGGGAGAAGAAGAGTATTAGATACCGTAAAGGTGTAAACTGGCAAGGGGTGTTTGTTTAACACTCCAAGGAGATTTAGAAGAAAAAATTTGGAAGTGGTGCTCCTGACCAAAAAACAAATATTTTTAATTTAATTGTAGCTCAAGGCAGACAAACCCAGAAACAAAATGGACCCTCGCTTCTTGTGCCACTCCAGCCCAAGAAACAAAAATGGTGTCAATAATCACGGGAACTGACTCGGTAAGGACAACATCACAAGTTCCCGTCACAAGTTGTCCTATTTCATTCACGTGTTAAAAGAAAAAAAAAAATCAAAAAGATGATTGTCATGTGAGAAGCGTTTGTCATCTGATAGCACTTAACTGCGGAACGACAAGAATGACAAAAGGATTTATTCGCCCCGATATTGTAAAATAAAACCATGGAAATAGAGGGAGGACGTCTGCCATTACTTAATTGGCTGATCCGGTCACGTTGGTCACTTCATATCTTTTCATTTCTTTTCTTGGCAGGAGGACAGAGGAAGGGTCTATTTGAATTATTTATTAAAATTGCCAATTAAACCAGATGACATTTTAGTTCAAACACAGCCTGACTTGGCCTTTTTACACACACACATACACACACACATATCCAAAGGGCAGCAAAAGTAGAACCAAAACATCCGCATAAATGAATGAGCACAAAAAGAGGTCAGTCAGTCAGTCAGTTAGTGTGGCACTGTAACTTGCTGCATTGACGGAAAGGTAAACGAAATTATTACAGATAAATCAATAAATGACAAACGCTCACCGTGGCGGAGAGTCGGGGTATAAGTGGTTGACTTGTGACAGACTGTAAGAGTCAAAGTCCAAACCGGGTGGAAAGTCTTCTAAGCAGGTCGACCTCAGTTCTCCGACAGAGCCTCCGAAGGAGTAACCATCCGGACCTAGAAGGTTCCGAGGCAAAGTCGGGTTTCAAACCAGGTTCGGGTTAGGCATGTGAGAGTGTACGAACCGTAGCTGGCTCTCAGGTGAGGGTTTCGTAGCCGGCTGTCCTTTCGCAGGCTGCCCACGATGATGGTGACGCAGGAGAGGAAGAGCACCAGGCCTATGACGATACCCGCCACCACCAGCGGAGACACCAGGAGAGACGCTTCGCCCCCAGACTCGCGCTCACTCCTGCAGTCCGGGTACTCCCCATGGCTCTGGTTCGAGCTCACTGGCGGAGTGGAGGGAGAACTTTGTTTTATGTATTCCAATGTCATCATTGGTGGTCATTTTGGGTCACATTTTTTTTTCATATGCTAACTGAAAGGACATGTATGTTAGCTTGATACGCGGCCATTGTTAGCGTAGTTGTTCCCATAGCTGACTTTTATGCAGACGGTATGGAAACCATGAACGCAAGCTGCGTTGATTCCAGAGTTGCGTGCCAAGCGGCGTGTTGCGAGGAGAAAGAGCGAGAGCGCAGTGTGGCGGGATGTCATGTTACGTAACAGCTTTATTCTCCCGCACACACTACAGACTCCTTCTTATCCCTCCTCCTTTGCCATCTTTCCTAGCCTCATCATTCCTCCGGGGACTCACTCCACTTTAGCGTGTGACAGATAATTAGAGCTACACTTTACACACCACGCACACACTACACACACACCACACGTGGTGTATCCTTCTCAGCCGTTTAACGTCTCATTGCTGTTTTTTTTTTTTTCCTTCTCTGGCTTGTCGGTCTTCATCTTCATGACATCTTCCTTGCAGTCGCGTCATTCTCCTCGGGGAGTGTGTTTGAGCGAAATGCTAATATTTGTAGCGTTTAGTTCAACGGGTGCTCATATTAATGACGTTTACTGTAGTGGTTATTTTATGTACTACAATGCTAGTACAATATTTATATTTGTATAAATCAAAGCTCGTGATGACAATGAGGATGTGATAAAACCAAAGAGCAAATCATGTTAGCAGAGAGGACACAAGGATGCCTCGGAGCGCTCGTCTGGCGTCTCGGAGAACAACGTCTCGGGAACACTTAGTGGCGAGAGACCAATTCTCTCGTGTGAGGAATGGCTGACAGCAACACAAGAACGGAAAACACAATTATCCACGCTGAGACGAGACACTGGAGACAACGTTAGATCACGCCTTTGGAAATTAGATTGAAGTTTTATGACATTGAATTCATCTTCAAATAATTGCTGTAGTCACTCTTCTTTTTTTTAAATTGACGCAGTATAGTGCAAGAGTTTCTTGCCACCTAGTGGCCGCTAGTGGAATTACACTTAAAACAAACTCCAGTCAAACAGCAGAATGCAACATGGTCCGCTTGCCTAAATGAAATCAATTTGAATGCCTTATATATTTAATCGGTAATTATGAGAGGAGGGGTCGCATTTCGATGATTTTCAAAATGTTTCAGCCCGAGTTGAACGTGCGCCTTAAAGTCATTTACTGCCGTATCGACAGAATATTGTGAAAATCCCACTTTGATCAATCCATAAATGGATGTGCTCATCGGGATCGGCCCGATGAGGTCGAATGGTCACAAGGATTGAAGCCAGATTGGCTGCAGCGCTTTAAATCCATCCACGATTGGTCGATTAAGAATTTGATCAGTGGTGAAAATAGCACGTTGCGCCAACACACGCTGCTCGCACTGAGGCCGCCCGGTGGGATTCCGGATGCATGGCGTGATATATTTTTTATTTTTTTTATTATTATCGGTCTGCCTGTGCGGCGAAGGATATCTCACCTTCTTCAACACTCGCCAGCTTTTTCGTTCTCACTTCTCGGAAAACAGCTGCTCGGCTATATTTATATCTTTATTAATTGAATGAGGACATTTCCTGTAGTACTACTTTGGTTTCCAAGTTTAAATATTTTCCCGTGATCAAAGAGATAAGGTTAGTAACAGCAATGGCACCATAGTTACTTTACAAAAGTCATTAGTTACACAATGACAACGCACAATTGGCAGGTGTTCAAACGACAACAGAAACAAAAGCTCTTATCTCCCTTTAAATTAGATTTCCCTTTACTCTGTAGCTATTGTTTTTTTTTTTTATACACACTTTGTTAGTCGCAGCTTTGCTTTGCTCATCCCTGTTCCGATTTTTCTTCGAAACATTACGTGGGCGATAACGAGTGTCCAGAAAGCACCGGAGGAGATGATCAAATAGAGGCGGAAAGGGGGAGGAAGAGGCCACGTTTAATCGTGTTAACGCAGCACCGGAACATCTGTCTGTGTTGGACACGCAAACACACATTAGCGCTCTGTGCATCGGCAAAAGTAGTCGCTGTCAACAGCTGATCCGTCTGTTCTACGTTGACATTTACCCTTTATTTCTCCTTCCTCCCTCCCTCCTTTTCTCATTCAGTTGTTCCAAGTCCCTCCATTTGTTCCCCCCCCCCTCCCCTCACCCTTGGGAGTGTTTCTGTTCTCCCATGATACCCTTTTAGCTAGCTGGTGACAAGACATGTTGTCAGGGAGAGCAGACAGGAACAATTAGCCGATTAATCGGTTATCACGATTTTATCTTACCAAATATTGGAATCAGTCTGAAGAAGTCCATTTTTTTTTTCTGTCCTTTTAGTTTGCCTGCACCATGTCAAAGAGTCAGCGCTCATCTTGACCCCCTGCGGTGCTCTTTAATTGTCATCGGGGGTGTTAGGGAATGAGCCGGAACAACCTTGCCGATCTGATACATATGCACAAGGCTCATATCCATTTAGATAGATGCAAGCCAGCCACCCTTATAGATGCAGACAGACGCTTGGATGGCCACATCGGGGGAAAAAAAAAAAGCGCTGTTAAAAGCACTTTTTTTCCCCCGCGGCCATTTCCATAAAATGCGGCGATGCGGTGATTGATAGCTGGCGAGAGGCGAGACGAGGCGTGGCGGCACGCCGCTGATGGATAAATGATGTGTGCAGCCACGAGGAACACACGCAGATTCCATTTCAGATCTGCCCGCATCACAGCGGTGCACCCCCCACACCCGCCGTATGTAGATTGGCTTGAGTCTTGATCTTTTTGCCACTGATAGCACCCCCCCCCCCCCTACACACACATACGGTATTCGCTTTCATATTACTGCAAGTCGACAGTCATCAGGGGAATTGAAATGGTTAGCACGGAAAAAAATATGTATTTAGGAGTCCTTTGCCATTATATGGCAAATGAAAATTGCAATGGCGTCGCTATGGCAATGCCCCCCATCAAATATGCCAGGCCAGATATTTTTATTTATTTTTTTTTCCCCGAGGATTTTTTTTTTTCACCATTTGTTTCCTATAGGGAAAATAGTCACTATTTTTCTAAAGGAAATTTTGGGTTCACAAAATAAAATAAAATAAATAAATAAATAAATAAATAAATAAATAAATAAATAAATAAAATAGACTTCACGTTAGAACCTTGGTTCTTAGACTAACCTAAGCACCAACTCTCACCTAGCCCTTCCCCCTGTATAACTCATTTAAAATAATTTTTGGTGGGCACTGGGTCTGCTTTGACATTATTAATTCCTGTCAAGTAATGCAAACACATTACTCTCCAAGCACAAAGCAGCAGTATCCAAAAATGTCAACCTTGGCCATTGGAAGTGTCTTATCTCCACCCAGCAAGACATCCCTGAGCTTTTTATCCATCTCTTGGCTTGGCTCCCTTTTGGGAAGCACGCCCCAGGTGCCAGGATGGATGGGAAAGGGGGGGGGATCAGCTAAGGATGTGAATAATACATCAGAGGAGAAAAGAAGGAAGGATGAGGTGATGAGAGAAAGGAGATTTAAAGGGCAGGAAGGGAGCGCGGGACTTGTCCGTCCATCTGTCCCCCCACCGCGTCTCCCGGACGCCTCCGCCGTGGTCAGGATGCGTTGCGTAAGCACCGATTCATCTTTTATTGAAGCATCTATAAATACTGTCTGTTGTTCTCTTGGGTTTAAAAGCTCAACCTCTGATCCGGTTATAAATAAAGAGGGAAGATAGCCACCGAACAAGCCACTTCGGTTGAAGTGAAGACCTCGCACGACATTGCGGAGCGTGCATACGTGAATGCAAAATGCTAATGTAGCATCATTTTCATGCTGTCATTGGTGCTACGGTTTGGATTAGCAACTGAGGACGTAATTTGCCCGCTTGCTTCGAAACGATTTGATAAAATTGATTGACGTTGTGAAATTGGCAACCAGCAGAGGTGCTGTTGAGTCACAACGCAAGGTGAAAAACATCGTAGGAAAATCACGTGGAAAGAACCGATTGAGTTAATCGATTGCTCGGATTTCTGTTATTTCATTGCGTCTTGAAGAAATTGTTGCCGAGCAAATTGTGCAACTTTTTTTTTTGCTTATGATTGATAGCGGATAATTCCGAGTATTCAGGGGAAAAAAAAAAACATCTTAAAGTATCGGTATGGAGTCTCCTTTTTAACAGAACTGGAAAATCAAAGTATTTAATAGAACTATAAACTAATGAATATAAATGTTTTCATTCAAAACCTTTGAGAAAAAGGAAAAAAAAACCTACACAATTCCAAATCCATTATTTCCCCATTATGAATATATAACATGATAAATCAGTTCAATTCCGGGAAGCCGCAACAAATGAACCTACAATTTCAATTTGACAGCGTGAAATCACAAGAGCTTCTCTTACCTGAGCAGATCAATTTCATCAGCATGAACTCGTGTTCACAGTGCTTCCTCCCAGCACATCTCAATGGGCAGGAAGCCAACTTCAACTGCTTGCCGACACACGCGGATGCTGCTAGCGCTCCGATCGCCACGAACGCCGCTGAGGATGGAGGGAGGGAGTCAAACGGAGGAGAGAGAGAGGAATAAAGAAGGCAAAACAAAACATGGAGGAAAAAAAAAACAACACAGAGTATGGAGATGGACAAACATGATGGCAGGAAGTGAAGGAGGCGTGCGGCATCCCAGCCTGCTGTTTATAAAGCCTCAGGCACACTACTGTATGTTTGCATGTGTGTGTGTGTGTGTGTGTGTGTGCCGTGCAATTGTTCATCCTCTTGTCTTTGCATGCTGCTGCGGCACAATTTATGACTTTAAATATGCGAATCGCAGAGTAGCTCACTCTGCAATTCATGAGAAAATAGAGTCTAGTGCCTTGAGCTGCACGGCTACGTTAAATTAGCTCTCCCTATTAAATCATTGTGTTTCCGCCTTGGCCACCAGGGGGGCAGTAGAAAACTGATATACAGATACACAATACATGGAGACGGTCACAACTCCTTAGTAATATGTTTTTTTGCAGAAGATAAAGAATATACGCCTGCGGGGATTGTCATATTGATCATGATCGTTTCAAATAAACAGTTTTTAGTAATAATAATAACAATAATAATAATAAATTATATTTATAAAGAATCTCAAAGTGCTACAGAAACGCTTTTTAATTATTGCTTATCAGCCGCTGGATTTAAAGAAATTGGCGAAATCTGATTTGATTTAATTTGTGTTCATATAAGTGTGTGAGTGAATGTTTGTTTTGTATTGCCGTCTGTCGGAACATGGCCGCAGGGTTTGACTCGGGCGCGTCAAACTCATTTTTGTCACGGGCCGCGTGTCCTCAGTTAGCTTCCGTTATGGCTGTCAATTATATACAGGATATCTGTATATAATGTCATTATATACAGAATTGGCTACACGACAAACTGATGAATAACTAGCTTTGTAAAAACCCTTCAAATATTTTAAAAAGATGCATCAAATTTTTTTCTCAATATCTGTAGTTTTTAAAAGTGAAGAAAATTTGCAATTGTCGTACTGGTACATGCACAATATACGGCGAGGTTAAACGCGGCACTCATTTGTTTCGTGACCTAAAAAAACAAAAAAGAAACTAATTGAATTGTCTTGCCAACTGCCTGTGGCAATCCCGCTGGCAGGCGGTTCCGTTTCCATTGAAGATAATTATATGATTACCGTGTTTATTCTAATGAGCGCATATTCTAATGATTGCTCAGTGTGTGTTAGCGATAACCCAAATAAAAAACATTGCTACCTCTAATTATCGCCCATGCTGCTAAAAGTCCCACCCAAATTTTACGTTTTCCTCCGTGACCGCATTCCGACGTCATTGCGTAAATTTAAATACGACTTATTTAACAGCACGATTCGACTTTAAAGTGAGAATTCCCACTTTCTGACTGTAAAGTCACAATTCTGACTTCATTCTCAGAATTTCGACTTTAGATTTGATCAGCTCAATTAGACAAATGACATTTCAATTTGCCCTAGTATTTTTCCTCCAGTTAGCCGCTGATGCTAAGAGATGCTAAAGGATGCTAAAGGGGGGAAGCAGCAGACAGGAAAGGACACAAAAAGGACCCTGTCCTGAAGGTCTAGCATCACTCCATCATGTGCCAGGTATTCTCTACCCGCTTCCTCATCCATCTCCTCCCAGATCATCCTGACAGTCCATTAGGACCACACGTCGCCCTCATCCATTCACAGCGACAGGCCGACTTATCTCCAAACGGGGACCGAGAGCGAATAGACGGTGAGGAGGTCAGCGGTCAGAGCCTTTGAGATCACTTTTAACGCCGCCTGACCCACGCTCACATACGGACAATGCGAACCCGGTGGTATTCGTCCGGCAGCTTTTCTGTCAGGTCCGCGAACGTACTTTGCGGTTCCAACGAGAGAGTTTCAAAGTGTGTGGGAGGAAGAGGAGAGCAGCTGGCTGAGCCAAAAATCACTACAACACGCCTACGATTTGTTGTGTGTGTGTGTGTAGGTGCGTGTGTGTTTAGTTTCATTTCATTTCACCATTGCATATTTTTTTTTTACTCCTGACTTGCAATTTTTCTTTTTTTTTCTCCCTTAGAAACACATCAAGTCAAAGACAATGCAAAATATACAAACCACAAACAACTTCAAATGGTAAGACGGCAATGCAAAATATACAAACCACAAACAACTTCAAATGGTAAGACGGCCTTTGTTAAAGCCGACTAGAAGAGCTTAATCACTTAATGAGGTATGAATCTGCAGAATTTCACATGGCGGCAGCTGTGAGCTGACTCATTTAACATGAATTTTAATCTGATTGGTTAATTCCGAACATAGCTTTATCCCAGCTCGGAGGGTGTGGACAGTTTTGCAACTACGTTATTTTGTTTTTACAACAAGTCACATTAATGATTGTTTTGTCTTGGTCTCCTTTTTTTAGGTTACAAAACCTGACATAAAGAACAGGGGTGTGTAAACTTTTGTTTCACTTACAAATGTTGCTCACCAAACACGCTAAACTGCTTTTTGTTTTTGTATTCTTTAATTTCATTTTGCACGACAATGTCATTCACATGACACACAATGAAGAGACGCAAATGACACACACACCCACGTCATCGAGCCGCGCTTACCTACGTAGACGTCCGAGCGGCTGCTCACGAGCTTTTGCGTGCTTGTTTGTATCGTCACAGCAACATGGACGCCACGTGAAGCTGGTTCCCGCCTCTCGGGACGTGGCCCACCTCCTCGGAATAGCTTCGTTAGCGGTCAAACTGGCTCTTCTTCCTCCTCCTTCCTTCTTTCGTTCCTTCTTGGTCTTTTTTTCACGCAGGAGCACGGCACGGCGGGTGTACCAACCCTCCTCTTTGTCTGCCTTCTCGTTTTTTCTTCTTCTTTGCGTGTCCTTCCCCGCAGGATAGTCTACTTCAGCATCATCAGCATCCCAGCAGCATCCTCCTCCTCATCCTCCTCATCGTTCTTACCGTCGTGTTGAGCATTGGCGCCCCCCAGCGGTAATAGCCTGGTAGTGCCGTCTTGCTGGTCACATAAAGCATTATATAAAATATCAAATATCAAAATATAAAATAAAATATAAACAACTCAGGAATTATTAGTCGATTTCATAGTAGTTTTTTTTTATTTAAATGCAACAAGCAATCCTCATGTTCAAAATATCCAAATAAAAATGAGTTCTTTTTTACTTCCCCAAAATTCTAAAATATGTATGTTAACAAAAACATTTTATTATGAATTTATGGGAATTTTCAAGTGTCCAGGTTCTCTGTGGTCGTATAGTACTCCATTGTGCGTGGATGCGTGGACACACCAAAGTTGACCTCGATTTCCAGTCAAGGTGCGAGGAGCCCAAAAGCCCAGTGGAATGTAATAAGCTCCTGCAAAGGTGTGTCTTTCCATACACATCTAGCAACCTTCAACGTTTCCCAGCATTTTACTTTACTGGAGATGAAGAGAAGAATCTGCTACGCGTTTCTCCTGGCGATCTGGTTCTCGGGCTACCGGGCCGATCCCCCGGCGCCGCATGTGATTTTTATCATGGCGGATGATCAGGGTTACGGCGACGTCGGCTACCACGGCTCGGACATCCGCACGCCCGTTTTGGATCGGTTGGCGGCGGAGGGAGTGAAACTGGAAAATTATTACGTTCAACCCATCTGCTCGCCCTCTCGGAGTCAACTCATGACAGGACGGTCAGGAACATTTATTTTTTATTTTTTTTAAAACACAACAATTAAATGATCCGCACTTGCTCGACTTGTCATTTCAAATTGATTATTGCCACGTTTGGTTCAAAATTACTGTCAAGCTAAACAGAACAAAAATAATTATTTAAGGAACGCATGTAAATAGCTAGCTTAATGCTAATGGAAATTGCAAAATGCCATATTCCAGCTAGCATCTATCTATTGGCTTAACCCTGTGAATTATTTTTTTTTATTATTGGGGATTTACGTCTCTCCAAAATTGTTGTATGTCAAAGCACTGTTGACCATTCTGTGAAATTATTTCCCGAACTCATGTCAGTTTTTCTTTTCTTGTCAGCTACCAAATTCACACGGGCTTGCAGCATTCAATCATCCGTCCACGTCAACCCCTCTGCCTCCCCCCGGACGTCCCCACCCTGCCCGAGCGTCTGTCGGAGGCGGGTTACGCCACGCACATGGTGGGGAAATGGCACCTGGGCTTCTGCAGGCCCGGCTGCTCGCCCACGGCACGAGGCTTCAGCAGCTTCCTGGGCACGCTCACCGGTAGCGGAGACCATTTCTCCTATCAGAGCTGTGACAATGCCGAAGCTTGTGGATTTGACCTGCATGATGGAGATACGCCGGCGTGGGACATGGCGGGAAATTACTCCACTCTGCTTTATATTGACAGGTGAGAGTTGCAGTTCTTGGAAATCTTCATGACCTAACATGGCCCATCCTTCCCAACAGAGTGAAGCAGATCCTGAGAAGTCACAACTCGAGCACGCCCCTCTTCCTCTACCTTTCCTTGCAAGCCGCCCACACACCCCTGCAGGCACCTGACCACTTCCTGGACTTGTACCCGTCCCAGAGCAATCGCATCCGCCGTCACTACGCGGCCATGCTCAGCTGCTTGGACCACGGCGTGGGTCAAGTGGTGGACCAGCTGAAGGCGAGCGGTCTTTATGAAAACTCCGTTGTGATCTACTCGTCCGATAACGGTGGGCAGCCTCTGTCCGGAGGAAGCAACTGGCCGCTTCGGGGCGGCAAAGGGACATACTGGGAGGGCGGCATCCGGGCGGTGGGATTTGTCCACAGTCCCCTCCTGAAGGTCAAGGGAGTGGTCAGCAAGGCGCTTATCCACGTCTCGGATTGGTATCCAACGTTGTTGTCACTGGCTGGTGCCCCGCAGTCACACCGAGGATTGGACGGTCACGACGTTTGGGGCGCCATCAGCGAGGGGCTCCCCTCACCTCGCACGGAAATCCTCTTCAACATCGACCCGGTCTCCAGGAAACCCGGGGAGCCCTACGACAAGGCTTTGGTGCTCAACGGCTTCGGGATCTGGGACACGGCGGTGAGGGCGGCGATCCGCGCCGGGGATTGGAAGCTTCTGACCGGAAACGTGGGCGACGGCGACTGGACGCCACCGCGGGCCAACACCGACGGTCCGGAGCGCTGGCAGGGCCTGGAGAAGCGGCGCAACGAGGTGGGCAAGTCGGTATGGCTGTTCAACGTCTCCTCCGACCCTTACGAGAGGTGCGACATGGCCCGAGCTCGGCCGGAGATCGTCAAGCATCTCCTGAACCGGCTGGCGGAGTACAACCGCACGGCAGTGGTGCCGAGAAACCCCCCCGATGACCCCATGGCGGACCCCGAGCTGCACGGCGGGGTGTGGGGACCCTGGCTGGGACTGGAGGGACAAGATGGAGATGAGGTTGGCAGGAAAAGCTGGGCGACAAGAGTCAAGCAATGCAAGTTGTGCAAATTAAAAGCGCTCTTTAAAAAGGTGAGGTCGCGTCTGCAGAAGAACGCCGTGTTCTTCTGAGGACATCGTGTTCTGCTGCAGACAAAGACATTGCGGGGGGACCTACAAAATGTCTGTCATCAGATGTCAAACACTCTATTTGGGATTTATTTGATAAACCACACTTATTTAACTCCCTCAGGAAAACGTTTTCACCACCAGGTAGCTATTTAGCGGCTAGCACGTGATACAGCTACCGTAGAAAATGCTTCTCGTCTGTGTTGTTCATGAATATTCAGCTATCCTCATTTGCCGATTCTGGTCAATTCCCATGACAGCCACCCACCATCAGTCCTTCAGCTACCCTCTCTGCAGCTCCCCTCCGTTTCCTCATCCTACTCATTTTTGTCTTGCATACTTTCATAATCAAGGTTTGTAACGTGTGTCATATCAGCATGTGCAAACAGCTCAATAAATTCACTAAATTACTTTCCTATATCTTTCTTTTACCTCCTCACTCATTAGATTTGAAATGCCAGCTTTAGGGTGGTACAAATTGTATAGATTATGAATATATGTTTGAAACCTGTATTTTAAATACGTTCTTGACCAGACTTAAGTTTATTTGGCACACCTAAAGGGTCATGTAGCTTCAAGAGTGCCCTCTGCTGGACATTAAAAAAACTCACACTTTTCCAACGTTAACAGGCTGTTTACTGAAAGGCCATGTACATTTAAATCCCAACATATTTTCCAGTACATAAAAAAATATTGCTTACTCTTATGATTCTTACTAACTGACTAACCAAAGCTTGTTAAATGCCTGTTTCAAAGGACAAGAAAAAAAGACATTGCTGGCTGAGATTTTTGACTTGGATGCCCACACGAGCCTTTTCCAGTCTGCTTCGGATGGCCTGTGGAAAGAAAGCACCGTCACATGCTGTAAATCACCAAGGAGGTGTCACACAAACGCATGCCTACACACAGACACACACACACACAGGCGGGCGGGGAACACAATGCATTCAGTACGTGGGAGGGAGCTGTCGTATCCATTATTGGCTGATGCTCATTTAAACTGTGGCTTCTTCTTGTGATGCTCATTTTGTCAAGCTAGCCACATTCAAGCCAGTGAGAACTATTTTTTTTTCCTCGTCATTTCCACATCAGATTAGTATGGCTGCAATATAATATTTTTAATTTTTTTACAGAAAGTATGATTTTCCCCAGATTGCAAACATCCATCAAATCGATTGATATTTCATGAAAGATGAGAAATAACATTAACTTAACGCTAACATGCACTTGCACCCAAACTACTTTGCGAGTTTTTTATCAATCTCTGACTGACACTTTCTGGGATGGTGGCCCAGCGTTGCTCTGATGGATAACAAAAAGTGCTGATCCACAATGAATTTATTTTACATAAATTTTGGGGTAAAAAAATTAATTTTCTGTATTTTTTTTGTCACTCTTGGGGTCGTTTTTTATGTAGCTTAACCACAGAGATGACAAATAATTATAATTATTAATTTCAAAATGAATATTAATAGGGAAATATAGTCATGCTCATTATTTTCACCCTGTCAAAATACACAACGAACTGGCACAAAATATTTTGAGGGTTTATCATGGCTGGCAATTTTGTTTCCTCTATCTCGACCCTCTCGTGTAGCTTCGCATCAAACGTAGCAAAGCCTTTTGCGCTGTCAGCGGTCAGTGAAAGGAAAAAGCAAGAGTGTCCCAATGGCAGGCGGCCGCCAGGCGAGCTGCAAACATTTTTGCTGAATGACTCATTCTGGCCTCGGCAACACTGCTCTTACTGTGTCATCACACGTTTCGCCCAAAAGAGAAGCGCCGCGCGTTATTAATCAACAATAGTGCAGACTTGCACTGAGATAAACGATTTCACAAAATTTCTGTATCGGGTTTCCCGATTGTCAAATAACCTCCACTCAAAAAACAAAACGGCGAGCGAAGGGGAAGAACATTCTTATCAGCAACCTTACTGACTCACTCGGGCTGTCTTTCCATCTGCAGTCACATGACTTTGAATTTCTGTGTGCTCCCCCCCCCCCAATGCTTTACTGCATGTGTACACATGCGTGTAGTCCTCTGACTTACGAGTGACCTCATCCTGCCCTGCAGACAGATCATTTACAGAATTTTAGCAATGGAGGCACACAGAACAACTGATTATTTCATCACGATTCATGGCGTGTATAAATCGTTGCAATATCACAATGAAATTCCACGATTGAAGAAATGAAATATACTGGAAATATTCTTCATTGGAAAGAATCTCCAGCAGAAAAATTCCACAGACATGCTCTCACAACTCCCTCCCTCTTGCGTTAAAGTTTCGTTTCAGGTATGGGAAAGTCTGTTCCGGAAACTCCTCCAGCCGAAGCTCCTCCACGACAGACACGCTGAAAACATTTACACATTTATTTTTCTTTGGTGTGAAGGCCTAAAAAGAGGCAGATGGGTACAAGTGGTCGCAGGCCTGGCTTGTTAAGCACGTCACAGCCTTCAGGGTGACACTAATGCGCCGTGACACGACAGCGACCGGGCGTTTCTCGTATAGCAAGCCGAGACATAAATTAGCACGACTTTGTCATTACGGGGTTATTGCCTCATTTCGGAGTGTTACGAGCTACTCCCAGCGCTAATGTACTCTACTGCTCAGCAGTGTAGTCTCAAGACTGTCTTAAACCACCCCAATTTTCTGTCTCATCATGATCTTTTTACCCAAATTTTTTGTTCATAATTATGTCCTCTGGATGCGCTTACGGTATTGAAATATTTTTTTATGAGAGCAAATTGAAAATATCATTCATTATTCATGGGGTCTGTTTTGGTGTCAGTGCAGCAAAACATTAAAATATTGCTGCAGATCGTTCAAATGAAGACTTTAGCTCCAATAGCTGATCTCTAGTCAGATTAGTGTGTTTTAACAGGACTGTAGCAAGATTTAAACTGACCCTAAAGCTGCTTTCATTTTAAATCGTTGGATTGCACTACTACGGGTATAGACGAGCTCCGTGAAAGAGGTGTTACTCTGACTACTATTTGTCTTCACCAAGCAGAGATGCTGATGAAGACGGGATGAGGCTCCAATCTATGTTGGTTCAATGCCACTTGATGTTTTGTGTCAAACTAAATTTAAAGCATTATTATTTTATTTATTATTATATATTTATATTATTTTATTATTATTTATTATTTATTTCAGCAACATATATTTGAACACAAAGTGTGAACCAACACACGTAGAGCAATTGCTTTATATGACTATTACTCTGTTTTTATGAAATATGATATTATTGAGCGCTACTTTCTGCTGCAAATAGTCGTGCCGAATTCAACTCGCATCTCAAGGCATTACCGCCGATCGTCGTGCGATAGAGAGCCTCTTCGCGCTTATAGAGGATCTTGGTCGGCTCCAGCTCCTCGCCCCTCCCCTCCCTGCGCGAAGCTCAAGCTTTCTCTGTGGTGTCTCTCCAGCCTTCCCACCTCGCAGCTTCCCGTCCATCCAGCCTGCACGAATCCCCCCCTTCTCCCCTGCAACATGGCTACGGTGGTTACCTCGACCCGCTTCACGGATGAATACCAGCTCTACGAAGAACTCGGGAAGTAAGCTACCCCTTCCTTCTCCTCTTTCTTGCTTCCTTTCTTTCTCTTTGCTCTGTGCACCATCTTGTTTATCGCGCGCGCGTCTTGTTGAGTGCTGCCTGCTTTTTAATCCCCTATCGTGGCGTTTAAAGGTGCATTGCGCCATGTTTGGATTCTCCAACAGATGCCGAACTTGGTTGTGAATCCCCCCCCCACCCTCCCTCCCCTCTAGGGTGCACAACCTGCATGGTGGTGGCATCCTTCCTCCTGCATACACACACATAAAAAGACGCACACACGCATTTTTTTTGTGCAGTCTTTCTTTACATTTTGCAGGACTGCGAGTTTTTGGCATTGCACAACCCCGCTGTTGCACCCCGTCGTGTGTTTGATGACACAAACACGATGAAGCTGCAAAGCTGCTCTCTTAATCTCTCCGCACCCCCATTAGCGGCAGCGGCGGCGGCAGTTGCGGCGTGCCTTTAAATGCAAGCAGGCCAATGTATAGTAAGCAGCTACTTGTTGTCAAGCACTGGTGAAAATTGTTCTCCTGTTGACAGCCAGCGTGCTAATGAAAGCAGTGAATGAAACCAACAACTTCCAGAATCAGGTTTTTTTCTCCCCCTATGGGAAATAATATTTAGCCAGTTCATCAGTTCCTGGGTCTACCCTCCAGCCTCCAATCATAAACTCCACAGATGATGTTATGAAGTTCATCATCGGATATGTTCTTAACGTCCGCCGCTAATTTGTAAAAAATTAAAAATAATCTTCAAATTCATCTCACGGTTTCATTTCCTGTTCTCCGCTTGTCACCACACATTTCCTCTTGGCCGTCCACCGACACTCGTACGTGGTTCAGTTGTCGCCAAAAGAACAAGCATGTCGTGGAAATCTGTTTACGAGTGTGAGTGATTCCCTTCTGTGTATGTTAGACATGCTGTGCTTGTTATATGACACTCGCATTGTTTATGTGCCACCTCCAGGGGCGCCTTCTCTGTGGTGAGGCGCTGCGTGAAGAAGTCCACGGGGCAGGAGTACGCCGCCAAAATCATCAACACCAAAAAGCTGTCGGCCAGAGGTGAGTCGCCCGTCGAAAGTGGACGGTTCCGCTTTGCACTCAGCTCGCGTTCCTCGAGAGCTACCAGACACTTGGCTGAGTTACAAAAGCCTTTTTTTTACATCTTTAAATAGATGGAAATCAAAACATTTTTATTTTCTCTCCGATTCATCAATTAATCGACTCTACATCTGCGTGTATATAAAGTAAGTAAGATTAGACTCAACTTATGATTTTGAAGTATCAGCAAGTCTGTCTTCACACAAGCATGAGTGAACAGGGGCGTCCTCGCACACTTTTTATTACTTTCGTCCGAGAGTTGCAATAAATCATCGAAATAAAAACGCCTCTGTTAGCGCTCGCTAATGTACTTACCCGTAAGGTCTGATGACTGCCACCATAAGTCTCATGTGAGCTCGCAACACACACACACACACACACAGACGGATACCTTTAATATTGTTTTCATTTGTTTATTGTTTTATTAATATTGTATCGCGGATGCTCATATTCACAATCTGCGTAATCCACATGGCAATAACGCCAAGAGATTGCAAAAAGGGATCTTTATATGGAAGGGGTTACATAACGTGCGAAAGGAACGAAACTAAAATAAGTTTAAAAAAAAATCGCCGGCTAAAACGCTATGTTCGTTGCTGTGTCTTCATTGTGTGTTGAAATGTAGTCTTGTCGAAGTCGCAAGTGAATTGACGTCGGCGGGGGAGGGAGCATAGCTCGTTTTTTAAAAGACGCCGAATGTCGGCATCCGCATATCCATCCGTCCTGCCCACACATTTAAGAACAGCGCGGAGGCGGAGGAAAAGGAGGCTTGATGGATAAACGAATGCGATGATGTCGTCCCATTAATCAATCGCATTGGGCTAAGTGCCGTGTGTGTGTGTGTGTGTGTGTGTTGAGCTCTCCGGAGCCAACGCTGCGATGCGCTGTAAAAGGATGTGCATCATGTGGGCGCGGTTGCCAAAACAACGTTAATGATGCAAAGTCGAAACTTTGTCTGTGTTGCCATTACAGCCCACGCACTGTTTTCATGACCAACAATTTACCTTAAAGAAAAACTTTCACAAAGTCACACATCTCTGTTCGTTCGTTCAAACAAAGCTGATTTGGACCAATCACAAACCAGCAAATTGTTTTTGTCGCAACACCGGAAGTCTGACTTCAACATAAAAAACAAGATCTTATCAGAAGGCGCTAGCGTGTTGTACGTTTCCGAACGGTGAGTGAGTCATTCAAATCCCCCCCGGTGTAATAAAGCCGTCACGGTGAGCCAGCTCTGAAAAATCGCCTCTTTTCGCAGGCCTTGGCACGTTTCTAAGATTACAAGCGGTCGAAACGGGACAATTATAGCACAGACGGGAAGGTTGTGGAATGTCGCCTTTGATTGCTCTGCCCAAAACAAGATGGAGTCATCAGATGAAAAACACGGCAGTGATGGCAGCCCTCTTGGAACGGGAGCCAGAGGTCACATTTGGAGATCAAAACGGGTTTGGAACGTGCTTGAATATGATTGTGATCTTTTTTCACATCCGCACCTGCAGTGGTAATTGTTACCGCTTCAAGTGAATCGATTAATCGGCAACACACCGATTATTAAATCAATGGTAAGGCAGAAATGTTTTTAAAGATTTTTCAAACCTTCTGATTTCAGGCTCTCAAAAAGTTTCTCCATACACTTGAACGCAAATGAAATTATATTCGATTAATCGGATCTAAAATATTTGAGAGCCAGAGTCGCAGTACAAATATACACGAGGCAGATTTAGTCTTCCACAGTCATTTCCACAGGAAGACTTCATTTTTCCACCGCCTCTTGGTATTTTTCTGCGAAGGAAGGAAGTGTTCCCCACTTTTCCTGCCAATGTTTTTCCAGTCGCTCGGAACATTTGAACAAGCTCAAGAAGCCTCCCGTGACTCCTCCGGGTGACCCCCCCCCCCCCCCTCCCTCCCCCTCGATATATCTTCTTTGCATATCTGGTGCTTCAGATTAATCATTGCTTCTCGGTTGATGTCAAATGACCCAAAAAAAATTTAAACCCATGCAGATGTTACGGCCTATGAAAAATGACAAAATGTGCCATAATTCCAGCGTACGATGATTCTGAACGCACAACTGCGCGATTAACGGGACAAGGAACAAACACGCTGGGTCATCCTCTCCTCGCCATTAGGATCATTAACAGACGATGATTATATTAAAGTCGAACCCACAAGACTAATTTCGCTAAGTGCAAAAAGGCATTTGCTCGAGTGTGTGCAAACACAACAACCGGCCGTTGCTCCTCCACATGTGCAAGCTCGACAAAAGCCTGGAAAGATTCGTTTAGCGCTTACGCGTCTTGTAGGCATCCTGGCGCCTGCAAAAAATATTCTCGACATATCGGCTTCATTTTTTTTTTTTTCTGCATATGATTGTGTCACAGTTTATCCGAAACATTTTGTCTTTCTCTAACTTCAGATCATCAGAAATTGGAGCGCGAAGCGAGAATCTGTCGTCTGCTCAAACATCCAAACATAGGTGAGTTGGTGGGGAGGCTCTAGGCCCCCATGATTCCCCCCCTTAGAACCGCCACTGAATTATCACAAAAAATGAGCGAGTGACCAAAATACCAATTTTTTTTATTTTTTTTTGTCAACCTCCACGTGACTTCCTTCCTCATTTGATA
Source organism: Syngnathus scovelli (assembly GCF_024217435.2). Classification (NCBI taxonomy): domain Eukaryota; kingdom Metazoa; phylum Chordata; class Actinopteri; order Syngnathiformes; family Syngnathidae; genus Syngnathus; species Syngnathus scovelli. The sequence continues at coordinate 2,894,355 of NC_090858.1, forward strand.
TTTCAAGCAACTCTGCTTCCCATTTGTCTTCTTCACCAGTTCGTCTTCACGACAGCATTTCAGAGGAGGGCTTCCATTACCTCGTCTTTGACCTGTAAGTACACGCACAGCGATACAATTTGCTTTTTTTTTTTATTTCATCTTCGTACATTCTATGCGTGTGCGCAGGGTCACCGGCGGGGAGCTTTTCGAAGACATCGTCGCCAGAGAGTATTACAGCGAGGCAGACGCCAGGTGCATTCAGATTGATGTCCTCCTCTGACTTACGATCCCTTTGCATGTTTTTGTTTTTTCGTTTCTTGGCACCGTGCGAACGTGCCGTTCTCTAAATGCCATTTTATGAATAAGTTATGAAGAGCCGGAATCGTCGTTTCGGGCTTGTTGACGAGCCTTACCACCCGCTCGGAACGCGCGGAGAAAATAAAAAAAGGTCGTAATGTGTTTGTCATTCGAAAAGGGAAAATCAACCCACGTGGAATTTACTGAAGAATTTTGTCATCTGTTCCAAAATAAGATCTGAATTATATAATTAAATTTTCTTTGTGCAGCCATTGCATCAATCAGATCCTGGAGAGCGTGAGCCACATCCACCAGCATGACATCGTGCACCGGGACCTGAAGGTGAGACATAATCACATGATTCCTTCCCTCTCACTTCACCAGACGCATTCCCTGGCCTGTTTTGTCCGCACCCCTCCTTCCACCCGCCTCTCCCTCTCTTCTGGACGAGCATGACGACAGCGGGACAGATGCTATTTTTGGCGCGGGATGACATGATGTCGGGTGACGATTTCAAGCCCCGGCCTCCCGCCCAAGCGAAATGATTCACCCGCGACCGCATTCTGACCTCATCAGCTTTTGTTGTGATGAGTATGAGATGATAAAGGATCGCTCCCTAATAAATTTCCCGATCAACTCTTTCATTCAGAAATCCTACAAAACTGCTGCATCAGAGCCGCGACGCTAAAAATAGCGCTCGGTGCCTTTCGCGCAGTGAAATTTCACACCGACGTTTGATTTTTAAAAATCTCCTTCGTGTCGAACTCCAGTATTAAAACAATCACGTCATGCATTTATCAGGAAAAAGGCCATCTGGGCTGGGTTGCCATGGTAACCCTGAGGTGAGGTCACCCGGCTGCTGCTGCAGTAGCGACTCGTGGCGTCGCCTCTTATTTATCCAGTCGGCTCGAAACACCCCATGCGGCTCGGAAACACGAGTTAGCAAGTCAGCACGTTCGACCGAGTTGATACTGACGTGTGTGTCTTGTGTCTCCTGCAGCCAGAGAATCTTCTCCTAGCCAGTAAGATGAAGGGAGCAGCGGTCAAGCTCGCCGACTTCGGCCTGGCCATCGAAGTGCAGGGAGACCAGCAGGCCTGGTTCGGTAAATCCAAAGTCAAGAATAGTGGAAATAAATGTGATGGTGGAAAAGGTGGCTTTGGTGATAATGTTAATTATTAAACAAATTTTTTTGCGGGCAGGCTTTGCGGGGACTCCAGGGTATCTGTCTCCAGAGGTGCTGAGGAAGGACCCGTACGGCAAGCCGGTGGACATATGGGCATGCGGTCAGTATTCGGAGTCGTCGTGTTACCGATGTAACGTGAGCAGGCAAGTTATTTTCACATGTACGTGTGAGTCAGGGGTGATCCTGTACATCCTGCTGGTGGGCTACCCCCCCTTTTGGGATGAGGACCAGCACAAACTGTACCAGCAGATCAAAGCCGGAGCCTACGACGTCAGTATTCGCCAAATCATGATAGTCGTCGTTATGATCATTTGAATATCGATGTGTGTAAATGTAAACATCGCTGTGGTTTCAGTTCCCATCGCCAGAGTGGGACACGGTGACCCCCGAGGCCAAAAATCTGATCAATCAAATGTTAACCATTAACCCTGCGAAAAGGATCACGGCCGACCAGGCCCTCAAACATCCCTGGGTCTGCGTAAGTTGCGCAATACTTCATTTTTCTTTGTCGTCTTCTTGGAATCCACAGTTGTTTTTTTGGGGAATTTTTTTTTTTACTACTACTTCCCGGCTAATGAAGTCATTTCAGGGAAAAAGTCTGACAAACTCACTTTCCATGACTTTACAGAACATGAAACTGGCTCGTATTAATTCCCTGTCCACTCCAGCTTAGGGAAAATACATTTAATCGGTTTTTGTTTTTTTAATTCTTGTTTTTTTTAATCAATTTTTTTTTTTTTATGTGGCAGTGGTGAATTTATTAATACTAAATGATCAAACATGCTTTATTAGAATATACTAAGAATTGAAACAGGCATAGTATTTGTTGAACTTTACCAAGGGTCATTTTGACCCGCTGTGTCATAGGAGTTTTAGCGTCAGTTAGGTAAGGACGATTTCGGCAGACTTTCTCTTCATAAGTGTCGACACTTAGCATCATTTAAGAGGCTTCGCTCCTCTTTTACGACAGCAACGCTCCACCGTGGCCTCCATGATGCACCGCCAAGAGACCGTAGAGTGTCTCCGCAAGTTCAACGCCAGGAGGAAACTGAAGGTGGATAGTCCCACACACTCACATTCAATAAATTAACCGATATTTCTAACATTTAATAATTGATTTACAGGGAGCCATTCTCACCACGATGCTCGTGTCCAGGAACTTCTCTGGTAAGTAGGAGTTGTATTTATTTTTTTGCTTTTGCTAAATCTGAAATTACAAAGAGGACAAATGGACTCAAGTCTTCAGTCTTGGTAGTCCACATTCAAGGCTCGGATGCGTGTGGCATTTTAATACGTCCGTGTAAGTAAAGTCGCTCCCGTGGGCCGTTGCCAACTGTATTCCATTAGTCGGCACTGATCCAGACGGAGTGACGGACGAGTGGTGCCAAGAAACCCCCCCCACCCCCCCGCGTACATATGGAAAGCTCCAAAGCTGATAGAATCTCGGCTTTGTTTTGGATTTGGAAGCCATCGCGAGTGAATTACGCCTTCGCTTTGGGTCTTGTCTTCATCGAAACCGGATTAGGAGATGTTCAAAGCTATTAGGCATCTCATTAGGTCATGCAGGACTTCGGTTAAAGATGGAGGTACCTTAAATTGAGAACACCATCCCGCTTTGCGGCTAGGGCGAGAAGCTGACGTTGCAGTCGAAACGGTTTGGTCAAATCACGCTAGTTTTGAATCATTCCGACAGCGTTACAGACTTGAATCTGTAAACGAGGTTGGCGTCCCACACCCCCAACAGTGACGTGACCCCCCCCCCATATTGAATCCCTCTCTGTCCCGCCGTAGTGGGACGGCAGCACACAAGTCCCGCCGCCACCACCAGCACCGCCGCCATGGCGCAAGAAGGTACAATTGATTTTTGCATCAGGGTTTGTCGGCATGCGGTCTTGCCCCAAAAACACCCAACAGGCCCCGCCCACTCTTGACTGGACTGCTTTTGATTGGTCCGATTTAATAGAAGGCATAAAGAAAAATTTCAAGTGTTAATCTTTCAGTGCATGTGTCGATGTTTACATCTCTTGACCATGCAATAAAAAAGTCTTTTACATTATACAGTGAACCCTCACATAATAATTAAAATGGCTTCAAGCTGTTTAATGACACTTCTAGTTTGTTTCATTTAAAAGCTGTGATTTAAATCACCACATAAATTTGCCTTTAAAACTGCTAGCTTAACGCTAACACATAATTGGCAGCGACAGGCTAATGAATAGCATTTCTTTGCCGAATATTTTACGCTTTAAGGAACGGAAATGAACCCAAAATTTGTATCTCAAGGCTCCACTGTATGAATTTACAAAATGAGTCATAAAGTAGCTCATAAGAAAGTATTACCGATATTGTTACATAAGGTGTCTTTGCATTTAGAGTTCATTTGAGTAATTTCTAAGTTTCTTATTTTGAAGTGGAATATTCTAAGATATTTTTATTTATTTTTTGCTAATTCCTGTGAATAGCGGGGGTTCACTGTAATCCAATGAAATAAATACTAAATATTACCCAGCATCTGATGCCCGGCCAGTGCCTGCCTCCGTGCCAGTGTGCATGCTACATGCTCCAATGAATGTCCCGTGATGACTGCCTGCTAATTTGCATGCAGAGACAAACTATACTATCAGTACGTTTTTATCATTTACATTAAAAGTCAAAATAATATCCGCAGGCGTTTAGAACCATACAACTTTTCCGTGTCCAATAACAAAGTACTTTGAAATGCTTTGATATTGCTGGAATTCAATTTCGAGGTTGTTGTCTTTCGAAGTGAATGCTGCATGTCGACAGCATGAAGCCTACAATGGTGCTACCATTTTTTTTTTTTTCAATGCTAACCTGAATAAATACGTCTGTCTTACTTTCTTCACGGCCACCCTTCCAACTCTTTAACACGGAAGGTAAGGGGAGGAACACGAGAACGTGGCGCTCATAATGTCATGTTTCGTTTAGCGGATGATTGCGGATTAAGGCCTTGATTCGTTTTTTTTCGTTGTTTTAGGAAGATCATTTTATTGGGTTTCTTTTCTGTAGAATTTGCCCAGTGGTTGTTTTCGTATTCAATTTCAGCCATGGGTCCTTGAGACTTTTCTATTTTGATTGACATGTCCACCAAATTTTGGGTCAAACATCTAATGCCAAGAGGGACATCTCAGTGAATTTTGAGGGACCCCTTAATTTTAATTCATACATTTTAAGACAAATCCCTGTGTCACAGTTCCTCTTATATAGTATGCGTCATATTTTGCTAGCTTAATAGCATAGCATCATCGCTTAAATACTTTTGGAATGTTTTTGGAGAACATAACAGTTCAACAAACAAGAAAAGTCTGGTTTCCTTTATTTGTGGAGGGCCATGAAAATATACAACATTTTTGGAGCTAGCGATATTGCTAAAAATTGGCTAATTGGGCAAGTATGCTAGTCGGCTAACCGTTCTTTGCAATGAGCTTTGAGTGGTTTGACTGTATTTCATTCACTACTAGTCTGTGAAAACAAAATTTGGTTATTATTTTTTGTTTTTGCGTTACCCTCTTGACTTAATTCTTACCATTTCTGTGTTGCAGCTTGCAAAACCTTATTAAACAAAAAGTCGGACGGCGTGAAGGTACGTTTTTCCCCGAGCATCCTCAGCCTTCATATACTTTGACTCTGTCTTCCTGTTTGATTCTCAGACTTTTAGGCTACTACTAGATTTCCCGTGTGCACAGATTTTACTCAATTTAACTGTTCCTTGTTTTGGCTTATGCAAATTTGTGCTTTCTTTGTCAAGCTAGTGGTGGTTCGGGTTCGTGCATGCAATTTAAAAGCTACGTTATTTTGAAAGTTGAAGCTAAAATACACCAAATAAGTATTTTAAAACTTACAAATATATGTAGCACTCCAAGTACCACTATCGTGACCAACCAATGTTTGTCCGAGTGTTTTTATTCCCTTAACGGCTCACTTATTTATTTCTTTTACTGTCAGCTTTTCCTCCCTTTTTTTGTGTGCAAAAATGTGGCTGCTTCTTTGTTTGAATTATGATTTTCTTGCTCATTTATTTCCCTCCTCCTCTTCATTGCTGTCTGTCAGAAAAGGAAGTCCAGCTCGAGTGTTTGTTTGATGGTGAGATGATGAGCTCGTGTCGCTCGCTCTCCGTTCTTCCGTTTGTCTGTCTGGCACCTTTTTTTTTTTTGTAACGACTTTTCCCGGGCAAAGACGCTTTGAGCCGCGTGACACTTTTCATTCCGTTTCGTTCATGTTCCGTTCGCCGTCCTCGCATATCTTCATCAACCCGCACAAACATGTTCTTGTCATCTTCATCAGCACAAACATGTTTCCGTGGTTCTTGTCTTTGAGTAAAGGAGAGGAGGAGATGTGCAGTAGCAGAAGGCTCACGTTCACATCTAGCCAAGGCGCAAATTGTGTTTTGTCGCATTGTGTCTGTTGTCATGGAATACGTTGTTATTCCCTGGCGTCTTGCCCTTCATCTATCCATCCATCCATCTATCCGTCATTCATCCCTGCATGGTAAAGTGTGTCCTCCCTCCCCCCCAGGAATCGCAGACCACTGTCGTGCACAACCCAGCTGACGGTATCAAGGTAAGATGCTCACAGTTAATTGGAAAAAAAAAATGTAAGAATTAGAAAAATAAGTATTTAAAAAAAAAAAAAAAGAACTTGTGTAGCGAAATTAATATAAATACAGACAACATGATAAAAGTAACACATTTACTAAAATCAACAAATGAAATAAAAATTGTGGTGTAAAAAAAAATCATCCAATTAATAATAATAATATAAATCCTATATGTAATAAAATGCAATTATTTTAAAATAACGGTTTTATAGCAAATATAGAAAAAGTCATATAAATAGAGATAATCACAGCAATTGTACTAAAATATTTTAAAATCATAATAAAACAAGTAATAAATTGATTGGACACTGCCTTGGCTGGTTTGTGCTCCCGGGAGGTCGTCGTGTCTCCATCTGTCCATCCATCAGGTTTGTCATGTATGTAGTGAGGTGTTGTTTGTATTTTTTTTTTTTTTTTTTGTTCAATCGTTCTCATTCTCAAGCCTGTGGCAATGTTTTCCCGGCAGGGCTCGACGGAGAGCTGCAACAACGCTGAAGAGGAGGAGATGAAAGGTAGGAAAGGTACTTGTCCCACTTTGGCCTTTCTCAGCATGCTGTTTGATATTAAATGATATTGCGAGCCAAAACAGCAGCACCTACAGGGGCCTGCCAACAATAATTCATTCTATTATTAGAATCTATACAGTAAGACGATATAAATTGTAAATGTCCCCAGCCGGACTTTGGTCCAGCTAATCATAGGCTCCTCGAGGTGACCTGGCTACGTTAGCATAAGCGTGGTGTCCTACCAGAGACACACATGGTGGCACTGACATAATCCTCTAATTAGTCTCAGGACCTTCTGAAAGGAGCTAATCTTCTTAGAAGAAGAAAAAGAGGAGGAAGCCTTCCCGACGCTTTTCCTCGCCCTTGATCCTTGGCCAGGCTGCTTGCTGTCTGTCAACAGCTTTGACCTGATGATGGTCATGATAACGATTTTTTTTTTTTCCCCTTGTCGGCTGTGCTGAACATGAGCATTAGTGCAGTTTAACTTTCTGTAGCCATGTGTGGAGGATGTTAGTGAGCCCAGGTTTTCATGTTGAACTCATAACCTCGAAATTATTAATCCCAGACCCTTATCCATAGCACTAACCCAGTACTCAGAACCCAACCTACTCGGTGATCTGTAAATTAGACACTGTCAAGCAGGGCTTTTTTTTTTAAATGACACTTTGCAGTCCTGTGCTGCCACCTACTGGCACACTAGAGTTATTAGAGACTTTCACAATTTTCAAACGCTAAGAGTAAATATTTCTTGGTTAAACGATGTAGATGTCTTGAAGGGTCTGAGAGTGTTGACTTCCTGTTTGTGTTTCATTGTCTTTAACTTTGTCTTGAACTTCTCTTTTCAGGCCGTAAACAAGAGGTCATCAAGATGACCGAGCAGCTGATTGAAGCCATCAACAATGGCGACTTTGAGGCCTACACGTATGTTATTATTATTATTTTCTTTAATATTTTTTCTTTATCAAATTTACCAAAGTTTCCATGACACCGACTGACCTCTGAGAACCCCCATCAGATATTTCTATTATCTAATGAAGTTTGTTTTTGTTGTCATGCGGTAGGAGAATCTGTGACCCGGGCCTGACCTCCTTTGAGCCGGAAGCTCTGGGCAATCTGGTGGAGGGCATGGACTTCCACAAGTTCTACTTTGACAACCGTACGTTTGACTTCCGTCTCCTCGTTGATACATCATAATTGATTGGAAAATATTTATTCTCTAATTTGTTAGTTTATGCCAAAATAATAACCTCGGTAGCCTTATTAGCTTCTAGCGTGCTGAGATTAAGCTAAGTGTTCACCCGCTTCCGACTTTTCATCAGTGTTGAGTAAGAACAGCAAGCCGGTGCACACCACCATTCTGAACCCTCACGTGCACCTGATGGGCGAAGACGCAGCGTGCATCGCTTACATCCGTCTGACGCAGTACATGGACGGGCAAGGCCACCCGCGTTCATGCCAGTCGGAGGAGACCCGCGTGTGGCAGCGCCGCGACGCCAAGTGGCTCAACGTCCACTTCCACTGCTCGGGAGCTCCCGCCGCGCCGCTGCAGTGAACTCCATGCGCGGTAAGGTCTGACAGATCAAACTCATATCGACTTTATTTTCTCAGGTACTCGATAACAACCACGATACTCAAATCGATTGTGTAAGTCCTCCTTGGCAGTAGTTGGCGCTATACTAGGGCGGTTTGAAAACCTTTTGCCAAACGTCCGTGTAACGTTGAACAAACCCTGACCAAAAAACAACATGCGTCTTCGCTTGTTTGGCTAGTTTGTCTATGTAGCGTATGTTAGCATTAAGCTAGCAGAAGGTAATATCAGGCAAACCTATGTGGTTGTTTTAAATGCAATGTAAATCTTTTTTTTTTATTTGACAGCATACTTCAACCAGAAGTCAATTAAACCGCTTGGTGTTGATGCTGTATGATCCTCACCATTGTGTGAAACCCCCAAAATCCATGACAATTCTTCATTTGTCTTTCTAGAAAGGGTTAGGGACTCATTTTCTTCTTCCTTCTCAGCTTGTCTTCAATCCGATTGGGTGAGCATCGTCTCTCGGCCGTGCTCGCAAGCATCCTGGCCCGGAACGAGAGGGTAACAACATACAAGATGACGATGACACAAATATAACAATGACAATTATGTCAAAAAGAGGGAATAAACCAACAAAAACAACAATAAGACACACAAAAATTAGCTTGACTGAAGGAGTAGGAGGCCCACCAACGGACCGGTGCGGTTCTTCCGTTTGGATGGTGCATGTTTGTGAAGGGAGGGCACACGCGTTCGATGCCGTCGCCCCTTATCATCTTGTCTGCTTGCACACACACACACACACACACACACCTAACGAGAATTGTGAGGCACTAACGAGAATTAAGCATAAACGTCCAATTTGGACTCTGTTTAGTCGCGTTACCTAAAGGGACCGTCATTGTTTTTTTTTTTATTATAACGATTCTTTTTTTACTTAGTGTTTTTTATGTATTTTAACATACTTTGGGGAATTCTATTTAACGTGCGGATTAATATATGCAAGTTGTACCTGCGTGTGTGTGCATGGAAAAGCGTTTATTTTATACTCGGCAGCCATTTTAAGGTCGTACCGGTGCGCTCTTTGTTTTCATTTCGGCGCACGAGTAGAATGACGTCGTTCCACTCGTGCACCGAATTGTCAAAGCGTGACCTCGTACGTGGAACTTGAGGTGGTCATCAAGTATGTCTGATAAATGCTGACGGGATTTTCCATACATACGTGTGTGTAAGCATGATTCCACATCCACCGGCCTGTACTGTTTCTCCGACTGTTGCTCCTCTTCCTCCCTCGTCTTAATCGTGATGATGATGATGATGTCAGCACCCCCCCCCACGTCTCGTGTTTATCGTCCCATCTCAGCTTGCCGTAATTGTGTGTTTCGCTCCAACAAGCATGTTTGCGGACTGTCGGCTGAAACACGAGGCAAAAAAATAAAAAGAAGAAAAAAATCAAGGCATGATGGGAGGAAGAGTTCTAAGAGGAGCTTTTTTCTGCTGAAGGCAATCAACCGGCAAGTCCTTTCTTTGTTGTAAATGTTGTACTTGTTAAGTGTTTTGGATGTTTTTCAGAGTCACAACTGGGAAAAAAAAGGGTTTAAATGTATGAAACTGCTGCAAGCCTTTGCTACTGTCACACACACACACACACACACACACGAGTCACATGAGCACATGCTAGCCAACGTCATCCTTTTAAGAGGAAACGCATCATTACTTGCTCGAATATCATGTCTGGAAATTTAGAATTTAATTCCATTAGGCACACAATTTCATTTCAAAATTAGCTGATCAACTGCTCAGATTTTTTAAAAAAAAAATTTGCTGAACCACTAAGATTAGCATTATTTATTTATTTTCAAGTTTCTTTACATTTGTATTAATTTCTTTATTAAATTAGTTTATTTTTGTGTTCGGTTTCGCCCTACCTACACTTAAAAAACTTTAAACATAGGCACCATGTTTTTTTTTAATATATTCCTCTAATGGTTTTAAAGTCAAACTTGAAAAAAAAAACACATTTTACTAACATTGAAAATGTTTCCCCCCCTCCAATATGAGCATTTTTTTTTCTCATGATCATTTCATCAGGCCAATAATGTGCACTGCACTTGTCACTTTTTTTTTTTTTAAGTTTTGCGAGAGTTGTTCAATCCGTAACATCACCACAACCTCGAAGCTTCCTTCTGTTTTCCCACCTGACAGACAAGACAGGGTATGGATCCACCTTTCGAGTCTTTTAATGTTGTACATAGGTGTCACGTGACCAAACCGGAAGTGATTGCACCAACTACCTAAACTTTAAACACATTCATCCACTGTGTAGCTTTTTGCATCGTATGAATATTTACTGTTTGCAGAGGAAAAACACGTGTTATGGAGTTATTGTCAAAGCCACAGCAACCGTACAGAAATATATATGCAGTTTTACATGATGATGATGATGAATTATGCATGTGTTCTTTCTTGTCATTTTTCACCTTTTACTGGATGGACAATTGAGACTTACTCGTGTCACAGAGTTAAAAAAAAGCCTCATTAGCTTTATGGAGAGAGTGAGGTGTAAAAGATAAAAATGTAAAAGATTGGATGGAGGGTTTGTCCTTTTGCATGAGCGTAGAATTAAATCATGACAGTGGTACATTTACAAAGCTGTTTGTGTGGATCGTTGTTCTTCATAGCTTGGTTATTACTGGAATATTGAAGTGTATTTAATTAAAAAACGCATTTTGAAAGATTGTGTTATGCCCTATTTTTTTGGTTTTAGTAAGCTTTGAAATCACAGTTGCAACTTTTTGACTTCCTTTATATAGCCAGTTGCAGTTTCCGATGGGGCTGCAGTCCCGTTAGTGAACACAGGAGGGCGCCAAAGATCCAACCTACTGTATTTATTTTATTTCAAGAAAAATAAAGAATGCATTAATGTTCATTGCCACCCCCTTAAAACATTTACTAACTGTCTCAGTTTTAACAGAGCAATTTCCAACCTATTTTTTCCCCACTTTGCTGAAATAAACCAATTTTGAGGGGTGCTGCATCAAAGTAATTTTAATCTTTTTTATATTAATGTACTGTACTGTTACACAAATACAGTCAAAAACTCAACTTGTTGTATTTGTAGTTGGTGTTGTGTCCGATGCATTCACCCGATTTACAGATCCACTACACTAATTGGCATCTGGTTATGAAGTGCTGCCTCCATGAATGAAAATACAATCCATGATCTTACTGTCTCTTGTGCTTGTGTGTTTTTCATCAGGGAAAAAAGGTTGCAATACGCTGACATGATCTCCTTGTGGTATTATGTCATTAGCCCACATGAGTCTAGATCAATAAGGAAGGAGATTTATTTGTCAAAGCATTGATTTCCTATTGCAGCACCAGCAGAGTGGGAGACCGTTAATGAGACCTTCAATGTCCAGGTAAAAGGCCTCTTCATTCAATCATGTCTTTCCTACATATGTACATCGTGTTGATGATGCAAAGCCGTTACGTCATCATGTTGCCTAAACAAGTATTTTTGTTGGTAGACAAACGTCAGTCACCTCACCAGCATGCGATGGATCAATTCATTTGGAGTCATTTCATTAGGTACACCTAACAAGAGCCATTACTTTAGTTTGATAACAGAATTTAGCTCTGGAGAGTAAAATGTCTAAAATGACATCAACCCCTGATCTCAGGTCAGCAGTTGCGTTTCAAAGTAATCAATCACTTGTTGATTATGTGTCTCCTAAACCCTGTGCATTGATCAGGAATGATGCTGAGCCATCACAAAGGCCGTAGTGTGTGCATCCTAATCTGTCAATGACAACAAATGAGACTTTTATTCACCTCACACTTAAGATGGAGTGTATAATTTTGCCATTTCCATCTGACGCTTACATTTGTTTTACGTTTGGAAACCTCATTTCCCCGTCATAGGACAAAATGTTTGATACGCTTGCACAAACCGATGACGTATTTAAATACGTTCAAACGTACTCGCAAGTACCGTAGTAAGCGATTTATTATGATCGGCGATGCAATTCTCGTTGAAAATGACCAAGTTTGTGCAACGTTGACGTAAAGTACGTATTGTATTTTTTTTTAGTTTATTTTTTCCTTGAATAGAAATAATTAAGAATTAAGAAATTCTTATTTGTATTATTATTTTAAAAATACCCCCCCCCCCAATGTCGCCGTAGAGTACGTACTGTATTTTTTTTTTAGTTTATTTTTTCCTTGAATAGAAATAATTAAGAATTAAGAAATTCTTATTATTTGTATGATTATTTTAAAAATACCCCCAACCCCCCAACGTCGACGTAGAGTACGTATTGTATTTTTTTTAGTTTATTTTTTCCTTGAAGAGAAATAATTAATAATTAAGAAATTCTTATTATTTGTATGATTATTTTAAAAATACCCCCCAACACACACACGCGCACAAACCGACAACCTATGTTCCACGCCCTATTTTTTCTCTCGGAGGTTACGCGCAAGGAAGAGAGAGGGATGGAGAGAGAGAAGGGGCGGTGCTTCGACCTCAGCTGCTGCTCTTCAGTCTCATTATTGACCAGGGAATGAATGGAGAGCCACGTACTTTTTTGACGACCGAAGGACTGCTGTTTGGAATCTTAAAAAAAGGCTGGATTATATACACCTTTTTATTTTTAGTCCACATCTATTTTAAAAGGTTGTCTTTTATCTTACATTCCAGGATCTACCCGCCTTTTCTCGAAAGCTTCTGGTTTGGAAATGGCTTCGGGAGAACAGCTGGTTCGTGTCGAGACATTTGTGGAATAACCTTTATTTTTCTCTACCCCCTTCATCCTATCCAACTTCCGCTCCAAGCCGGCGAAATGCGCCTCTTTTTAAACCAGTCAACCACATGAGTGGAGTCTAAATCAACTACACTTCACATCCCTCCCTCCTCATTTTCATTCCATATACTGCAATCAACGAGGTAAAAATATGGAAAGTGAGGTTTTTAGCCCCCTGCTGGAGCATTTCATGCTGTCACCGCTGGTCTGCTGGGTAAGTCACCAAACACAATGTACTCAAATTGATTATTTGAGGTGTGGTGATTACCCCCACTCCTCTTCCTCCTCCCCTTTCTCAGGTGAAGACGGTGGGGAAGCCCACAGTGACAGATGGCAGCAAACTGTCAGAATATGTCCATTTGGTGGATGGAGTTTACCTCAATGAGGTCATGCTGGAGATGTGAGTACCCCCGAATGCAATGCGACATCTCCAAGAGTCAGGGTGGGAGGGTCAAAAAACCTCCAGGGGGAGGGTGCATGTGATTAAAAAGTGTCACAATTTATTTTGGCTATGAACTGAGACTCTGTTTGGGCTTTTGGGGGAGGGTAAAAGGGGGTGCGCCAGCTCCGTTAGTGTGTTGAAGGTGCTGCATGGCTCAGCTTGATCACGTTTGTAAACATGAAGCGTTCAACTAGCTATGAACAGTCTTTGTTATTGATAAGAGTCATGAAAACATTTAATGAAGGTCCAAAACAGTGCTACTTAAAAAAAAAACTTCATTTTTTTTATCCGATGGGACAATCGGTTGAATAAACGATTTTAAAATGACTCAATTGCTGAGAATCACTCGAAGCGACCTTGTATTCATCAGTGGTGTACCTAATCGAGTGTCCAGCAAGACATATAATGCGCAGTCGCCCTTCCAGCCTTACCTCGCCCTCGAGGCACACATCAACCAATTCTTGAAGAAAGCTTCCAGAAGCTGTCTGCTGGGAGCGAATGTAGGCTGTGCACAATGGGACCTCGAATGTGGGCCACAGACGGGTCACATGGGTTCATTTATTCCATCTTTGGTAGTACGGTGGACTTAATATGATCATGTCTACCTCACAGATGAGAAGATTTTGGTCCACTGTTTGCGACAACATTCCACCATGACAGTCACTCAGAATTCCACTCCAAAAAATTTTATTTGCCTGTGCGATGTAATACGAACGCAGCATGATGTGAAAATCTTACTCACAGCTTTGATTACTGGTTTCCTGCCTCTGCTTGGCTTCTTCATCCATTTGCTTCCTCTGCCGCTTTGCAAATTGGCTGGTTTGAACGTCGACAGTCACATTAAGATGTTTGGTGGGGGGTAGCGTACTGGGCATAAGTGTTCCGAGCTTGGCAGCTGTATGCCGCCTGACAGGAAATGGCCAGTCACAGCTTTTGTGTGTTTGTGTGTACAATTTTTTTTTTCCCAATGATTCTATCTCAGCATGGGACACACACACACACAAACTGTGTATGTGGACATTTGTTTTTGCAGTCAGGCAGCTGTCGGTGGTCTCATCCTGGCAAGCTATCCACACACAAGGCCCACTGTGACGGTCAGATTGTAGCGTTTATACGGCGGGTCTTTGTCTGCTCTCTCGCTTTATTCGCGTGACAACACCAGCTTGTTAATAATTGTCTAAATTGGAATGAGATCTTTGTTTTGCTGGTGCGATAGCTAAAAAAAAAAAATATCGTAGCTGATAAATTTATTTATTGCTACTCTCATTGGAAGTTTACGGTCAACCAAAAACAAAGAGAATCGTGCCGTCCAGAAGACAGCGGCGGGACGTCGGGATTATCTAACGGTTTCCTCCCGACGCCCAGATGGTAACCCTGGCAACCCCCTCCCTCCCCCCCCCACCTCTGTCCTCTCATGACTGTCATTACCCAGCCAATTAGATGACCTCCTCACTCCTGTCAAACCAATTAGCTCGGCCACGCCGTGAGGCGAAGCCAATTAAAAATATTGACATATGACAGAATGAAAAGAATCTTGACACGCCAATCCTCATCGGAGTTGCTTTTATTTGGGGCATTTTTACGACATTCCTGCGGTGCTGCATTCCAGATTGACCCAATTATAAATCAATCAATCTGGAAAAACGATTCTCCCAGATGTGTCGCGATACACACAATGTAGCTCTTTGATAGCTGCTAACATAACTGAGGCTTGACTCCAAAATCAACAGAGGCTACGTTGTGCTAAAGCTAACGACATAGTGCCGTTTTCATTCCCAGCGTATGTGTGTTATCAGCGACTTGCTTCACACTCGGCTTATTTTTACTTCCTCTTAGCACTTATTCGTTCTTTCCCTCATCCTTCCTTCGCGCCTCATCTCCTCTGCCCCTTCCCCGCTGTCTTTCTACTCTTGTTTTCTTTCGAGCTTCTGTTTGGCGAGCTCCGGCTGACATAGTTGAAATTCCAGCTGCAGGGATGCAGAAGTGCTGCTGCTGCTGAGATGTTAGAAGTTGGCACTCCCCACCCACCCCCACTCCTCCTCACTGGCAAAACCACACAGCTCTTGGAAATCTATAAAGAAGTGCAGGCTCTGCCTTAAATCCGACATTCCTGGCAGTCGTCTTTGCGTCTGGCGTTAAGCAATGATGTGTTTATGTGAACCTTAAAAAGTGCCACAACCAAGGCCATGCTAAACCTCAAAGAAATGGTCGAACTTCACACGCTGATGAAGCCAATTGAGGTTTACTGTCAAACTAAACAAAAAGACTCTGCTAGCTTGATGCTAACAATGTAAAATGCTGGAGCTGATGTGCTGCATTAATGCAGACTCGACATTTCCTCCATCTGTTCCACGCTAGAGATGAGAGCCTCCCATGTAGCGTTAGCCACTCTGCCAGGAGCTGCATTTAAAACGCATTAGGTTCGGAAATGAAGTGCAAACCAGACTCAATTAGGGCCTTGTTTTTTTTTTCTGATGAAGAAATAATGTCCAGGAGATGCTATTAGCTCTGTCGGGAAGATAGGGGCAATTGTTGATGGAATTTGCGTCCAACTTTGGAATGTAAAGAATGGAAGAAACCAAGACAAAGCAGAGGGGGGGGGGGGGGGGGAGTCCATTAAATGGAAAAAAGTCAAGGAAATTCTTAACATAGCGAGGTCACATGGTCTGTTCATGTGGCGCTACTGTCACCATAGAAGAGCAATTTGCTCTCCAAATACGCCAAAGTACTTCATGTGTATTTGCTTTCTTAAAAAAAAAAAAAGCTTAGCTTTTGGTCTGAAGTACATATTAAACATGTAAAGAATGTCAAACATTTTTGGGCTTTTCCAACTCTGATTTAAGAATAGACAGGTTTTCGTTAGCATTGATGCTAATAAGCAAATGCTCATCCCCCTTGATTCCTGTTAGCGGTTTAGCTCCCATGCTAGTTGTGTGTCTATGTAATCACACCCACACACACCCGCTCCGGCTATGTTTGGACAGACACGTGGCCAAACGAAGCCTTTCCTTTCCCTTTTTTGTGCGTGTGTGCGTGGCCGCCCATGCTGATGTTAATGCAGGCTGTCATATATAGGTTAACACCACTCCGCAAAGCACGCAGCCAATCGGAGAACGCCGAAAGCCCCAATGGCTGCTGAATTCGGGCTCGGCGGCCATCCGCACATAAGCGATGGTTAGGATTATCGACTGTCTGTGTGCCTGTCTGTCTTTCCGTCCCTCCTTAATCTATTTGTCTGCCCAAAGCCTTAAGTTTGATGTATCAGCAGGAACAGCAAGGGGGTGAAGATCTTGGATTTTTTCCACCCACCTCCGAAAGAATTTAATCCTTATTTTGTCGCCTGGTGTTCCCCAGGGGGTTCCATTCGTGCAGTATCAGCACTTGGATGGCATTTTCTTATCCTGGGCTGCCATGTCCCTCACGAAGAAACCAAAACATTCCTTTTTTTTTTATTTGAAACAAATTCCAGGTGTCTCTGAAAGCATCTTGGACATTACGTTCGATCAAACCTTATAATAATTCCAGACAAAACGAAATACTTCCTGCACGTTAGCCACATAACAGATGTTTTTTGTATTTAGCCAAATTTTGGATTCAGGCCGGCGACTTTTTTTGCTTTTCACATGACCCTTAAGTGTCATGGAATGTGGAAAGGGCCACCACCATTTCTTTGCTCCCCCCGCCCAAGCTCCTCGCTCTGACAGGATTACAGCCTCTACTTTTTTAATTAAGGGGTTAAATAGACCCCCTACTATGTACTCCTAAGGGGCCCACGTGTTTGTGTGTGAGGCAGGTCATGTGACTGCTAATTCAACCCATTAAAAAGAGCCCCGTGTCTCTGATTAGCATTAATAGTGGGGGAGGGCGGGGGGGCGGATCAAAAGACTAATTAACGCATCGGCCAAGTTGAGACAACATGGTCTGTTTTGAGTTGGAATTTATATTTGTTAGCAGATTGTTGCTAATTGCTAAGTGCAAGACCTCATTTAGTAAATGTAAAAAGCCTCAGCTAACGATTGTGAAAATCGACTTCAGTCTATACGGGGTGACCTAAATATGAGGGTCAAGTGTGAGGGGGGAGGAGACGACCTGTGAATGTATGCATGCATGCGTGTCGCATCTGTGCTTTCCGTTATGTGCATTGCGCAACATAACAGAAGGCCGCTTTTAGAACAAAAGCCAAAGTCAACAAACAGTGATAATAATAAAAAGTTTTGAGAAGCGCTTTGATCATGGAGGCCTTTGTTCTCGAGTTAATTCGGGCAGATATGGAAATGTCAAGAAATGTGGATCCTTGCGTGAATGTGCGGAATGTTCTCGAAGCGTGTTGACACCCGCGATAACGCCGCTCGTCACGCACGCTACCTTGGGCGACATGCGTTTAAATCAAGTCGCGTCTAGCTAGCATGATGTACACGGACAGGACAGGAGGAAGTGCTTAGAAGGTAATAGACACCACTTTCTGTCAGCGCACGGATTGTTCTCAAGTAAAAAGAGCTGTCGAAAACCGCAACTCATGCTAAGTCACTCGAGACGCTAATGGGTTAGCCACTTAACAGCTAGCCAACGGTGCGGTCTCATTGCCTGACACCCACGTGACTCACCAGGCCAGGCACCACCTTTGAAAGCCTTCAATACCAAAATTTCTACACGGGTCATTTTGACCCGTAACATAAGATGGTTGAAAAAGTGTGTAAGAAAATTCCGAATACATCTCATGATTTCAACATGGAATATGAACACTGTTATTGAATGACATCATTTGATCTATCTTCCCACCAGAAATCCCAAGGCCACAGTGCAGAGGACCAACAAGAAGGTGAACAATGACCCCACGCTGCGCATCCAGAACCTTTCCATTCTCATCAGGCAGATCAAAGCCTACTATCAGGTAGAAATGAGATTCCTTATGTTCTAGCTCCCCAAGAGTTGGATCAGCCTCTCCTGAAGGTCAAGATTAACTGCGAGTTAAAGTCAGACCTTTTAGTCTATCTGGTGGTGAATGGAAAAGCTATTGATCATTGTTTTCGTTCGAGAGGAGCTCAAGTGAGGCTACAAGATTGTTTCTTTTAACACCTCTGCTTGGTTAATCTCATTGAGTGCATGGACGAGAGACAATGCAAGCAAACGATGAGCCCCGCTCTGTCTGCGCCGCTTGGTTTAATCCTCTCATCTCTCGGACGGACGGCTTTCAACCATGCCGCCACTTATGTGCGTCTGCAAGCTCAGCTTCTCAGGGACCGCCGACAGGTCCAAGTCCTGCCACGCCCCAAAACGGCACTTTAGGGATTTAATTGCTGCTTTTATACTGCATGTCAAATTGCCTTCATGCAAAATGCAAAGCTCTTCTTGCTAGCTTTTTTTTTGCTGACAAGGCATGTGGGTCAAATTGACCCGTGAACATGCAGATTCCCATTCAGAATGAACTGTAGCTTCCTACTTGGTTTTCAGTCTCCGCTTCTGTGGATGACTAAACCAGATTACGCTTTCCTGTGGTGATTTTGGTCCCTTACCGGTTTTTCCCATTTCCCGAGCTGCGGACGGACCCCTTTCTTGCTGTCCAAGCTAATGGTCTTAACAGGTTTGCAGCTGAGCCCGCTCGTGTCTGCGGCCGACTTGGTACGCTCCACTGCCTTCCCCACTTCTTGATCTTGTTTTTCAATTTGCATGTTGGTTTTTGATGACGAGCGCCTCGTCGTTAAAGTAAATGTCCAGTAATGCACATGTGGGCAAAATGACTTCTCTTCAAGGCTTTATTGAATTAAACTCTGGTGTCGGGGAGTAAATCTAATTTATTAACCGCTGTGGAAGCACCCAAGGCGGACACTTGTAGACCTTGCTACCCTTCCCCCATTTCCTGCATGCCTCTACTCTGCCCCTTCGTCCCATAAAACACAACGTTAACGCGCGGGCTAACGTTAGCTTATATGCGGCTGGTGTGTGGGTTCCAACTTTTCAGGAGGCCTTCAACGTCTAGACGGGGGCTCCTTCACGCTTTGATCGAAGAATATATGGTGAACAGATCATATTCGGCCAGATGTGGTCGTATAGAAAGCGTGTTTCCGCCTGAATATAATCTTACATAGTCATGTTTGAGCTGTCGAGCAAAGGTTTCCATTTCTTTTTAGTGGGCCAAGTATAAACTGGGCCACATTTTAATTTAGCGACTTTCTCCGGGGGCGTACGATTATGCGGCTCTGACTAGCTGAGCTACATTCTTGCCTGCTTTTTTCGGTGGCTTCTCACATGAATCCCTTCCTCTTATTTCTTCACATAGCGACGTTCCATCTTGCTGTGTCACCCATTGTCGGTTTGGGTCTCGGTTGTTTTTGTCGCGGCGACCTGATTTGCACGACCTCCGTCCGCTCGAACAAGAAGCTACGGGAACCTTTTAATTCCCGAAACCAAGTATGAGGAAGTGCAAGTTCCAGGTAGATGATGAACATAGCTGTTGCTTCTCTCTGAATCACAACATCCATCCTGCTAATTTCCCTCGGGTGTGCAAAGTGACTTAAGCGCGAGCTGACGCATGCAATAACAAAGTCTGCCGCGGCTCACAAAGATGCTCTGTTCATCTTTGAAAGCAAAAAAAAAAAGAAAAGAAAGAAAACAAGACTCCCTCACATTCTGTAGCGATGCACTGCACGCTTGCTTGTGACTAAATTGAAGCCTTCTTATTTTAGTCGCCAGCAGTTATTTTTATACGGTCACAACGTTTACACATATTCCAATCAAGCCCGGAATTCCCCCCCACGCCGGCTCGCTCCTTTCGGCGAGTCACGAGTAAATCGGTTTATTAGGGCATGTGCTCGCTCGCCGTGGGGCAAATGCGTGTTGTCATGCACGCTCACATGCTCCTCACCACTCTTATCGTTGATGATGCGGCAAGCGGGCCTTCACGCTAATCATGATAAGGGGACGTTTACAACCATTAGCCATGCAAGCAATTAAAAAGTACATTTTGTTTTCTAGAATACGTTTCGTGCCAATCTCGGGTTCTTTGTTGTGCGTCCAATTGCGACACTGCTTTTCGTGCAGCGATTGTTAGATCAGGTGTCAAGTGGCTTTTCCGTGGAAGTGTGTGTTTGGACAAAAAGAGGAAGTGCCTTTCTTCCCTTTTGTTGGTGGAGAGAAGTACCCCAGAGAGATGTGTGTGTGTGTGTGTGTGTGTTTGCACATGTACTGTACTGCACTGTACGTATTAGGGCATGCAGAGCTTCTACTACTGGAGTCTTCTCACCCCCCCGTTTCTATGGCAACGGGGCTCGGTGGGGCTGCAGAATGGGTGTGATTCATGCTTTTAAGGGTTCAGGCGCACACACACACGAGAAGCGTCACAATCGGCCCCCCTGTTAAAGCTATACGCCGTTAGCGGAAGTGGGCGGAAAGGTGGGAGGTGAGGGGGGGGGCGAGTAAAGCAGACAGGGCTCACTGTGAGACGGAAACAGTGGAGAACCTGTCCACTGACTCACACCAAAAAATACTGTTTTGTATTTTTTTTTAAAAGGGTTCTGGATTTGACGCTCCAAAACTTCATCCCTGCATCAACCTGAAAAGGCTCTCAAACAAGACGACCCCTGTCAATATGTTTGATTAGCTGCCGACGTTATTTATGATTAGCCATCACGCTAACTGTAACTCAAGCGAACCAGTCTCGGCTTTTGTGTTGTGATACGTCCCCCTTGACCCAACACGCCTCTCCATCAATATGTCTAAACGTCTCCGTGGGATGGAAGATGAGCTACAGCCGAGCGATTCCGATTCCCTGCCGGAATCAATAACGGGAAAATATAGTCGGCATGAAGGGGGGAGGAAATGTGGAAGGGGGGTGGGGGGGTGAAGAGGAGTGGGCAGTGATGGAATCAAGACTTCATCCTCCCCCTCTTCCTTCTCGCCTGTGTTTGTCTTCACGGCTCCCTCCTGAGTTTGCCATTTTTTGCTGTAGTGACATGAAGTGACATCATGTGACATAATTAACCGCAGTTTTCTATTTGACGAGTCAACACGATATAAGACGGGGATGAGGATGGAAGGTGCGCACACACGTGCTCGCCTTCTTGATATTAGCCGCGCATCGCCGTGACAACCTTGCATCTCTCTCGCTGGTTCTTCCTCCTCCCGCAGTGTCCATGTTTTATGCATGAGAGCCGCTAAAGCCGCACCGCCGAGGATAATCTGAGAGCAATATTAGGCAGCTGTGTTTTAGCTGTCGTATTAGCTCGCTGCTAATCCTCAAAGCGTTTTATTCCGTCATGCCTTTCCTTCACGTTGTAGGGTGAGTTGGGGAAAGGTGGCCGACATTTTGTCAATAATCATCAATCAATAACTGGATGTGTTGAGGATTCAGTTTGACCTAATTCTGTGAGTCTCGTGACATCGAAAAGAATCACAATGGTGCACTCTCATGACACCAAAGATTTAACCGAACAGTCGCATCAGGGACACTTTTTTCAACTCCGGTCATGAATTTCTATTCTTGTCATACAATAATGTAAATATTGCCAAGATGCTAAAAAGAGTCCATGTCCTCCGTTCTCATGCCAGATTGTCATCGTCCATCTGTCGCTTGAATGTAAGTGGAGCACAGAGTTCCACTTCTCTTATGCAATCAACTGTTTTTTTTTGTTTTTTTTTCATTTATTTCTGTCTCAGTGTCAAATCCTAAATCCAGGAAATGGTTTAGACACAATGTCCATTGTGTATTTGTTGATAGTATGTTTTAGAAAATGTCCGCCACTGCATTTCAGGAACATTCATCATACGAAATCGCAATCTTGGTCATGGAACAAGTTCAACTGAAATATTTAAATTACCTGACCACCTGAGAAATTACAGATCAGTAAAGTGCGTCCTTATTTTTTGCGGATGTCCGCCATGTTTGTTTGTGTGTCACTCCGGCAGGAAATACTCCCCCCCCCGACCCCCTACTCCTTGTCCACCCACTTCCTGTTTGAATTATTTTGACCTGGCTTTAACCCGCCTTCAAATGACTTGAATGGCCAAACGGAAGGTTCTGACCCACATGTGTTTGCTTTGGAAGGATGTGGCACTAAACCGGACAATGTAGTAATTGTGTGTGTCGCGTGAGTCACCTCATGGAGTCTCCTTTGAGTTGACTTAATTGACTTGATTTTTTTGTCCATAACAGGAGACACTCCAGCAGCTGGTGATGATGCCCCTCCCCAATGTGTTGGTCCTGGGCCGGAACCCTCTCACCGGTAAGCCTTCCGATTCATTTGGGTAGGGGTGGGACTTCGAATTTTCAAGAGTTCACTCGGCGGTCACGAGCGATTTTTCCGCGGCTTCACTTTCATCGCATCGCTACAATGCAACGATAAAACCGGCTTTCATTTTTTCCGCCGCTTTGATGTTTCAAATGAGTTTTTCTCTGCGACAATGAGATGTCGCCCCCCCCCTCCTCCAGGAATTAGACTTCCCCTTCCGTGCAGCATGTTGACAAAAAATTCCAGATTACAGAAAATAAAACATTAAACTTAAAATGTTTAAATTTCACGCTAACGCCACAGTGATCGGTTTGACCTCCATGGCCGAAATCTGCGACCTTCTATTGGGGTGCGTTTATATATCGTGTTTCCCTACAATGTTTCTAAACCCGTCCAATTCCTCACTCAGCCCACCTTTATCTCTCTTTCACCGCCGCCTTTGCCATCACATCATCTCTTTCATGGCCTTTCCGCGCTCACGGCTTTAATTTAAACGCGCCAAGGGTAAATAAATGAACAATAAGAGGCGGCCGCGGGCGCCTGCGCCGAAGGATAACTGGCTTATTGTCGGAATAACGAGAACCGCTGTCCTGAATATTGGAAATAGGTTGCAGGCTCTTTTATTTATAGGTGCTTGCATTTAAATGGCTGATTAAAATTCATTTTACGGGTGGTGCCTTGGAGCTAGCGGACCAAAGCAGACTGGAAAATTCAAGACAAATATTCTTTTTTTTTTTCTTCAGTCAGTCAACAAATCTGGCCCGGCCACTGCTCACTGCAAGTCGTTGGAACATGTGGCTTTTATTATGTTCTCGTTGGTTGTTGGTTGGGGGAGGGGTTCCTCCCCAACAGTGGGAACTTACTGTTCGACCCGAAGGCTCCCGACGAAACCTCGTTTCGATGGCCTCGCTCGCGTGTAAATGTCAACAGGCAATGCACACTGCCTCCTCTGTGTGCTCCTAAAAGTCATCTGGCTCACGTTTTTGCTGTCAATGTTGTTTTTGTTTTGTACCGACCCCCAAACTGATCCGTGGTATGAAGGGAGAGCTCTGTGGATTGAAACACTGCCATGTTTGTTTTTTTAAATGACTCATTAAATATAAAAAAAAAAAAAAGGACATTGTGAATGACAAACGCACCTGTGCCGAGTCAACTGTTGTTCACCGACAGCTGACAGAAGCTTGAAGCAAAGTTTGCCTAGATACTTGCATGCAGTTGAATAATAATGAGAAAAAAAAAATAATAATTTGCCTAATCGTCATAATAATGCCGATAAATCATTTTAATTATTATCTTTCTGGGTGCTTTTACTAGATGATCCTTTACGACAATGAGGCTCATTAAATGATTCCCGGCAAAGCAACATCTGACTGTCTATTTTTTTTATTTATTTTTTTTAATCACAAATATGCAAGTCATGCCGAGTGAGTGTATTGATCCCGCAGTTGAGGCGATTATAGCGATGACTCACCACTTGTCATCTTTGAAAGACAGGGTGAGTCAGTGTCCTTGATGATCGAGCAGGAAGAGGAAGCGAGAGATGATTCAAAAGAAGGGATGATGGATAAATGAAGAATGCCCCCCCCCCCTCAAACTTCTCCTCTGTCCCTTTCCCCATCTCTTTTTGTCACTTCCTTTGTCCCGCTGCCTTTCATCTCTCCTTCCTGCAGCGTCTCCTTGCTGTCGTGCTCGCTATCCATTATTTGTCTTCGCAGGCTGCTTATCCTCGCTGCCGAGCTAAATCCGCTCCCCCGTCTGGAAGCGACAGCGCTAATAGAAGTTCCCGCTAAGCCGTGCAGCGGCAAAAAAATTGACCTTTGTCAGACATTAACTCATCTAGGCTCTCCAAAAGTCCCGCTGTGAGCGTCAATTATCTCCTTAACACTCATGGGACATTAGGTACACTTGAAAAACCAAATCATATTCAATACGCCCTTGAACTTTTTTTTAAAATGCTGTTTGAATTTTTTGCACACCCCCGTAAATCACAATGTCACGACTCGACACCCAAAACAGCAATGCAGCCATCGTGTCTTATGCTTACTCATTGCGACACACACGTATTTAGCTTCACAACACCTGGTTGAAATCCAGAAGATGTGTCGAGGCCTGTAAGGCTCGCTGACAGATGTTCACTCAATCTTCTTCAAGGAAGGATTTAAAAATAATTCTGTGATCTTTAGAGCGAGGTCTGGAGGAGATGAAGAAACTCCTGCTGCTGCTTCTAGGCTGTGCTGTTCAGGTAAGCGCCGCCTCATGGTTTGAATTTGGAAATACTGTTCTTAGTTGGATTTTTTTTTTTTTATATTAAAAATAATTTCATAATGCACGTGACCAAGCAAGATTTTTTTTCTGTCCCCAGTGTGAGAAAAAGGAAGATTACATCGAACGCATCCAGACTCTGGATTTCCACACCAAAGCTGCCATCGCATCTCACATCCAAGAGGTGAGCGTCCCTCACACGAGATCTTCCCACCATCTTCTCACTGACATTAGAATGTACTTTTTAAAGGTGACACACAACCAGGAGAACGTCGTGGACCTGCAGTGGCTGGAAAGTGGGGACGTGCCCGCCGAGGACCTGGCGAGCCTGTCCCGGAACCTGGCCTTTCATCTCAAACACGTGGTGGACGACAGGGACGCCCAGCTGGAGGTGAGGAGATTTGAGGAGGTTTTATCGGGACGCAAACGGCTCGCTACCATGTTGGGGAAGGTTTACTACAAGCAAGTGGCCTCAGGAAGGAAAAGGCTGTTAACTGTCTCATGGAGGAACGATTAACGTGTTTTTCTTAGCATTCGCGCATCGGTGGAGTTTCCAGCCATAGGGGGGCACATGCTTACGGCTGATACAAACACTGTGTGTGTGTGTGTGTGTGTGTGTGTAATTGCCTCCAGATTAGCAGTGTGCTATCCAGAAGTTCTCAATTAAAAGTCCATTTCCTGTCACAGCCTGGGGATCAACAGATTGTTTGTTTGGCGGCGGCCATTTTGTTGTAGTAATGCCCCTTTGTTTCTAGTAACCAGATTTGTCATATCGGTTTAGAACACAAACTGTTTGTTTTGATGAATTTGTGCCAACTCAAATTCTTCACGACTGTGGTCCAGACTATTGTGGAGCTGACCCAAGAGAGGGACTGTATCCAGCTGTCCCCGCTGGGTGGCGGTCCGGCCCAGTCACCCAACGGCTCCCCGAGCATGAGGAGGACGGAAAGCCGGCAGCACCTCTCCGTGGAGCTGGCTGATGCCAAGGCCAAGATTAGACGTCTGCGCCAGGAATTGTGAGTAACCGTTTTGCTTCTGTAGCCGAAATTTTTCGAATTCCTAGTTCACACTTCTCGGACTGTACCATAATGACTCAAATGGCTGACTGATTGTGAATTGACTAACTTGTTAGTTAATGATTTGCTACTCGACACAAATCTTGATTGATGATTTAGCTTTTACTTTCGTTTTTGCGACTTCCTAGTTCATAAAGATTCGACGATGCCATTTTTGAAGGACTGTACCATTCGTGGTAATTCAAATGGCCTACTAAACAAATAACCAGCCCGCAAGCTAGCTAAAAATTAGCTACTTCCTGATTCATGTAGACGTATAGGAACATTAATAATACAAGATTACAATGTTCATATATAGCGCAGAGTCCAAATAAGTGAAGCCACTCATAAAATATATATATGGCCTTTCGATGAATTATAGAGCTTCTGTTCGCTGTGTTTGCTTTTATTTCAGCAAAGAAGCATTTCAGTGTTGACCATACAGCAAGTTTGTTATTTTCTAATTAGAGTGGCTGGCGTCGAATATTTAGTAGTTTTAATGAGATTGCTTTGTTCCAACATGCAGCGTTAAATGCTAAAATGGATGACAACAAGTCTCCTCCATGGAAATTGGACTTGTTTGTTGCGGCGCTCCATCACTGTAGGCGCCACTCTTTTTTTTTTCTTGGAAGAGGAACGGGGAATAAAAGCCAGGCTCATTGGTTGTTGTTGTTTGTTGGTTGCTATGGTATTGTCACAAACTAACATGCAAAACTAGGCAAGGTCGTACATTTCAAACACAATGAAACACAAGTATGGAATAAATAAAGAATAGCAATGGGGAGTTTTCAAATATAGCAGCAGGGCATGAAAGTGTTTGCTTAGATGCAAAGTACGCTAAACCGTTAGCGGCCCAACCAGCTCTATGCAAAACATTAGCCGGCAGCTATTCTGCAAGGCACAATCTGACAGGTGATTGTGATTTAGGAGAGTGCTAAAATGAAAACCGAAAAACATAAAGGGATCCCCAAGAAGGATGCCATTGCCTTATTGAGATATCATGAAGCTGCAGACACATTTGCATGTCGTTTGTTGTTTATCTTGGAGTTGTAACTGTCGAGTTTGACGCTCGGCAGACGGAGCTTGTTGGAAGTTGTAGGAGTCATATTCAGGTCAGGACGACTGGGGAATAAACATATGCGCTACTGTCTGTCGGGAAAATTTATTCGGTACGCTGTAATGGCTGTCATGGTGTGTATTCCCCACTGTTCAATTAATTCAAAAGTTGTAGTAAAAACACTCATCTTTGCTGTTTTTCCAGGGAAGAGAAGAGCGAGCAGCTTCTGGACACACGGCAGGAGCTGGAGAACATGGAAGTAGAGCTCAAGAGGATCCAGCAAGAGGTGAGTCCAACACAATCGTACACATCCTACTACTCGTGTGTGTGTGTCTTATAGCTGTGGCTCTTAATTGGCTCTAGCTCGTTAGCGGTGGCTATAATTAGCACGGTAGCTTGGAGCGGCAACCTGGCGGAGCATTTGGTAGTGAGCGGCAGCTAATTGAGCAGGAACACTGTTGGCCAGCTAAGTAATGTGAAGGCTTCCCTCAAATAAACACAACTGTTGGAGCTCTGTTGCTCACCAAAACAGCAGCACCTAAAAAGTCAGGTTAACAGTATTTCCGATGAATTAAAATGTAAATGTGTTTGATTTGTCTTTCAACGCGTCAAGAGCTACCAACTTCTGTCAGACGCGCGCTCGGCCCGGGCGTACCGCGACGAGTTGGACGCCCTCCGGGAGAAAGCCGTCCGCGTGGACAAGCTGGAGAGCGAAGTTTGCCGTTACAAGGAGAGACTCCACGACATCGAGTTCTACAAGGCGAGAGTGGAGGTACGGTCGATGAAAGCAACACTGGAAGAAAAGAGTTGTTCCGAATTCTTTGTTTTTTTCTGTCTGTTGTAGGAGTTGAAGGAGGACAATCAGGTCCTGCTGGAAACCAAAACTATGCTGGAGGAGCAGCTGGATGCCAGCAGAAGCCGATCTGACAAACTGCACCTCCTGGAGAAAGAAAATCTGCAGTTGAAATCCAAAATCCACGATCTGGACATGGTAAGACATTTGGAAGGAACATTTTTTTTTTTTTTTAGCCCCTCTGAAATCAAGCCCTTTCCATCAGGAGCGAGATTTAGATCGCAAGCGAATGGAGGAGCTGCTGGAGGAAAACCTGGTGCTGGAAATGGCCCAGAAACAAAGCATGGATGAGTCCTTACACCTGGGCTGGGAGCTGGAGCAACTATCCAAAACTCCAGAGCTGACTGAGGGTAAGAAGAAGAAGCGGGCACCACAAACATCCTGACCTCCGTCCATTGGCTGGAGTCTTGTAATTAATATTCAGCAGCTCTTGGAAGATAATCTGTTCTTTGGAGTTATTAAAGCTGTTAAGAGGTTTAACTAGCTAGGGATCTGGTTAACGACTTGTTTGCTGAAATAGCATTTCAAAGCATTTAACACCTGGAGCCTAGCATGAAAAATTAATTTAGAATTGATTACCGCTACATAAAAAACTGTTTTAATTTACATGTCGTTGACAAAGCCGCATTTAATCATCCGCTCGTTGCCGCCTCAGTCCCTCAGAAGTCCCTCGGCGAAGAAGTTAACGAGCTGACCTCCAGTCGTCTGCTCAAGCTGGAGAAGGACAACCAGACGCTTCTGAAGACGGTGGAGGAACTCCGAGGAGGCGCCGGATCGGACTCGGTGGCCAAACTGGGCAAAGTCAGCCAGGAGAACCAGAAACTCGTGCAGAGAGTGAGAAATATTATTTTTATTCCTTGGGGAGGGGCACAACAGGGCTCTGTTTTGGAACCAATGCTTTTTAGCTCATTTCTGATGCTATTACATCCACCCCCCCGACGATTTGACATTTTCCCACACCAAGAAAAGTATTTGGAGAGGGGAAGAAAAGGAGCATGAAAGCCAAGTTGTAAATCCTACCAGACTGACTTTGCCTTTTCTTTCCCCGTTCAATGACATCCTAAACAGCCTTTGGCCGGAGATACGCCTCTTGCGAGCCTGCTAAGTGGCACCTTTAGAATTCTAGTTGTTCTTCCGATACAAAAGCGGCGGTTTTATTCCAGCGAGCACTGAAAAAAAAAAAAAAATTCATATGTAAATGAATTTACACATCTAAAATTAGTTTTGTCTTTTTTGACCAAAAAACAAAATACAATTGACAATTTTTAAATGACTAATTTGTTTGCAGCTGGAGCATCTGGAAAGCGAATTAGCGACCGAGAAAGAATCTCTCCGCTGCGCCGAATCTCTGAGCACGGACCTGATGAAGGAGAAAGCCTTACTGGAAAAGACGCTGGAAACGTTGCGGGAAAACTCCGAGAGACAGGTACCAGATCACAATAGCAATAAGGATGAGGCTTAAAACTGGACCTGAATCTTGGTCTGACTTGAGCTGTGTTGTCTCGGCAGCTTAAAGGTCTGGAGCAGGAGAACAAGCACCTCAGCCAGACGGTGTCGTCCCTGCGCCAGCGCAGCCAGGTCGGCGCCGAAGCTCGCGTCAAAGACGTGGAGAAGGAGAACCGCATCCTCCACGAGTCCATCTGCGAGACCACGGGCAAGCTCAACAAGATGGAATTTGAGCGCAAACAGCTGAGTGAGCTAACGTCTCCGCCAGCGCTTTCTCGGGTGTCTGTTTTCTTTTCCTCGGTGGGATCAACACGCCGGCGGCTGCTTGTCTGCAGGGAAAGAAGTGGAGGCCTTGAAAGAGAAAGGCGAGAGAGCGGAGGAGTTGGAGGTTCTGATGCAGAAGCTGGAGCGGGACAATGAGAGTCTGCAGAAGAAAGTGGCCAGTCTGGGAATTACCTGCGAGAAGGTTGGTTTTTGTGGAGTCTACCAAGGGTGGGCACAGTCAATGTTTTTTTTTTCCCTAATTTTTCTAAACTGGACAAACTGGCTGGCCGTATGAATAATTCAATATATAATATAACAAATAATAAATTCAGGTGTCAGCATTGGAGAAGGAGAACACCGACCTGGAGGCGGAGAGCCGACGCCTCAAGAAGAAGCTGGACGGTCTGAAGAACATGGCCTTCCAACTGGAGGCGCTAGAGAAGGAGAACTCGCAGCTGGAGCAGGAGAACCTGGAGGTGCGCCGTTCGGCCGAGAGCTTCCGCTCGGCCGGGGCCAAGGCCGTTCAGCTGGAGGCCGAGAACAGGGAGCTGGAGAGCGAGAGGAGCCAGCTGAAGCGGAGCCTGGAGCTCCTCAAGGCCACTTCCAAGAAGACGGAGAGATTAGAGGTGAGAATTTAACCTTAAACAGTACGTTACTTTCAATTTCTTTGTTTGTTTTACTCTGAGCACCTCCATCATCCTAGGTGAGCTACCAGGGACTGGATACAGAAAACCAGCGCTTGCAGAAGGCGTTAGAGAACAGCAGCAAGAAGATCCAGCAGCTGGAAGCTGAGCTGCAGGAGGTGGAATCAGAGAACCAAACCCTCCAACGCAACCTGGAGGAGCTCAAGATCTCCAGCAAGCGCCTGGAGCAGCTGGAGCAAGAGGTGAGTGGAGAAATGAAGATCAGATTAAAACAGGAGGTTGATTTTTAACCTATCCGGCCGTCATGGTTCCAGAACAAGACGCTAGAGCAGGAGAGCTCCCAACTGGAAAAGGACAAGAAGCTCCTGGAGAAGGAGAACAAGCGACTGAGGCAGCAGGCCGAGATCCGCGACTCCAAGCTGGACGACAGCAACCAGCGGATTTCCTCCCTGGAGAAGGAGAACCGTACCATGGGCAAGGAGATGATCTTTTTCCGGGACTCGTGCACACGGGTCAAAGACCTGGAGAAGGAGAACAAAGAACTGGTCAAACAAGGCACCATTGATAAGAGGACCCTCATCACGCTCAGAGAGGTTTGTGGGGAGAAGATGAAGCAATGGCCCGTGTGTAGAACTCAACAAATGGTCCCCGTGTTTGTGATTAGGAGTTGGTAAGCGAGAAGCTACGCACTCAGCAGATCAACAACGACCTGGAGAAACTGACGCATGAGCTGGAAAAGATCGGACTGAACAAGGAGAGGCTGCTGCTCGACGAGGACTCTGACGACAGGTATCCACAAGCTTTTAGCTTCTTGTTTTTTTTTTTCTTGGGAAGTAAATCGAGTTTCTTTTTTTCCAGGTTTAAGCTCCTCGAAAGCAAACTGGAGTCAACGCTGAAGTCCTCGTTGGAGATCAAGGAGGAAAAGATCGCCGCCCTGGAGGCCAGGCTGCAGGAGTCGTCCAACCTGAACCAGCAGCTTCGCCAGGAACTCAAAACTGTAAAGATCTGCGTGGACGTGTAAAAAAAAGGCTACAAGTTTTTTTTTTTTTTTTGGTTCAACTCGTGTGTTTTGCTCACAGGTGAAAAAGAACTACGAGGCTCTGCGTCAAAGGGAGGAGGAGGAGAGGATGGTGCAGAGCTCGCCCCCTAGAGGTGTGGAGGACACCCAGGCTGTCAGCAAATGGGAAAAGGAGAGCCACGAGGCCACCAGGGAGCTACTCAAGGTCAAGGACAGGCTCATCGAGGTGGAGAGGAACGTGAGTCAGACATTTCCGCTCGTTATTTCACATCATCCGCGTTCTCAGGTTAATGTTTTTTTTAATTTATTTAAACCTTCCTCCTAGAACGCCACGCTGCAGGCAGAGAAGGCGGCGCTGAGGAGCCAGCTCAAGCAACTGGAGACGCAGAGTTCCAACCTCCAGGCTCAGATCGTGGCCGTGCAGAGACAGACCGCCTCTCTGCAGGAGAACAACACCACGCTGCAGACTCAAAATGCCAAGCTGCAGGTGATGGATTATGCAAATTCAATTGTGAACGGATCAGTTAGTGGTCCGTGGCGGTATTGCAGGTGGTCTGCGAAATTGGAAATGGAAAATAATTGGAACATTTTTAAAAATTCAATTGATTTACTATTTAGACTTGATTTACTTTCCAGCTAATTTTGTCAATCGTTTACCTATCCAAATTATGTTTAATGTAGCTGAGATTTCCAAAACACCAACTGGCAGGTGAGCTTCCCTCCAAATGATTTGAATGCTTTTAAAAGCAATATGTCAGCTCGGGAAGCTTTCACGTTTGGTTACGAGCCAAAAGGGCCGTCCGGCCGATTTAAAAGCATTTCCCCCACATTAGTCGGTCTGAAGCTGCCCCTCTTTGGCTCTGTCCCAACCCTGCCAGCCTGTTTACCCCCCCCTCTACGGAATTAGACCTGAACTCCTTGTTTGGCAGTTTTTCAAAGCCAGCTTATGGGACACGGGATTGACACTGATGGGATGTGGCCTCGTGCAGTTTGTTGTTTTTTAATTCTCTGGGTGTGACTGACAAAATATGCTTGCTTGTTCCTCCAGGTGGAGAACTCCACCCTGAGCTCGCAGAGCGCCGCCCTCATGGCGCAGAACGCTCAGCTGCAGGGCCAGCAAAGCAGCGCGGAAGGCGAGCGTGAGGGGGCGCTGCGGGAGAAGGAGGAGCTCCGGTCCACGTACGAGCTGCTCCTGCGCGACCACGAGAAACTGGCGGCGCTCCACGAGAGGCAGGCGTCCGAGTACGAGGCGCTCATCGGCAAACACGGCGGCCTGAAGAGCTCTCATAAAAGTCTGGAGCAGCAGCATCGGGACCTGGAGGACAAGTGAGGAAATCGGGATTGTATTTATGAGGAGGACTGGAGGATGAGAGTGATTTTATTTTCAGGTACAAGCAGCTCCTGCAGAGGAAAGGAGATCTGGAGGAGCTGGAGAAGAATCTGAAGGAGCAACAAGACAAAATGTCCTTAGAGAATCAGGACCATCGAGATACTGCCGATCAGTGCAAACTGCTCAAAGAGGAAAATGACAGGTCAGAGTCAGGGTGAGGGTTTGTTCCGTGAGTTGTTGAACTCACCTAAATATTTTTATTTTTTTACAGACTGAACACTACCTACCGCCAACTGCAGAAGGACAACGAGAACCTCCAGCTGGACCACAAGAACATCAAGACTCAGCTAAACGGCGCCAAGTTGGAGCAGACCAGGCTGGAGGCTGAGTTCTCCAAGCTGAAGGAGCAGTACCAGCAGCTGGACATCACCTCCACTAAACTCACCAACCAGTGCGAGGTGAGGACCAAGTCCAAAGAGCTCGCCTGATGTCCCGGAGATGATCATCAGGTTTTGCTGCTTCTATTCTCAGCTGCTGAGTCAGCTGAAGGGCAACCTGGAGGAGGAGAACCGACACCTGCTGGACCAGATCCAGACTCTGATGCTGCAGAACCGCACTCTGCTAGAGCAGACCATGGAGAGCAAAGACCTGTTCCACGTGGAGCAGAGACAATACATGTAAGCTCATCTTGGTTTTTCTTTGAATTGAAAAACACTGACGAATGTTCCCAAATTAAAAATGGTTGCTTGTTTTATGTTTTAGTGACAAGTTGAATGAACTGAGGAGGCAGAAGGAGAAGCTGGAGGAGAAGATTATGGACCAGTATAAATTCTATGATCCTTCACCTCCACGCAGGTGAGCAAGGAAATAATATTGAAATCATAAATGTATTGCACCACAATTTAAATTCTGCCACAGATGTCCAAGTACAAAAAATAATAATAATAATTTAATTTAATTGGAATTACTCACTTGGATAATATTTGTATTTTAATTGTTTTTTTAATTAATTGTAATGATTTTTTTTTTAACCTTCGCAGTATTTTACCCATGTTTCTTTTTTTTGTTTAATTTTAATTCAGTGAACTTTATTTTTAAAAGCAATTCTTTTTTTTGAAGTTTTTAAAATCATGCCTAAAGATGATTCCATCCTAATTTAATTATTGCGATAAATCTTTACTCCTCTATATCATTAACGAAAGGTTTGTAATGGAGATAATTAAGAAGCCCCGTCAGTATCTGCTCGTGTTTTACCTTCTCAGGCGCGGCAACTGGATCACGCTTAAAATGAAAAAGCTCATCAAGCCCAAAAGCCGTGAGAGGATGCGCTCCCTCACCCTGACGCCGTCCCGCTCAGAGTGCGGCGACGGCTTCCTGTCCTTCCCCGCCGCCGACAGCCAGGACAGCTCTTCGGTCGGCTCCGGCTCCAACTCGCTGGACGACACGCTCACGCACAGCAGGAGCAGCAGTGAGTGCACACGCGCACATTGAGGTTCCGAGATCATTCCCAATTTAACCTGGTTGAATTTCACATCTGTCTGTGCGGAAGGGAGGCGAGGCCAACGGTGCCTTGCCCAAGGGCAGGGCTCCACCAACGGTATGCTACGAACCGATGGGGTGGGCGGCGGCGGTGGCCAGCCGCCACTCACCTCTCTCAGGGCATGTTTGCGTGAGTTCCATCGTGTGTGTGTGTGTGTGTGTGTCGCTCGCTCGGTTTACGGCTGAGCTGCGCCCAGGCCACGAGGTTGACTCGACCAACACACTTCAAGTATTTCGTATCAATTTTTCAATTCGCTGTCAGTCAACCGGCTGATGTGTGCAGTTCATCTGTAAAGAGGAATCGAATCATGACGACGTTGGCCTCCATTATTATTATTAAATGGTGCAAAGCAATAACATGAATAAAATAGAAATAAATATATTCAATTAAATAAATAAATATACATAAGAACATAAGAATAAACGTCTAGCTTTCCAAATTTCTTGAGAGTTTGCGTCAAAGAGCAAGAGGATGTTGAGGATGATTCATAATTGCACCCTTTAATGGATCGCCATTATCTCTTTGTGTCACGTCGCCGTGGCGATGCATCGGACTGTGTAGCGTGTTGAGATTGTCATGTTCAATTAGGAATGAGCTAGCGTGAGAATTTGCAAGTGTGTTTGAACACTTGGCCCTGACGTGTTGTTCTAGTCGGAAGTGTTGGGTGTTGTCGTTAGCTTGTTGTAAGTGAGCAAAATTAGCACATTTTGCTAGATGAAAATGTGTCAAATGTGCATGAAGGTTGTTTTCATGACTTTGTAGTGGAGCTAGATGAGTGTCGCATGGAGGACGCAGAGCTCCGCCAAGGCTTTTTACACCAGAGTACGGATTACAATGTTGTTGTTTTTTCGTTTTTTCGGAAAAGTATGACTCGCTATGTACCTTGGTGGAGATCATAATTCAACAGTAGTTTTAGGAAATAATGACGTTGAGATGTTTTATCATCATGAGTGTGCTAGGCCTCAGTTTTCTCCCTGCTGCCTCCTTTGTCACAATAACACCCCCCCTCCCTTTTTCTTTTTTTTTTTTACCCTCCCTCTGTCACCCCACGACCACCCTGTCTGTATGTGGCCTCACTGTGGCAGCTTTAAAAAGGTTGCCTTTCATGAGGAACAGATCCAAGGACAAAGACAAAGTCAAGGCCATCTACCGGCGCTCCATGTGTAAGACCGCCGCGCTTAGCCGCCATTCTTCCTCCCCCCTCTCCCGCCGCCAGCTTGGACCCTCACTGATGTCGTGTGTGTGCACACCGCTAACATCAGTGACGTGTCCTTCATCTGTGACCTTTCACCTATTTTAGTCATGGTTTATGTAGCAGAGATGTAGTGAGGAGGGACTAACCCCCCCTGTAGAGTTTTTTTTAGGCTCTTTTGAGTGTCACTTTTTGTGTTGCTAGAATCACTGAGCCGCTTTGTGCTTCTGTTGCAGTGAAAGTGTGTGTGTGAGAGCTCGCAGGGGTGTGTGTGAAGTGGCCGTGCGATTCGCCGCCGCCGTCGGGCGACTTTTTCTTTGAATCCATTTGAAGTGTTCATCTGAGTGCAGCTTGCCTGCCTTCACGCTGACTTCAAGTGCGAGAAAGACGCCCGTCTTTGTTGCACTTTACGCTCGCCTCACACAATTTTTCGGTGCAGTAGTGAGATCCAAAACAAGAGATGTTTTGGAGGATTCATCTTTTGTATTGGATCTGGTTTGATTACGCCACTGTACCTAATGTTGTGTCCAGGGAGCGCTGCTAACCGTTTCTTAAACCGCATGTGCCATCGCTTGGTTGTGCCATGTTTTGAATCAGGCGCATCTATTTTTTTTTTTTTTCATTCTCCAACACAAAAAACACTCAAAAAGAAAGTTGTATAATTTTAGACTAGAGCATAATGCAATTCTGTCCACGCGCAGCTATGAACGACCTTCTCCAGACCATGACGGTGGCCGGCGGTCCAGGCGCCAACTGGGTGGGCAGCACGGAGAATCTGGACGGCGGCGAGGCCGGCGACGCGGGCGCCGGCCGGCGAGCAGGCGGCGGCCAGCGTATGAAAGAGCTGGCCTTCTCCACCAACGCCATCGACTGCGCCGCCCTCACGTTGCCCTCCTCATCCCACAGGCGGGCCCCCCACAGGCTCAAAGGTTTACAACCACGTGAATGACAGCGGCCATATTTGTCATGCAGTATGAATGCTAACGTTGATTTTCATCAACAGACAACGCTTCTTGCGAGGATGTCGCCGGCTCCTCGGATGATCCAAAGAATCAAGGTAAACTCGGTTGGGAATAAGAATGCTCTCAAAACTGTGTCATCAGTTTCTCCCTTCCCCGATAAGCTTTAGACCCCCCGCCTGCCTCTTTGATTAAGCCTGACGGCGGCCATTTTGATAGTGAGCAAAACGAAGCTTCGTCTTAAGCGGGATTGAGTTTATTGCAGCCTGCAAGACGCTATTGAGGGCGCATGTTCATCAAGTGAGATGGACATGTTTTATCACGATTTACATGCGTTCTTAAGATTCCCTTAACACTCCCACTGGGCCTTAATCATGTAAAGATCTTTGGTGCATTAGTGCTCAGCATGGATGCTGCTTCGCTGATGACTTCCCAGAACGCGCTATTAAAACTCCACTCAAAGCTGCCATTACTCCGCTATAAATTTTTATTACGAGACGTATAATTGAATGCAAAGTCACTAATGCGAAAAATATTCTCTGTTGGCACTCAGACCATTAATCCATATTAAATAAAATCATCACCACTATTGCGACTTCAAATAATGACAGTTCAATGTCGTAATCGACGATAATGATGTCATAATCTACAATGATGTCATAGTCAATTAGGAAAATCTAATCATTTCTGGCCAACGTTTAGGTTGTCGCAAATACAGTGATATATACTTTCGGGCTCGGCCTCCTCTTCCTCGCCGTGGTGTTGTCTTTGTTCCTCCAGCGGCCACGTTGGCAGCCGGCCACACTTCCTGTCCGTCGGCCTGGCACGCGCCATCTGCTACCCCAGCGGGGGGAGCCGCTGCGTTGTGCGCTGTCAAGCCTTCGCGTTACTTCCTCTGTGTGTTACTACATGTCTTCCCTCTTTGTCCTTTCACCCTCCTACCAGCTTCCAGACCCCCCAGTCTCCATAGCAACAGGACCCTCAGTAGTAATAGTAACAATAACTCCCAGCTCACCTCTCCCCTGGAGGGAAAAGGTACGCTCCTCCCTCTACCCCTCCTCCTCCTCCTACTCAATTATCTCTTTAATAAATCACAACACGTTTGCACATCTCACCACACAATTGAGCCCCCTAATGTCTTAATCCATGAGAATATTGTAATCTATAATGGCAATGTTGTAATCTGTAAAAATTTCATCTGTTTACTTTGTCATCGTATGGCAATTTTATTACCCATGAAATGCTACATGTCAATCTATAATCAATATCATAATTAAAAAAACACAATGCTAATATACAATGTGTTACATCCTCCCCCAGGCACGATAAACGGTAGCGCCAGTCGTCCTCACAGCGAGAGCAGCGGCGAGTTCAGCTTGAGTTTGGAGCAAGAGGCCTGGTCCAGCAGCGGCAGCAGCCCCGTCCAGCAACCATTGTCGTCGCGTTCGTCCCATCAGAGCCCCGGGCCCACGCGGCACTCCCTCGAACCGGCCCCCGCCGCCACGCCCGGGCAGATCAGGAAAACGGCGTCCCCGGGCAGCGAGGTGCTTTCTCTGCAGCAGTTCCTGGATGAGGGAATCGACCCTGCCGAGGTGAATTTTTTTCCCCAATTTTTCTTTCATGAATTATTCATCCGGGCTATTTATGTTTTAAATGCACCGTTTATCAGCAAGTTTTATTTATAAATGTCATTGGCAAAAAAAGTTATTTATCAATCTGGGACAGTGCTTCTCAGTATGGTACATGGGCTCCCCCTAGTGGTATGCAAAAAAATATATTGCATCGTAGGGTCTTTGAGACTTTTTTGTGTATCCCATAATGATAATGATTTTTTTCGACTGTTGGAGGGGCATGAGCGGGAATCAAGTTTTATTAACTCCACCAATTTCCTTCCTTTGTCTCATGTAGTCGGGCAGTCAAGAAAACCTCACCGTGGACTCCCCCCGCCTCCCAATTTCTTCCGAGCGTGCTCAGAAGGAGCGACCCACCACCCGGGGCCGCGGCATCCTGCGCTCCTCAAGCGGCAAAGCGGCGCCGGTCTCCGCCGACCGCCCGCCGCGCTCCTCGGGCCAGCCTGGGCGCCCCAGCCTGCGTAAGGCAGAGAGCACCCGAGTGAGGGGCTCGGTCCGCCCCGGCCTGTCCGTCCAGACTCGGGCTACGTCGGTGTCGGAGCGGCTGGACCGGGCCTCTGGGTCGGCGGCCACTTTGCCCCGCGCCAGTAGCGTCATCTCCACGGCCGAAGGCAGTTCGCGACGCACCAGTATCCACGACTTGCTCTCCAAGGACAACCGGCAGCCCGTTTCTGTCGACGGGGTCCAAGCCCCGCCCGAACCCAGTGAGTACACCCCAAAGGGACCCGCTAGTACCGCCCCCTTGCCAAAGTCTCTCAGCTTGCCGTGCCCGAGCTCGGACGAAGCCGAGCTCCCCACTCTCGAGTCCTTCCTGGGTCCCTCCTTCACCGCCGAGTCGGTCTTCATGGACTCCATCTTTAGCGAGTCGGCGGGTAAAAGCCTCCCCTTCCTTTCCCTCAACCCCACCCTCGTCAGTAACATCAGCGGACCCCCTGTGGCTCCTTTCCCCCCGAGCCGAGCCGACAATCCGCCGCAGCCTGGCCCCGAGCATTTGGACGCGGAGGAGAACCAGTCGCTGTGGTTCGAGTACGGGTGTGTGTGACGGAGGGGGAGGTTCTGGCCCGCCGATATCCGTGTGGGTGGTTGGGGGATCTTTTCCTCTTGTTCTGGTGGTCCCATGGTGCTGTTTTTTTTTTTTTTATTGGTGGTGGTATAAGTTTCTGTTTCAATCCATTTCTCCCCGTCCACTTTCGATTTCAAATGAAATCACTTGACTATCACCTGGATGCTCCAGTTGATAGCCTGCACCCATCAGCACAAATGACATGGATTGTGAATTTCCCCGAAATAAATGAATGTCAGTAATATCCATAATACAGTGGTACCTTGACTTACGGATTTTACGAGTGTCTCGGGCAAGTGATCTCGACATACTTCTTTTTTTTTTAATACAAAACAGTAAGTCAAGGGACTACCGTATTTGACACTTCACCTGCTGTTTGTCTCTGCATGTTTCATTTTGACCGCTGGGATCAAAATGAGGTTTTTATTTTTATTTTATTTTTTACTTCCTTTTGTGATTTTGACGAAAAAGCAGGCTTCTTTGCTTGGACTTGCTTCAAGGATGAAAAGAAATTTGTTGGGGGGTAAAATAGGTCTATGAGGGGATTGTTGGAGTTGTTAAAAGTGAAAGTGAATGCAGGGATGACGCCAAATGGTTTGGTCGGAAAGTAGGCTGTTGTTTTGGATGGGCAACCATTTTGTTTTTAGTGACGGTTTCATGGGTGGCTTGAGCGAAAGTGACTATGAAGGAAAAGCAAGGAGTCATAAACCCTCCTGTTACATTTTGTCTTTTTTGGTAGACAGTGTGCTCCCAAAAAAAAAAAAAAAAATTTAAATGGTACACGATTTGCCTCAAAAACATTTTATCACATCACATATTTACAAGCACTTGTGAAGTCCTCCCATGTATGGGAGAAAGTGGTTTAAATGAACACAAAAAAAAGAATAATTTGAAAATATCAAAATATAGAAGTAACATCACAACATACTTGTAACAGGAGGGTTATTAACTAAAGCGTGTCCCGAGAAGACGCTCTTGTACATATTAACTTATAAACTCATCCAAGCATTCTTTGGTGTGCGACTTGCCTCTACTTATTTATTCCCGCTTGTAGTCACTCGCTTGTTTCGTATTGGATTTCAATGTGTGTGCGCTTGTGCGCACGTGTGTGTAACGACGTTGCTTTATTCCACAGATGTGGAGGGCAGAAAGTCAAAAAGCAGAAGTGGCGAGTGCTAAGCCCCACGCGTGGTGAGTGAGCGAGCGCTCGGATGGGAGGGAAGGTGGGCTGCTTGTTGCCATGGGAACCTCACACGTGATGTAACCGGTGTCTTCCATCTTCCCTGCCAACCACCCCTTAAATTTTTTTGCTTGTCTGCCTCCTTGTTGCCATGACAACGCATGTAGTTCCCCGGCTGGCTACTACTTCCTGCTTCCTGTCTTTTCCGCTGTTCCCATCAACTTCTCACTTTTTCCCCCACTTCCTGTGTGTCTTACTGAGTTTTCCCAAAACTTTAAAGTTTCTGGTCCCCTTGACCTGATTTAATTCGTGAGAGATGATGACCTTTACTCTCATGTTGTTTCTAACCTGCTCTCTCCATCTTCCCACTTTTCTTCTTCTTCTTGGCTTGCCGGGGACTCACTAGGTGGTCTTGGAGGTGCGAAGCCTGGTAGACAGACGGCAAGGAAAAACGATTGTAAAATCCCACCATTTTGTTTAGTTCCCTCCCAGCCCGTTTATCGAGAAAATGGCTTCCTTCTGTTTTGTTTTTCTTCCTTGAATCAAGGAAACAGACGAAGATGCGCCCAGTTTTTGTAAAAAAGAAAAAAATTCTCTCCGATGTGGTGTGCACTACTTTTGAAAGACAATTCACGTGCCAAATCACAGACCCCCATCACATTAACAGATAATTCTGGTGTGAATTTAAATCAAGGATGAAAGCATACATTCAGCATGTGGACACGATATATACAAAGCGAACAGCGGACCAATCAAAACACTTCTTGTTGGGATCTTGGGACAAGCCATGAGAATTTGCGTGTGCGTAGTGAATATGAAAAGTCTACACACCCCTGCTTAAATGCCATTTTTTTTGTGATGTAAAAGAAATAAGACTGAGATAAATAATTTCTGTACAACTCAACTGAAAAATGTGTTTGCACAAATGTGCACACCCTCATGCAAATGAACCAATCATATTCAAACTCAGTTAATTAAGTCAGCACACTCCTGCCACCATTTAAAGTGCCTCTGATTGACCACAACTAACCTTGAGAGGTTCTAACTGGCCTTTCCTGACATTTTTGGAGTCAAGTTATACAGCACAAGCCATAATCTGCAGTTTATTAGTTTATTATTATTTTTTTAGAGCTAACTTGTTCTCTTTCATATACATCACAATGAGCCTGATATTTGAACATGGGTGTGTAGACTCTACTTTGGACTGTGTGGTAAGGACACTTCCACAATAATGTACCATCTTAATGATCACTACATTAATTTCATAGTAGTTTTTTTGTCATCTTGCACTCTGGAAGACCTTACTATAAGCACACGCATACACTACATATAAACATTCTGTGATCATGTGGGTTGTTGCTATGGCGATGATGACTTTCCCTCCTTTTCCACTTTTACATAAACCCATTTGATGTAATTAAAATTCATCAATTAAGAGAAATTTGTGTCAGTGTTTTTTTGGGGGGGTTCGATTCTTGTGTAAAAAATGTTTTTGGTAGCTTTTTTCTATTTAAACATACGAGTGAAAGAAGATGTAAATATATAATTGGGTAGCACTTAAGTGCAAAAATTACAAAGTTTTTCAGAGTGTTGAGGACTTCATATTTTAAATGAATAATAATACTTTCCCCTATTTAATTTCACATCTTTTGTTTAACCATTTTTGAAAGAATTCAAGGGTAGTTATCTGTGTGTGCTTGTGCCTTTGTGTTTGAACCCTCCAATTAATTGGAGTGTGCAGATGTGTGAAAGTAATTTGGGATGTGGAGAGATGTGCTACTAAGGTTCCTCTGTTGCTATAGCAACGGCAGCATCCCCGCTGTTCTAACCAGATGGTTAATTACAATGTAGTTAGTAATACATTATACAAATGACAGGACCCTTTATTTGCTACGCGTGCACGGGTTAGGGTTCAATACAAGAACGTATTAAAATTTAATCACTGCGTCTAAACCTCAATTTTGATTGAGAGGAAACTATCTTGTATCATAACTACATTTAAGTTGCTTTTGTCACTACTTAGACTACGCGACTACAAAAACAGATTATTCAAATAATTTGAAATATATTGTAATATTCGTATTTGCTCCTATAAATTTAACGATAAAGTAGTTTATAAAACGGATTGAGCGGTGCTTTTTTTTCAGTAGCTGTTTCTGACCGGACACGTTTTCTGCGCACACACTAAACCTCAACATCCAATCAGAATCTTCTGTTCTTGACGTACTTCCGTACATGTGACTGACTGTCATGGAAGCCCCCTTGCGCACATCTCCGGCGTAAAGTCGCCTTTCCCATTCTATCTTACTTTCTTTTACAAATTGAGCCATGAGACGTTTACTACAACTTGGACGTTCGTTTTCTCGATGCCGTGTGCGTCTGTGCCACCAGAGCGTGTACAAAAGTCACGGCAATGTACGAAGTGTGGGAGTGGACCTCGGAGACAAGTGAGTTCATTTCAGCCTAGTTTCGATTCCTCGGAAGTGCTCAGAACATGGAGCATCACTAAACCCTACAATAAGTCACTTTAAGATCGTTTCATGGCGGCTACTCTGGGCCACTCTTAAAATGAAGGGAAGACTCGAAACCATAAGTCTACGTAACTGTGGATTTATATATTTAGTCAGTACGCGACTTAAAAAGTAGCCCATTTTTGGATGAAAAAAAAAATCACATTCGGTTCCATGTATTTCCATATTTTTGACTTGCAGGAAGCTAGAGATTTCCTCAGGAAGGCTCGCCAAGTTTGCAGATGGCTCTGCTGTAGTCCAGGTACGCATCTAAAACATCTATGATTCCAAAAGGAAAGCAGAGCCGCAGTGTTGTTGGATGCACCTGACAATAGCTTGTGATTTGCACATTTTTTTTGAGTAATAATTGTGTGTGTTTTTTTTTCAAGCTGGGTGACACCTCTGTTATGGTGACAGCTGTGAGCAAAACCAAACCATCTCCCTCTCAGTTCATGCCTCTAGTGGTACGACATTTGTGCACAAATTTGCATTTAAATTCACAAATTTTTCTTTGGATGCATCAAATGTGCTGTTTGATTGATTGACAGGTAGACTATAGGCAGAAAGCGGCCGCCGCTGGCAGGATCCCCACCAATTATTTGAGGCGAGAGCTAGGCACCACCGACCACGAGATACTTACCAGCAGACTCATAGGTAACCTCTCGGAACAAATTATTGGCATTTCAATTCATATCAATGGGGGAAAATGATTTGTTTCACAAGCGTGTTGACAAATTAAAAGTGTAAGTCTAAGCAAGATTGGATATTTGTATGAATGATTTATTTTCTTGTGTTCAGACAGATCCATTCGACCTCTTTTCCCATCCGGTTACTTTTACGACACTCAGGTTGGTTCTACTTCTTTACACCTGTTGCTCTTTTTTTTTTTTTTTAAATGTGGCATATTGTCTCTTTGTAGATTTTGTGCAACTTGCTGGCTGTAGATGGCGTCAACGATCCGGAAGTGCTGGCTATCAACGCAGGTAATTATGGAAAACTCCACTTGGATGTTCCGATTGTAATAATCGTTTGACGTCAATGTTTTGTTGCCTTTTCCGTTCAAGCCTCAGCCGCTCTTGCTCTGTCGGACATCCCGTGGGAGGGACCTATAGGTGAGCGGCGTACATTCCATATTTTAAAACACATTTGGAACAGCGAGGGAAATTTTTTCGATCAAATAAATGTCCATATCGATCCAGGTGCTGTGCGGATGGGATTGGTGGACGGCGAGCTGCTGGTCAACCCCACCAGAGCGGAGATGGCATCCAGCACGCTCAATATGATCGTGGCAGGAGCCCCCAGCAGTCAAGTGGGTTAGTTAAGCGTTCAAAACAAATTTGAAATGCTGCCATTAATTCAAGCAGTCCAGCATCTCTCACCCGCTTCATGTGCGCCGTTGCCAGTGATGATCGAGGCGTCTGCCGAGAACGTCCTGCAGCAGGACTTTGCTCACGCCGTCAAGGTGGGCGTCAAGC
Source organism: Syngnathus scovelli (assembly GCF_024217435.2). Lineage (NCBI taxonomy): Eukaryota > Metazoa > Chordata > Actinopteri > Syngnathiformes > Syngnathidae > Syngnathus > Syngnathus scovelli. The sequence goes on from NC_090858.1 coordinate 2,938,423, forward strand.
ACGCGCAGCAGATCATCCTGGGCATCCAGCAGCTAGCGCGAGAGCTCAAAGTCACCAAGCGCACGCCGCCCAAGATGTTCTCGGCACCTGCGGACATGGTGGCGCACGTGCGGCAGTAAGACTCACTACTTTGATGATGCTGTGGAAACCGATGGCCACTGGAGGGCGGTGTTACACAGATATCATATTTACAAATATATTCTTTATTGCAGATCGGCCTCGGAGAAAATCTACGCTGTTTTCACTGATTATTCCCATGATAAGGTAAACTCCAAAATCACCCTTTTCAACCTGTTCAGTTTTATTTTCATATCAATATTGTCATCACAGATTTCACGAGACGACGCCATCAACAAGATCCGCCTAGAAACCGAGGAATACCTCAAAGGTAAGATGGCGTCATCATCCTTGACACTCTGAGTCACGATTAAGATTTCCAATTCGAATGTGTTCTTCAGAGAAATTTCCCCAAGCTGAACCTTTTGAAGTCATCGAATCGTTCAACACTGTGAGCAGGGACATCTTTAGGAATTTAGCGCTCACTGAATACAAGAGGTACGCGTTTACAATCGATGACACCGGAGGATGTATTCACATTTATGATAATCGTACTCGTTTATGTGCGGTTAGGTGTGACGGCAGGGAGTTAACGGCCTTGAGAGACATCTCCTGCGAGGTGGACCTCTTTAAACCCCTTCATGGCTCCGCATTGTTTCAGAGAGGACAAACGCAGGTATGCCGTGCGTGAGGTTGGGAAAAAAAGAAGACCTCCTAAAATTGAGATCTTTCGTAGGTCCTGTGTAGCGTCACGTTTGATTCGCTGGAATCTAGCGTTAAAGCGGACATCATCACGACAGCTTTAAGGTGAGGATGAAATGGGAAACGTTGTAGCTTTAGAACAGAGCATGCAACAAATCACAGGATGTTAAATTATGACACTTCTCTGTCCGTAGTGGCATCAAGGACAAAAATTTCATGCTTCATTATGAGGTAAGTGAAAGTTTTTTTTAAAGAATTTTCAGTCATTAATGCAGTGATTTTCATTTCAGTTCCCACCCTATGCCACCAACGAGATCGGCAAGATGGGAGGTCTCAACCGGAGAGAACTCGGACACGGTGAGCTAATCCGCTAGATTTCCATTTTCTACACCCAAGACTGGTCACCGCTTAATCACACCTTTTGTAGAAATGTTGATTCTGGACGTCATTTATTGTAGCTAATGTTTTGCTTGCGTCTTTCGATTAGGCGCCCTGGCCGAGAAAGCCCTGCGACCTGTCATCCCCAAAGACTTTCCTTTCACTATCAGGGTCACGGCTGAGGTGCTGGAGTCAAACGGTGAGGAGGGATCTGGGGAGGGGGAGTCTAAACTGACTGACCGGCTGTTTGTTTGTTTTTTCACTTGTTAGGCTCGTCATCCATGGCTTCAGCGTGTGCAGGCAGCCTGGCACTCATGGATGCAGGTACTCCACATCAGGCTGGAAGATGGATAGAAATGTCCTCTCTCCTTACATTCCCTTTTTTTTTTTCTTTTCTTCTTAGGTGTACCCATCTCGTCACCCGTGGCCGGCGTGGCCGTGGGCCTCATCTCCAAATCCAACCCCGACAAGCCCTCAGAGATCCAAGACTACAGACTGCTCACGGACATTCTGGTAATGTGCGCTCGGGGTTTGCCGCAGAGGAAGAGCTATGAGAGCTTAATAAAAGTCGTTTGCGTGCAGGGAATCGAGGATTACCTCGGAGATATGGATTTCAAATTGGCAGGGACAAACAAAGGCATCACTGCGTTACAGGTATGGAGGCCAAACACGGCAAAGCAGGTTTCTGGAAGATGATTGAATTGGTTAATTGAGAAAATCTATACATGTTTACCTTCCAGGCGGATGTGAAGATTCCAGGACTGCCTCTCAAGGTGGTCATGGAGGCCATCCAGCAGGCCACAGGTACGACAGTAGTTTCAAGTCCAAGAAATAACTGGCGTGACATTTTTTCCTTCTGCTTTGATCTGTTCAAAATGACATTTTAGTGGCAAAGCGGGAAATCTTGGGCATCATGAACAAGAGTCTGGCAAAGCCCAAGACGAGTAGGAAGGAGAACGGGCCGGTTGTCGGTGAGTGTTGGGTAGAACTTTGTTTGTATGAGGTGTTATTGTGTTTTAATTTTATTTTTATTTTTTTCAGAGAATGTGCGTGTGCCCGCGTCCAGACGGGCTCGCTTCGTGGGCCCGGGTGGATACAACCTTCGCCGGTTACAAGCTCAGACGGGTAACGCCGGTCGTTTTGTGGCCGCAGTCGGGAAGCAATGCGAAAAGTTCTGGAAGTTTTGATTGTTTGGTGTCATTCCTAGGCGTGACCATCAGTCAGGTGGACGAGGAGACCTTCTCCGTGTTTGCTCCCACGCCGGGAGCGCTGAGTGAGGCACAGGACTTCATCAGTGAGATCTGCAAAGATGATGTGAGTAACTTAAGTGGGTTTGTTTTAACCTCGAAAGGTCACGTCACAATCCAAGAAAATTCCAAAGGGCTCATTCGAAAATATGATTTTCTTTTGCTTCATTTTGCAGCAAGAGCAGCAGCTGGAGTTTGGCGCTATTTACACCGCCACCATCACTGAAATAAGGTCAGCTGCTGAATGTAAGAACTTTATTCTTGTTTTGTTTTCTTTAACAACTCAACTGTTTTGTTCCGCAGAGACATCGGCGTCATGGTGAAGCTTTACCCCAACATGAGCGCCGTCCTGCTGCACAATTCCCAGTTGGACCACAAAAGGGTGCGTGCATATTTGTTTGAGTGACGGCATGGGCGTGAGAGTCAAACCACCATTTAAATATTTCTCATGTTCTTCCCCCAAATTAGATCAAACATCCAAGTGCTTTGGGGTTAGAAGTGGGCCAGCAGATTCAGGTTTGGCATCACCCAGGTTGTTTTTTTTTTTCCCCACTACTGAACCAATTTACAAAGCGGGACCCCTTTTTCCACCAGGTCAAGTATTTCGGACGGGACCCCACAGACGGCAGGATGCGGCTCTCGCGCAAAGTGCTCCAGTCACCCGCCGCCACTGTGGTCAAAACGCTGAGCGAGAAGCAGAGCATCTCCATGGCGGCTGCAAGCAACGTCGAACCATGAAGAAGTAAAAACGCAATCGCTGGATGTAACACTTGGACGCACTGCCGTGAAAAGCTGTACGTGTGCGCTCTCTTTTTCCCTGGCAAAGAAGCATCATGATGTTGTAAAATGTCACTACTTTTTTAAAATAGTGGCTTGTGTAAATAAAATGTCAAGATAGCTCTGTACTGCAAACATGTTATTCAGCTATATTTGGGGAACCCCCACAAATCTAAATATAAAGAAATATCATGGAAATGCAGTGTATCCAGACTTCCCCAAAGTGTTTGTGGAGGAAACTAGCACACTATAATATTATATTTTACAAAAACACACAAAATCTATTGAGTCACTTGCATTAATTAGTAGAATACCTTTCTTTGTATTATACTGCCTCCTAATGGGCAAATTTAGAACAGGTTTAATTTTAGTATTTGATTAATTAAAAATAGTCGATATGGTTTATTTTTTGTTGTAGTTTCTTGAGATTAAAAAAGGTAAAAAGTTTGTGAATGTGTTTGTCACAAAAGGTTAACTTTTTTTTCTTCATTTTACTGTTTAAACGTAACGAAATATAGTTATGTGATGTTGGGGTTCCCGACAGATGTGAGTTGTGTGACTGACGTCAAGCAAAAAAAAAAAAAAAAAAAATAAATAACAGAATCGGATTACAAGATGGCGCCTCACGGACGTTAGCGGGGAGGCCGCGGGAGTTGTGTTGTGCCCCCCCCAAACCCGCCCCTCCTCCTATCCCCCCCACCCCCCCTTCCAACAAGGGGGAGGGGGGGGGGGGTTGTCTTTAGACTTGTGCGCCGTGGCCGAGAGGAGAGCATGCCGAAGAAGTAGCAGTCGCCGCCGCGGATACTTTTTAACCCCCCCTCCCTACTTGGCTAGTCCGTCCCGTGTAACATGCGGACTCCAACAAAGTTGTCAGGCTAGGGAGGAAAACACCGAGGCTCTTCGCTTCGCTTGTTAGCACGCAGCTAGCTTACCCTGCTAGCTTCCCCCGTTCACAATGTCGGACACTCGGCGGCGGGTGAAAGTTTATACGCTCAACGAAGACCGCCAGTGGGACGACCGGGGCACCGGGCACGTTTCGTCGACGTTTGTGGAAAGACTCAAGGGAATATCTTTACTTGTTCGGGCTGAATCTGACGGTGAGTCCCCCCTCACTCCACACTAACACGGTCTGGTGGTGGTAGTAGCATAGCCACGCTAGCATTCGACGTGAGCTCAGTAACGTGGGGGGATATTTGAGTCGCCTCTTTGTTTTTTGTTTTTTTTGTTTTGTTTTTAAAATAAAAATCACGTGTATTTTTTTTATACATGCTGTTTTACACTCTTACTACTCTTACCTGGTTTATATTGAAACACACTACGTAATGGTGACTAACACGTCCACTCGCCTTTTGTCCTATGCTAAGTCTACATTGTGTCCTCTTCGAGACATAAAAGCAAATCAATCACCGTAAAAGTCCTTAAACATTTTTATTCATCTCAAATCACATTATAATATTGTGTTGTACCTCTCATTTCAGGCTCAGTGTTATTGGAATCGAAAATTAGCCCCAACACTGCTTATCAGAAACAACAGGTAAGTGTAGTTGTCCCTTAGATCAGCCACAAAGGCAATAAAAAAATATATCTGCTGTGTTTTATGTCTACAGTCATTTATTATTAAATAACTTTAGCTGTGCTCAACTCTGTATTCCAAGCCAATGTTTAGCCACAAGCAGTTAATTACCAATTATAATAATGGAGTAAGTCTTGTCTAGTACACTCAGAGATGCTCCCTAAAAATGTTTATAAATGCCTACAAGAATATTGTAAGATCTAATTATACTTCCAAAAGTGATCACAATGAAAATGCATAAGAAATTCTCAGATGTGTCCTTTAGAAATAGCAATTGATAAGAGGATTTTTTTCTTCTTTGCACAGGACACACTGATCGTATGGTCGGAGGCGGATAATTATGACCTGGCTTTGAGTTTTCAGGAGAAAGCAGGTTGCGATGAGATCTGGGAGAAAATTTGCCAGGTAAACGAGTCGGGCTGGAATATTGTTTGGACTTAAAGAAGTTGTCAGAATTGATCTGCGATCTACCCTCATTCAGGTGCAAGGGAAGGACCCCGCCCTGGACATCACCCAGGACCCCATCGACGAGTCCGAGGAGGAGCGTTTCGAGGAGATCCCGGAGACGAGCCACCTGGTGGAGCTCCCGCATTGCGAGCTCAGCTGCCTGGAGGAGATCGCTGACCTGGTGACGTCGGTGCTCTCGTCGCCCATCCGGCGGGAAAAACTGGCCTTGGCCCTCATGAGCGAGGACTACCTCAAGAAACTGCTAGGCCTCTTCCGGGTGTGCGAGGACCTGGACAACCGGGAGGGCCTGCACCACCTGTACGAGATCGTTCGCGGCGTCCTCTTCCTCAACAAGGCGGCCCTCTTCGAGGTGATGTTCTCCGACGACTGCATCATGGATGTGGTGGGCTGCCTGGAGTACGACCCGGCGCTGGTGCAGCCCAAGCGCCATCGCGAGTTCTTGACCAAGACGGCCAAGTTCAAGGAGGTGATCCCCATCACGGACTCTGAGCTGAGGCAGAAAATTCACCAGACGTACCGCGTGCAGTACATCCAGGACATCATCCTGCCTACGCCGTCCGTCTTTGAGGAGAACTTCCTCTCCACGCTCAATTCCTTCATCTTCTTCAACAAGGTGGAGATTGTCAGTATGTTGCAGGTATGAACCATTTATTTTGTTACAAACTTATTGGCACCCCCTCGGTTAGTTGTCTGTTTTGTGATTTTTTTTTTTTTTCCTTCACCACAGGAGGACGAGAAGTTCCTCACTGAGGTTTTTGCACAGCTCACAGATGAAGGCACAGACGACAGTAAAAGGCGAGAGCTTGTGAGTCCAAAGTTCTTTTGATTCATTCTATTTGGCGCAGTTTAGTCCTTTTGGAATATTCACTGCAGTTTTATTTTCATTTCTGCCTATAGCCTTTTTTTTAAGTATAGTGATGCCTCGACTAACAAGCGGCATTGAGTAGATAGTAAACGATTCTTAAAATTGTTAGTTAAAGTTAACCAAACTTGATCACTTTGTCTCCTGAAAGTCAGCTAGCTTGATGCTAGCACATAATGGGAAACGCCATAGTCAGACTAACAAAACTAGCATCAATAATGTGGAACTTGTGAACCATTCACATGCATATTTACGCACCGCAAAAAAAAAAAACACCGCTAATTTTACTGCCGCTTGCTGAACTTAGTAGTGACTTTGTGTGAGGCGCCAAGGCGCACACACTATTAAAAGAAAGTCGTTATTCTTAAGGCTCGCTTACGATGTCAGCTGATCGCAACTGGTGCCAAACTGCAACAAAGTGAAACATTGATATCTCCTAGCCTCCATGAAACGAGTCCTTTGAATGGTGTTTTTTTTTTTTTTTTGTTCTTTGTCCTCAGGTGAACTTTGTCAAGGAGTTCTGCGCTTTCTCGCAGACGTTGCAGCCCCAAAACCGGGACGCTTTCTTCAAGACGCTGGCCAATCTCGGCATCTTACCTGCGCTGGAAATAGTCATGGTGAGCAAGGTCCCGTGCCGGGTGTCGAAACGGACACCAATATTTTGTTTTCCCTTCTCAGGGCATGGATGACCTTCAGGTGAGGGCGGCAGCTACGGACATCTTCTCCTACCTGGTGGAATTCAGCCCCTCTATGGTGCGAGAGTTTGTCATGCAGGAACTACAACAGACTGACGACGTAAGTGAATCCTTTGCGGCGTTGGAAAGACAAAAAAAAGAAGCTTCTCGGGACGTTAGTATGTCGTGGAAAATGTCATGTATTTCACAATTTGGCTTTCCAGGACGTGCTGCTCATCAACGTGGTGATCAAGCAGATGATCTGCGACTCGGACCCCGAGCTGGGCGGCGCCGTCCAGCTGATGGGGCTGCTTCGGACGCTCATCGACCCGGAGAACATGCTGGCCTCCATCAATGTAAGCCCGACTGGCGCTCGCCTGGTTTTTGCCTCTCCGTCGACGTCGCCCGCATTCTCGTCTCTTCCCGCAGAAAACGGAAAAGACAGAGTTCTTGAGTTTCTTCTACAAGTACTGCATGCAAGTTTTAACAGCACCTCTGCTGGCCAACACGGCGCATGACAAGAATTCAAAAGGTGAGCTGGCATCCCACACTCATCGTAACGCCTGTGACAATTGGAGGTCCTGACTCGCTATTCTCCTCAAAAGATTTACAAGAGGGAGCCACCAAGATCAACCCTGTGTGTCCAGGTAAGAAACTTTTTTTTTTTTTCCAGAGAGGGAAATATTATCGTAATTTCTCATGTTGTTTTTTTTTCCCATTCCCCCCTATAGACAATTTTCAGACGGCCCAACTGCTTGCTCTGATCCTGGAGCTGCTGACCTTCTGCGTGGAGCACCACACCTACCACATTAAGACCTACATTATGAACAAAGACCTGCTGCGGAGAGTCCTCGTGCTCATGAACTCCAAGCACACCTTCCTGGCTCTCTGTAAGCGCACACGGCAACACACAACACGCACGCACACGGCATGATGCCCACTAAGTTGTTTTTGCGCACGTCCCAAGGCGCGTTGCGTTTCATGCGGCGGATCATTGGCCTGAAGGACGAGTACTACAACCGCTACATCATCAAAGGGAACCTCTTTGAGCCGGTCATCAACGCGCTGCTGGACAACGGCACACGATACAACCTCCTCAACTCGGCCATCATCGAGCTCTTCGAGTTCATCAGAGTGGTGCGTCGCGCACACACAAAAAACTCGCGCGACTTGTAGATTTAAGTGTGGCGTGTTACGTTTGCAGGAGGATATCAAGACCCTCATCGCGCACATTGTGGACAACTTCTACAAAGCACTTGAGCCCATCGAGTACGTGCAGACCTTCAAGGGGCTGAAGGGACGATACGAGCAGGAGAAAGATAGGCAGAGCCATAAACTCACCAGGTTAGCACATACCGGCTGACGGTAAGTAGAATAAGCAGACTAAAAATAATCCAAAAATGATTTAGATACCGACGAGAGGCTCGCTCAATGGATGACGATGAAGAGTTGTGGTTCAATGAAGACGAGGACGACGACGAGGCAGAAGCGGTGGACAAGAGCCGCATGGAAGATGATTACTCTGACGGCTACGGCAAGTACATGGAGGCCAAAAAAGGTAAAAACGCCCCTTCTGGCTTTTTGGGGATAACCACCAGTACGCCGTCGTCCTAGTTGAGCTAGTGCTGCCCTCGTCTCAGCAGGCGCAACCAACGGCGCTAACAATGGCAAAGTCGCGGCGCTACCCCCCACCTCGCCCCCCGCCACGCCCAACAATAGCCCGGCGGCCTCCGTCAAGACGGTCGCACTTCCCGCCTCGCCGGTGGTCAAGGTAATCACAACTATATTCTCGGATGAATTAACAGCCTGAATAAATTACCAAAAGAAAGTTGACAAGTTGGTGAACCAGCTGCAGGTTGCGGGTCAGGTTGTGATCCCATTTCTTGTCTGTTAGGCCCCTCTGGTGGGATTGGTGGACTACCCCGACGACGAGGACGAAGATGAGGAAGACGAAGAAGAGGAAGAGGAGCAATCCCCCAGGAAGCGCCCCCGTCTCAGCTCTTAACATCCCGAAAGTCTGGCACCGGCTCCCTTTCTTCAGAATTGTTTGGACCACCTCCTTCTCCAGACCCTCGCTAACCTTTAACCCTCTCCTGGTCCTCTTCCTCATCGTGCCAAGGCCCTTCCCCGTATCGGATTGTTGTTATAGCAACAGAAGGCCGAAGGGTAGCGCCTCAGCGGTTGACTAAATGGAGGCCGTCGGCGAAAGAACTGTGCCACAGGCCAGTCAGGCTAGCAGGACTAGCCCCCACTCCTGAACCCCCTCCTCACAACACCCCCACCCCCCCCTTTCCCCTCGTAGGAGTTAGGACGCTTGACTGGCCGCTCGCGGAAAAAGGACTGGAAGCTAACACTGCTAAGTCCACATTTAATGTGCAAGAGGATTACAGTAATTTAAAAGCAACTGTTGATTCCTTTGACCACTTTGTAGCTCGAAATGAATTTCAATCTCATTAGATACATTTTTTGTACAAACGTCAACACTGAATGGAGTCTCATTTGTTCTTGAGCGACCAATTAGCCAAATCTCTGGCAACCCTCCTGTATTGGAAGCACGGAAAAAGACAAACACGGTCTACAAACGGGTGATAAATTCACGAGCACAGTATATCGAATATTGCATGCGGCATCGTGACTTCTCGAAACTTCTGTACATGCCGGTGGCTCCCATTTTGCATGAAAAGCTATGCGCCAAAGCACTAGTTTTACAACATTGAGACACTGTTGGCATCTACTGCGGGAGTGTGATGCAGACGTACTTTTGCATTTGGCTACATGCGATTCACACTGTTGTTTTAGGGACGTGATAACATCGGCAGGGCCGGAAAAGCTTGATAAAACATGCGGCACTTAAAAAAAAATTCTTTTTGTATGTCACTAACTGCTTTCACAGTCCACATATAAGCCAGCAGCAAAATACAGTATATTTTTGCGGGGACGGAAATGACTCAACTATAATTTAGAATTTCTAACAGCCTTTACAATATTAATACACTCGCCTCATTTTTCATTTGTTTCCTCATCTTTGTCGCCAAACATTTCTGATGGGCACACGCCGTGTTTTAGTGGTAAAAAAAATAAATAATTAACAAAATAATAATACGGTACTGCCATCTAAGCTGGCTTTTTACCAGCTCATTCTGACCCCAAATCACTGAATACGCTCAAGCCGCGACGACCATGTCAACTTTTGCGGGTCCAAGCGACTAAATGCCGGCCGGTTCTACCACAGAAAGCGGCAGAGCGGCTCATCTCTCATCCGGGAAGATCTCTGTGAGGCTACTGCGTCTAACAGGAGAACAAAGGTGAGCATCCCCATTGGTAAGAAAATAAATACACGTGATTGAATTCACACTGCACACGGAGCTCATTTCTTGATGACTTCCTCCTTCAGCTTATCTGCCAGATGTTTTCTCTTCTGCAACTTCTTGCGCTCCTCCGTCGAAATCTGGAAGAAGATAAAACGTCAAAATCAGCGGCGCCCAGAGGTCTTAGAGGACTCACTGATGGTGGAGGAGGTGCAGGCGAGGAGGGAGCGCAAGGTGCCTCCTGCTCGGGCGTCTGCTTGGCAGTTCGCTCCTTTTTCAGAGCGTGGAGCTTGTCGCGCTGCTCACGTAAGTAGGCCGCCCTCTGCTGGAGATGCTCCTGCTGAGATGCTGACAGCTCCTGAGAAGTCAACGTCAGAATTTTTTTTTTTTAAGGTGTACCTAATGAAGCGACCCCAGCGTACTCACAGTGTAAGGCTGAGCGAAGCCGGCCTCCCTGCGCGCTTCCTCCAGCCAGGATTGCTCGGCGCTGACGGGGGCTCTCACGGGGGGCAGGACCCGAGACTCCACGGTACTGACTCCGCCTGCGCACCCTCACATTAATCCACGTTTTTATCAACGTACGCGGCAAATGTTGCGGCTTTTACCGGGTGTGCGAGTCAAAGATGACGAGCAGGAGGAGCTGCTTTTTTCGACGTGCTTCACATCTGCTGTCAACTTGTTCTCGGCGGTTTCTGATGTTTTCCCGTTGACCTGCACAGAAAAAAAACATCAGTAACTAGAAATTTGTTTTAAGTTGGTCACGTGGTAATTGGAGAGCGATTATTATTATTTTTTTGGGTGGAACTAAAAGCAAACCTGCGGGGCTGCGCTCTTCCCATTCATCCTTTGTGCTTTGTGGGCGTTTGCGTCAATGTTGTCAGGCTGTAAGGGAAAAAAAAAAAAAACATCCAATCCACTGCAGATAAGATTCAATAATCTGATGATGTTGGCCTTTGACCTTGGCAGAGACAACATCTTGGATTTCGCTGGCGGACGTCGAACACGCACGTTCCTCGTCCAGCAGCAACCTCCACGACATTTCTTCTTCGTATTCCTCTTTGGACTTTCTGACGGAGGTAGTAGCACAACGTCAATAACTCTCAGGCTTGTGTGGAGATGAAAATACTTGTTTTTTTTTTAAGTGAAAAAAACATTTTGGATTTGGCGAGCCTCCAAGTGAGGATCTTATATGCATCCAGGTAGGACAAAGTGGATAAAAATAGTATAGTAGCAGTTTGCTACGAGAGTCAATAGCTCAGATTGAAATTAGCCTGAGCCTAAGTAGCTTAAAGCGGACTTCTCTTTTGGGTCAAGATGCCGCTCACTAAATCCCATTAGGAGAGCACGCCAGCAAGAGATCATTACACGTGTTTAAATGTGTAATAAGCTTATTCGTTTTAGCGTCTAATTTTTTTTTGGGGGGGGGGCAACATTGATTTAATTGATATTTCTCTTGCTTGATGAAAGCTTACTTGAGGACTTCCTGCAGGATCTTCATCTCTTGCTGCTGCAGCTCCGTCATCACGTCCTCGCCGTCAGTCAAGCAATCGGGAAGCGCCCCTGGTAGATGGATATAGATATATATATTGTAGCTTCTCGCTAATTTATTGTCCTCTTGCCAACAAGCTGATTTATTAGCAATGATGTGTGTGTTGCTACAGTAAAAGTGTGCAACACCAGTTGTACCATTCCTCTCTTTGATGACCCGCAGGGCCTGAAGCTGGAGCTCCATGTTCTTCTGGACCATCAGCGAGCGGAAAATTTGGAAGTCATCTGTGGCCAGGACGGGTTGGAACACAGACTGAAGCCAAATAGAAAGTCAAGTGGTCAGTATTTTTACTTTGCCCTATTATTGGAATATTTGCAGCTTTTCAGGTTTTGTAACGAGGGTGAGTTTGGCGTACCTGCACGGTTTTGGACTTGGCAAAGGGGGAGGTGCACGCATCCAAAAACTGCTGCTCGTTGATGCCCACCTCCTGCATGTAATTCTCCAGTAGCTTCTCAACCTGCAAAAACATGATGAATAATGTAGAAAATTGATTCGTTCAATTCAAAAGATGAAACACATTTATTTTAATTTTATTTATTTATTATTAACACAGTATTTCATTTATTTATATTATTTATATATTTTTTTAAATTGTGCCTACATATTTTATTAATTTAATTTTATTTTGGTAATTGTTGGCATATAAAGAACAGCTTTACTCACCAACTTTTTATACTGCTGATGGATTTCCGTGTACGCTAACTTATTTTCATCTTCATCGTCAAACACTGAAATATAACATGTAGATTAGTCAAAGAAGGGCGTCCAACTTTATTCACATTTTTTGTTCAAATAAATGTCAATTTTGCATATCTTGGGGAAAATGCAAAATAATTTAAAATCTTTAATGACAATTGATGCCAACATGTGCAAGTCTGTATGTGTTAGCAAGTTTTTAATCACTCGTGTTTCTATCGTGCCCGATATTGAATTGCAACGCAAATTATTGTCAAAATGTCAATAGCATTACAGGTTATGGTGGTCAGATAATTAGCAAGGTCTGCAGAAGATCAATAACAATCCTGATCATTTTTGTATCAGGTGTTTTGCAGCATGCAGGACATCAGCCCTCGAAAACCGGAATTGCCCACCCCTGGAATATCAGTAAGTGCATTTACTTTTCGGTGCCAAAAAAAAATTGCCATTTGGAAAATGAGGCTGCAAAATGTTAGCATCAGCTTTAGCCATGGAGGCTACAAGAAGTAGCTAATGACGCTTACATTTTCATGCTTATTTTCAACATTAAATAATCTTTATCTGTTTATTGGCTTCGTGAAAATTCAGTCAGCTGTTTTTTTTTTCATTTTGAAATACAATGCAAAACGTCGCAATATTTACTAGCTTGATCCGCTGGAGGCACAATGGAGGCTAGCGATGCTCCCATGCTAACATATGCTAACATAAACAAAGCTCAGAAGACGACCCAGTGTGTCTTTATTGGTGGGAAAGATCACCTGTGCATTTGTGCTCCATGAAATCCGTGACTGGGATGACCCACTCGGGACTTCCCAGGTAGCCCACGATGCTCTCCACCACCCACTCGCTGTCGTCCTCAGCCATGTTGGCTCCACAAGTCAGCGGTGGCTGCGGCTGCTCTCCTCCCGGCTTGGACGCGTCCCAGCTCCGCTACGGCACACGCACGCGCAGGCGGCAGATGCACGCGTTTATGATTATTGTGCTCCATAAACTTAAACAACTCCCCATTGCAAACAGTCGCAGCAAAAATGATTTTTTGTTTTGTTTCGTCTACCAGGAGCAGAAAAGAATTGCTGCGCACTCGTGGAGAGTGCAGGGTGGTAGTGACGCTTGAAGGTTGCCACGGAAACAGTGACGTCAACCGCTGGTTCCCAAACGTCTGTTCGTCACATTGATTAATGGTTAATAATCATTTTATTTCAATTCTATAAGTATTTATTTTAAATAAGAATATATTAAAATACTGAAATATTGAACACATGGACCCATTTAAAAGTTTTGAGTTCGTTTCGAGAAAATTACTAACCACCAGGGGGAGCCAGACTTCCTCTGCTAAAAACAGCCATTTCAATTTTGTTTATTTTGACTTTCGACGGCTTTTTAATAGCGCCTCTTCGCGTTTAAGATAAACACGGGAAAGTCTTGTTGACTGTTCTAAATCTAATGCCAAGTCATACAGTCACATAACATCAGATAAGAAAAGAACCAATAGGACATTCGCAACTCCCCAACAAGCGCACACACAGCATGATAAAGAGGACTTCATTCATTGACGCGTCATTCCCTGCTGGACCTCCTTTGGATCTCTGCGCAGTGAGCAATGGCACACACGTAAATCAAAGCCGACTCTTGCTGTAAATGTCAATCAAACTGTATTTTAATATCTGTGGGTGCGGCCGGCGCTTTGCCAACTGTCATTTGCGGGACCTCTGCAGCCAAATGGCCGAGAGCAGCCCTCATGACAAGAGCACAAGCATGTCGACGGAGGATGCGTTTGACCATACTTATGTGGAGAAAGTCGGTCCCAAGCCACCCAGGACGCTGGTGTGGAGAAACATCTGGCTCATGGCGGTTCTGCACGCAGGCGCTCTCTACGGAGTCCTCCTCATTCCGACAGCTTACAAACTCACGCTTGCCTGGAGTAAGTATGCAATTGTTTATTATTTTCATTAATAATCGTTCTTAAGAAATGTAAAGTAAGTGTGACACTATTAAAAATGCAAAACTTTTTATTGCCCTAAGATCAAAGGGAATTTTGAATAATTTCCAAACATAATTAAGTAATATGTATGAATATAATGTTATTGTTTTTTCTTGTGACCTCTGCCAAGGATGCAATTTGATTGTTTTTTCATCTTGTGGAAGCAGTATTATCATTTAATTCATATCCCCAAAACTTTTTTTTTCTAAATATATTACTTTTAATGGAATTTGTGTGTGTTTGGGGTGGCTTTATTTATTGCAACAATTTTGTGAAGTACATTACTGCCATCTACAAGACTGGAGTTGAATTGCATCATAATAATTTTGGGCCATAGCGGGACAAACACATTGCAAAATAATTTATAGATGGTTTGTTCAAACACATTCACGTGTTAAAGTTGTTTTAATAAACAAATTTAAAATGATAACCGTCACATGGAGCTGCTGTAGGCCACTACTTATGCACGGATGCTCACACGCAAACTTATTGACTCCAGTTCCTGATGACACTCACGAGGCCACACCCTTTAAAGGCACACAACCTACACAAAGTACATACGTATTTACATTTTGTTATGTTTTGTTACGTTTTATGCAATTCAGTGCTGTTTTGGTGGAGCAGTAACGGATTAAAGATATCTCAATGCCAAAAATTGACCCCATTATTTGCATCACTAAGATGCATCTAACAATTTAACTCGATACAGCAGACTGTGGTTGCATTTCACAAATTCCTCAACAGTCTTCACTTTGTCCCTCATCTGCTCCCCCTCCCCTCCCCACCGCTTGTCTTTAGCAATGCTGGGCTGCATATTATTGCACAGTGGAAGACAAAGCACAATCAGCTCTCCCATAGACATTCCATTGTGAGCCGCGTGACAATTTGTCTTCGGCTGCCAGAAGGTCCCTTGTGCCCGTTGCGAGCAGACAACAACAAACTGCACACCTGACCTCACAATCAGTCCCAAAGGTCGGGTCCAATAGTGACACTGTGTCATTTCTCTTCCCACCAGCTGCCGCGTGTTTCTTCTTCAGCGCTCTGGGCGTGACGGCGGGTGCACACAGGTTATGGAGCCACAGATCCTACAAGGCTTCAACGACCCTCAGGGTATTCCTGGCTCTTGCCAACTCCATGGCCTTCCAGGTACATATGTAACTTTAAACACACATGATGCAACTACACAAACAGACTGTTGATAAATTTCTGACTCATCTTTTTTTCTCTGCTGCCCCAAAAGAATTGGAAAACTTTTCATTAATGTTTGGTATCCAAAATTATTCAGAACGACATTTTCGAGTGGGCGAGGGACCACCGCGTCCATCACAAGTATTCGGAGACGGACGCCGACCCCCACAATGCCAAGCGGGGCTTCTTTTTCTCGCACATCGGCTGGCTGCTGGTTCGCAAGCACCCTGACGTCACAGAGAAGGGCCGAAAACTGGATCTGTCAGACCTGAAGGCCGATAAAGTAGTCATGTTTCAACGAAGGTAAAGACTGCTGTTTTCTGCCTAGCAACAAGCACTCATGAAATAATTCCGTACTTGATTTCAGGCACTACAAGCTCTCTGTTTTGATCTTGTGCTTCCTGGTGCCGATGTTGGTGCCCTGGTACTTCTGGGGCGAGTCCCTCCTAGTGGGTTACTTCCTGCCCGGGTTGCTGAGGTACACCGTCGGACTCAACGCCACTTGGCTGGTCAACAGCGCCGCGCACATGTGGGGCAACAGGCCGTACGATCACACCATCAACCCCAGGGAGAACAACTTTGTGGCCTTCAGCGCCATAGGTAGGAGAACGCTTTAGCTGTCAATTAGAGTTTTTTTTTATTTTTTTTTAGACTCTGAAGTTGCCTGAAACAACCAATCAAGGATGGGGAAAAATGCTGATGTCATTGAGCGTCATGTATATAAAATGGAATATAGTTAGCATCAAGCTAGCAATTATGGCAACGCTATGTTGCCATACATGTTCTCTTTTTTTAAAACTTCAGTTTGATCATAAACTTTAACCGGGAAAAGCAATAAAATGCCTGAAAAGAGCACTTGGTAAAAAACTTTGAAGAATTGTTCACAATTAGCCAAACAACTGCTTTGTTGTGAACGTGGCTAGCCTGAGTCAGCATTTTTGACTCTCTTTGTTTCGTTCCCAGGGGAAGGCTTCCATAACTACCACCACACGTTCCCTTTCGACTACGCCACCAGCGAATTCGGCTGCAGGCTCAACCTCACTACTGCCTTCATCAACCTCATGTGCTTCCTGCGTCTGGCCAGCGAACGCAAAATGGCGTCCAAAGAGATGATAGCGGCCCGCGTGCATCGGACGGGCGACGGGAGCGCTAAAAATGGCTAAGTTGGACTTTATTATGATGGTGATGATTATGAGGAGAGAGACAGGCAATAACTTTCATTCACATACCAAATCAATAACGACGGGATGATATCGGGCTGGTTTATTGAGATTCATTTTTGTCCTTTTCCGCTGCACAGGAGTGACACGTTTCTAGCAGGTACTGTTTCGAGTACCTGATCGTTCAAGTTGATCATGAGTCGTATTGGAACATTTGAAGGTTAAATCGCTAAGTTAAAAAAAAACTAATTTGCACCTTGCACTCTATACATTTGTTCGATTTCGACATGTTGACTGTGCAGTGGTGAATGTGAAATGTGTTGACGAATTCAGTGAATTGCAGAATCGTGAATTAATTTATGTGATATTTATTAACAACCGTGCCAATTTTGATTTAATTATGTTTATGGTTAAGAACCCGTCCACATAGTGGGAGTTTATTTTTGCTTTTATTTTGGACCATAAATACAAAATAATCTGTCAAATACAATTTTACAATTACAGACCCCTCTAATTCAGACATTTTTTTCTTCTCCACATTATATAAAAAACAATAGCCGTACTAAACTACAGCAATTTGACATGTGAATTAAATACAATGCTTACCTTGTTGTTCGAAACTAGAAGTCAATGAGTTTATGTGAGCGCACCAAGCACAGGTGCCTCTCCCTGGTATGTTTAAGATGTTATTTTTGATTTAAAGATAAACGTTGATCAGATAAGAATGTCAGGTATGGTCACGTGTGGGAAATTAATATGGTTTACTACTAATATAAACAAATGCACATTTGACTAAAAGTGTTCCTTAGACATTCTTTTGTGTTCACTGATCAACAAAAAAAAAAGCCAAAGCTTTTCAGAGAATGTGTATTATAAAAAATAAACACATTTTTATACCTGACATATTACTTGTTATCTCGTTGGACTTGCACACACGCACAAAGTTTTTGTGGGACATCTTGTCCGCGTAAATTGAGCACTCGACCTGACGATCTTAATCAGGGAACTCCTGTATGACACACGCTCATGCAAAAAAAAAAAAAAAATGGTGTGCACATGCGTCACTATCTCACTGCGCATTTTTCAGATAGCGCCACACGCAGTTCTGTCTCGTTTGTTGGACATTCTTCGTTTGACGGTGTCACTATTAGTCGTCAAAACAGAAGTCCGTTTTTCAACGCCGTGGAATCAGATAGTAACAAAGGACGCCAAAGAAAATGTATGGGAGGCTAATAGAGCTGCTGTGTGGTAGCGCCCTCTGCTGGACAAATAATGCTACGTACAGGCCAATAGTGCCTCAAACTTCAAGATATCTCCGTACTGTCGTCCTCAGTTATTGAATACTCTAAAATAAATTATCCATAAGAAAATATATCGGCGCCTAATTTAGCCTCCAGTTCTCGACTGATTACAAAATAAAAAGCATAAAAACAGCGATGACGTATTTGCAGGATTCAATGTGAATATAATTATTTCATTTGGTTGTACTTAATGTAGTGGCCACAGCCTTCATTTGTAATGCATTAAAAAAAAAAAAAAACTTGAATCCCTTCTTTTAAGCATCTCTCTTTGTATCTTAATCCAAAACATCCTTTGAAAGTATTTTGTGCTAATCCTAATTTGCACACAAGAAGATTGGATTTCCACGGAAAGGAACCTGCGTGGATTCGGGGATTTACGAACACTCGCAGTTTGTTTTTTTTTTTTTCTAAAAAAATGTTTGATCCTTTTGTGGTCTAGTAGAATTTTTCTGTAAACTGCAGTTTTGAGGATAGTGCTGCGCGCTCCAATTTAAGTATGCAGATTTTGCCGTCGTATGAATTGAAGCTGTTGTAAATTTACTAATCTGACTTGAAACATGAATAACAATAAATAATTTATTTGTTTTTAAGAAGATTTTAACAAGTGTTTAAAGATTAAAAATTAAGTCACAATCCGTGGCCAGAATATTAAACATTGATTTTGATATATTTTGTTTAAGAGCATTTAGATTTTTTTTTTAAATAAAAAAAGTGTAAGTTGTTCCAAACAGAGAACCCAATGCAACTAATCATTTAATACATTTTTTTCTGCATTTTGTATGGCAGGGGGAATAAAAAAATTAAAAATACTTTTTAAAATAAGGATTTTACAGATAGCGCTCCATTTCCAAATTAATTAAACGCACCACGACCGCCTGAACAGCGCGCAAATGTGAGTAAAGAAGAAGAAAAAAAAAACATCGTCACCGCCTTGACGCAATTGAATCACAAACACAATTTGTATATCTAACCAAAAACATGCATGAGTGTTGCACTTTTCCCCCTTTAATCGTGGATTAAGCAGATCGTCCTGGCCGGCCGGCCGGCCCTCGAGGCCCAGGGTGCCCCTTTTGATCATCTCAGTCTTCTCCAACCGCGACTCTTGGGATTGGCCGCGAGGGTAAGAAGAAGGAGGGGGGGGGGGGGCAATCTTTAATTAAGCAGATAATCTCTTGTTGAGGAAGAGAGTGGCTCCATTTCAGAGCACCCCCTCCTCATCCTCTTCTTCCAGTTTTGCAGGAGAAGCTCTTCAGTCTCCATCTCCTTCGTCACCTGTCAGCATGTTCATGCATTGGGAGGTTTGCTTCTACATTTTCATCCTGCTGGCGCACATGAGGTCCTACTGCTGCTGGTGAGTGGAAACCGTCTCATATCCGCTTTCTGCATGCGTGCGCATTTTGCATTAAAGTGCATCAAGTTAATTTGAGTTCATTTTAGTCTATTAGTAAACAAGTTGTAAGATAGTAAAAAGGGAATTTTAATAATGTAAAGAAATATGCAAATCATAGGTATAAGCAAGCAAATTAGATAATAAAAGTTAGATACACACTGAATGGAAGTAATAAATTGTCACACAAAAACTGTTTAATGCAATCCATTTAATTTATTTATTCTATATTTTCTATAAAGCAAATGGTGTTTATAAAAAAAATTGTTGTGGAGAGCTGGAACAGATTAAGAACATTTCCATTCACTTCAATGGAAAAAGATCATTTGAGAAGTGTTTTCAATTACTGACATCATGGAGCAATTAATTTTTTGATATCGGGTACTGAAATTGCTGATACAATTTTAGTTTTTAATCCAATCTGATCATTGTTTATTAAAAAAAAAAAGTCCTGTGATAGCAACTATCTGCTTCCTCATCAACTTCACTTACCTCCCCTCCAAGTGACTTGAACTGATTTCCCACACTTCCCGATGAATGTAACCAACTTGTCACTAATGTGTAGGAATGGCATCAGCACGGCGACTATTATGGGATATTTCCGTCCATATCGGTTGTGTGTGACAGTTTCCCATGCGCTAATGAGCGGGAATGTGTTATGGACACTGAGCTTCCCGGAGTTGAATAAGCTGTCTCCTTTTCCAGGTCAGTGAATAATTTCTTGATGACTGGACCCAAGGTAAGCCAACTTCCTTTTGATCTCTCCTTCCCATCCCCAGAGAAAATATGCTCCTGCTTTTTCATCACTGTGTGCGTGTGTTCTTGTTTTTGTGTGGTTCTTGCGTGGGATTAATGCAGCCATATTCGTCCTCATTCTTTCCCCTCCTGCATGCGTACACTTGACCTTATTGAGAGGTTTGTGTGCGTGTGTGTGTGTGAATGTGTTAAGAGGCAAGGGCAGCTATTGCTTTAGTGGGTGGTCATCATTAGCGAGAACCTGGGCCCCTATGTGTGTGTGAGCTTCTACACTCCACCCAAGCAAGCAAGCAAAAAAAAAAAAAAAGCCACTTGAGACATATTAGCCATATGATCATTCACACGCTCATAGTGCAGTTGATTGGGTGCCCGAGCCGCCTCTTAATTCCGCCACAATGATAGAAATCAATTTTAAAATTCCAGCAGAAATTAGGAATGGGTCTGCTGACTATTGGTGAGCGTTAGAATGATTAATATATATTTATTTGTTATAATTTGGACAGAAATGGAATAGCGATGATTTGAACAGTTTGAATTGCTCATAAAATGTAAAAATTAAAGATAATAATAATAATAATGCAATTGATTTATGTAACCCCTCAATAGTTAATTTTGCACTTTCAGTTTAAAAATATTTTTAAAAATTAACCAAAATGGACATTCAATTTGTAACACTTTGAATCGGTCAAAAAGTGTGAAAATAGAGGTACAAATTTCACAAATTTTAATTCAGGTGCATTAAAGAGGCATTGCCTGGTTAGGGTGGCTACGCGTGACTGTTTGGGCCTGAGCCGTGGTCGACAGCAGCTTCTGCTTGACTGCTTACTATGATCTCCCACTATTCAATAAATAGCTGAAAAATAACTGACTTTGGCTCTCCTACATGGAAGGGCAAAAAAAAAAAAAAAAAGCCATCCAAATCTCAAAGCTTCACTGGTTGTGTCACGTGCAGGCGTACCTGATCTATTCCAGCAGTGTGGCGGCGGGGGCCCAGAGCGGCATCGAGGAGTGCAAGTCCCAATTTGCGTGGGATCGCTGGAACTGCCCTGAGAGAGCTCTGCAGTTGTCCACGCACAGCAGCCTGCGTAGCGGTAAGTGCTAGCACATGAAGCAATCTGGATTAAACGCTGAAACAGCGTTTTCCAAAGCCACCTTTATGGGCCAGTATGGGACTGTTACATTCTCTTCTGCATGTGCCAAAACAAACACACTAATCCAAGCGCTCTCACTAAATCAGCGCTGTCGTGAATGCGACACACAAAGTCGATTAGCATCAGGGAGAAGGCCTGTTGCTATGCTTATGGAATGAAATTCAGCAGAGCTTTTATTAAGGACAATAAAAATACAATTCTGGATTTTAAAATGTTTTTTTTTATTTTAAATGGCAAATCGGCAGTTATATCAATTATTTACACACTCGAGCAACAGCTGCTGTCGGCCACGGCTCACACCCAGGCGCTCACATGCAGACTCGATGACATCACATGCCAGGCCCGCCTCTTCAAGGCATTTATATGGTGAATGAGGTCAAACAATATTTACATGGAACATTGCAGGTGGATCTGGAATGTTTGTAAAAAAAAAAAATAAAACAGCATCATTAAATGAGTCTCCCTGCCAGCCAATCGGGAGACGGCGTTCGTGCACGCCATCAGCTCAGCCGGCGTCATGTACACGCTGACCAGGAACTGCAGTCTCGGGGATTTCGACAACTGCGGCTGCGACGACAGCCGGAACGGACAACGAGGTAAGAGACTTCCGATTGTATTGTAAAATAAATCTTGAGAAATGATCATGAAACCTCATAACGTTTGTGTTTCACTTCCAGGCGGTCACGGCTGGTTGTGGGGAGGCTGCAGCGACAATGTCGGTTTCGGCGAGGCCATCGCCAAACAGTTTGTCGACGCTTTGGAGACCGGGCAAGATGCCCGAGCGGCTATGAATTTACACAACAACGAAGCTGGCAGAAAGGTACTTTATTTTTTATTTTTATATAAGCGATATAGATGCTGTTTTTTTTCGGGACTCCTTCTCGGCCTTCCAGCTGATTTCCTCCACCCTGCCCCCCAATCCCGTCTCTGCGAGTGTGCCACCCAAGCATCCCCTTTCACACGACTATAAGTGAGGTGCCACTCGTCCCCGATCATAACAGTGTGTTCGCTGTACCAGAAGGGCCTATTTACTAGCTCTGAATGACAATCCCTCTCCTGGAGAATTGCAGGATCGCCGGCGTGCAAGCCTAATTGGAGATCCAGGGGAGCCAGACATTGCACGGTCTTCCGTATTATCCCCCGGTTTTTTAAATAAGTGTTTATTCTTGCAATAAGGATCCCACATTTATGTTGGGCTTTGTCCGGCTCCGGAGGTAGTCTGAGGGGACCACAGGCGTGCAGCTGAAGTGCTCTTTGTTGACGGTGCCTTTGCAACCCCCCCGTCGGGCCCCGGGATCGCCACGGCACCTGGAGCATCATTGTAACAGAAAAAAATGGGCACAGAAAGAGGGAAGGCTGAGAGGGGGGGTCTTTTTTGATACCCCCAGTCAATGGGACTCTCCATTTTGTCTTGTCACTCTCGGAAAACATGATGATAATGAACGGGCTAAACAAATAGTGTTTTCAAGGGAGGGGCGCAACGGGGACTCGATGTGAAACTTTTGGATTGACAAAAAGAAAAAAGACTAGACGACGTCCTCTTTTCAAGCGACAGGTGTTTTGTGTTGGTTAAAGTCAGAAAGGGCAGACAACAACAAAAACAAAGCCGAGGACCTCGAAGCCATCACCTCTTCAGGCTTTTGGTTTACTCCACTATGTTGAGAACGCAATCTGTTCTTTTCAAAAGTTGTTGGCCCAAGTACTCGCTAACAGTTAGCCAGTTAACAGCTAGCTGTTATCCCGAGGAGTTGCTAACAGTTAGCCAGTTAGCAACTGGCTGTTATCCTGAGCTCATAACAGCCAGCTCTGCTCTCTCATTGGCTGACTCCCATGTCAGTCAACAGGCCACGCCCAACTTTTTAAAGCCACACACATTAAAAGTCACAGAGTGACCCTTATTCACTTTTTATTTTTTATGAGCATTTATGATTTCCCTAAGGCATGGCGGACAATCTCTCAAAGTTGGCAATCACTATTTAAGGCCGGTTTTATCCCGACTGCAGGCAGTGAAGGGGACCATGCAGAAGACGTGCAAGTGCCACGGGGTATCAGGGAGCTGCACCACGCAGACCTGCTGGCTGCAGCTGCCCGACTTCAGGGAAGTGGGAAACTATCTGAAGGAAAAGTACCACAGAGCTCTGAAGGTGGACCTTCTCCGCGGGGCCGGGAACAGCGCGGCCAACCGGGGGGCCGTAGCCGAGACCTTCAGCTCCATCTCCCGCAAGGAGCTGGTCCACCTAGAAGACTCGCCCGACTACTGCTTGGAGAACCGCACGCTGGGCCTGACGGGCACAGAGGGCCGCGAGTGCCTGAAGAAGGGCAAGAACTTGACCAAGTGGGAAAAGCGTAGCTGTAAGAGGCTGTGCGGCGAGTGCGGCCTGGCCGTGGAGGAGCGCAAGGCCGAGACGGTGTCCAGCTGCAACTGTAAGTTCCACTGGTGCTGCGCCGTCAAGTGCGAACAGTGCAGGAAGACGGTGACCAAATTCTTCTGCGTGAAGAAAGGAGGCGCCAGGGGGAGGAACGAAAGTGCGGGCGGGCGACGCAAGACCCTCAAGCTCGGTAAGAGGCACTGAAATACTTTGGGTCATAAATGGACGGACAAGTTGTACATTTCCAGGAAAAAAAAAAAAGACAATCTCAAGACAACTGCTTGAAACATGTAAGAGAGATTTTTTGCTGTCACAGAATTTTTTTTCCGCATATTACAATTAGGTTTTTGAAAAAGTACATAGTGACAGAGCCTTTTTATGGACCACCTGAAGTTATTCCATGACGTTCCTCGCCCCCCCCCCTTGTTGTATTTAAATGTATATAAGATGAAGCACTTTGTACTGTACATTGTTAATTTATTGCACCACTTAGTTGTATTTTTAGTTGTGTTTATTTTCTATTCAGCTATAATGAAAGAATAATAAATCCTTCCTGATATCATTTCGCCTCACCTCGTGACTCGTTCTGAGGTAAACATAACGCCGCTCGGAGTTAGAGTCCTCAAGGTGGAGTCGGGAAGGGAGGTGGGGGTCGTGAAAGAAAGGAAAACCCTTCACCTTCTCTCCGTCGTGCTTTTCTCAATTTGCCCCCACCACCACAACAAATTCCTCCTGTACCCTCCCTCTTGGTAATCCTCAAAAGAACGCCCGAGTTTCTTTACTGTTTAATACTAGTTTAATTAACTTTGTCCAGACGGAGGAGGCCATGAGGCAAGTCGCCCTTATAAAAATCATCCCGCCTCTAATTTTGTATGCTAATCTCCTTTTTCACGCCGCGCCTCCTTAGCGCTGTGTTCAGGCGGGGAGGCGGGGGAATGTTGGGAAAACTTGTGCAAGGCTTCCTGCGGCTGTTTTATCTCGACGGGCCCACCTATTTGGCTCCTTTCACTTCTCTAGGGCCTGCCTTTGCTCGATTTAACAATGCACGCGGAGCTAATCAGCTCTCTCGGAAATGCGCCGCTGTCGAGGAAGGTAATCCCCCCCCCCTTCTTCGGCCGCTCTCAATGGCCCGTCGCCTCCTAAAGGACTTTGGGAAAAGGCTTTACACAGATTCACACTGTTCCCTCAAAAGAAGTTAGTTCCAGTATTGTACCCCAACAAGTGGCTTTTATAAACACATGCCTGCCAAGCTAGTCGAAGAAGTGCCCAGGCCCAACCTGGCAGGGGCCAGCGAGTGGCAACCGAGGGCCAAACCCTTCAGACAAGAAAGACAAGATTAGAGGTCCCATAGAGAAAGAAAGGGGGAGCGGTTTCTGCACCTTCCTCCTTTGGCTTAATAAAGTGTCAAGGAAACACCTTGTTGACATCTTATTTAGCAAATCATGATAATCAAAAGAACCCCCCCTCCCTCCGACGATGATCCCCCGACGGGATCACTCGTCAGGAAAAGCAGAGCATTCCAGACGTTGCCCGGTAGACACTCAACTGCCCCCTCCCGTCAAAGCTAAATGCTAAAGCTACGTAAACATGCGTCGTATAAAAACTTGCATTTTGCTGCACTAAATGAATTATTAAGATCAGTTAAGGCAGAATCCCATTTATTACGAATATTCTGGTGTGAGAAAAAAAGTCAACCAGCACTTTATGTTGATCCCGACTCAGACACACATTTGCCCCCACCCGGCAGGCGACGCGACCTCCGACCGAGAGGTCTGAAGTTCCATGTTTGCGGGCCGGCCCTGCCATGTCCAATTTTCCAAAGTTCATGAGCACAAGGTGGCGGGGGAGAGATGGTCGACAGCGAGCAGGAAGTGTAGGATTTCAAGCAGTGTCTTGCTCACAAAACATGGCGGATTTAGCAAGTTATCCAAAATTGCTAATATCCTCCTCCTTATTGATGCCAAAGTTTAAAATAGTAGTTTTCCCTTTAAAAAGAAAAAAAATCAAAACATGATTGATTCTTCTTCGGTAGCAAGCAAAAGGAAATATTTTTAATGCTTGGAAGAATCCCTGACTAATAGGATTTAAGGCTTAGGGGTTCTGGACCTACAACACCTAGAGGGGCGAGGGTCAATATGAATGTGAGAGAAAGCCAACATAAGAAGAAGAGAGGAGGGAGGATGCAGGGCGCACTATCATGTGTTCCCATTACCCCAAAAATCTGAGGAATCCGTGTCACAAATTCCTCAAATACCTGTCTGACTGCGTTTGGCTTCCATGGGGAAGTTGAGTTGAAAAAAAATGAGCAACAGATAGAGAACAGACAATAGCGGTGTGTTCGTTATCAGGATTGAGACACAAGGTTCTGGGGGAGAGGGGGGGGGGGGGGGGGGCTCACGGGGTGGTCAATCTCCCTGCTCATCCACACAAGAATGGGGAAAGAAAGGAAAGGAGAGGAGCATCAGAGGGATCAAGCTCAGCTCATCCCACTGATGTGCACTGGAAACACAAGAGCATGGGAACCCACCGCGGAGCCCGCAGCGGCGGTAGTTGAGGCTCCCCGCGGGGCGGAGATGACTACAGATCCAGTCAAGGGGCATCACTTTCAAAAGGCACTTGGTTATGTTTGATAATATTTCATGTATTGGCTTATTATTGACGGCACAGCAGTCGTAGGAGGTAACGAGGTAGAAATAATCAAAAATTAAATCGGCAACTAATCGACTGTCAATTAGCCATTTTGATAATCAATGTTGAGACGCGGCATGCAAGTGAGGTTATTTTTTTTTCCAATGTGCCATTTGGTAAACGTATCCCATTTCGTTTAAGAAAAATACAGGCAAGGGCATCCTCTAGCGTTCAAAAACGTTTTAGTTTTTCTAAATTCAAAAGTAAAAAAAAAAACAGTTTAAATTCTACATTTGGGGCGGGGGTCTTCAGAATGGTAATGCAGGGGGGACAAAACATTGTTAAACACACTTTTATTTTTATTAAATCTCCCAATTTTTAAAGAATAAATTGTATTAAATTTCCTTTAAAAAATACTCTGACACTGATACTCTGACTCGGTTTTGTCTACTTGACGTTTTCATTGGGTGGATGGATGTTTTTAAAGTAAAAAATAAATAAACGCGAGTGTCATTACCTCGCCCCTGCGCCAGATGTCGCTGTTTCATTTATCAGGGACCTCTGCTACATCGCTTGCATTTAATCTCGTTTGTTTTCCGGATGTCAACACAAGTGTGTAAACACCCATTCAGCGTAGTATAGAACGCTCAACGGAGGGAAGTGTCCCCTCTCGCTGACGTTTCGGTATCATTTGAGGAATTATCGATCCCCCCCAAAACGCAAATATTAGCGTCACGGTGGAGTGTAACTTGGTAGTGAGGCGACTTAAGGACAAAAGCCCCCAAATCGGTGGCGAAGAGGACGGACAGTGGAGTGGCACAGGCAGGTCCGACCCAGCAACCATGGCAGCGGCGACCGTCGTGGAGGCTGAGAAGCCGGCGGCGAACGAAAGCGCCACCGCCGGCTTCTCTGGCATCCACCAGCCGTCTTGGGACGATTCTCAGCTGCGGAGGTATACGTTCTCCACCAAGCCCATTCCCAGGCTGTCGCATACCGACCCCAGAGCCGAGATGCTCATCAACAACGAGGTAAGAAGCCAACAAGCATTAATATGACCATTAATATTACCGTGGATCATTTGTTTGTTGTTTTCCACTCTTAACGCGACCTATATCCAGTTAATAATAGTACAAAACCTCGAGGCTTTTGTAAGAAAAGTCATCTAGGACATCTGAACTTCATTTGCACTGGCACTTTAAATAGCTTCAGGTTTCAATTTATTTATATTTCCCATCTGTTTTTAAAATGTGCTACATCATATGACTAATCATTCCCAAACCTGCTAAAGATAATCTGAATAGTGCCAATGTTTAAAAAAAACCTTTTTTTTTTAGCTGAAATGACCCAAATCACAGCTTTCTTCGTGAAAATATTTAATTTACCCCCAATTTACGGCTAAAATAATTAACCAATCACAATCAAGCTCGTGTTAATGGGCGTCTCTATTTTCTTCTGTTCGTGTACACTCATCCTCACGATCCACAAAGCACTCCTTGCGCGCTCCCGTATCGTGAAACATGTTTTTCACACTGTGCGCGTTTTCTAACTTCCTCCCTGCGGCATCGGGAGCGCGCCTTGGTTGTACGTTCGCGTAGTCACGTAGGCCACAACTTAACGGTGTCCGATGGTGTCCAATGGCAGGCACTCTTTCTTTGCACCTTGGAGAAGCTGCTCTTAGTGTATCGGCATTCCATTTTGTCATAACATCATAACTCAGTCCAGAGTGTGTGTTCTGAAGCAGTGTTGCCAATTCACTACCAGGGGCCTTTTAATTTTCTTTTTTTCTTACAAAAGAGTCGTGGCAAAACATGAACTGAACAGTGGCGGCTCATCTCAGAAAAATAAACAATTCTAAATATTTTAAAAAATCTCTGAGGTTTTTGAGTAGGAATGTTTGATACCACTAGTGTTTTTAATACCTAAAAGTTCCTCCCCAAAACAATAAAAGACAATTTAAATTAAGTTTATACTCCATATACAGCAGTACTGTATGTATTTGCAGGAGCCGGTGGTTTTAACAGACACAAACCTGGTGTACCCTGCCCTCAAATGGGACATCTCGTACCTCCAAGAGAACATCGGCAACGGCGACTTCTCCGTCTACATCGCGGAAAACCACAAGTTCCTTTACTACGACGAGAAGAAATTGGCCAACGTGGAGAACTTTGTCCCCAAGTCCCAACGACTTGAGATGAAATTCTCCGAGTTTGTGGAGAGGATGCAGCAAGTGCAGCAAATGGGAGGCGAAGAGCGGTTAGTTTTTATCTTTTGAAGAGTCTCGAGAAAATAATCCTCAGATGATTTGACAGGGAATGTTCCATTAGCATGTCTAACGACGTAGCCGTTGTTAGCCTTTCTATGACATCATATGCTCCGTCGGCCAGGGTGTACCTACAGCAAACCCTCAACGACACGGTCGGGAAGAAGATAGTGCTGGACTTCCTCGGTTTCAACTGGAACTGGATCAACAAGCAGCAGGCCAAAATGAACTGGGGACAGCTAACATCCAACCTCCTGCTCATAGGCATGGAAGGTGCGCGGGGTTTGGCTTCTCCCACGCGCTTGCTTCCTCGTCGGTATTCCTTTGTGACGATGTCATCTTCTCCAGGCAACGTGACGCCGGCGCATTACGACGAGCAGCAGAACTTCTTTGCGCAAATCAAAGGCCACAAGAGATGCATCCTTTTTCCTCCGGACCAGTTTGAGTGTCTCTATCCGTACCCTGTCCACCATCCCTGTGATAGACAGAGTCAAGTAAGTCGTGATGAACACATTTGACATTCCTGACAAGAATGCGAGCTACCGTGACTGTCAACAATGAAGACTGAATTTTTATTTTTTTTGTCATTTCTAGGTTGATTTTGACAACCCTGACTACAGTAGGTTTCCCAATTTTAAAAACGTTGTTGGCTATGAGGCGGTTGTGGGCCCAGGAGATGTGCTCTACATCCCCATGTATTGGTAAGAAGTCGATTTTCACTATGCAAATACACATTTGAATTTTTTTTTTTTTGTAGTTTGTTTATTTTTTTGTCTTTCCAACAGGTGGCATCACATAGAATCGCTGCTGAGTGGTGGCGTGACAATCACAGTCAACTTCTGGTACAAAGTATGCATTTTCAGGAGTTTTGAATTGTGAAATGATTTAATCAAATAGCATTCATATTCTACTTTGTAAAGAATTTGATTAATCACATGATTAAATTGAAGAAGAAAAAAAAAATGTTATGGCCTAATTTTTGCTCCATTTGAATGGACATGGTGCTGCTGTGCACGCCTTGGCCAGCCGGGGGCAGTATAATACAGCCATACAGCTTTACGTGGGGACAGTGACTCATTCTTTGCAGAGCATAAAGAATATATGCCTGTAACTGTATGTATTGTTACGTCTGTGAAAACATTGGTACGCTATCATTTATCTTAAAGCAGCCATTTAGCAGTCCAACTCATGGATGTGCCTCTGTGGCGGCCATGTTGGCAGGGGCAATTTTAGCAAAAGCATGGGCCTTGAAATTAGTTTGTAAAATACTTTTTTATTAATTCCAAATGTGTGAGATCAAAACAGAGCATTAAAAAAACTAGCCAGATAGCATAACTGCTGAAATTATTTTTCGTAATGTCAAACTTTTTAACTTTTTGTAAAATGGAGATGATCTGGATGTCTGTGTTCAGGGAGCACCCACACCGAAGAGGATAGAATACCCACTGCGAGCTCACCAGAAGGTGGCCATCATGAGGAACATCGAGAAGATGTTGGGAGAAGCGCTTGGCGACCCTCGACAAGTAAGCACTTTGTTTTCTCCTTTTAGGCCGTTAAAACAGCGAACCACTGCGGAATCAGACTTGCATTTAGGTCACCTACATCGTGTGAAAATCCCTCGCCGCATGTCCGACCCGGCCAGCAACCCATTTTCTACTTTTGGCTCACCAACGTGTCACACTTTTGAAGGGGAGACTTCCATTTTGTCTGTGTCTATTCCTTCCTCAGGTGGGACCGTTGCTCAACACCATGATCACAGGACGATACGAAGATCCCAACAAGAAGGGTGAGCCTTGAAATTGCGCCATCTTGACTTTCGGACTATGTCGCTGCATGGCTATCTTGAAACCATCGCGCTTCTCACGGTGCCATCGTCTTTATCCGTCTCACGGGAGTTGACTGTACTTGAACAAGAAGTTTTTCTTTTTGCGTGTTTAGGTTAGTTATTTATGCCCAGCAGTGTTCTCAGAATATCTAATTTAAAAGAATAAATAAAGGATCGCTTTTGGAGGAATCTGTGACAAACCACTAGCAGACCGATTGTACTTATGAAGTTGCGATTTTTTTTTCTCGCCTTCGAAGGCGAGGTTAAACGTCAAGTTTAACGTTTCAAAAGCAGTTCAACTTGTATTTTCTGTACGTGTGGCTGCTTGACAAAGGCAAATAAGTAACCTAGTTAAGTTCACAAGTTCACGGCAAGTCTCTGGTGTTGTGTTAGCTCACTTAGCTTAGCTAAAATATCAAAGTACTTCTACTTTGCCTTTCGGTGACTCTTCCAGTACCGCTGTTGCAATTTGCCGATCGCTCTCAATAACGTTGTGAGCTCGGTGGAAATGAAATGTGATTATTGATGATGGAGGATGTTTTTTTGTTTTGGTACAAGTTCCTACTAAATTCTGTGAAATGTCTAAAAAAAATCCTCACACGTAACTGTTATAATGCTAACTGTAATATTTGCCCATTTTTATAGTAAACGGTATTAAAGCGTGCTTCCCCCCAAGGTGAATTTAGAGCAAATGAATTAACGTGAGCTGAATTATTTTAAATAAATATTGCAGCCTTGTACCTCATTTATATGTATTGCATATATTCAAAAGTAGGCGACTGTGTTAAGTACGTCATCATTTTGGATTTATACTTCAAAGACGATTGGATTAGGACTAGCAAGGGCATCATTAAAAAAATAATAATATTGTAAATGCAGATTATATGTTTAGCGATGACACCAACATTCAGGTTATGTCTTCCTGGGAAAGTTATTTACTGTTTGGCTCGTTTTTAAGCCTTATGATGCACCCATGATCAGGTTTAAAGCTGCTTGTTAAGTTTCATGGCGGTTTGTGTGTGACGTAAACTGCAGAACCTGTTTCTCTGCCGTTAAAAAAAAAAAAAAAAAAAAAACCTCAACGCCGCTTCACCAAAGCTCATCGTACAAATGGACTCATTGTTGCTTGTTTACACTTCCTGTTGCTTGGATTGTCAAACGTGCTACGACACAGGAAAGCACTTATCTCCAAATTTTGTTTTGTTACCAAGAACAATCCGATACACTGGAAAAAAAAAAAAATTGGGATAAGAATTTGCAGTGATTCACTTGTTTTTGCCTCTCATTTCTGTAGTTTGAATATGGATGGAAACAATTTCACAAAATTTGGAGTTGCGTGTTTTTTACACAACTTATGTTATTTACTGAATGGAACTCATCTCTTTTGTGCTATTTCTGTAATTAAAGAATAAAATGAACACAGAGAAACAAAATTAGTCTACAAAATTAGTCTTTACTATAAATTGTGCGTTTTCGTCAAAGCAAGGGAGTTACAAGTTCAGTCAAGAGCCACCGCACACGGCACAGTAAAACCGATCATCAGATCTGTCACAAACACCACTGTTGCTATTTAATTAGGAATTAAAGAGATTCCAGTAAAATCACAATTGAGTTCTGGGCATCTTCAATTTTTGTTCAAGCTTATCGTCTAAAAAAAACATGTCAAATTTTGTGGCTTTATCAATTTTTTTTCCCCTTTTGGATAAAACCACAATTTTGACATATTTTTCATCAGGCACCAACATTTATTTAGTTTATATTTCATTTGGAAAAATACAGAGACATGGTGCAATAATAGAAAAGTCATCTAATAATAAATATACCCGCAAATCTAAAACATGGAGTGCTCCAAAACACTAGTTCACAATACTGTAACATAATATAACAATGCGTTATTTAACTGAAGGGAAACCACAGTGCAAACGATCAGAAGTCAGTCTGTTGTTTTTGCGCTAGGGCAAAAACAAAAAAAAAATGTCAGTGACAAGTACTTGAAGGTATTTGAAATAGGAAAATATATAAAGCACCACTAGAACTTGACAAATTGTTAATAGTAATCTGCCACAAACGGCCTATAAGTCTAAATAGATGTCACAAGATGGCACCAAAGCACTACTTTTCCATGATACAAGGCTTTGGTGGCGAATTTGCGAGTAGCGAATAGCTTATATACGCGCAAACACCGTTGCTTCATTTCAACACTCACAAACGTTAAAAAACAGTCAGGTACTAAATATGCAACAATAAAAAAAAAAAAGAAGAAAATTCCAGAAGAAAATGTAACAAAAAAGCACTGTGGACCATGACAACATCATGTTTGATTTAAAAAAAAAAAATCCAATTCAAACCAGAGCGATTATATAAATAAAACAAAATAGGTCAAGATGATATCAGCCCAACCGCGCTGTCAATGAAATCGATATTTGCGAGCCGGCTTGAGGTTGACGTAGGTCTTCTTCATGTCGTCCGTCTCGTTCTTCTTTACCACCTGATAGCGTTCTCCTTTGGTGCTCACCACCTGGTTGCTGTGGTAGCGGACCAGCTTTTTGGGAGCCTGCCGCAGTTGAAAACAAGGCACGCGTGAAAACGGGCAACGCGTTTGCAAATGGCGGACAGACTTTACCTCTTTAGGGGCGACTGGTCGATGCGTTTTCTTGTCCTCCTCGTTGTCGACCAGCATGTACCTGCGGGGGGGGGAAAAATAATTTTACTTTTGCTTTGTGCTGCCTGGCGAGGTCTTCCTAGCAACAAGTGACCATTAAATATGCGATTAAACTACCCAATTGGAATCATCAACTGCTTCACTTACTTCTCAAGAATGCTTTCTTTCAGTTTCTGATCCGCCACTGATGAAATATTCTTCCCTTGATTTACCTGAGGCCACGGAAAGTAGGTTTTTTTTTTCCCTCCAAGTGTCAACATTAGCACGACGTAGGTGATAAATGATCCAAAATGGCGACACTCACATTGAGCGGAGTGGGGCTGAGTTGGACGTCGCCCTCAATGATGAGGCGCACGGCTTCCTCCATGTCTCCTTTGGCAATGGACAGAGCGCTGCGGGCTTCCGACAGACTACACTTGGGGAACATCTCGAGAAGGTGCTGCTCCTGGCTTTCCAATTCGGACACGGGGAGCTAGAAATGTGCACAGGTCAGGCCCGACTACTTTCAACATTTTCCATGAAAACAATCCCCATTGAAATGAAGAGGACAAAATTACCTTGGCTGTGGCGCCCTCTGTCTGTGTTTGTAGGCATTGCATTTCCCTGCCAGATGGGGCCTCATTCGGTAAGAGAGGGGCGATTTTCAACGAGCCGTCTACCGTCTTTGGCACGCCGTTTTCTCCGTCCACTAGAAAGGAACACATGCCGAGCATCAATAGGCTACTCACGATGAAAAAAAAAAAAAAAGAAGCTAAGAAGTACCTGAGGTGCGAGCTGTAGCTAGCGTGGACGCCAGGCTAAACATCATTTCACACACTTTTACACTACAACATAAAAATACTCAGTTACAGCAGGGACTTTACTTGAAAGTGCAAAGTGATGTTTGAAAGCCATTTAGTTTCTTTTACATTGTAATGTACAAAAAAATCTATTTCACATAGGCTCACATAAATTAAATTATACAGGATCGACTGGAGTTTGACACCTGTATGTTCTGACCTATCAATTTCTGCAAATCCCGGTATGTACGCCTCCAGCATCTCGGCAAAGACCTCCACGTCAAAGTTCTCCTCTACACTTTGCTGGGAGCCAAGATCTTCCAAAACTCCAGTGATGTAGGACAAGAGGACATCATCAAGTGCACTGCATTCAAGAAGGTTTGCGTTACTAACAAAAGCACACGGTTCATGTAAAATGATCAAATGAAAAAGTTTACCTGAGATCTGCATCGGGGATATAAGACTGTAGGAAGTCGTGCAACGCACCGTGGATGATTTTGTGGAGGTCCATGGTGGTTTTCTAACTACAGAAAAGAAATGCACACAGGCTTATATGCGTGGGAGTGGTCCCGCTGACCTCATACCAAGTGCACCCACACTGACGTCAGACCATATAGGGCACGCTTACATGAACAAGTTGCAAAACAATTTATTATGACACTTTGGGGTTTGATAAGATTCGAATTTTAACAATAAAGTACTTTGCATACATAATTTGTCTCGGTCTCGATTGAACATCTAAAGCGCATTTATTGATGTGAAATGAGGACGTTAATCAGTGCACGTGTGGAGAGTTTGTCATCCAGCAATAATTCTCAGCTAGTACACGGAAGAGTTAGCAAGTGGGCGACGCTGCGATGCTAACCCAAAGCTAAGCTCGTATGTGTTTTTACAGCATATTAGTGCAACGACGGAAGGATTTTCTCAACTTTTGCTCACTTGGCGACGTCAATCTTCACCTCAACTATCAGCTTGGGCGGGAAATAACTGGTAAGTTTATATTTGTTAACAGGCTACCGGGGTTTTGTTAGTTAGCATATACGCTAACAGCTAAGAGGCTAACCAAAGCAGGCTGTGCTTGTGAAACAAAACGACATCGATTTTGAGTTTACTTACTGCGTCCGAAATTGTGAGGACATTAAGGTTTCTCACGTTGCTTCAAGTATATTCCTGAGAAGAATGTTTTGTGTAGAATTTGTGGACTCCTAGTGGCTGTCAGTGTGATTGTTGAAGCTTATTAGCAATTCACAACATTGTGACGTCATTTCCTCACATTGTAAACAGCTCAGTTCAACCAATGCGGAGCACAAAATGCATGCAAATGTTTTGACGTGGAAAAAAACCTTTTTTTTTTACTCATTACGTCATTGTGTTTAAGACTGTCCCGAAATATTCTCATTTTAGGGGTGAAACTGTCCCCCGGTGATGGATGGTCAAGGCCATAGTGACGTCACACTTTCCCTCCTTCTGATTGGTTGGTGAGTAAATTTTTCCCATTAAAAGCATTTAAAGACTATTAAAATGATTAAACTATTGCTATTATAACTGAGCCACGTGACAATGTATTTTTACGGCGATTTGAAGTGTCGTGTGGGATCCCATCTGGATCTCGAGTAATGTCAATTACTAGTTGCCTATACATACTTCATGAGTTAGATGTTATCTGAGGCAAGATCAGCGACGCTCTCAGTTACCCTCTGTTATCTTTAATGCAGACATGCACCTATTAATATTTCATTCTATTGTCTTTTTGTTCTCAGCTTGCTCAATGTGCTATTTAAAGGAGAAATGTTCTTCTCATAATAAAGCAGCATCTAACTTGGCTGAACTTTCAATGACCCTTGTGGTCATATTTTTGTTGTTGCAGTATTTGTTTTGTTTCTAATTGTGTTGTAGTTGCAAAATATACTAGTATTTAGGGTAATGTAAAGTGTTGAGTTGCAATGAGTAGGTGTATAATGCATTAGAACTGGAGGCGCAATAGCAACTTACAGACACAAGGTGGCAGCATAAAGTTATTAATAAGAAGTGAACCTCTTCACGTCAACATTAATGATGTGGATACAAATTGTACATATATAATTTCGTCAGAGCTGAATGTGGAAGGCTATTAAGATTACTATTTAGTTCTTATCGAGTAAAAGTTCCCACCAGGAAATATTTTGAGCACAATCAAATGATGTAACATTTTCATTTTGTCTTATTTTATATTCTGTATACAATTTACAAGCTGAAATTAAGCAAGCCATGTGTTACAAGTGTAACCCTAATGGTATAAGTGACAATGATTTATTTGTGTTATCGGCACACAAACGTTGAAAAAAACATTTAGGGTACAGGCATGATGCGTCTTTTACAAGCGCAAGTCAAACCTTAACACGTGCTAATGGCGCCTTTGCAGAGCTGTGGACATTTTTATGCCGGGAGCAAAACAGAGCATGTCATTCAACAACGTTGAGCCTCCGCATGTGAATATTTGACACATTTACATTCAGACAATGACGACCGGGGTTCGACTGCGTGGATGTCTGAGCAAAGAGTGGAGAAAGAAAAGAAAGAAATTACAATCCTCATCAACAAAACATTGAATGAGCCAAATTAATTACCCTTTACCCAACTTTAGACAATAACGCTCAGAGCTGTCTGCTGGAGCTCTGTTATTCTATTAACGTACAATTTTCAGTTCAGCTAGAGTGCCTTCATATTTGGATTTTTATTGTATTTTCCGAGCCAACGTGTAACATCGCATCCGTAATATAATGGCTTCCGATGATTCGATGGTTTCTGCCGAAACGCTCACGCGACAGAGATCCTATCAGCACATTATTTGCTGGGGCGAGTTTGTTGAAAAGCAAATTTCACTTAGTGTAGCTGTCTGGGAGCATCATAAAGGGTCATTTACAGTGTGAATTCAAGCACAGAAGGGTTTAATTATTCAGAACTTTGGCAATAAGAGCTTGCCTTGCTAATCATAGTCTGTCTTTAATCAGAATCTTCTTCTCTAATTCATTTCTCGAAGCCATTTGAAATGCTTTTGTGCGGCTGCGACAAACTGTTTAATGACACAGGCTAAGTCAAAGTTGGTAGAAGAGTTTGACTTTTAATGATGGTTTTAGAATTGAAGGGACAAGAGATTCGCTGAGTTTGACCAACCTGAGCATTTGTATTGACCAAATTCTAGTTTTAAATCTTTAGTTACTCTAGACAGATCTTTTTTTTTTTTTGATAATGCACTCACAAATAGCAGATTGACCCTTAAAGGCCACCGTACGTTGTGGCCAAAACAAACTAACAAACGACACTACCAATCGGCCATTTTGTTCATTTTACGCAGACTGGCTAATCTAGATAAAGTACATTACAAATATTGCCTATAATATATGTAAGTAATATTTTGTGGTTAAAATAAAATATTGTCAGGGATAAAGGATTACAAGAAAACTACAACAAAACAATATATTCATATTACTGGTTTGAATTCTTTTTTGTTTTACCGTCATAACATTTTTTAAAGCCTTTCTTTTCGAGCGACTTTTTTCTTAACATACTGTAACGTTACAACTGACTGTTTTTAACTATTGTAAAATGACATTTATCTATCCTTACCATGATACGCTCATTTGATATAAGTGAGCCAACTCTCCGTACAACAATGTTAGCGTCGTGTCAGCAAACGGGACGGGCCCTCTTTGTCTCGGTCCGTGTGCCTCCCATCCACTTGATAGGTTAACCTGTCCACGGCATCCATCTTTGCCCCCCCCCTCCACCCCCAACACACATTACCATTGATCTGAGGGAAATAAAGAGCACATGTGTTATTATATACAGCACAGGGAAAAAAAGCAGCCCTTTCACAGTGATGGAGTGAACAGAGCAAATGTATGAAATATCGCCCCTCCGCGTCTTCTGTCTTCCTGTCAATAGTGCAGCCTTTGCCCACAACCTGGATCAATAGAGACTTATCTTTTCACCATAACACATAACAGAGTTTTTTTTTTTTTTCTCTTGTATTGAAATCCGCAATCCATGCCTCACATGTAAAGTCCATAATACAGATATGCACCCCCTTCCTCTCTCGCCAATCTGAAATGTGGCAGTTACAAATTTACATGTTGATTTTTCTGGACGTTTATCTGCAGCTTTTGGGGGTCTCTCATGTGTGAGACTGCTCAGCGGAGAGAAGACACCCCTCTGTAAAAACATCTGTTGTGCAAAAAGGGCTGTCAGACATTTGCGGCCTCCGTCTCAGACATTGTCATTTGTTTTGATCATTTCTGTGAGTGGAAGACAACACCCCCCGCACCCCCCCCACCACCACAGAAAACATTTTATGCAATATACATTCTGGAGAATTATTTCATCGAGAAGTTAACTTAGACAGCAACAATCATTTGCAATGAAATTTAGTTTGCAGTTCTTCCCCCCCCCCCTCACTATGCGGTTTGGACAAGCTGCTTGAAGATGATAACACAAAAAAAAAAAAAAATGAATTATTCAACAGATGCAGTCTATCTGATAGGCAAAGCTGCTGGAAAATTGAAATTTGCAAAATGTGCTTTTGTAACCGAAACAATCATCATGGTTGTTTGGTTTGAGTGATTTTTGTGCAATTTGTGAATTTTTTTTATTTTAAGTGTTGTTTTAAAAATCGGCTCAGTATTTGGTGCTTACACAGGAAGTGTTCCCCCCCCCCCCCCCCCTCCAGCATTTCTTTTGTGAACGCCACAGGGCACATCACCTCTGCGTTGTCCCCCGTTAGCGGCCATTTATCTTAGTCAAGAAACCTGCTTGCAGTCATTCCAGCGCGCTCCCGCCCAAACGCACACGGAAGCGTGCACTCAACCATCATGAGCATACTGGTGGCAACCCCAAAGTCGAACTCGGTCCATCTGGTTAGATGACGCTGGTTGACTTTCAAATTGGCTTAACATTTAGTGCCGTGGGAAATAATATAATTTTTTTTTTCCTAGTATAAGAAGTCAAAAAATGACGCACTGAATGAAGTGACATTGTAAAAGTTATGTACTATATGTTTTGTATTGTAAGGCACATTAATTTTTTTTTTTTTTTACTGCGCCTTATAATCAGGTGCGCCTTATTTAACAAATATGCTAATTATTTTTGATTAATTGTATATTATTCTATTCTATATAACATTGCATTTAATTTATAATAAAACATTGTATTGCTTATGGAGCGTTGTATATTTGTTAACTTTTACTCGTTTGGTATTTTATTACTTGCTAATTTAATTTCACTTTTAGTGCAAATTTTTCCAATTTTAGAGCACTAATTGTCCATTTTGTTCAAAATGACCTAGTGCAGCATAACAAGAGTGAAGCTCTGATTTAATTTTTGAATTCTCTGCCCAAACAGGTGAGTGTTTCTCACCATATAGCGACACCCCATAAACCAGCTGATAAGCCATCCCTGCGACTTTCTTATCTGTCTTGCAGACAATCCCCGCTCCCTGCGCACGTTTGTCGTTTCCCCTCGGGCCCATTATCAGATTCCCAGCGCAGGATCCCGGCAGCTGCGGTTATTGTGGAAGACTACGTTTATAGCCCCATGATGTCTGTGACAACACCGGCTTTTATGAGTGAGTACATGTTTTTTTTTTTTTTTTGTGGTCATTGAGAGTTGCTCTTTCACTTGTGGGACTTGATGGTCTTATTGCAGGAGGGAGGGGGGGGGTGTTCAGTGAGTTTTCAGTCGGGGCCCTCGTAGGTCAAATCAAAAACGACTGAAAAGTCCAACGGAATAAAACGACTTTAATATCGTTGATGCTTTTTTTTCAATCGCCCTTTTCTCGCTATCTGCCACGAAGGCGTTATCTCCCCCCACCATTCATGTACACATTTATTGGATTCCAAGTGTCTGGGATCAATCTTTTGGCCACCAGAGGAGCATAACTAATGGTAACATTAGAGTGGCTTTGTGCGAGCGACCGGCCGGATGCGGGTTAACCAAGCAGGAAATAATCTCTGATTTTATATCCTGCATGAGTGGCCATAGGATATGCCGCGAATAAATTAATCCCCCCCCACCCTCCACCCTTTTGGAATGTTTCTCGGCAGGTTATCTTTTGAATGGAAGAGTTTAAAGCGTTTGTTGGGCCGATTCCGCTTCACACGTTGCGCACGCACAATTTCCTCGCCGATAATACCGTCATCTGGATGCTCAGCCAGGGTCAGACTAACTTTTCTGTGTCTGAAGGCAGGTCTAGACAACCTCCCCTGGAAAGCCCCCCCCTAGCTCCTCTCCCTCAGCCCCTCCTTCCCTTTAAAGGCCCACTTCTATTTTCCTTGTTGTGCCCAAACAAGGATTTTATGAAACGGGTGACATCGCCACACAAGCTGTCTGGCGAATCCCCCTTAATTAAAGTGACGTTTCCAGCCTTCCTCCGACACTAATAAACCCCTTCTCAATTAAGATCCTCCTAATTACTGTGAGCAAAGGAAAGAGGGACACACACAGACAGACAGTGTGCGAGTAAGCCTGCTGGCATTTGGCCCCATAAGCTGAGTGCCACACAAAAGAAAATAATGTCCCCCGGGTTACCCATCCTTCCAGAGAGGTTTCTCCTCTTCAACACCACGACCTTGCCCCCCCCCCCCCCCACCCACCTCCTCTTCTCCTGTTTTCTTCTTTATGAATGAAAGTATATGCCACACAGGGTTGAGAGTGTCCATTCATGGAGCGGCTGGAATGTGTGAATAAGCGGGGGGGCTTTGAATGAGGAATGAATCACAGCCACCTGATTAGTCGTTAAGCAGTCTTTTGACATTGCCATTGTTTGAATGTGCATGGTGGAAGTGAGCGTGCTGTCATGTAGAAAGGGCCCGCTCACTCAAGTGAGGCTGATTGGAAAAGAAATAGCACAGATACAGTGGAACATCCCAAGTTGACCCCCCCCCCCCCAAAAAAAAATTATTTGAATACAAGCGGTGGCGCAATACTTGGAGACAGACATTAGCATTACTACGAAAAGGCAAAATTTGTGACTTTTGATCATGAAATTTGCAGTGTTACATATATTTTTGTTAATATATAATTTTCGCACATGCTGTGCCTTTGGCGGCCTACACCGGGGAAGGTTAAACATGTTTGGTACGTGTCCTGCTCGGCAGATTAATGACATTAACAAAGTTTCCATTAGTCCTGCAACTGGGGGAGACATGGGCGTCCATGCGGAAAGCCACATGACTGAGGCAGAGATAAGAGAAAATGAAATACGTCTTCGTGGAGACAAGGGAGGGAGGGGGGAGCGCAGGAAGTGCCACTCCAAATTAGCCGCAGGCCCAGTTTGTTGTTACTTCATTAACCCAACAGCCCCGGGAAAACTCAAAAGTGGGGTCACAACCTTAAGCAATGGGGAGGCCTGAAATGCGCAAAGAAAAGCTCCTATAGTCATTGCTTGCTTGTAAACTATTGACACAATACAGACTAATGTTTGAAGGGAAGCTTTTTTTTTTTTTTTGCATGAAAGATGCAGTTCACTGCCCCTTTTTGTGACTTATTTCTTTTTTTTTCTAACTTTACTGCTCCTCTCAAACTAAGCCTGACACACAGAAAAGTACGTGGTTTAAAAAAACAACAAAAAAACAGGTCGACCGCTAGCATAAGGCTAATGCTAACGTAGGCAGTGATTAGCATCAATATGGCGTCAGTATATAGACTTAAAGGGGAAGTCAAGTCAAATGGTTTCTTTCTAGTATTATGTGGCTCCATTATTCTAAACATAATATTAGATTTGTGGAATATGAATTAAGCAACAAAATCCAACCGGGCGGACATTTTGTAGCATCCGAATCGGCGCGGCGTGCACTTGCTGCTCGCTGACATTTGACGGCCTTCTTCAAACCAGAGCTTAAGTTGCATAATACCGGCCCTTGTTGTTGAAACTCGAGCCGAGCGTGACTCTTTATTTGCGGGCCGGGACTTTATGAGAGTCTACGGTTACATACCCTCAGAAGGAGGGCTATTGTGTTCTCTGCCCTATAGCTAACATACATCCGCTCCTCCATTTTGTATACACTGCTCATAACAAAGTGGAATGACATTTTTCTATGTAAATTGGAGGTTTTGTTTGCTGTTTTGGATATCGCCGATTGTCATGTCGTTGTGTATTCCTCGCACATATACCTGCTCAGCAACATGGCTCCTGAGCAGGCGACTTGGCTAGGAAGTGTGTCGCACACGCGGGCTGGCAGCATCAGGGCCCGGTGAGTGTCTACTGAGGCTGCAGACACATCTGCCTGCTTGGTTTCACCTGCTAACTGAGCATGTAACATTGACTTCTTGGCTGCAATGCAATCAGGGTCGGTCGGGGTACTAGCAACAGCGCAATACGCTTGTGATTACGCGCATGTTTTCCCTCCGTTTCGAAAGTGAGGACGTTCATTTTTTTTTTTTAAGACACGTTGGCAACTTGCAAAAAATAAAATGTATTTACTGCAAATTAAAATCAGAATAAAGAATTGCATTAATTATAATAATAATGTGGGCTTAATTTTTTAATTAATTTTTCTCACATGCAAATAATACTCACAGGCGTATATTCTTTATCTCTGCCAAAAATAGCTAATATAACCTCTTTAGTTGACACTTGTTCTGGTCTCCCATCATCCAATCTACTGTATGTGTATAAGGTCTATGTAGGATACCGCCCCCTAGTGCCCATTGTGCGCACACCAGAATGCGTATCAATTTGCCCATTGAATTATCAAGATGTTTTTTTGTGCTTTTTATAACACTTCCTCGGAGGCTTTACTCGTTTTTCAAATTGCACGGAGGCGCCGGGTCAAATACCCTCGCGTGGTTTCCTCGCCCCTTTTCCGACAGCCCCCCCCCCACCCCAAATAATGCATCAGTGTGAGCTTTTTTAATTGCTGGCTCGCCACAGCTTTGCGCTAATTCCTGGCGCTACACGTAATGGTGACACCACTGAGCTCGGAGTGCTCTCTTGTGCGCGTACAAACATTTCCCGTCCTCGAGACGAGCGTCACCTCGCTAATCTGTCTGGGCAAGTGTGTGCGTGGAGAGGCCCTTTATCCCGTCCTGCTTTAACCGCTTGCTCACAGGAGAGCCATTTAGCCCTTCCACTAATGG
This sequence comes from Syngnathus scovelli, assembly GCF_024217435.2. NCBI lineage: Eukaryota > Metazoa > Chordata > Actinopteri > Syngnathiformes > Syngnathidae > Syngnathus > Syngnathus scovelli. The sequence goes on from NC_090858.1 coordinate 2,981,272, forward strand.
CCGATGAAGTCTTTCACCGGGCCCTGTTTGACTTTCACCCCCTGAAAGCAACTTGGCCGGCGTGGCGACATTAAGAAAACCAGTTAACCTGGAGCGGTCTGTCTGTGTCTACTCAAGGAAGCCGGCGAGCTCCTCGGTGCCTTTTCAAGAGGCTCCTCTTCACCGCTTCTATGAAAAGCGGCCGCTCAGCACTTTTCTCAGTAGCACACTGCGTGCCAAACAAATAAATGCCTCGCCTTGAGCCGTTGTTTCGAGGCGTCATATAACGTTGAAGTCTTAATAAATAGACTTCCGGACATTCTATATTGACTCGCCATCATGTCTTTTTTTCCGAGCCAATCATTCATTCTGCAACGACTTGGTCGCCGATTTACCATCTTAATTTAATGTTAATTGGATGATTATAGACACATTTAATTACAAACCAATAGCTGGTTCTCGACTGGCTGGCCGTCCGAAACAGATTGTGGTCAGCTACTATCCAGGCAAAACTCCATTTTCCATTCCTATGATGTTAATTTTATTGCCGTGGGCTATTCAGAACTTAGGTAACCTAAGCACAATGGCGCAGCGCCACAATCCAAATCATTATTTACCTTTCGTAACTTCGACAGTGGAGGCTTTTAACACCAGACTCCGAGTCTTTCCTGGCTCTTTATGGCGCACGGCTACTGTGGCGGAAGGCTTAAACCAAGGTCAACATTAGCTGCAGTCACGAGATTGACCCGCTCGTCAAGAGAAGACAAAATAAACACGGGGGGGGGAGTCAGAAGAAAGTGCACTTAACAGGTGTACTGAAGGTAGAAATAGCCAGCGAAGCAAAAATCGGACTCAGTAATCAGCATCATGTAAAGTCGGTGACTTGAGTTTAAGTTGTCCCGTGACAACACTTAATTTTTTTATGACTGAAATGAATGGAAATGTTATTTAATCTGTTCCACCCTATTTTTTTTGTTTGTGGGAAAACAAAAGAAAAAAATAGCACTGTGTTTCTTAGAAACACCTCGCGCGTCATGATTTAATGCTGCAATTCAATTCATTGTGGTATGACTGTTAGTGTGCCCCCTTGACCACCAGGGGGCGGTGTAATATAGTCATGCAGACTTAAACAAAGAAGAAAAGTACTTTTGCTAATACTGTAAAGGACTCAGTAAGATGCTGCAATATTTGACAATGATGAAAAAGTTTGCGTCGAGTCAAATTAAAAAAATTAAAATAAATCCGGGTAAGGACTCACAAGTTATGTCATTTGTATATCTTAAGACACAGCTGTATTCACAAAATATGCATGCCCCAACGCACAAAGTGACAGTGAAACTTGACAGATGCCGTATGGACACTCTGTTGTGTTTAAAAAAAAAAAAAAAAAAGGCCCTCAGGGTCTCTGTTCACTGACAGTACACCAGGGATCAGCTGTGACACTGATCCACTCATGTCACACACACACAGACTCACAGTCATGTGTGTATGTATATTACATAATAGACTTTTGGGGACTTGTGTTGCCATATTATTGACCCCTAAACCAGAGTTTGCTTCATGCACCACTGTAAATGAATCTTTGGCTTGTACTGCTCTTGTTTGGCCAGCTGAGGCCATGCTTTCTCCAAAGTGCATTTGCTCCTCACCGCAGAGCTGTATATGGGTCATGGAAGAGGCCTCTCTCTCATTTGCACACACACATTCACAAGGCTCAGTGCCTTTGTGTGGTGGCCTAATAATTACAATCAATTTGTAATTTCACATCTAATTTAAACGTACAAAAACACAATTGCATAAATGGCTCCTCGAATGCATGTAAGACCAAATTTAAAATCTTATAAAATGTAATTCAATAATGTCTTTTTCTGGTTGTCCCCATCTAGTCTTTCAGTCATTGTAATGATTATTTTTAGGATCTCCATGTATCTTTGGAGTCTTGAAAACCTTTAGTGTCCTTAAAAAAAACACACTTAACCCTAAAATCCATTATTTAAAGGTCCTAAAAATGCCACCGATGCAAACAACAAAGGGCTGATTTGCAACCTGGTGAGCATTTTGTTCATTTTGACCCAAGTGGCCTCTTAAAGGTCCCATAAAGTCTTAAATTGGACTTCTTAAGGCCTCCTTTGTCGGTTTTAGAGTTTATATATTCAGTCCATAGGTATTTTTTGGGGCTGCGCTAAAGGAACGTCTCCGTCCAGGTGTAGAGCGCAGTCCGATGTGTGGCCCGTGAAAGGGATATGCTCGCCCTTGTGGTGAGCGTACAGAGACGCTCCTTTGTTTCCTGGCATGTCTCACATACTTTAAGAGGCCAGATAAGCCGCAAGACCATGAAACACTGCTTTATGTTTGGCTTCTATAACGTCCCAGAGAGGGCCGGGCACATTCAAGGAGAGACCTGCCGGTGAGCAGGTAATACTGTATGGGCACCTTGCGCAACCTTATTAAAGGGCCAGATACACACGCTAAATAAAAGGCCAGAAAATATATTTTTTAATAGGTCAAAGGTCTGTTTGTATAGGAGGAATTGCCAAATTCAGATACATAATTCACCCCAAATATGGGATAGATAATAATAACAATCAAATACACTGTTAGCGTCATTTACACTGGTAGCGTAGCACTTCCTCTATTATGCTCTTATTCTGAAAAGCAATCATACGACTTCCTTCAGCCGAAAGTAGTTAGCGTTCCATGCACAAATTAACATCACGTAAAACACTCCAATAATGAATTCAGTGTAATCACTAATGACGTGAGTTGTGTTTCTAACTCACTTGGCCACGCCCACATCCAACACTGCAGCTGTTGCGGTTCGGATTTTCTTAGTCTAATCCGTAAAATATTGGAATATTGCAAGTGTCAGTTAACCTGTTTTTTGTTTTGTTTTTGGGCTTGCTTTTATGACGGTCGAAATGCGAGCCCAAAGGCAGTTTGACGTCAGTTTCATCCGACAGTAGAGGGCGCTATTAAGACAACATGGCCTCACATTGAATATATTGCAAATGTCTCAGAAGGGAACCAACTGATAAGTGGAAAGCCACCGTGGGGTTGGCGGGAGGGTGCAGCGGTGGTGTATGTGTGGGTTGGACTGTTTCCTGAAATCGGATTAGCGGCTACTCTACACTTAGATGGCAGGGGCTTTATTTTAGCCCGCTCTAAGACCACCCATCAGGTAAACGGGTTCACTCCTGTGGAGCTAAAGCGGAAAGTGAATGGTGACCGACGGGGTGGCTGTGGCCGGCGTTTCCCAATGAATGAAAGGGATGTGGAAATACTTTAAGGCCATATTGATCTTTATATAATGTCAATTTAAAAGAATTTGAAAGGAATCCTGTAGCCCCAACCAATTTGTGAACGTCTCTTCGTCTCTTCACTAAAGACCAACACGGCGTATCCCCCCCTCTTTCCTGCCGAGATATCAAAACCTTACCCTGTCATGCCGCCGCCACCGCATCCCACACAGCCCCTCCCCAAACGGAGTTTTCGGGCATCCGGCTCGCAAACAGCCTCTCTCCTTGTCGCTGCGAGCCACCAAGGCTTTGTTAGGCGGGCCTTCTTGTGAGCCCACAGCTTTCAAGACCCCCATTATGCAGCGGGACTCAGCGGGGCAGAAAGAGCACGAGTGTTTTTCGCCAGTCATGTGGGCACACAGGCATTACGCGCTCTTCACTGCGGGTATTTTGTAAGTCTTGCAAACAGACGGGAGGCCCGGGAAAAGAAAGGCTCCCAGAAGTTTAAATAATTGGGAGTTATATAAGTTGCCAAATCCTCACAGGAGGATTGCGAGGTTTTTTTTTTTTTTCTTCCTTCCTCTTTTCGACCATTGTGGCTCGTGAAAAGCACGGGCGCGAAGGCCCCGCTGCGAAGGTGACAAATCCTTTGACGTGGTACCCATTGTGGTGTGTGTTAAAGGAATACAGTCAAGTGATGTCGCAATGAGCCTCTAATTGCCTGCTCTGCAAATCAAACAACACCACGGGCACGCTTAGTCATTACCCTGGGCAAATATAATCGGTTAATCGATTAATTAATTGATGGTTTTGACTGTGAGTATCAGCTGCAACAGTGTAGGAGGAGCTAAAGTTTTTACTAATCAGGGACGGACAAACTTGAGACTCCCTGTATCTCAAACATCACTGCTTTTGTCAGCCCCCCCCTCGACCCCCCCCTTGAGTGCATAGCAGGCGGGCTGAGCAGCTCTGATCAGCAGTGTTGTGTTGTTTTTTTTTTTTACTTTTTTTTTTCCTTCTTCTCAGAGCATCACACTGGGGAGCACGTGTGTGTACGCGTGTGTTTGAGATGCAGGGATGCATGGTGCTAACCCTCCCCGGAGTGGTAATGCATGAACTGTTCGCAAAACATTGTTGCCGCCGCTGTTGCCTTCTATGCTAATAAGGTGGCGGAATGGAGGAAGTGATGCCCCGCTATATCGCGGTTCGTGGTTTACGCACCTGCTATTTTGTGAATAGTTTTGTATGTGTCGTTACTTTTTGTGTGTGTTTAAAATACCGGTCGTTTGAAGGTTGATCATAACCTTTGCTGATATTTATAGCCTTTTGCATCATGTTAGCATTAAGCTAGCGGCCGATCATCAGATCAAATTTCACGATCTGGCTGAGCTTTCTGGAATGTAAACACGTATATTTCTTTTAATTTTATTTTGTTATGGGTCAGTTTTAATGAAACGTTTGGTACTGGGAGTGACTTGAAGCAAGCATGCTGTGTCTCTTTTGTGTAACGTTTGCAAAGGAATGTTGTGAGTCAGGGCGGGAAGGGTGTTTTTAAAAGTGTTTTTTAACAAGTCCAACTGTCTAAGAATGATTAATACGTGTTTACGGCTGCAATTAACTCTTATTTTAATTACCAGTTATTTTTTTTATTCATCGGTGAATCGGATAAAATTCGATTTCTATCCTTTCAATTTGACAGTACAGAAAATACAGAAACAACAATTCATTATGATTCAGTTACCGGTTTTCTAAAGTAACACCAAATGTTTTTGCGATTCAACACATAAGTAATCGCATCCAAGAAATCGTCAGTCACCCTCCGGGTGCTTGCAGGTAATAATGAAAGCAGCGAGAATAAACGAAACACATTCCGATTTTCCCATATTTTCCATTCTAATACGCTATTTACGGCAACATTCGGCTCCGCGTTGCTACAGAAGGCCCGCACGGCCAATTATAGCGACTCTTTGTGTCTTCCGTCGGCCGTTTCAAGCTGTCAAGCGACTTCATGTCACTCAGTTATGTGTTGCGGACAGTTCAGAGCCCGTAAATGTATTTATGAATGCGTGATTTTGTGAAAAAAAAGTCGACTCGCCTCTCCCCTCTTGCTGTCTAATAACTGGTAACCCCAGCTGTGAGTGTGTGTGTATTCGCCTGCCTGTGTAATGCTGAGGCTCGCCGGGGCACTGAGGCGGAACTTGGCCCCAGTCAGACCGGTCGGTGCATTGGGGGCAGAGACCAAAAAAAAAAAAGCCTCCATCCGTGCTTTCCCTCTTTTTCAATCTCAGTCTTCCACTGGGATTTGGAACTGGCTAGCCTCGGAGATGTAACATGTATTTATTTTGTACATAACACTCTGGGATTCTTTTTGTACATGTGCATAAAGTACATTTTGCTGACCATGAAGTGTCAAGTAAAAAAAAAAAAAAACTTGGAGGATTTTTTTTTTATTTTTTATCCCTTCCATCTCCCAACGCTCGCATCAAAAAGAAAGCAGCACGGAGCCACGGCCGCCGATTAAGCGTTTTCATGCTGAATTTGAAATCAGATTACACTCACTCGATTGACTCGATGGATTTGAAAGCGCTATTAATAAAAGAATAAACCAGATCGAGGAAAGAAGCAAAAGAGGCGATTCTGCCCCCGAGGCCGCGGCCCCACCGGTGGGACCGGAGGGCTAATCTGCCATGCAAATTAAATCCTGCCTCTCTAAACCGGGCCCCTTTAATGGTCCCCATTACACACTTTTTATTTGTTGTGAACATCGCATTGATATGGGAATGATTGCGCAAGAAGATGGAATTTGCATCCCGAGGGTCGAGGGATTGGGAAATATTCGGCCGTGTTTCCCAGATTGACACTCATTTGGAAACTATCCCGTGTGGATACTTTTTTTTCCTCCCCTCCTCCCCCACCCAAAATAATCTGCCAGCCCGAGTTCCAGGCAGGATTATGATGCAGTTTAGAGTGAGAGGTTTAATCAACGAGTGTGGCAGTATTTGCACGGCAACACATCTTACCTTGCCTTTTTTCTCTTTGGCCTTAATAATGAGCTTGAACTTGGGAGTCTCCCCCTCTCGCACTGTTTCTATTGCACCTGTAAAAACACACACATGTCACATATCCTAATCCGATTTGCACTTAATCGTGACGGGGATTAGCGCCGACGTTACATTAGCGGTCTCGCCGCCTTTTTTCCCGCGCCAAAGTTCACCTTTCAGTAAGCTTGGCACATGTTTTTTTTTTTTTAAGGGCAGACACTTTTTTTCACTTTAAAAAAATCACATAAGGAGCTTTTAATGTTTCATACTCAGATTTTGGTTTTGAATAATTAATGCAAAGGAGTTGGGATTGTTTGTCTACTTGTATAAAAAAAACTCAAAAGCCTCTTTTAAATGAGGAATACAAGATCCCGAGATTCGTTCAAAACTGCTGAGTCGCTATCCCTAATCTAGTGGCCATCCCTAGCGGAAGCTAGCTACCCATTTACTCCAAATATCTCCATTTGCTGTCATTGAAAGCATGCGATTCAGCAAAATTCCAAAGTGTCGACGACATAGAATTAGAAACGCAATATTTTGAGTCAGATGATTTGCCAAGTCGTCATTTTTTCCTCCCCCCCCTCCTTTGTGTGACAATACAGTCGACAAAGTATAATCAATTTCTCTCTGTCATGTCATTACAATAGTTTGATTCTCGGTTGCACATGAAGATTGATGTTTTACAACAGAGATGATGTTGCCCCGCCCCCCCAGCCTACACGATCAGCGTGGGCGGAGCTTCCCCGCCGTCCAATCACAAGCGTCTTTTTCAAGCACGCTAGTCCCCTCCGTCTAATTTTCTTCTAATCCCCCTCAGAAAGCGAATCCGCCTACGCAAGATAAACACGAGCTCCCCAAAAAAACCAAACGTATCCTCCGTCTTCCATGTCAACATCCTGCCAAATAAAAAAATGAATATCCACCTTTCAAACAAAGGTATGCCTGGGAGTGTGGACCTCATTTCAAGCACAATTAACTTGAAATGGAGTGCTGCAAGATCAATAGTCCCCAGTTGATCCAGAGGGAGCTGTCAGTCTATGGAAATGGCACACATATGGTAATATCCCCAGCTTAACAACAATTTAGAGGATTTACTGTTGCTGTTTTCAGACCCACATGAATAACAAACAGTGGGCCACCCCCTGGGAACCATTTTGTTTTATCCCGGCTTCAATTAATCTTTAAGGGGGAGGATACCATTCGGGGGAAATGGCAGGGGGGGGGGGGTACAAAGAGGGCGTTTGTATAGCTCAAAAGCTATATTGCTAATTATGGATATCACAAATAAACGATCGGTTAATGCAAATGTGATTAGCTTGGTGTGTGTGTTCTGGTATCGCAAGGGTTTATTTTTCTAATTGGGTCACGTTGGAACAAACGGATTTCGCCTCCTGGACGTTTTAGTTCGCTGTGAACTAGAAACCTGTGGCAGAAAGACAAGTGGCGTTATTCCATGATGCCAAATGGCTCCGGCGCAGGTAGCCGGCCGGGGATGGTCAGGCTACGCGGAAGGGCAGACGGCGCCGCTGCTGTCACCTATCTGATTGAAGCCAATTCACAATTGATTTACCCCGACCGGGCGATTGATGAAGTCCGTTCGCATTAAACCGCGGCGGACATGCACTTTGCAGAGTTGCTATTGGAATTGACTTTTGTGTGTAGCCGTTAGCTCAAGCCAGGTGGGAAATTGAGTTACAAAGCGCACGTATGAGATGGATTGATGGACTCGACGGCGGCCTTACCATTTGTATCTGCCTTTTATCACTGAAGAACTAAAAAGAACCGGGTTGCTTTGGGAAATATCGACAACCAGAGTCCTATTGAACTCTTCTGGAAATTCTTCCTTGTGCTCCTCAGCCAGGAGCCAAAAGCTCAGGGGATTCTCCGTGCTGGGAGTGCGGTAAACCAAATCTAAATTGCCACAATCATTTCAACCCGTGTACTTGATGAACAAGAGGTGATGTTGATAAAGAAATGAATGAATAGGGAAGGGGGGGGGGGGGGGGTGCAGCACTCGGGCCTGGCTTTATCATGTAAATAAGGAGACTTGGGACTGCGCTGGGAGCGCAATTCCCCAGCCGCCGTTTGGGCCAAATACAACTTTCCTGTGCTTTAGGGCCACAATGAGAAATGTATTTGGAGCCTTCAGTTTTAATTTTGTCCGAATGGCAGCAAAGCGGCACTGGGGACCTCATCTCCTGACTGCTACCGGCGGCAGAAAACGGGAGGGGGGGGGGGGGGGGGGGACCTCGCTCTGCTATACATCTAAACGCTTCCACAAGCCCCATCACGGCGTCTTTGCTTTCCCAGTGAGAAAAAAAAAAAAGCCTCTCGCACAGCTGTAGCATGTGATTCATGACAATCACCACCAGTGCATCAGTTTGCTTATTATGTCTTTAAAAAAAAAAAATTGTCCCAAAGTGCAAAAAGGGGGGAAAAGAATCCACGGAAGAGGCGCTGGCTTGAAATTGACAGCTGTTATCGCGCGGTGCCATCTGGTACATTTGTCAGGGAACAGAAAAGGGTTAATATTCTATGATGTGTGGAAGCAGTGGCACAGCCAGAGCGAGAGACGGCGTGCCAGAAAGCGATTGAGAGACGCCCACAGCATTAGCATGGCACCATAGCGGCCAATCGGGCTCATTTAATGGGTCAAAACAGTTGGGAGGCTGCCAGAAGCCACAGCAGCAGAATTCTGGAAAGTGCAGAAAAAAAACGGTGCAGTTTTTAATCATCACAAACATCGCAATTCTGCAGCGTTACATTCCGCTTTGAAAAAAAAATCCTCCACTTGGGATTTTTGCGTCTCCCCCCTGCAAAAGTGTCATTATTCATTGACCGCGGATGTAAATGGGTCCAAACAATGGGACCGCACGTGCTGTGGGCATAGCGATGGCCCCTGAAGAGCACGAGAGCTGCTGAAATTAATGGGCCTCCTGTGGCTTAAATAAGCACTGGCAAAATAAGCCTAAATGTCCCCCAATTGCATCAGACACAAGCGAGGACCAAGAATCTAAACAGTGGGGACTTTTAGTTATTCCTAATTTTGTTGGTGTTTTTGAGAAAGCACAGTTTGACTTCTAAAGATGGCAGAAGTTTTTTGAAGGACGTGGAAAGAAGAAGTCGAAACAATGCCCATTTTAGCTAAGACCCCCCATATGGGCTCATATGCCTCAAACCGTCACAATTTAGGGGGGGGGGGTGCAAAAATATGGCTGTAAATATGCTCCTTGGCTTGAGGACACACGCTTTTGTCATTCTGGAAGCTGGTAAACAGAATGGCCCAGCATTTAAAGAGAGCGGCAGGGGGTAAATTACTGCTCCGAGATGAATTATCATACAATTAAGGATGCTCGGAAATGCCCCAAACAAAAATTCGGAAGCAAAGACCGGCTTGACTTTGAGACAGAATTTCTCTGTTACTCCATCTTGGTTCCTTGCGTTGCGAGTTGTTTGGCGTGATGAGCCCCGCTGAGGTGGTCAATAATCTATTACAGCGCAGAGTGACAAATGTCTGTCAGGAGAAAAGACCCTCGGAGGTCACAACTGTGCTCCTGACCTCTGATTGCTGCATGCCAAACATGGCGGCTATTTTTTTGGGTCTTCCAGGCCGCCCTACTCTTTATCGAAACATGCAGATTTCTAAAAGTTAAATGACCTTTCCAAGTGCTCGCACTTCGGTATTGGCTGCGCCGCATCCATGTTATGGTAATCAGAGTGGACATTTACCATTTAAAAGTCAAATCAATAGCGAATTAAATTTTTTAGCAATGCAAGCTACACTTGGAATCACCGGTAATGAATCTTGACAGAGTCTGGTTACATTGTTCTCGCGTCACTTTGCCCCGGGACACGAAAACTGCTTGGACCTACTGACTGCCTATAATTGTAATGATTCAAATGAGTTTTTTGTTTTTATTAGCATTGGATTTAATGTGCATCTATGCCTGCTAGGCAGGATCCTCATCTGTCCAAAACTATGACTTTTCATGAAAAAAAAAGTATATTTGAACAATTATAGGTTTTAAGATTGAAGAATTTGTTTTTTATTTGGTCATGGATTTTGGACTACGTGTGCCCCCCAACACTAAATGAGGAAACAGTGGCCAAATACAAACCATTAAGTTCCTCAACGACCACCTCTTGGGGGACCACGGTTGAGGAAAAACTGCCTGAGCACAAAGACGGGATACCGCTCGCCTCTCCGACGTAACTGTTGATCAAGTGGAAATTAAGTGCGGCTAAATGACATGCCACGGGAAGAATGTGTACGCTTGCCTTTTTAATAGACTTACAACTGATTTGACCTCTAAAGCCGGTGAAGCCTCCCCTGGGATGGCCTCAGGCAAAGACACATGCACACACACACACGTGCACGCTCACAAATGCATGCAAAGCTACGAGGGGGGGGCTCTTAAGTTGAACGCCCCTGAAGTCATGCAATTTAGGTGTAACATGCTTTTAGGTGATTATTTTAAATCCATCCGTCCCTCCGACCAGGAATTGTGAAAATTTTATTTCACACCATATTTGATCCCAGAGGTTCCCATAATACGTAAAAAAGCAGTTCTCTGTGTGTAAGGTTTGGCAAAAAAAAAATGCAAATTGCCGAGACATAAGACAGACAAAAGGCCCCGCAGATTAAGGAAGCAGCGACTGTTGAATGAGCTCGCTCTGCCCATGCATGGGCCGCGGCGACAAAGCCCGATTAGGCCCGTCTCTGTGCAGTCAGGGAGGCAGCGGCAACAATGCGGCTCGCTTCCTCTTCATAACAACGGGCCTTCCTGTCTGACCCGCTAACCTCTTGTCAGCGACAATATGCGTCACATGGCACGCCGACGACCTGACAGGCGCTTCCCTACCTTGCTCCTCCCTTCCCTTCAAGTCCCTAGTTCTGTTGACACTTTTTTTGCTTTAAATTGATTTACAGTATATGTAAACCTCAAATCGTTAAGTTCAATTAATATTTTTTAAGTTGCTCTTTTGATTAAAAAAAAACAAAAAAAAAACTAAATCTTGTTTTCACGCTATCGATTGGAAAAACAAAGAAAGGATGGACATTTCAGCGCAAAGCGTTGAACTAATTGAGCTGTTAATTAAGCTAGTGCATCAGGGACTTTAATTAATTGCATTAGGATGGGCTGTGAAAAAATCACACGTAAACACCCCGGCAATTTTGACAAGTCCTGTTCTGTAAATTGCCATTTAGAAGAATTCATTTCTTTTGGATTTTAGCTAATGACCTACCTGAGAAATTAGGTCTAGCTTTACATGCTAACGCGCTTAGCTTCAATTTGTCAGCTTTTTCTGTCGGAATTTTTACAATGTAGCGGTTAGCCTTTTATTTTACTCAGGTGTTTAAAAATGTTACAATTTTACATAACGTTTAACAAAAAAGTGTTGGCGCTAGCCACTAGTTAGCTTGTAAGCTAAGCGATGTAGGCCTTCAGATAATCACGAACTGCTCAATATTGTGTGCAAATACAGTTTTAGCCAGCTCAGTATTCATTTAATAAACATTATTCATCAAAATCCACTTTATTACAGTCACCTGCTGCACGATAAAGACAACAGAACCGAGATAAACACTACTGAGAAATCGGCTTTTTTTTTTTTTTTCTTTCTTCTCGTGCAGTTTGATGTGACTTTGGCAGATGGTTCCTGCTGCGATCAAATCCTGCCAGGAAAACAGCAACGCCGTATCCGAAGTAAACAATTAAACTGCTTTTCCAGTTAAACCAGATTTAATTAGCTTTTCTTACTCGCATCCCACATTCCATCTGGTGTAGCCGAGCTTCTCGTAGTGAGACTTGCAACAACGCTGTTCTTTACCCCCCCCCCCCCGTGCTGTCTTTTATTTTCACTGGTTCGAAGTCAGCCTTTGTCTGATGTTGTTGTGTGTGGGGGGGGGGGGATTGTCTACATATTAAGTGAGGTTCCGTCCGGGCTTCGGCAGCATCTTGACTCCCCTAAGCTGTGGAGCAGCTGAGGTTAAGTGGTCTCCTCGCTCATGGCACCCATCTTCTTCTTGTCCGTGACAGCTGGGGACCAGACTGTTGCCATAGATACGCTCTCCACCCACCGGTCAACTGCTCATTTATTTGAAATCAACACTCAAGCGCTGTATGTTAGCTAATAGCGCCCCTTTTACAAAAGTCTACCAAAGTGGGATAATCATTGAAATTCAGTTCTTGATGCACCCTCTGAGGTTTAATTGGTATTTATGAGAAGCAATCATGAAAAATACAAAGTCAGTTTTTGGATCAGTAAAACTAAATTTGAGTGTAGTTGACTGCGTTTCTTTCTTTTTTTTCGTTTTTTTTCCCCCGCACAAATTGCTAAACTCCTCACTGGCGGCAGAAGGAATCCAAGAGATAAGTCAGTGATCAGGAAAATCATTTCAAATGAAATTTTCCAATAACACACACCACGGGGCAATGTTTTGTGTGCTAGCTTCTAAAATGACACTAAACGTCTATTGCTGCTTGCAGAAAATGGTACGAGTTAACAATTGAACACCTTTTTTTTGGCATATTATTTTTTTCAAGACAATTTAAAAGTGATCACATGAGTGAAAGAAAAAAAAAGTTTCGTATCAAATGGTTGAAATCTATTTTGGCTCCAAACTTTCATGCAGCTATTCTACCATACAATATATTATTTGTGTACTACGCCAGATTTGGCAGTATATTCCAAAACTTAAAGATGAAAATTCTTACATCAAGGTCAAATAAATGCCTTTCAAAATCTGAAACAAAAGTTAAGCACAAAGAAATCAGGAAAACTAAAATAATATAAAACAATTTTCGCCACCATCAAGTGGTCCACTCTCCTCTGTTTTTCCAGCAGTTATCTTCAAACCCATATTTAGAAAGAAATGATTGAATTTACTTTACAAGGGTGCTAACTGAGCCATAAGACTACCTGGGAGCAGCAAAAATCTGCATGGGACAATCTGCATGGACCCCTGACCGGCAGGCTGAGATTAGAGGACATTTGTTCGACAATATTGTCGCCTCCTGGTTTCTCCAAGGCTTGTGCTTCAGCACAGAAGGCGCAGGCAGATATTTGGGCAGCAGCCAAAGCTTTTTCCTCTGCTAGCGGGCCACCCCGCTAGAGCTGCAGGTGCCGGGATGGACTCCCCACCGGTTCCTAGCGCAGCTCGGGACCTCACGGGCTGATGGAACAAATGCCGGTGGAGGGAAAATAAACTTATCTCATTTGGATGACAACACGCCGCCTCGGGCGATGTCATTGCGCCACTTTTCAGTCGGATCCAATTTTAGCATTATTATATCTCCATACATCAACGCATTCCGATAAATCTACACGCTTGCCCATTACGAGTTCCAGCTAAATTGAGAAATGGGTAAAAAAATGACCGTGCACTTGAAGCCTTTGGGAGCCTGAGCTATTTTCCATGGAGGGCAGCTCCTCTCGCTGACCTGGCCCTGACCCCCTCGGGGTGAACCCCATCACGGAGAGGTGTTAGCCTGCCGCCCGGCGTGATGGATCACCCCTCGGATCCTTGTAATCTAGCAATCACAGCCAATCACCGCTACGCTCTCTGTTACTATAATGATCTGCAATGATTCAGGCCCGCAGTATTCAGATGATGGATGAGGGGCTCACGCGGGGTCCAGAGAGAGACGGTGAGTCAGACCGGATAGAGCTGCGACTCCAAGCCTATCGACAGCGTTGACGCTTTCGATAGTTGTTCACGTCTTTATCCTAATGAAGTGGAGATATTTAACCCTGGTGGTCTTAAAAATGATGTTTAAGGTGACCCCCCCCACCACCACCCACACATTGTCTAAGCGTTTTTTTGCCAGATGATATGGTAATTTCGATGACCTTATATTGAGCTGGGATACTCCCACGTATCGGGTAAAAGGAGGGTGATGAACTCGGCAGAGATTTGTCTTTTCGTTGAATTGCACTGATTTGCATGGAACGACGTTTTGTAACAGTGGAAGGAAAAGTATCAAGGTTTTAAGATAAGTTTAGAGTCTCACTTGTTTTCCTGACTTGGGTCACATTTTTATTGGCTAATTGAAATAAAGGCAATTATCGTATTTGTTTTGCCGTATACAGACTTTGTGTATTATGGTAAGATTTGGTAAGAATTTCATCAGCCTTGTATTATGGGAAGCCAGCTGGGCATTGTATCTCTGTAATACATGCGGCGTGTGCGGATTTGGGTGAGGCCGTCACGAGCTCGCGAGTGCATGCATCACGGAGCAGGGCTACTCATCCAAACCCCACCCCAAAAACCCGGTGCCCCCCCTCCCTCTCCCCGGTGCGGGGGAATTACTGGGTCTCTCCCAGCTCCTGGTAACCCCTTCATTATCCACACACCAATGAGTCCAGATCCGATTCAGGCTTTCTCAAAGGTGGGAGGGGAGGAATGGAAATTGGGAGTCAGCGGCTTGTAGTCCATGGCGTGTTAACAATGATAAAAAAAAAAAATCGCCCTTAGTGGGCGAATGTTTGGTCTGGAGAAAAAGTCCTTATTTTTATTGATCTTCTCTGATCTGGATGTCTGATGTCTGCATTTTTTATTATCATTCATCTTTTAAAATAATTTTTACTAGTCTCTAATTTCAAAACTATCAGTTTGCCCATACTATAAATAATTCTTACATTTATTTGGGTTGACAGTCATAATGGAAACTATGACTACGATGCGGCCCGCGACAAAAACGATTTTGACAGCAGACTTAGCTTGCCCGATTTGAATCTATATTTGATTCTCTCCTTGAACGGTGCGATCTAGCGCAATTGTGCTCTTCCGCCGTCACCTTTCCCTCAATGTCCTCCGTTCACTTTTTAAATTAACCTCCTAATAGACCTCATCTGTCCAGAGAGAGCCCATTAACCAAAGCCCTGCCACAGACCCCACCCACCACGAACCTGTCCCCCCTCACTGGCCGTCAAACAGAACCACTGTGAAACCCCCCAAAAAAAGTGCAGCAATGCGGTGGGACCGCAATGATTTCATTATGTATCGTAATTACCGACTGGCCTTCTCTGATTTGCGGAATTAGCCGCCTTTAATTGCTTTATCACCTGGGTTTTCTGAGTACCGCAATGATTTGTTTTAAATGAGCTGCCACCAGATCGGGTCGGATTCTCCTCACCTGCAGCACCTTTTGCCGAGGCGTTGGATTAAACCAAATGAAATCAACAGTGTCAGCCCCGGAAGCTCTGAAGATTTTTTTTTTTGTCGGCCACCAACAGGAAGCAGGTGTTAAAGAGTTTTTTTTTAAAGTCCCGTAGGAGGTGGCGGCAGCTTTGGGACCGGAGCCCCTCAGTGTTACTGAAGCAATCAGCATATTCCCGTATTAGAGGAGGAAAGGCGTGACAGTGTTTTCCAGGACGTCAGGGCGTATCATCAAAAGACATATTTTAATTAGACACATGCTAGTTCGTTACACCAAATGGATTAACATTGCTTGTCATGAGGGGGAGATATGTTTAACATTTCTGTCCGTTGGGGATCACGGTCTCGGTGTAACGAGACGTCTTAAGTTGAAATTTTTAGATCTTGTTAGGACGATTTGGTTTATATATTTAAAAAAAAAATGCTTTAAAACTTTATTAATTGGAAGCTGAACAATAAGCTATTAAGAGAAACTTTCAGTGCCACTTAAATTGAACGTAAAGAATTCAAAGTTTAAATATGTGAATGCTTTGTTCGAAGAAAGTTGTTGAGGTTAATGCTAACGAAAAATACAGAACACCGTAGACAGGCTAACGAATAGCATCTATGTGTCCAGAGTGCTTTTTTCCTTATTAAAATAAAACCAATATAAAAAAAATTCTTTGGAGGGAACGGATTAATCTCATTACCATTCATTTCAATGGGAAGAGATGATTTCAAGATACCACCGCATTCTTTCACGAAAGCGTACATTTTCCCCCTCCATTAAAAGTTTCTTTGGGAAGGTTTAAACCCGAGTACAATTTCTGACGATGCGGCGAGTCGAGGTTCTGCATGACTGTTTGGATCAAAGAGTAGTTATCTCGCCTATTGAGTTGTTCTCACCTCTTGTCTTCTCTCATTATGGGGCGGACAACAGAAATTTCCCTCCATTATTCAGAACCCAATCCTCTGGTTAACCGATAATCAGGCGAAATGCAAAAAAAAAGACACATGCGCAAAAAAACCCCAAAAACAAATGGGCGGCTAAAATAGATAAATAAACGAAGGCAATAAAAACATGCATCTCCCGTCTGTCATAGATACCCTGAAATTGATTTTCACCCTATTATAGCGAGAGAAGAGCTGAGGAACTGCTGCTTAGCCAGAGGTTCTACTAAATTACATTCACTTTGTGTGTGTGTGTGTGTGTGTGTGTGCAGTCAGCAATCAGTCAGCAATTTAAACTGGTGGCCATGTAAGCACATATTCATATAAATTGACTTTCTTTTCCTCCAGTGAATAAAATAATCCCCAATCTAGCGGATAGCTCGACGTACATTTTGTACAACTTGTTTCCACCCGTACATAAATAACAGCTCATGTTCGAGAAGGTGTTTCCATAGTCGAGGCGAGAAATCGCCAGAGTATAACGGGATGGTTATTGACACGTAACCCCCCCCCTGTGGTGATGTTTTGACTGTTGATGGCGGGTTAACAACACCCTTGCAACGATAAGAGGATTTGCAGTTCAATAAGAGTCGGACGCTAGTGGTGAGTTCTGATGATCAAAACAAAGGTTCCCATAAGAAATGATAGAAAGCGAATCAATCGGTTCCAGGTCCACAATTGACATTGCTAAATCTCGAAGCCGCCCAATTGATACTTGCTACCTTAGTAGGGTCTGCTTGTACGTTTTTCCATTTTGTATACAAAACTTCGAGGTATGATTCTATTACCAATTCAACACGGAACCTTTCCCACAATCCCCCTTTTCAGTCCGAGCCGTACTTTTTCAGAACGACCACGTCCGCACGTGCACGCGGCGCCCTACTTTGCCAGTTCTTGATTAAAACGTTGACTTTTTGCAAGGTAATAACCTGATTAATGTAATTGAATGTAAAAGGGCGTAGCTCAGCAGCGCCGCTGATCACCCGAGATGGATTAGGAGAGAAGGCTTTCAAATTGAATACAGTTCTCCCTCCTCAGCCTGTTAATTGTGCCGTTTACCACTACCTGAGTCAGTGACCACTGCTATTTAGTCTCTCTAATGATGATGCACAGTCCGACCCAACCGCAGATAATTAAAAAAGCCTTTCCCCGCATCCACCTCCCCATCTCTCTTCCCGTCTCGCCTTTGGCGCTTCATTGACAAGAAGACGAGATATTGAGCTGTCCGCTTTGCAGAATGCCGGACAGCACGACTTTACCGTCACTCTGATTATGATGCACATTTTTTTGGGGGAGTTTTGCTTTGAGTGATGCTCGATCAAGTCAGGAATAGCAAAAAGACAGTGGCCAGACTTTTTCGTTGCCAGTCGTCATTGAGACGATTTTCGAACTTTGATTTGTTAGCATCACAACCCAACTTTCCTTCACCATTCAGCGATTTATAGACTAGTAGCAGAATTTTCAAATCTATTCTCCAGCTTGTATGGGTTCCTGTGAAATAGATATTTTAAATGGAATATTTTTTCAATATTTTAAACAAATGATACTATTTTTAGTTTGTAGGTTGTAAATAATAACTACAAACGTGGAGTATTGTTTTTTAAACCCAACACATGCGGCATTTAAAAAAAAAAATCAAATATTACTTTTGCTAATTAATAACCAGATTGCATTTCTTTTTTTGCACAGTGTCCATGCCATCAAATTAAAAATGTTCTCTTTAAATGCACCCCGCCTGGCATCTCTATATGAGGCGCACTTTAAACGCTCTAGTTGGTGAAGAGTTTTTGTGAATTTCCACCGCCTGCAGTTTCAAGCAAGTGCTGAAATAATTAGGGGGAGAAAAAAAAAAAATCGGTGAACTTCCTTAAACCACAGCAGAGCAAAAAATAATAAAGGGAACGTGCGAGACAAAGGAAAGAGACCCCCACGGTGCCTGGGTCTCTGCTTCCTGTCATGAGTATTCCTTTGGGCTTTCATATGACAAAACGCAGAAAGTTCTTTAGTCCCTGTGCCTGTCACGATACACCCTCATAACCGCAGCTGTGTGTTTGTGTGCATGCCTCAGTGTGTGTGTGTGTGTTTTTCGCACTGGCATGTTGTCTTGCTGTCGTCTCTGTCAGCTCGTAGCATGGCACCTGCTCTCGTGTTTCTAATTAGTCTCATTTAATTAATTATATTCTACAGCACATCTCCTCGTAACTCGCTCGCCTCTTCAGCGGGATTCCTGGCCATCATGCTTATTTTTTAATTTTATAGTTGGGAAGTAAGAGAGTTGCTATTTTAGCTGTTAATCTGCAGCCTAGCGTGAAACACGATGCTGGCCAATCGGTGATGAGAGTTTCTTCTTGAAATCAGCGGCAGTTTGGCTTCTGTTATAAAAAAATCTGACCGAAAACAAAAACCAAAGCAATATTCCCCATAGGAGATAATGGGAATCCAATGAATCCGTTCCAGACACCTCAAAATATTAACAAAAATTATACACATTAAAAATTGTTTCACATACATGAAGCAATGTGTGGGGGGGTAAAAGGATAAAATACGATTAAATAAAAAAAAACGTATTTCACGAGCTCGTAGGCGTTCGACCTTTGAGGTCCAGATTGCATAGCGCTAAGCGGCGAGCAGCTGATTTGCAGACAGTCAGTAAACCGCAGGAAAGACAAGTGGAGTTTGGAGCGTGGTGAGTAAACAGAAATCAGGAGAGCACTTTACCTGTGACAGGCGGCCTAAGCACCTCTTTCTTCTCTGTTAGCTTTTGTATTCCATTTGTCAAGTTCACTTGGCTTGTGTGCCACCGTTGTCTATTTGCTCTGTTGGTGCCTGCGCTCGGCTCTTCGGTAAACGGAGAGAAATGAGGAGAAAAGAATTGGCTTCATTGCGTCCGTGTAATTACTCGCAATTTTCGCCTCGCCGAAATGTACGGCTAAAAAAAATAAATAAAAACAACCTCGATCAAATTGACTTTAAGTACACCTAGAGTATAATGAGTTCCAATACATTAGCCGATACCTTTACCGCTCGTTGGGATTCGGGATTTAGATGAAGTCGAAGGCACGTATGCTCTACCTGGATGTGTTTTCACGCAAATTTGTTATTCGTGACTTTCCTGCTGCGTTGACAAGCAGGTGACATTAAGACGAGGGCATCCGAGGTACACAAACGTCAGTGGAAACGGCGTTGAATTTCACTTCCTGATGTCAGAGGCGAGGTACGGCCAGTCCCGGGCAGCCTCCCAGCTGCTCCTCATCCCGCGTTTTCCACCAGAGGATCCCGGCCTTAAAGAAAAGACGGCGTAAATAATTCACAGCGCCACAAAAGACGAGCTCGAAACTTTTGGCAAAGGCGACGGGCGTGGAGGGCTGATAATGTTTCCCAGCGTTGACCATATGGGCTTCATAATCACCCGCGGGATGATTCAGCAGATTCTTGATCCGGAGCCCAAAATCACACGACACCTTAATTAGCTGGTGTTGATATCGCCCTTCACGTCGCCAATTTGTTGCCAACGGGAAGACAGCCCGAGGCCAGCGGTTTAACTGTTAAATTTCGGCGCTACGACAATTTCACTCGAGATCCCGAGGAGGAAAGCGAATTAGCTTTCGGCTAGTCGCTCAATTTCTACGGCCATCGTGATTTTAGGTTGCTTCGTGTGGAATGCCATCCAAATTTGGAACTGTCTTTTTTCCCCATTGCTTCGTTGTTTCCAGTAAGGTGTAAATAATTGCCGCCCTCCTCCGTCAAGCGGCGAGTTGAAGAGGTCAGACGTGTTCAGCATGCCGCCTCTAAAGCGCTTTATTAGCATCCCAACGACATATTCAGGAAATAATTACCTGGCTAAGGCGCACATGAATAGTGTATTTGCGAGGAGAGGCAAGGTTGGTTGGATATGGGCTTTGTCTCCATTAACCTGGAGCACGGTGTTAAAGGATCTGTTTGCGGAGAGAAAATGACAGCGAGGCGGCCTGACGGCGGCCGACTGAGACAGTTAAAGGCCCCCTCGCTGCATAAGATAATTAATAAATAAAATACCAGGGGAGGCCCTGCCATGCCTTCGTCTATGACAGGGGCTGTCTCCAGTGCGCTAAAGCATTAAATGACCAATTTCTGTCAGACTAACTTCCAGCACGCTCTCGCTCTCTCTCTCTCTCCTGCTTCGCCCTCTCGTTCTCCACGGCGCTCTCCAGCCTCTCACCCCGTTACTGCTTCAACCCCCCCACCCCCCTTCCCCCACCCCCTTCTTCCTTTTCCCTTGCTTCCTCGTTTTGTGAAGTGGGGCTACTTTGCTCTCTTTGCAGCGAGTTTTTCAGCGACTGATGGCTCTAGTTCATTTCTGCTGAATTAATTGGTCCCTGAATGAATTCTGTTGACAGGGCAATTCATCATGTGTTTGGCCTGACAGTGACTGGGTGTTGGGTAGGAGAAGGGGAGGGGGCGGGGTAGTGGTGTTGGTTAAAGTGTGTGCGAGTGCGGCGAGGGTAAGGCGGTGGTGGGGAAGGGGGGGGGGGGGGGGGGGGTTGTGGCCTCTTTGGCTCGTCCCTTCTTCAGCCTGTGCAGGCCTAGATGGTTTTGTTTCAACCAAAACAGTAAGAAACAGTCCTCCCCACCTGTTGCATATGTAAAGTGATAGGCACGAACCATTGTTAAAGTGCATGTGAGTGTGAGCTGTGGCTTACAGCAGTTCCTGTGTCAGTGTTTAAATGCATTGTTTATTTTGCCTGTCCTTTTCTACCTACAAGGGTGTTACATTAAGTATAAGTGTGGACAAAAAAAATCAGCACAGCATAAAAATACAAGTACCATACCCATTTTTACCTTTGGTTATTAATTCCCTTCCGCATTTAACTCTCCAACTTCCAATCCTGAAGCAGCTCCTCAGCCCTTTTGTAGGCTGACATAATCAGGTAGCGTGGCATATTTAGTTCTTAATTACACAATGTGTTGCACAATGGCCATTCAAAACGATAATTTAGCTCCTAAAGGGAAATTGCACTGTGCCGCTGACTGATCCAACAGGGATGCTAGCCGTTATAATAGCACATAGTTGGCAGATGAGGGGCCGGTGGAGAAACACACCAACTGCACGTCTGCGCACTGACTGCTCATTATTCTAATTGCGATATGCGCTTGCAGTACGGGGGGAACACACATGGAGCGCCCAACGTCCTCCGAGCTTGAACATGGTGGGAAAAAAAAAAAAAAATCTCTTCAGGCTGTGTTGAATCAATCAATGCTCACTCATTACAAACATCACAAAGTCATGTTCTTGTCGCCTGGATGGTCTCGCCCGCCGACAGTGAAAATAACCCTATAATCATCATCCTGTCAGGATCGGCATCATCAGCCTGGACTGGAGCTCGGGAACTGTACCGTGTGGAAATAATCTTATTTTAGGATGGTGATTTCTATAATTGTCAATTTTTTTTTTTCGTGGTAGCATAATACGCACTTATGACAAGTAGCCGATTGTTTTGAATACTGGACTGTAAACTTATGTGGCATGTGATTGCGCAATGTCTAATATTTAAAGCATTTATTTTGTAATTTAACAGTTTGCAATCATAAAATCCTACTTATGACGTAAAAAAATGTAAGTTAAAAAAAATAGTACGTACATAAAACGGCTAATTGCTGCACCTTCCTAGAGTCACTTAGTTGTGACCCTAACCCTAACCCTAACCCTTTATTTATTCTTGATCTGTATCATACTGTCCCCTGGTGATAGAAAGAGCTGCACAATGTGCACTAAATATTTTATTCTTTTATATTTTTTTGCCATTTTTCCAATCGAATATTATTTAGAACCATTTAATAGCGTTTCTATTCATTTCAAGACGTCAGCACAAAAAGCGCTAATTAATAAACAAAACTATCTATAGTACCGTGTAAGAATTCTATGCATTCAGCGTTGTGTATGTAAACAAAAACTGGGGGTGTCACATTGTTTAAAGTCGAGTCGAGGGACTCGCCGCTCCGACGGCGGTCGCGTTGTGACATCCCGTCATCCCTCTGCTCGGAAGCCTGTCGTCGGCCTCATCATGTGGCTGTCGTAGTTGACGCCGGCGAGGGGAGAGGCTAACTCCGCTGTGTCAATCAATGAGCCCTCATTAGAAGCGGCTTTAATTAGTGGCGGCGGTATTGTTGCAAAAGATGCCTTCGTTAGCTCTGTTAATCCCCCAATGGATTGGTCGGGGAAGAGGCGACAGAGGAGTGTTGCAGTACAAAGAAGTGACTCAGTGTGTGTCGCTTGTTGAAATGAAAGCACATTTGCTTGTTTCTCTCAAATAAATGCGTCTAATGAGAAGTCCGTCCAAGAGCTGGAAAAAGGTTTTACAGTTTTATTTGAGTGGGAAAAGATCAAATGGATTTTTTTTTTTCCAAACGAGTCATCTGCTGGAAATGACGGATTTTACAGTACAAAGAGATTTCCATAATGTACATCTAACGTCCCTCGTCGTTTTGGGTATATATTACCCGTGACAGACACGAATCACGGCAAAGAGGCCTCCAAGTTGACAATGAGGGTAAATCTTATGCGGCCCCTCCGGCGAGGCCTCCGCGATCGGGTTTGAGAAGCCCCGAGGATGACAGGTGATTTTGGTAATGCCTAACTGATGAGAGCCAATCAGTGCGCCCTCCGTTTTGCCGGCTGTGCGCCGTTGTTGTCATCTGGCCCGCCAATGTAAAGATGAGCTTGATTGACAGATGCATCCGGGGTTCACACTTTATTGGTTTCTACCAGAGAGCCAGAGATGCCAATTTAGACAGGGTAGTGACAAAAAGTTGCCATCTAAATGGAATAATTTTACCACTGGGAATTCTCAGCTGGCAGAAGAGTGCATTTGTGTGTTTCCCTTTGCCATCTTTAACAAGGCCCGAATGACAAACACGATGGACGGTAAGGGGCTGCGGCTTTTGATGCTTCACAGGGGATCCATGAAATAAACAATAGGCGGAGGAAGTGGACAAATTGAAATGAAGATAGAAGTGCGGCTTTAGCCTTTCAACACAATGAAAGTGATACACGACTGAAAAAACCTGAAAAAAAAAAATGTTTAGGTTTTACTCAATTTTATTTTGTCAAGTGAATGCACCAAATAAAATCAGCTAGATTTGAAGTCGATGTATAAAAAAATTATCCGAATCCAGATTAGTAAATTCTCACAAATTAATTAAATTCATTTTTATTTATTTTATTTTAACTACTTCATTCAGAATCCCTGAAATTTTGATCTTATGAAGTGAAGGAGGCGCCGGAGTCAGCGAGTGACTTATAAAAGAATTTATTTCTCATGTGCACAAAAGGAATTGGAACAGAAGTGAAACAGAGCAATGATTGAGGCCACAGGGCTTCCCATATAGATTTTCTCCTCAGAAATCCTTTTTTTTTTTTTTTTTATGTCCATGACACATCTCCCGTAGCATCTTTACAACAGAGCTGCTCGCTCAGAGGTGCTCCACTTAGCACAGCTAAGATTCCCGTCCAAATGATGGTGGCGTGCACTCTGCCCTCAGACATGTCCAGCTGCATGTAGACAGAAATAAGCGAGTGTGGCAGTCTGTTTCTCTGACATCATCATGGTACCAGAGGATGTACAGTAGACGGGTCCACTAGGAGGCGGGAATGAGATGAATGTGTCTATACATTGAGAGCTGACCGTAAATTGGGTAAACCCAATGATCACAACATCGATAAATGGCTGGGACAGCAGTTAGCGCCGTGTATTTTTTTTCCTTTTTTTTTTTGCCACAGATTCGCTGAATTGAAGAGATCGTTTTTCTCCGTTGGAACAAAAGATGATACAGAAAGCCATTTAACTTGTTGCATAGTGACATAAAAACATCATCATGGCGTTATCATGGACAGGAAATGGACAAGGACGGCCTACCATTTTGTGACGTTAGCCTGCTACCGTTAGCATGTAGCCCGGGGTTTTTACACAGCAGTTGCGCCTTCCTCTACAGCACAACGTAACAATTAAGACACACATGTAAATGCATCGGTCTGTTTATCTACAAAGGGAGCCGCTTCAGTCGTGTGATAATATTTACAAAGGAAGGAATTGTCTTCACAATATTCACAAATCGTTCTACAAAGCAGCGGGAACACAAGAGTCGCCGGATTCGACCTCGCTCGTCGTGTTGTTAGCGACGTTTATCGGAGATAATACTGCTTCGTTTATGCACACGTACACTGTAAATAAAATATTAAATATCAAACTAAGTCTTTGGCAAATGTAGTTAAAGTACATTCACAAAACAGTAAAAAAAACAAAACTGAATTTTCTTTCAGTCCACAACGAGAGTTAAACGTGAGGCAAAAGGACAATTGTAAATGTTGTGAATGAAGTGGCATGGCGTTGAACAAATAGTTTTATAAGGCGTACGTAGCTAATTTACAGTTGGTATGCTCAACTGGAGGCATCTAGTGGTATGACAAAGTAGCTGAATAGGAATTTTTAGTATAGCCAAGAAGCTATGGCTTACAAAGTCCGCTAACTTCTACGATGCACACCTCATCGCTCTTGTTAAAAAAAAAAAAAAAAATCTGAATCAGAGAATTTGGAAAAAACTAGGTTACAGTGCAAAAAAGGAGCAAAGGATTCTCATGGACATAATTGGAATACTAGCAAAAATGTAACTATGCTCAAAATCTTTGTTTTTTTTAAACATTACAATTTGTGACAGGAAAAAAAATAATTTAACATTTAAAATTCCGAGTCGACATGTTTATTTTGAAAAACAATTTACATTTGATTGTTTGCCACATCCGGAGATGACGCTGCCATTTCTTTGTGGGATCAATAAAGAGGAAATATTGAAGCACCAGAGTCAAGACGTCCCTACGGTATGGTGCCATGATGAAAACTCGTGTCAAATTCTCGACAATTCTCTTTACCATCAAGCTACGAAATCGTCCCTCTTGGTTGTCTCATTTTAAAGTTCCTGTAAAGTGAAATAAATGTCTTCCACATTTGACACACCACAAAGAAGGGCTGTTACCAACCCTGACAAATTTTAGTGATCAAAACTTCATAATTGTGAAGTCACGCCATAGCGAGAGGTTCTAGCTAACAGCTAGCTTGCGAGCTAACCAAAGGATGAGCTGTAGATGAGTACACCTTCTCACTTTAAATAACAACATCGAGCAGTTCAGTAATTTGTGGCCTTTAGGGACAATGCATTTTTAGTATGCAAGCATAGCTAGCTAGCTAACTAACAAGCTAACGCTCGATACAATGTCATTTACACTTGTACCGGATAACCACTGATAGCAACAAAAATGTACGGAAGGCAGGCCTGACGCCAAAGTGCATCACTGGGCGCAAAAAAAAATTCTGAAAATCAATTCCGCCAAATAGGATACCACATATTTCTCATTATCTTCGAAAGTGTATCATGTCATTAGTACCAAATCTCAGACTTCACTTTACAGGGTCTTTAAGAACAGAAAAATACTGTCGTTCGTGATGTAAAAGGATGGTGAAGGGTGCATGAGTAAAAGAACAACACCAACAACAGCAAAAAAGCGGCAAAAATAAAAACCCACTTCATGTTTTTTCCCCCCCCACATGGACTCTTCACACGTCTTCAATTGAGATATTCCACAATATATATATTTATATAATCTCTTAAAAGTCAGTCTGGAGATGTTCGGGGCTGTGGGACAGCTTGATGTTTGCGGTGACTCTTATGGCCCAAAATGTGTGACGTGTTGGCAACCATCCTTCCTCGAGTCCGCGTGACCTGGTGGCTTTTTCCTTTCCTCACAAATTCCCTTTGACCTCAGTGTTTTCTCAGACGGGGACAACATGGAGACCCAAGCCGTGGCCTTGGAGTTTGAGCTGGTCTCCATGGTAACTAGTGGCGGTCGTAGGCAGCGGCAGCAGTGGGAGGTGCGGAGCCACGGGATGCGGCACTATAATAATAAGGGGAACCTGGAAGTTAACAGAAGAACCAGTCGTTGGAAAATACCATCGTACCCAGATGACATTTGCGTGCAGACAAATATATTTCTCCAAATGCGCACACGCAAGATTCACTTACTTAGTAACGCTGGATTGCTGAACCGCCATGCTTCGTTATAAGTCGTGTATTGTGGATGAGAATAAGGGTTTCCGGAAAAGTCCCCGCCTTTAGAACACATCAGCAGAAACAAACGTTACGAAAAAAGCTAATGAAAGAGGTGACCATGCCCGTTCATTCATTCGTTTTTGCCATGCTAACATCAATTTTGCCGCTTTGGTATCATCTCCAACGGAAATACCAAAAATTGAAACCTGACGTCAATCGTGGTTAGGTGGATCAGTTGTTCTACCAAAAACCGAGATTCTCTTTGCCTTCCTTCTAGCGCTAGACTCAGATTCCGTGAAATGCGTTATCAAGGGAGCTGCCTTTTGAGTTGTTCCTGGCCACGATGCGGTGCGCCCGCATCCGCCCGTGCTTGTCGTGTAACCGGACCTCATCCCTGAGAGAGATAGTGATTTAAATATTTACAGGCCCTCCACGCCTCTGTGTTTTGACCCTTAACTGTTTGCTATGAACCTGAACTGCAGGTTAAGTAGAGGGGAAAAAAGATACGCTCGGCAGCCCCGGGTGTCCGGGGAGGCGAAGAGAGGAGCGGAGGCGCTGTTTATCGACAGGGCTGGTGAAAGTGTGCCGTGTGGACACGGCCAGGGTAATGAGCGCTGGGAGCTGGAGTGTAACTGAGAGGAACTGTCCTATCTCATGGCCACTGATTGTGGTGATCGCCTATCGAGTTCATCTAATGTCCTCGTCCGCAGACGCAAACCGCAATCTAACACGGCTATAACAAGCTCGCCTCGATCTTTCGTATTAGCCAACGTGTTAGCTAGGTTTTTCTCGGAAATAAAGATGCACAAGAAGACCTAACCTCATACGTCTTTAAAAAGACGATTGGAAAGGTCGTCTATGTCCTTTACGAGTAATGACGTGTCACTCACCTGGAACCATTCCGGCGAGTGTAGAAGTGGGGTAGCTGCCTTGCCCCGTTGGGGGGACGTGAGGCGGGTAGCCTGGTAAGGTGGTGCTCGCCATGTCTCGACCTGGACGGATTCACAATCGCACTTGATTTGAATCGAGAAATGAACAAATCTTGTTCTATCATTTTATTCACCCGTTGTATGTTTCACCGTACATGGAGAACATACATTGGACAGATCACGCACGTGACTTGAGAGGGGAAAATGTTTGAAATAATGACGTTTTCTCATCAAGGACCTTAATAAGCCGACGTTGTAAGCGGCTTTCTAACTGACAGCAGGCCACCGAGAGCACTCTCTGATCTCTACTCCACATTCAGCCCTCTAATTAAATGTGACAGCACCAGGTCTGGCTTGATGAAGGGAGGGGGGGTGGGCACACGGGACACGGAGCCACAGGTCCAAAACAGGGCCTAGCGTCAACCCTATGCCTCTGCGATTGTCCCCCCCCCCCCCCCTCCCTTCCCCGACCTTCTCCCCAATTTGGCCTCCTGTCGCCCCCTCAGACGTTGGGCCCGTCACGAGGCAAGAAGGTCCAGGAGGCCCATTGTTAAGCCCAGAGACAAGCAAGAGGTCATAGCGGGAGAAAAGCAGGGTGAAACAGAGGGAGAGGGTAGTTAGTGTTAATGAGCGGGAAGCTGTATTGCTTCTGTATAAACAAAAGTTTTTTTTTTTTTCCATGCTTCTCCCTGGCAGATAAATCTAAACTAAATAGTTATTATAATTGAATGCAAATTGGATCGGGTTATATGGGGCCTTAAAATCTGTACCTGCTATAAATCGCTGGCCGGAATAGTGGTGGGAGTCGAGGCATCTACAGAGAGACTCGACTGCTGGGACAAGATGGCGGATAGGGACAAGTCCCCGACAGGGGACGGGGTGAAGGGGGCAAAGGATGCCTCATGGGGCTCCCGCTTTAAGTGCACGGACCGAAGGCGGATGACATGGGTGAAGCTCCGCTAGGAAAACATTTACACATACGGGACGCTTGATTAGGGACACCCCATCCGGTCGGGTTCGAGTTTATCTCACGGCTGTTTTTCTCGCCAGCGAATACCACGAACGTTGGCTGGCACACAGCTCCGACTGCTTTGATCTCATTTGGCTTGATGAGCCTTGGCGTCTTTCATGGCTTTGCCTCTCCAACCTATGCAATCAATGTACGCTCTTTGTCGACGTCCGCCTGCCGCAGAGCAGTTGGCTGGGGCCTGCCGGGGAGGGATGGCTCTTTCCCCGACACTATGATAGGCTCATTAGCTGCTTCCCCGCATCATTGTTGTTTTACAACAAGACTGTGTGTTGCGATTCCTCATTAAGATAAGGGCTGCTCTATGGAGGCGGAGATCCAGCCCTGTCAGCACTATCAACCTAATGCCAGAGAATCAACTGACTGCTTTCCCATAGAATCACACAGTGGGGCTTTCCAAATCTCATTTATCCCTCTTTTCACGTCCATTTCTGTGCAGCTGGAGCAGAATTACGGACGTGCATGTTCGGAAATCACGGGACGTGTTATCGGGAATCGATCATTTCGTCTAAGGTTGCGGGTTCAAATCCTGGTTTATTGTCGTCACTCTAAAAAATGACAATGAACCAACCCAAATAGATAAATTTGTCAAAACCTTTGACTGTTAATTGAAAGAGCTATTTTTTCAGTGAACAAAAATTTTTTTTTTCGTCCTCGTGATCAAATCATTACTGCGAGGCTGACATGAATATGTGGCAGAAGCGGATGCGCTACATCCAGTAACAAGGCCCCAACGTTTAATTGGCTCATCCCAGTCTGTCACATTTTCCCGTACATGGAAACGCAGTCCTCTTCAAGGATTATCCCAAGAACGCACTCTCCCGTCTTGATCTAATTATGTCGTCTCTTTAACGCGTTCAAATTGGGCACGTTTCAGAAATCTCTGCGCTAAACACATCGTGTTAGCCATTATAGTTTCCCGAGTCAGAAATGATCGTAACAATCGCCCCGAGCTTCATTATCGTCACCCTGTTTTCGATCCCGCAGATAAAATATCGAAATTGCCGTTCAGTCTCGGAGCCAAACTTCGATAAAGCTTGCCGAGAGCTCAGCTTATCTCCAACATGGGCACATCCGACCGCGGGTTTCTGTTTTCTCAACAGCCGAGCAAGCGTTGTCAAACAACTTAACGATACCGACGCTTCGTTCGAGATCACTGAACTCTGAAACTAATCAGACACGCCGTTGCTTATTGTCCTGGAGACGAGGCCGAGCCCCGAGCCTGTCAAATCGCACGCCTTGATGATGGAGGTGGAAGATAAACTCCAGGTCCTTTGGGACCCTTCTCCCAAACAAACGGGAAGACGCTATAGAGTTCTCTAACATCTGTCTCGGCCTCGCAAACCACGCCGTGTCCACAGACTTCATCAACCATAGAAATGGACTGTTAAGAACCTACAGCGGCCGTCTGAGTGATGTGTTCACACATTGTTGCAGAAGTCTTCTCTCTAGTGAGCATTTCATCCTTAAACACACTCCAAGGAACTTTGGAGAAGAAAACACTTTCTTCACAAGGTTTTTGCTACCTTGGTCAAATACGATCATCAAACCCCCAAAGCAGGGGTATTGTCGAGTCATTTCATTTGAATCCTTTTGGGGCAGGATTGGTTTTAA
This sequence comes from Syngnathus scovelli, assembly GCF_024217435.2. Lineage (NCBI taxonomy): Eukaryota > Metazoa > Chordata > Actinopteri > Syngnathiformes > Syngnathidae > Syngnathus > Syngnathus scovelli. Next base: position 3,011,268 of record NC_090858.1, read on the forward strand.
ATGTGATAGTCCGGTCCAGTCGGATCCAGTCCGTACTTTACTTAAAACCGGTCACGCCACTTCCCAAACAACCAATTCGGAGTTGTCAGGTAAACAGAGGACACTATTGCTACTGCAACCTTGGAAGACAAACCTCAGCGATTCATGAATCATTCATCTTTAATAGATTATGCAAATTCCAGAACATAAAAATCAACAAGATCAATAACGGTGTGGATTTTAATTAGGAGCTGAAAACATTTCTAGAATGAATATAATCTCGTCGCTGCCGCTCCAGTACGGGAGAATAATTTATTGATAATTGGATGCCAGTTTAAGTGAGCGAGGTAATTTAGTATTTTTTTTTTTCCTCCAGCTTTGGCATTCATTCCTATTTGCTAATATTGCGCACTAACTACATACAGCCAATCAATCTTTGCAAAAAAAATGTCGTAAAAAGCGATTTGAAATGAGCATCTCCATCTAATGTTTGAAACGACCGCATCAAGGTTTGTTGGCTTGAAACGGAGTTTTATCATGAAGCCGTTTACGTTATATGGCTCCTGGCCCCCCCAGGTGGCTTGGAGGCCACCTGCTTTGCGTGTGCTCCCCCGAGCGAAACAGCTTTCATAGGAAAGGTCCGGCAGGAAAAAAAAAAAAAAAAAAAGCGCACCTTTCTTCTCCTGAGGCCCAACTTTTCTCGGTAAATCCACCTCCCACATACTCGGGAGGAAAAAGGGGGTCTTTCTTTTCTGAGTTAAGGTCTGGGGGGGCGGGGGATCATTTGAGAAGGGCCGATGTAGTTTTCAATCTTCCTGTCCTCGTCTTTACTTCTCTTTCACACACGCACACACACAATTATGTGACTTTTAATAAAAAAAGGCTAGCGTGTTATTGGAGGAAAACCTAACCCTCTCGTGGGAAAGAATCTCAACCGCCTCAATGAAACCAAATTTCAATTAGCCATCAAAAAGAAGCCACCGACCGACTGCCGTTATGCGATACGGCGACGACAAGCTATTTCTTGCGCCGCACCTGCCGTTACCTGCTGTAGATCAGGTTTTCTGGCCTCGTCTGGAATGGATTAATAACATTTACATTATTTCTAATGGGGAACTATGATTTGAGATACAACTGTTTTAAGTTATGGTCACGGACTGAATTAAACTTGTATCTCAAAGCAACACTGTATCTGATTGGATTTTGCATCCTTCACTTTATTAATTTATATCTTTTACGGCTCTCAGGGTGAGGCGGGGGGGGACAAGTTTGGACACCCGACTGCAGATCTTTAGAATCCACTCTCCTTTTGCCCTTTCACTCCCGGCGTTTAATCTTTCTTACTCTCCCCTGCTCACAATGAGACTCGGCAGCCAGCCACTCTCATCTCGCCGCCGCTGTCAATCAACAGCCTATCATAGCCTTTGATGACAAGCAAGGTGTCGCAGCGAGAACAGCAGCTGTCTCGTACGTGAAGTGCTCTCCCTCAATCTGTTAGCGGCCCGATCCAACTCCAACACCGGCAGCGTTGAGACCCCCCCGTATTGGATTTTTAGCGACCCCGGTCGAATGTATTTGAAAAAATATCTGTAACCGTTTAGCATCCTTGGTAGTCAGTAGGGAGTGAAAAGTTGGGGATAGCTCATCGTGGAAAGAGTGGCGTTTATCTCCTAAGCTTTAAACTTTAATCTCTTATGTGCAAGAATATAGCTAATTATCACCGTTATCATGCTGTGTTATTGGATGCCATAAACACTATTTTTAGTCATCAGCTGTTACTACCTTGATAGCGGCACACTAAAGGCTCCCTTTAATGGAAAATGGAATGAGTTGGAACGTCAGTGGGAAAACAACAAAAAGCGCTTTCGGAAAATTGTATGGCTTGATGATCGAAAGGGGGATTCGAGAAAGGGGGGAGGGCGCCATAAACGGTAGTATTGACTTAATGTTGTTGGTTTACTGTGCACAGTGGATGGAGCGTACCTGTCACAACCGAGTAGCTCTGGGAGACGCTGGAGGCCAGGTCGGAGCTGCCGCTGCTGGAGAGGCTGGGCTTCACGTCTTCCAGGCCGGGGTTCAGGGACGGGAGTGAGTACTCGTTCGCCTGCGTCGATACAATTAAAGGGTCATTGGGAAATCTGGACGCAAAATTTGTTTGGATTAAATTTAGGCCACGCATCACTCTCAGAATTCCTCCCATTATAATTTTGACACTTATTTTTATATCCCAATAAATAGACCACCTTGATTTATATATATTTTTTGGCCGATTCTGGAATGCTGTTCCCTCGGATGTCTAGCTCCCGCGGCAACAGTCCTCCCGCCTGTGCTTTTTTTTTTTTTTAACCGAGTCCCTGTGATGTAGTACGTATGCATGCATTAAGGCCTCGTCTGAAGGAGAAGCGAGGCAGGCAAGTCGAGCTAGCGCGGGATGAGAGAGGGATTGGGAGACGAGTGAAAGGACGGGGTGTCAGCTGGCGCTTTGTGCTCCGCTGCAGTCATCCCTGTGACCAGTCAAGGGAGGAGACATTCAAGGCTTTGTTGCAGGAGAGACATGTGGTTGTGTTTTTAAAAAGAGAGCCCCCTCACACACTCCCCCCCCCCCAAAAAAAAATCTCCTGTTGTGCGCTACCTCCAATAAACATCTTTTCGTCGTCAATTCCCATTTTATTTTACGCCGTGAAAAGAATCGCATTGATCTGCTTTGAGTCGGGGCGATGGCACTTCCTCTTCTTCAAGGGGATAAGTGTGCGTGCTCGTATCAGAGGGCATCTGTTTGTCTCAATGGGACGGGGGTCCCTCAGGGGGCGAGCCGCTGACCCCGGCCTTGTCCGCCTCTATCCCAGATAAACTCTAATTGTCTGCCTACAACTGTTCCCCGGCACTAGGCTGGATGTTCCTCTCTATTCCGCCGGGCCTCCGCGGCACAAGAGCCATTTTGTCATGCAGATGAGCCGCGGGGCAGCGGCGGGCAGAGCCCGGGCGGGCGGCGAGCGCAGAATGACCCCGACCACATGGCTGCCAGAAGTGTGGGAGGGGTGAGGCCTATTGAGCCCGGACCTCTTCAAAATGGCTTTTTAATGCTCTGACGCAGACACCAGACAAGCCCCTTAATAGCAAGTGTACCCCAAAAGGGGAGAGGGGGGGGGGGCACACACAAAGAGTGCAACCTGATTAATATTGCCGCAAATTAAAAGGGATTTTTCTCCACCCATTTGCGATGCCATTTCCAGCCCCCCCCCCCTCTTGCCTTTCTCCTCCACCTTTTTAATACCGTTTTCCGTGCTCTTTGTGATTGCAAGTCATTTCCAATTCGCTTTGGTATTGATCTTGCCGTAGAAATCACTTTGGTAATTAGCTGCATTAGGGACTGTATAGCGGGCCGCGGCGCTGTCCCCCTGATTTATCGCCGCTGTAATTCCCAGCGATCGCGCAGAGATGAAAATGAACTCAATTAGGGGGCGGCGCTCGGGCTGCCTAGGCCCCCACATAGAGTTGGCACGGCAGAATTAATCGTCTCTTGTTGTTTAACTCTGGGATTCATGTAAATAAAGGTTAGCCGCTATAATAGACCGGAGCCGGAAGATCTTACTCGCGTTGGGAAATGTGCCGCCGCCGGCTCACCTGCTCGGGTTTGATGTGTTCCGAGGTGGGGAAGACATCCGGGTAGGAGGGGCGTTCAAAAACGCGGTCCAGGGCCTCCAACTGCTGTTGGGTGAACGCGTCCGCTCGCAGGTGCTTCCTTAAACTCTCCACGCTGCCCTGAGAATCGCTGCCCGGGACGGAACCGTCAGAACCGCCTAAGGAAAGAAGTGAAGGACAATGTTTTGTTGTCTGTCTTCTCGATGGCTTCATCATAAGAGTCCATTCGCTGCCATTCAAACTTTGTGCATTACCTTGACCAGGATGAAATCACAACGTTCATTTTATCCATGTTGTAAGCTCACAAATGGAATATTCTTCCATTTGAGGCGCAGCCTGGATTCGATTATTTTGAATCCATTCATTTGTGACATTTCTGGAGGACGGCCTCCGCCCATCCTGGATTTTTTTTTTTGAAGAGCGCTGCTGATACTTTTGCCTCGACAGTGTATATTCCCAAAAGCCCAGCTTTTGGAGCTACCACCTCAGTGACAAGCTAGTGAACCCCCAGCCACGAGGATATACTTTTATTTATTTATTTTTCTTAACGGAGCCTTTCAGCCTACCATATCCCCGGAGGCTTTGTGAGATAAGCACCAGGCAAACGTGTTTTTGAGCAAAACGGGAGTGAGAGTGATGGCGAGAGGAGCAGCGGCAGTAAATTGCGATGGGGAACAACCTGCATGTCTGGCTTTTTTTTTTTTTTTATCTACCTCGACTCTGCATCGTACACCCAGGCGGCTCCCGCGTCCTCCACCTCTCCTCGGCGGCCGCCATCAGCGCGCTCATCATGTGATAGGTCTATGGTAATTGATGGATTACCTTCAGCGCAAATATATACGTGGAAAGGAGGGCAGGGCGCCTCTTTCAGGAGGTGGGAGGGGTGGGGCGTCAGGGTCATAATTCAGGATTACCTCTCACATAGCCAAAACACTCTCGCACATATCTGATAAATATCCTGATGTCCTCGTGTAATAGAAGGCCGAGAATACACATTTTAGTTTACTAGTGTGTGAAAAAAGGAGCCTATGTGAGTATTTAGGAGTATAAGAAGAGTGGAAAAAAAATATGTGAGAGCATTTCAGTACCATTACACGATTTCTTCAGTTTGAGTGGAAACAATGTGTGAGAGCATTTTAGTTGTTTTTTCCTCAGTGTGTGAGTGGGAAAAATGTGTCAGAGCATTTCATTGCATGAGAAAACTTCAATGTAAGTGGAAAAAAATGTGTGAGAGCTTTTAATTAGTGTGTGTAAGAATGTTCCTGTAAAGTGTGTGTGAGATTTTCAGTAGTATCTCTTGGCGCTCCCTCGCTACTTGTGAGAGTTGTGTGTGCCCGTGAGAGGTAATCCTGAATTATGTCCGTGACGGCCCTGCGATTCCGTCCACAGCCTCTCATTCTGCCAAAGGGAAATGGAGAGCCATTATTTAACGCTACTATTTCCCGCCAAAGGTATTAGCCCCTTCCCTGCATATTGCCTGTCGCCCGGGGAAGCAGAATGGAGCGAGGTCCGAAAGACGACGGAGGGCGGCGAGGGCAAGCGTATGCATTTCCTCACACGGTCGCCTTCTATACAAACAAATGAGCCCTCTCCTTTTTCCCGATCTCTGACCCCATTCCACCGCCGCCGTGGCACACTCATCACAACCCGCCCCCCCCCAAAAAAAAAGAACTGTAGGTAAACCACCCAGCCGGCATTCCCGCCTCCCTCCCTCCCTCCCTCCCTCCCTCCCTTCCTCCGCCACCAGCGGATGAGGGCTTAGCTCCCGTACAAATCTGTCATTCTAAATTTGCAGCAGATTATGTTCTCTCCTGGGCCAGGCGCCGCTGATATATGATATGCAAGTCCACTATTGATTGCCCGATCCGCCGGCGGAGGAGGGAGACGAAATGAACTCGGAATGAACAGCATGCCTCAACTCATTGTGCGTATAATACTCTACTTAATCCCACATTTTTCTCTGCTATGGAATTCAATTGATCAATCATGTTCCACTGATGGTACCATTTCGGGGGCGTTATTGCCATTCTGCTCGGCTGCTTGACCTTTTTTCAATGGTTGAGGCCAGGGGATGAACCTGGCTCGCACCAAGAAATAGATCCGCGGGGGGAATGGAATGGAGAACGGCAATTGGCTGCCGGTGGGTGTATGTGTGGACGGCGATGGAGGGCGTGATGGCTGTGTTTTACGGGGGGAAAGACACTCGATTGACTTGTGTTTTTGTGGTACGCTTGCCACAGCCATTTTTCTCGTACCTCCACCAAAATGAGATTTTTGTTTGCGGTATTATAGAGAAAAACGAAAAGCTTCATTAATTTTTCTCGTTTTTTTTTTAATTTAATTGAGTCCGTCATTAGATTTTCACCAAAAATGCGTCAAACTTAATTTCCTCTACCATTCCAGAATTTTACATAATTTGGGCTTCCAGCTCATGAAACAAATCGAGCCCATGCTCCCCATAACCGCTTTATTTATAAAAGAAATTCATTCCACCTTTCCTCTTTTGCCAATTATGCACATGGAGGCTTTTCAAATTTGTCGTGCGACCCCCGCAAAAAATAAATAAATAAAAAATGACAGACTCTGCCTTTCAGCGGAATTAACAGTAAATCATGCGTTTTGAGAATTCCCCATTAGGGGCTGATGTTTGACATATATCATATAAGATGGCTGCAATAAATCAGATTCATCCTTTTGACAGTCAGTGTGTCAAGTGAAGTGTGAAGCCCAACTGTCAGCCGTGTGTGTGTGTGTGTGTGTGTGTGTGTGTGTGTGTCTCATTGACTGGTCTGTTTCATTTTCTCTGTGTTTTTTTTTTTTTTTTTGTTGCAATCCCTTCGGGTGCCTCAGCAGGTATCCGCGCTATCACTCCCACAGCACCAGCTGACCGTGTTTCTTTCTCTTAACGGCGGCGTGCGAGGAGATAAGCCAAGATAAAAACAAGACACGTCAAAACAGCCATTTTCACACGCCGTCCCTTTCGTAAAGCGCCTTAATAACCTCTCTTTGATCACCCCCCCCCCCCCCCTGCAGAGATTTCAGTGTTTCCAACTCACAAACACGAGCTAGCGATAAACCGTCCAAATCGTGATGGAAACAATTAGCCTAGCGCGCTTGAAATTTGCGCCTGTATTGATCCACGGCTAACCCAAGCTACAACGCTATCAAGACTCTGTTTTGGGGGGATGTAAATGTCCCACTGTGGCACGGTGGCACTCTCATGTCCTCCTTTCATCTCCACGTTTGTCTGATAAGATAAACCGAGGGGAGACCCAGGCAGGAGCTTGTTTGAAAGGCAAATGAATTCCTCCACAGCGCCTCGCTATAAATCATCGGCTTCCCGACATCACGAGGCCTTTACCTCGTCCGGCCTGCGCTGATAGCTAGCATCATCACAAATTGGGGCATCATTTGTTGATTTTGCTTTCCTTTCTTTTTTTTTTTTTTTTTAAACGCATTTAGAGAAGAAATAGGAAGGGGGCTCAAACAAAGTGGTATACCCAGAGGGTGAACACTGCTTCCCTGTAAGCTAGCTATATTTATGAAACCTCTGATGCGGAAATGAGAGCGGTGGGGGGAGGGCTGAGCGGTAGAGAGAGAAAGAGACAGCACTGCCTGGGCTGTTAAGATCCTGTTATGTTACATCGTGTTTAAGAGCTTTATTAATTCGATTTAGCACCATCAGCCAGTTTACTGACTGTCAGCAGGCGTCAAGATGCTTCTTGATGCTCGCACTCGCTGTACTCCCCCCTCCCCTTCCTTTTTTTTCTCGATTTAATTTCAACTCTGGATGCTAATCTAAACAGAAGCAGGCTAATACGCACAATGTCGTATGAAGAAAATGAGAAGGCTATTCATTAGACAGCAATGTTAAATCCTAAAAACTGATTTGGAATTTGAAACAAGACCTTTTGTTTTTGGTGACCACTTTGCTATTTATTATGACTACTACGACCGCAGCGTGAGGTTAGCTAGCTAGCTAGTTAGCGGGACATCTTGAAAATACATCTACTCTACCACTCTTACCAAAGTCCTACTTTTAGTCGATGATTTTAATTTTCAACACTTTGGCAGGGTTTTTAACAGCACTCCTCTGTGTGGTGCCCACTTCAGAAGACATTTATTTTCACCTCACTGTGACTTTAAAGAGAAAATTGGAATTGTCCATTCAGACAGTTATCTAGTGCACCCCTGTCCTGCTTTTATACGACTTCTCATTTGCTCAGCGCTCTTGAACCAGCCCGCCGTTTAGCATTTTCAAGTTTTTTTTTTCTTTTTTTTTTTTTTTGGCGGAAACATAATTATTCCTCTTGCCTATTTCTCCCTCCTCAAGCTGAGTAATGCGTCGCTCCATTAATTCTCAGCGTCGCTGGCCGTAATTGACTTTTCCCTGACATGATTCCTTCTCCATCCGGCGAATTGCCTCTCCGTATATGAAGAGATATATATTTATGTGTGTTTGTATCATAAAGGGTGCCACCGTTTACAACGCCAGCCATGTCGCCGAACGCAAATGGTTAACCCGGAAATAAGACGCCGTCAATAAGACGTGGGAGGAGGGGAGACCCTTTTGTGTCCTCTTCCAACACTATGGCCGCCTCTTGTCTCCATGTTCCGCTCTGTGGACCCTCTCATACCTGCCCCCCCCCTCCTCTCTTCATTCCACCCATCCTCCCATCATGGCGCTCATGATGCTATTTATTTCTCTTTTGCCACGGGTGCATTTATTTTCCAAAGCGCGCCACTATTGACTCATTGTCACGGACTGGCTTGACTAGCCAACCAGCGGAGGCTCGGGTTAAAAGCCACACGCTAACTGATTTAAACTCGGCCGGCGGGTCGCGCGTGTTAAAAGCTACACACGCCGTACAATCATCCAACACGGCCCGATATCTCATGCGAACAAATCAAAACACGGAGCCCCGGTAATCAGTCGGGCTCGGCTCCTGCGTACAGCCTCCTTTCTTTTACGTCACGACTTCACAACCCCGCCAGGCCGTATTTTCATTTTCTCATCAGCTTCCTCTCCCGCCGTGCTACAATCACAAGTTATGACCTTTGTTCTGATTTATCACCGTAGCTCCTCCCGAGAGTTCCGCTGGACTCCGTTCAGGAGGTGCCGATCCAAACTTGAGGTCACATCAACCCGCCCTGGCCTCGACTACTGTGGTTGAAGGTAAATCTGCATGAACCTGTCTCCCTTTTTAATTAGCTCCTTAATTTATTTTCTTGATGTGAACAGCCGGAACCGTACCACTCCTGCAGTTGTCAGGTTTTTTTTTTGTTTGGAATTTGAAAAACGACTACATCAAAGTATCACTGGGGGAGTTCACGATAAATATATATTTTTTTGGTTTGACATGTGTGACAACGGCACAACAGTTGTCACCTCGACATGGCATTCCCAACGCGCGTTTAAAAGAGCGAGCGAGTACAACGGGCTAATTTCCCTACTTTTGCTTTTAATGCATTTGGCAAGGAGCAACATTCCATTTCCTGTAATGAGATACACAAATAAATGCGGCTGTGGATAGATTTGGAGCGGAGCGGAGTGGCGTTGGCGGCGGCGAAGCTGGCGGTGGAGGCTAAAGGACACCTTCTTCCCAGCGTTGTCGTAATTGCTATCGCTGCTCGCAGACATGCAAAGCAATCTCTCCGCAGATAGGGTTGAGACTTTTTTTTTTTTTTCCCCTCTCCCCTTAAGGCTATTTCTTTTGTCTTTTTCGATAGCTTGCGCATCCACGATAGAGCACGGGGAAAGAAAGGGGGGGGGCGGGGTGTTAATTTGTGAATTAATAGCTTCCTCTCTGCAGAATTGCAAATTCCTTTAAATGTCACCATGTTCAGAGGGTGAAGAGCATTTGAGGGGTGGGGGGTGCAAATTGTCACCCTTATTTCATACACGTATATATTTGCAAAAATACATCCACCTTTGACCCGGCCCTCTCATGTTGATTTCAAATGATTCATTTTAGCTTCCGTCCCTTTAAGGGCCGAAAACAACAAGAACATTAAGTGCAGTGATCTGCTTGACCCCCCCCCCAAAAAAGCAAACAAGATTCAACTTACAATGTCCGATTTTCCTTCCGTCCAAGTGGTTGCCAGTCCAGAGAACTAAAAAGATAGAAACATAAACGTGGGAATAGGCCTTTTTTTTTATTTTTTATTTTTTTTATCACATGCTCTTCAGAAAATGTTGACACACACACTCTGGCTGTGTTGCTACACCTTCTCAGGTCTCCACCGGGGACATGTTAATTCCCAGGCATTAAAAAAGCCAATTGTTTGCACGTCCAATAATCTATTAGCCCTCGGGCAGCGTGTGTCCACAATGAGAAAATCTGGCTCGGACCGGTTTGCCTTCTGCTTAATCTTTGAATGGATCTGCGTGTTTTTCTTTGCCAAATTGTCGTTTTGTTTGTCTAAAAATAGTATCGATTAATTGCGGACAGTTAATTTGCTGATATCGCACGATGTTTGAACGAGGTCTAAAATAGAAACGTTTGGCAACAAACAAGGCATCAGAAACAAGCTTGATTGAATCACAAGACCCCCCCCCCCACCCGCCTGATACACAACATAACAAGTCACCGGAGACGCCACTCGGAAACAACCTCGGCGGCTGTCATAAATGCCGCAAAAAAACTTCAGACGGACGAGCGAGAGCGGGAATTCGAGAGAGAGCATCCTCGTTTGCTCACCTTCATCTCGTTTCCTCTTCTCGCCGTTGGAGCGGGGGATTCCCAGGATGCCGTTGATGGAGTAGGATCCTACGGGATCGTTGGAGGCGCTGGTCACAGGCGGGGAGGCTGTGCTGGGTACTGATAGGGAAATATTTCAGTCAGGTTTTGTTGGGCAAAACTACCGTAATACACTAATAGATGCACACCAAGAAGGCAAATGCAACAGTAATATTTACAGTACTAAAAGAATATATGCTTGTGAGAATTGTTTTTGTCTCTCTACATGTGTTGCTTCACCATTTGTGTTCAAATCATCATTTTAGTAGGGTTATATCGCGCCTATCAGGTCTATTTTGTGAATTTTTCCTAATAGATAGCACACTATTGGATGATTAAAAAAAAGCAAACCAGTAGGGCCAACGAGTAAAAACTTTTTGGACTTAAATTCAGCATCCATACGTAAGCCGCACTTAATTTAAAACTTTTAAATGTGCGGAAAATACGGTAAATTATTCAGAATTTGTAATTAAGCAGCCTAGGATTGTTCACTAAAATTTTTGCAAAAAAAATCTATATACTAATTAAATAATATTACAGGAATCTAACTGAATGATTCAGAACACAGATGGTGGACTACATATGTAATTTGTTCACTTAAAAGGGATTTTTTTTTTTAATATAGTGGACGATACACTGTAATGTCCACCACAAAAAAAATGACGATATAATTTAACCCAAAATAAGCCCAGACAGTGAAAGAGTGACTAATTCCCCACACAGCCTCAGTGTGAATATTAACCGTGCTTTTCCGTTTATTCCGTGAAGTCCCAACTCTCACCTATGGTGTGTCCCGGCGTGGAGAGCGGCGTGACGGATCCGTCGGGGGACGGGTGGAACTGCTGCTGGACTTTGGTGCGGATAATCCTGGTAAAGTGAACAACACCCACACACACACACACGCAAACTCAATCAATGCCGCCTCCCGAGCGTGGAGATTTCACAGCGGGCCGGGCCGCCCCGGGACGCTTTAAACACAGCTCATCATGTCCACTTAGGCTCCGTGCATGCCAAAGAGCGCCGCGGTCCGAGGGGCCCCGCTCGTATCCTCTCTATTCCAACCCCAAATAGGCAATCTCTTGCTTTTGGACTCAATCTCTTGAGTTTGTATGTGTGCTTTTCAATCTGGCTGGATTGTGAGCTCCGAAATATGATGGAGTCCAACAACACACACATGCGAGCATGGGGACAATGTGACATGGCGGGAAAGTCTTCATTGCACTTTGGTCTGAATGATCTTGCAAACAAAGCATGAAATCACATCAATTCACCTCAATGATCAGCTTGACTGACTCTACCTGGCCAAGTCTAATAATCTCCCTCCCCCCCCCTGGCTGCCTCTTTTCCTCTCAACCCGACATCCATTTCTGTCATATCTACTTGCGAGACCACGTTCGGCACCAACTGCCGCTGAGGAAACAATTGCGAGCCACCGTCTGTTAAAATTTACAACGATGTCGTTTGCCCGCGTTTGACGAGGTTGTTTTGTTTTTTTTCTTCCCTGGAAGTTGGCATCAACAAAAACTTGATTCAGCACTCGTTTCGGGTTGTTGAGCATCATAATCTTATGCTCGGCGCTTTGGAACGAACTAAAGACAACAAAATCTGCTGAATTGATCTGATGCAAAGCTCCAGGGCAGGCCTCCGGATGAACTTTAGCTTTGTTAGTTTAATTTTCATCGAAACTTGCCATTGAAAGCGTAAATAGGACTTTATTTTAAAACTGATTTCAAATGGGTAAAAAAAATAATCTTGCAAAATCTCACACCGCAGTGTTTAAAATCAATACAATTTGTAAGAAACATGAAATCGACACAAACAATCGGCCTTCGCGGGCCACATAAAATTCGGTCGCTGGCCGGATCTGGCCCCCGAGCCTCAAGTTAGACACCAGTGCCATAAACTGTAGTCGGCGACAGAAAACTTGGCCTCACGTGATACTTGTAACAACATAGAAAAAAGGAATTGTAAAGTAACTTTTGTGTATAGAATAATTTGTTAATATTTTGCTTTAGCATATTAGCCGGATTAAAATTGCGCAATATCAAAGTGGCTTTTCTGTACACTGTCCTTCCTTCACCTTTGCTTCTCCCTCACCTCTCTCCCTTCATCCCATCCTCGCCGGCCGCACTGACAATCGGCCCGGCCTTCAAACAAGCATAATACGAGGATCGCTGTAATTCTTTTAGGCAAACACACGTTTACGCTGGGATTTGCACAAGCTCTTTTGTCAACGCCGATCGCATTACATCGCACCGTGACCGTGATAATCTTTTGATTGACACGCGAGCATGAGATCATTGAATAACAGTCGGCGTCGGGGATCCCGCGTCGGGGGCCGACAGGTGTGACAAAAGAGAATTACAGGGTGTGTGTGTGTGTGTGTTTGGGCAGCGAGGGGTTAACGTCCTCAGGGGGGGAAAATTGTACACTGGTTTCATGTGTCTCATGTGTCCCCCGTCCTCCACAAAAGGCCCCGCAGCTTCTTCCAGAAAACACACATCAATATTTTATTTGAATTTCTAACATCTCACCACAACGGTTATCTGACCGCATGGCTTGAGGGAGACTCATAAATTCAAGGACTTTGTTTTCCACTCCGCGTTGTCGCTATTGAATAAGCAATTTTCGACGGGGCGAATTAACGACTTTTGTGTTCCGGGCCGGTGTGGAAAGAAGGGAAATCCCCTGAAGGAATATTAAAATGGGGGATCAATAGTCGCTTCTTGGGGGGGGGACCACGCGGCAGAAAGCAAACCCGCCTCCTTGTCATCTTTAATAATTCAAGGTGGGAAAAGCCGGGACATCCTCTTTAGTCGGGAGAGCAGAGGTCAGATCCCCTTTAACCGCGAAGACCGCCGACTCGCTGCAGCCTCGCCAAACAACAACCCCGCAGGTGCGCGCTGGAGAAACTCACTTTTTTTTCCGCCCCCCCACCCCCAGCAGCTATTATGAGACATTGTTGGCAAGTTAGAAAAACATACCGCTAGAGCCCAATGTCAATTATTAACACTCGTAGGCAAGCGTGTTTTTAAAAGTCAAGCCAATTTTAGCAGCAACAGGTCACACACACATCAACACACACACACACTACCTGACTGAATATTTTATCTGACTTGCCATGCACTTGGAAAGACAAAATAAAAAACGAATAGAAAGGCCTAAAAACATTCAACCCACCAATGCTAAGACACACACACACACACAATTTTCTCTCTCTCTCTCTCTCTCTCTCTCTCTCTCTCTCTCTTCTTCTCGCTCTCCCCCTCTCTGTCACTCTCTGCATGTGTGTGCGTGTGTGAACCTCCAGCTTTTTCTACCTTTAGTTGGACGTGTTATGAGACTCTCCTCAGCTCATTAAAATGTAATGCCGATGACCAGCTCTCTGGAACGGTGGCTCCTAACCAAAGTTCAACACTCCTCCAAGGGCACTTTTTCCCCCTATCGCCACCACCAGCGTCATCAAACTCTCGCCAAAGACATTTGAGCCCATTTATGGTAGAAATAGGAAACTATTTTAAGCTAAATGAAGTAATGAGTAGTGATTTTTTTTTTTTAATATCGTCATTTTTTTTTATTTGAATAGATATAATTGTATAGGTTTTTTTCATTAATTGGACGTAAAAGAATAAAGTCCCAATTATGATAGGAATAGAAAGCATTTTAGGCTAAGCATAAAATAAATGTAATATATTAATTTTTAAAAAAAATTCAAATAGAATTAGCATACATTTTATCCATACATATTGTATAGACACAGTAATAATACTAATAATATGGTCTCACTTAAAGCAGGAATAAAAATTATATTATGAAATAGATTTGTTGTCTAAATGGGTTTAAAGGTATCAATCTACTAATATGAATAATGATAATAATAAAAATTATAATTACAATGAATCATATTTGATGCTACAGCAAATGTGATTATTTGCTGTGTGAATATTTGCTGCATTATATTAGTTTATAATTACATATTGAATATACATGTTAGTAATACAAACAATGTTAAGTTATAAAATCAAATATATGATTTTATCCAGAAGAAAGATTTACAATAGGTGTAATAACCCATTTGTGACAGGAATAAATAGTACATTGGGCTTTATATATTAAAAACATTTTAGGAATTTATGGACAGATTATAAATTATTATAGTTCATAAGATCAATATCAACATGAAGTCAGAGGTCATCTATAGATTACACGTACCACATAATTATGGAACAAAAATCCATTTATGATAGCAATAGAAACAACACAACGTTTTTCAAAACGTGTCCAAGTTGCATTTCCAATCGGAACGATAAGAACGGTGTCAAAAGCAGCCGATTGTTGTCCAATGAGAGGCGACACGTCACGTGTCCCGCTGCGCTCCGCCTATTCAAGCATTTTGCGGGCATTTCCCCGCCGCCTGCAGACCTGCTTACACCCTATCGATCGCTTTTTTATCGAGACAGATGTGATTTTTTTCCTCCCCCCCCTCCCCCCTCCATGCTCTCTCTCCTCCTCCACTCTGCGTGTTTGACGGCCAGGTGGATTGAATTGCATTTGCAACAGACCACCCAAGTTTGGACGCAAAATAATAATAATCATAATAAGTTTGTACCTGTTGATGGACGAGACGCTTGGCACGGTGTCGTTGTCGCACACGCCTTCGGCCAATAGCCGGTCCCGGATCTCCCAGGCGAACATGGTCGGGTTCTGCCGCTTGTACTCTGCAATCTTATCCACCACTTTCGGGGTCGCCACCTTCGGTTTGGACCCCCCGATCACACCCGGTTTAATACTCCCCGTCTCGTAGTACCTGCACACAGTGCACGTTTAATGTCGACAGCGATTCATATAGTTTTTTTTTTTTGCAGTTAGTGCGTGGATTCGGAATACACACAAAAAATACACATTTTCTTTTAAAATCACATCTACGGCGCTGGGTGGAGTGGGAGTGGGTTTAAACAAGTGTGCATGCATGACATGCCACCATGACGTATTAGTTATTATACCTAAAAATCAAAATAAGATTTTTTTTTTTTTTAAAAAGCAATGTTTCTGACAAACATTCAGTGTGTGTGCATTGAAATACCTCTGAAATGCCTTCTGATAGCTGGGAAAAAAATATATGTCAAAATATTACCTCTCGTGCTCACGTGTGTAGAATTAGACAGAAAAGCAAAAAAAATAAAAATAAAAAAATCCCGCGTTTTAGGGATTGCGATTTTATTTCCCATTTCGCAAAGCTAAAAAAAAAAAGGGCAATGTGCAAGCAAAAAATAAATAAATAAATAAAAAGCTGACTTCTATACATCACAATATGGCTGAGGTTAGAATGGAGCTGCGACGAGATTGATGTTTTGAAACTTGGTGCGTTCGTGGATTTTTTTTTTTATGATTTATTATTTTTTTACCTGCCGAGTATTTTGCTGACGCAGCCGTGACTGACCCGGAGCTGTCTGGAGATGTCACACGGGCGGACCCCTTGGTGGGCAAGCTCCACGATCCGCTGCCGCACCACGTCCGGCAGGGGTCTGCCGTTCACGAACACCCCGCCGAGTTGGTTCACGCCGCCGTGCCCTGCGTGGGATACAACAGCGGCACCGGGGAGGGGGGAAGCATAACATTACATACCTGAAGACGACTCACCTGCCTTCAATTCGCGCTTTTTTTTTTTATTATTAGTCGCGGGGGTGTTATTAATGCGTAAAATGCGTGCGTAAAAGGACTTCCCTGTCCAGCTGAGGTCATATTTTCCAAGATCAGCTCGTGCAGTGCAACACATGTCGCGAGTATTACGTTTCGCCCTGTTGAATTTTCCCTGCACGATTATAGTAAATAATTCAAATGACCTTTGATAACTCATATTACAAACGCGGATAAATAATTGAGGCGCAGGCCGGGGCTCGTGTCAAACAAAATTTGTATTTTTAATGCTTTAATTCTTCTTATTTTTTAGCACGCTAATGAGAAATTGTTTGACATCATTTACACACACTGGGCTCCATAATGTGATGTCACAGGTAATAAAAAGCTTTGTATTCAAATTGAGGATTTCAGCAGCTCACGCGAAAAAAAAAAATAAATATAATCAGAAATAAAAATAGCCTTGATGAAAAAGTGGAATTTGTATTTTGGAGGAATTTGTAAGGGCTGGCGTTTAATATTTTTGTAGGATTCAAATCGTAGTAAAATGTTGTTTTTGGAATAGCACAATTTTTAAACACAATAAAATATGACATCACGCTTGTTTAAGTTCTGCCCAATATACTTCGAATTTTGAACGAAGTCTGTCAGATTTTCATTGCTGTTTCGAGAAACCAAATTCAAGTTTTCCTATAATAAAAAAAATAGTGTTAATGTTGACTTTCCGTCACTTCCTTCACATTAAACAAAATCAAGGATGGCGAAGTGAGCATTGTAAAATAATAATTATAAAATCACATGCTGAGGTCTCACAAAAAGCACCCTTCGTTTTCCCACACATTTGTCAGAAAAACACTAGCAAACTCGATCCATCCTTTCCTTTCCAAATTATCACTGATATTTATTTATTCCCAATGATTATTTTTCGATATTTTCAAAAGACTCACGGTGCATGGCGGAGAAGGGGTCTGCTTTGCAGTGAATATCCATGGGATAGCAGAGCAAAGATAGGTAATCGACTGAGGTCGCCGTCTCGCCTCGATGGTGCAGCAGCCGTTAAAGGAAAAAAAATAATAATATCAAAAGAAAACACGCCAAACAGTCCGCGTGGTCGATATGGAGTCCGCGTGGGCTGCCGCGGAGTGCAACTTCTCAGCTCTTCCAAGAAAGAATTCGTCCGTGTAGAAAATAATGATAATAAAAACACACACTCAAAAAAAAAAAAAAAAAAAGAATCGGAGGTGGGTGGGCGGTGTGGGTGGGGGGCGTCAGGTGCAGCGCATGACCCACGCGTGCGGCTGCGGCATCAGAGTAGCGGACTTTCCACGCGGGTCCGACCGAGCAGCGCGAGAAATCCTCCTCGATCCACGGCAAGTGCGCGAGCGTCGGCGGCGGCGTATGGGGTCCCCCCCCAGGTGGCTCGATCGGAGGAAGAAAAACAGCCCCCCTCAAACAAAAAAAACAAAAAAAAAATAGTAATTCAAGGGGGTGGGCGCGGGGGGTGGGTGGGTAAGGGGGGGGCGGAGATGACAACAAGCGGGTCCCCCTCTCCTCCGGAATGGACCGTGCCTGCCTGCCTGAGCTTTGGGTTGAGAATGAAGCCCCACTCGCTTGTGTGTCTGTTTCTAAAAGTCCCTCAGACACCCCCCCCCCCCCCTCCTCACTCCTACTCCCCTCCTTCCTCCTCCTCCTTCTTCTTCTATCACTCCATCCCACAGATCCCCTCCGCATAGAGATGGATGACTTGTCAGACAAAGGCAATAGATTCCAACACTTTGTGATTCGCCCACGCAAAAGAGAGAAGGAAAACAAAAAACAAAGATGCAGCTCAAACGAGAGCATCCGACAGTCAGGAAAAAGGAAGGAGACCGAATGGGAAATGATGACTTTTTAAAAAAAAAAAAAAAAAGAGAATTAACAGGCTGTTTTTGTTGTTTCAAGTGCTGCTCTCTGAAACGACTTGTGCTATTCTCGGGAAAAGGGCATATAAAGTTTATAAAAAGATACAAACGTCAAACATCGTTGTCATAGTTTTGTAAATATATATTTTCATCAGTGCAACTTGGAACTATTTTTTTTCTCGCCTATTAGAGAACAAAATATTCATTTACTGCGAGCAACAACGACACTTGTCACAATTTGGGATTTTTGAATTATTATTATTATTTTTTAAATGTAAATCGTTAAAGAAAAAGTTCAACTCTGTCATCGGGTACCTTTTTTCTTTCAGGGTCCTAAAGTCACATGCACTGAATAGATGGGAAAAATTCATAGGCCCAAGTGTCTTGCATTTAAATGACTTTTATTTTAAAAATATATAAATATTCCTAATATGCAATGAGCATATACATTGTTCATTTTCTTTAAATATTTTTCAGTGTAACGCCTCATTAAAAATACATTAAATGTAACAGTGACATTGCTGCTTTATAGTTGTATTTAAAAAATACAAATAGCAGTTATACAATTGATGTGAGCAAAAAAAAAAAAGTCTTTAAAAATGTTTTCATTATTAATTATAAGTAGTTTAAAATTATTCACCGAGGAGCCACTAGATAGGGAGAAATAAAATGTAACAAATCTGTGTTACCGTTTGTTCTGCTCTGAGCATTGTGACTTGTAAAAAAGAAATAGAATAAATTTAAATAGAACATTTTCCCTAAATTCCATTCTTGGCTTTCATGGTAGCCTGCAGGTTGTGAGTCACTTTTAGGCTATCATCATTATCTTCATCATCATCATCATCTTGGTTGTCATCATCATCCACTCCGCAACTATACGCAGAGGTGCCCTGTAGATGGCGCTCACACAGCAGCTTTCCGGTCTGCACGCGTTCAGCCGTTCAGGCGACTCACTTGCAGCTCGGACGGGTCAAAGTTCGCGAGTAAACCTAGTGTAGTCGGACCACAACCTCCCTCCCCCCCTCCCTTTCCCTTTTCTAATCTCTTCCGCTAGGACTCAATCCATCAGGAGAACAAAGGGGGTTAAAAAAAAAAAAAGGATAAACACGTCACCTCACGTGATCAGCATTAGCCATAACGTTGCCAAGCAGTTTTTGCAATTGATTTGTGACCTAATTAATAAATAGCAGAAATGATAAGGTTGCCATACTAGTATGGCAGACTGACGTCATTAAGTGTCATTTTGTCATTTCCAAAATGTAAACAATAATCCGTTTTTAACTCTTTATATTGATGATGATAATATCAATTTGTGGGTTATTTTGACTTTAAAAGAATAGAGCAGCTTCATTACACACATTTATTATTTGTTTTTTTGTATTACATCCGTTTTTATGTATTTAATATGTATCTTTATATTATCTGTTTTTTAATAGTTATAGTAAATTATTCCAAGAGTATATTGTTATTCAGCATCAGCCTTCAATATCAACATTATTATTATTATTTAGTAATATTTAGTATTATCATGTCTGGTATAGTAATAATAACAATGCTAAAAAATATCGAAGTTGTTTTGTATATGCTACTATAGACTATCTAATTTACAAATATAAATACAGTAATATATTTTTGTGACTTTAATGTTATAGTTCTAGTTAAGCATACCCTATAACTTGATTTTATTTAGGTGCAAAGCGCTAATAATATTGCATAATGACTGAATGATTTTTTTCAAGACTTTCTTCATAAAATGACTGAGTATAGTTATATAATAATTATAATAGTGATTCAATAATGATTCTATACTAGTTGTTTCTTTTTTAACAAGGCTCTGTTCAGTAATACAGAAGTAACGTAATAATGATGATGATGATAATAGTAATAAATTACTTTTTTTCTTCTTTTGGGGGGGTTTAGGGGTGTAGTGTTGGGGGTGTTAGGAGCTTCTGGTACAATATGTAGCACCATGGGCTGTAATTTCACACGTCAGTGCACTCTTGCCCCAAAGCATGCTGGCCCCCTCCCCCCAACACACACACACACGCACACACTCTAACGTGCCCCCCGTCCCTGACTTTTTCTGCCAGCCCGCCCTCACAAAATCCGCCAACCACACCCAAAACAAACGCCGCACTCATTAACAAATCTCATTCGTTGTCATCCAAATTTAGATGATACACCCCCCCCCACAAGATTTCTTTCCCTCCATATTGATTTGTGATGCTGAATAAGATTTCACATTTCCACGAAGGAGAGAAAACAAATCTTCTGTTTTGACAAACCTGTGACCTGTAACGCACATATCAACTCAATCAATAACCCCCCTACACACACACACACATTTAATATTTGTATCTTCTTGATTCATTCACACCCACGCAGCAAAATTTGGCCGGCCAAAACATCAGGCACCCTCGTGCATTTTTATTATGAATGATATGAATGAGCAGCGGCCATGAGGCAGGCCTAAGGATGGATTGATTGATTGATTGAAATGGGAAATGCTCCTCCTAATATTTTGATTGGATAGCAGGAAGTTGGCCCTCCTCAAAACCAGCGCAAACAACAACACAAACACCTCACACACTCAATCCGAGCGCACATCCTCGACACCAGCGCGGATTGATTTTGCACTTGCTTTTAATTTCGTCATAATTAATGACATCATTACGCATTGATTTTTCAATCCTCACCTCCCAAAACGATGACTGCGAGTTATGTTTTTCCCAATTACACCATATCAATATTTCTTTTTTTTTTTTGACATTGAATTTTAGATAACTATTTGTTGTAAAGTGTTTCTCATTTTAACGGGCAAAAGTCAACATCCCAAAATAGAATTTAAAAAAAGGCTAGTTAATGCAAATGTAGCATACACGATGACGCATTCAAGTATGCGAGTGTGACGAAAGAGGTGAGGCGACGTTTCCTACCTGATCGAGCGGCGCAGCCAGGCACGGTTCTCCCTTGTCTAATGGTGCGTCTCCCCCGATGCAGCCCACTACGTCTGCCCGGCCTCCCGAGCGCCCTCCCCGGCATGGACGTCATGCTTCTCACTGGAGCTCCGGTTGTCTGCATGGATCTTTTTTTTTTTTTTTTTTTTTTTGAGCGATCATCCACAACTAAACGGTTTAGGCACACACACATAAAAAAAACAGGAAACAGGTTTGCTCCAGTGAGCTGATTTTTTTTCTTCCCCCCCAGTTTTGGCAACAAAACATTTTTTACTTATTTACTGTACTTGCATGATTAATAAATAACACCTTTTACAATATGATCCAAATCACTTGAGACATTCGCAGTATTCGCATATTTTTGTCGTGTGGAAGTGAGAAAAATACACTATCGTGACGTAAAACGAACAATTACATGGTAAATAATATTCTTCATGAGAATATCACACTTATTAATCTATTAACAAATACACTAGCTGTAAAAATGAGATGCTCTTTTTTTTTTTCTTTTCAGTCAAGTGCCTCAGAGATGCTGAGACCAAACTTGAAGTGTGTGTGTATGTGTGTTTAACAGTGTAAAGGGGGCTGGGTGTCGGGGAGGGGCACCAAATAGTTCCAGGCAGAAGATAAACCTCAGTAACTGGAACATTAACAGATGAGTAACCAGTAAAAATGCAATATTACAATGTCCACAAGAACGGCAGAGCGTGCGAAGGCCATATAATACAACATTAAAAGATTATTGCTTCTCTATCGGCTATTTAACAAACATTTTGTGTTAAAAGATTCTTTATAATGCTTGAAGTTCAGCAGTGGCTATAAGACCGTCACTGGACCAAAGACCCCAAATGGATACGGTGGCAAACTTTTAAAATACTCCCACACTTGCTGTTACTGTGCTTCAAAAGTCGATTGCACAGTACTTTTTTTTTCGATGTCGAACCTTTATGGCACGTGAACATTATTATTCATTGGACTAGTTCAAGTGGATCCTTGGGAGAGAATGTTTCATTCCGGGGAAGGGGGTTGGGTAAAAAGTTGAAACACAAGTATTATTATCATCTTCTCCGTTCCACCGGGATAACTTTATTTTCTTTAACAGGAGTCGACAATTTTGTCTTGCTAATTGCTATTGGCCTCCTGAATCAAATGATGGAATAGTCCATTGCATGAAAAGGGGGGTGGGAGCACCCCAAGTAACAAGAATTATTTGATGATGAAACACAAACATCTCACATCTCAAATATTTTTTTCCCATTAGAAAAGGCATGAAATGACATTACTTATATTTTTTTGTAACTTTTTGCGACCAGTGTAGTAATATTAGAGGTCAAACTGTTGACCAACCTGCAAACGATGACTTCCTGTCTCTTCTCACCTGCATTTCCTCCGCCCCTCCCCTTCCTGGTGTTCGGCGTGAGACTCACTCGTAGCCTGAACTTTAAATAAGCCTACCCCCCCCCCCCCCCCCCCCACACACACACACACACATTGTGTGCACCAGCCTGTGCCCGTCATCTATTCCCATCACGGCTGACGTGTTTGTGTTGTGATGTTCCGGATGAACATGATTTCTACTCTGGAACTTGAAATTGAAGAACACTTTATTTATTCGTTTTTAGGAGTTGGTTGAAGGCCCTTGGAAATTTCAGGCTCCCCGGTTGTCGTAACGTGTTGTAATTGTTTTTGGCCGAGATGCTTTGTTGGAATTTTGGGCAAGCCCGCATCATCATCTTTCTCCAGCGAGGGTTTGATCACCAAATGATGAGCGTCAGATGGTCGCGGCGTCGCTGCGAACACCTTTTTTAGTTTGCAAACATCGAGAAATGTCAGAAGGAGAAAAGCGAGCGGGCTGCCGGCGGGAGGCGAAGCCACAGTAAAACATCTGTAATTTGTAATTCCCACCTCCTCAATGGCTGCTCATGGATTAAAGATTCACATCTATTGTCTTGACAGATGGGAGTGAGAGGGTAAGAAGGAAAAAGGGGTGGGGCGGGGTAAGACGGGGGTTCGGGGTACACTCATGCATGCACATCCCATTTCCATTTGTGTATGAGCAGCACACTTGGGCTAATCACAGTGGAAAAAAAAATAAGTCGCTGTGTGCTTCCACTCCAGCTGCGGAGACATTAGAGATGTGTTTTATTGTGGCGGGATGGCGTCATATTCACCAGAATATTAATAATCACAATTAGGATGAATCGGAAAATGAGATGGAGGTGATTAGCATGCATAAAAAAGTTCAAATGAAGTTTTTTTTTTTGCTCAGCATTTTGATTTAATTATTTTGTTAGCATGATAGCATAATTGCCTCATCATTTTGAATAGGCTTTACGCGATATGTATTGCGGAAAAAAATATTATAGTAACAATTCTCCTAAAATAATATTTATTCAATATGATTGAATGCATTTTCCATAAAAATGAGGCTTCAAAGAGGAGGGAATAAAAGGAAAGAAAAAAGGGCAATCATGTAAATCCATGAGCAAATTTGTAGTGGCCAACCTTAGTTTTAAGTTGTAATATCCGCAATCACCACTAGATGGTAGACATTTTGCGCTCGGTCTTCAACTGGCCTACATTACAACACTGAGTTGGCCGAATATTTTTTTTTAATGAGGATTTAGAATGATTCATGACAAGCATCACCTCATTAATATTAAAATTTTGCGATTGAGTTCAACTAAACAAACCAAAAAAAAGAATTTTTAGTCGGTTTCTTGTTGAGCAGTTTTGTGTATTTTAATCATATTAAAATTAAAATAATGTATTTTGCCCATATTTAAAATACACTTTTGTTTTGTCATTCCCTCCTCTTGATAGCACAGAGAAAAAAAATTGTGACCGCCCCCCTTCCAGCATTTAAGTTGCCCGTCCATGGCAAAGAGGAAAAGACGTTGCCTCAAATTTCTTCTTTCGTCTGTGTGGTCTACATTGAGAAGGCCTTGTGTGTGTTTGTTGAGTGTGTGTGTGTGTGCGCTGGGGGTGACCAGTGGAGTGAAGCAGACCACCTGAGAGTTGTTTTTGGGCATTAGTGTGTGTTGGCGCTCTCTTTTTTCAATGTGTGTGTGTGACACATGACACTGGGCATCCCAAGGAGGCGCCTCGCTCGCTCGCCCGCCCGCCTGCTCGCTCTCTCTCCCTCTCCAAGCTGCATGAAAGGGAAGGCCCGTTTGCGAATTAAAGCCTCTCTTCAATAAAACATCCGAGTCTTTCAAGTAACGCACGCTTGAGATGGCCCAGTAATTGACTTTTGGACTTTTAGGATTTACATGAACCCTCCAAAAGCAGCTTACCTGTGCAGCGATGCCCCTTGAGTCCACATTTATTCCCCGGCTAACGTGGATTTCCATAAACTCATGCAACACATTTTTTTCGCCTCCCCCTCGGCCCTCTTCTTCATCTCTGATAAATGCAAAACTACCCACTGTAGATAATTTGAGGGATTTATTTGGAGGGCTCAGATTTATTTATCTTGAATAAGAAATCTGGGCCAAATAAATCATAATCCATTTGGCAGTGTTTTAGTCCACGCCGCCTGCAGATTGGACTCAATAATGCCTCGTTTCTCCAATTTGCATTGAGGGATTTCTCAATTTTTCTCTTAATCTACTTGAACTGATTCTGTACTTACTGTAAACTCAATTTAATGCTTTTCATATTATCTATTTTCTCATTATTTTTTTTATATAAATCATGAAAATCCCCTTTTTTGGCTGATCTTTGGGAAAACTTAAAGAAGAAATGCACCATGCGTTTAACTTGTAATAAGACAAACACACACTCATGCTGAAAAGTGAATGTAAACACATCAGTCAGATTTGATTAAAGGCAAAAGAGGATTTTAAATTCCTTCGTTATTCCTTAGTTTGTGTACACTAACTCGTCTTATCTTGAAGCAGTGCCCAAACGTGTCTCTTATAAATAATAAAATAAATACAATAAAGATAAAATAAATTAAAAAATATACTAAATATAGCGTTACCTTCACTTATGAATTAATTTGACTTTGATTCTGCTTGCAATTCAATTCATTTAAGTATCAAATCAATTTTCCCCATTGAAATGAATGGAAAGATCCTTAATCCGTTCCAGCCCTGCAAAAACAGTAGTTTTTGTTCCATTTTAATAAATAAAAAAAAGCTTTTGGGTACATTTACAAAATTAATGTCAAAACTTTATAAATAGAAGAGACATTTTTTTCCTGAAAAGTTCTTCCGCTGTATAAACATCCGAAAGAATCTTTTCATGCAAGACGTTTTTAAGTGCTGCTCCTTGGAGGGACGGGACATTGCCTCATCCCGCTTTGCACACAATAAACTCTAACAAGACGGGCAAAGTAACACCCAAGGAAGATCTATGGGAGGGGGCAGAGGAGCTTGGCAGATTTAATTAATTACCGCATATTAAAATGTTTGTTTACAGAAGTGAGCAGCTACAAGAGGTCCGTTGTTAATTAATTTAAGGCGTACTTCCCGCCAGCCTCGGCGATGTGTCACGAGCCGCACCGGCTAACTCCCCTTGGCAGCCACTCGGCGTCTCATTGGATATCCATCAATTGCTTTGAGGTGTGTGCGCAAACAAAGATGCACCGCGCCGCAAATTAGACCCAATGTTAACATGATTGCATATTAAGATTTCTCATTAGCGGAAAGCGGCGGGGAAAAAAAAAAAAGCGCAGGAAGTGGCGCAATATCCGCCGCGTGCTTACATACATGCCGAGGCCCGATGCGGACAGATTGGCGCCGGTCGAAGTGCGGCCGGCCGGATGGCCGCCCGGTCTCGGGAGGTTGCCTCGCACAGACAATGATGCATCTAACGCCGCTTCAAGGTCAGCTGGATCCAGTCCAGAACATCACCTGCAATCAATAGTGTGGGTAAAGTAGGCCCAACTGAACACATGTAAGGGCAGACGCGCCACTGTGGGGGAACAAAAAGGCCTACATGGCCCATTGGCTCGCTAAAACCAAACCAAAGCCAGGTTGCCGACCTGACACACGGGGGCCGTTACAGCGGGGGAGAAAGTGCCAATACGGCAAGAGGAGAAAAACACAAAAGAGCTTAACAACCTCGAAATGTCCGTCTTTAGTTTACAACACAAATGTGTGTCATTAACATGAACATTTCATCGTATTTATCTTAGATGCTAATTTTGCAGATCACTACAGACTCCTTTTGCTGGTTGAACTTGAATGCAACATTTTTTTTTTTCTCGACAATCAATGTGAGCACAGGATGCTTTGATCGTCAATTTGAAATCCAATTAAAGAGATAGTCTGGTTGCTAGTATAGCATTACTAATCCTCAAGGCTCAATATTAGTGCCGTACTGATGAGTGAAGAGAAGTTGAAATGGGATATTAAAGGGTAGTCTTTTGGTTTTGTACTGCCCCCAGGTGGACAAAGCAGGCACAGCGGAAATAGCAGCGCAATCAATTGCTACGATGCGGGAATTCCTTTTCAAGGTATTTAATTATATTTATTATATTTTTCTTTAGTAAAATACACATGGACATTTTTGGGGGTGCTACGAGCGTCGTGTGCGTGCGTGTGTGTGTCAACTTGTACTTTAAGTGGATTTGAAGAATAGGCACCGTCACGTGAGCGCTGCCGTACTCGCAAACAAATGAAGTCTGCTAGTCTCAAAGTGAGATTGATATCTCCTTGTGAACTTGACTGAATATGGAGAAGGCTGCCCCTGACTCCCAAGGGAGCAAAGAGGCGTCTCCTCTTTTCCAACTCTGCCACAAAAATGAGGGGGGATAGCATGGGTGCATCTATTTTTGTTGGCATGTTTATAAAAAAAAAAAAAATATATATATATATATATATATATATATATATATATATACGTATATATATACGTATATATAATATATATACATGCACTCTCCATTGCTATATTTGCAGACGCGTGTTCTTGCCCCCCATGCCCTTTTTGCAGTTTCAGCCTCCCACAGCCACTTCATAATGATCTCCCCGTGAAAGGTAAAATCAATTATATAACAAGCACAAAAGAAGCGTTTTGTCATAAAATGGTAATTAGTTAGGGTCCCGACCTCCTTCTTGGCACCTCGACTCCCCCAGCTGAGGACCGGGGGCAGGTCGGTGGTCCGCACTTAACGACACGCAGGCCGCGGCGCACTGACGGTGCCATTGTGGCGCCTTTGTCTTCATTGGCGGTGGGGGGGGGGGGGGGGGGGTGAAGTGCTTGCCTGCGCGTTTATCAATCACGGAGGGGCTCCAGCTGTTCCGCGGTCTTCGGCCTGTCTTCAACAGCCGGCCTTACAAATTGTCTGAAAGAGACGCGCGCATACGCTAGCAACCACGCGCACGCTCGCTATTGTTCACGTTCGCCGACTGCGGTGACTAATGTCTTTCACGGACGCGGCCCTGCCGTCTGCTCGACGCAATTACAGGACGGATTAACGGCTCTTTTCCCTCAACACGCCGCCGTGCCGTGCCTCGAAGGGATCCCTGCGTTCTGGGATGAGCACCACGTCCAATTACGGCTTAATGAATGAAGGAGACGCGCACATACTCCTGAACCGAGGCTGCTCGCAATCAGCTGACATTTTTCTTTTTTTTCGCCACCTGATTGTGGGAAATTTAGCGTTCTCCAACTCGTAAGAACAAAGACTTCAAGGAACACATGCTTAAGCGGTTTTTGATAAGTCAAATGTTTCTTCTAGACGTAAAAATTAGGCGTTGTTCCAAGGTCAAACGCTGATAGGATTGCGTCTCGGGCGCTGCTCGGGTGTCAGCACTCTCGCTTTTTCATCATATTGCGCGCATCAAGAAAACAGCCAGGAGAATGAAGTGAGGGGAGAGAGACGGCAGACGGAGAAAGAGCAGCAAGGGATACAAATTGATCGTTTGGTGGCCAGATCAGTCATAGTCACGCCGGGCGGATGGATGAACGTCTTTGACGGCCGCTGCGGGTTCCGGCAGGGAGGGGCGGGGGCGAGTCTGAAAACAAGAGAAATTGGTCGGGGAGGCCTCCCGGGAAGGGAATCGACGTGTAAGCTTGCTATTTGGAAAAGTTTGAGCGGTGTCGAATGTGACAGTTGAATTTTTTTGTTTGCATCCTCACAAGGAATCGTTTTAGTTGAGAAGACAATCGAAATTTTGACTCGAGCCATTCTATGTAACTATTCCGTACACGGAATGGCTATCACCAAAGTCGGATGTTTTCACATTAAAACCGCCAAATTTAAGAAATATTTTACATCTTCCACATCTGATTCGAATCAATTCTCGATCCCTACCCGATCGAGTCACATTAACAGTCGCTAGCCTTTGACCAACGTTAAATTGACTCGCTGAAAGCAAAATCCAATCCATCACGATCAATCCAGTCGCCGCCTCATTCCCAATTGAGCTAATCGACTTTTATGAAGTCTATTTCCAGGGCGGGAACACAAATCAAATCCCACGGCAGCTAATGGGCCTCCTTTGAATTGTCACATTTACTCGGTGATGACTTTCTTGCCTCTTTTTGAACGACGGGTGAGTCGTTCGCTCTCCGCTAATGACTCATATGACAACTCCCGGGGTTTCTCCTAACCATCCCGGCGATTGTCAGCAGTCGAGCCCTCATTCCTTTTGATGACCTATTAAATATTACGACGACCCCCTCCTGTGTTCACCGTCGTCTCACTCATATCAAGATGGTGTTTAATGCCCATGAGACAAACAACAGGCAGATTAAAGCCATTACACTCGGCTGCACTCCCACATTCACCCTCCACAAAGTGAAGTTGGGATGACTTGTTTAATAGCTTTGCGGCGTAAAAAGACGTTTTCGCATGTCACTTTATTGACACCTTACGATGCCGTAATCAAGATAGTCGATAAAGAAAAAAAAGAGAGAAACGCCTCTCGTCAGCCGATCCGGAAGACAAACACTGATTTTACTCTCAATCAAACGGCAGCCATTTTCCTAGATGGTCATTTAATGGCGTGCGAATCAAGCTAGGGAGCTAATCGCACGAAGAGGCGAGTAAAAATAACTCCTCATTTTCAAGAATAATGGCGGCGCGATGTTAAATGATCTTTTTTAAATTCCCTTCGGCGGCGGCGATGACGGCGCTCCTCGAGGAAAATATTCATAAAAGCTAATTGAAGTCGTCACTCGGCGGGGTTATTAAAATGTTTGAATGCGTCTCGTTTAGAACGCTGTAAATTTCAATTCGGAGTCTGAGGGCCGTTGCTGACTTTAGTTCAGGAACACATTGACATTTATTATGATTCTTAGTATTTTTGTATATTATATATATATTTATACGTGTATACTGTACAATGTTTGAGCTAGTTTTAGCTAGCACAATTTGGGCTAATTTGACCTAACACTTGTAAGAGTCTCGATCATAGTCTTGAATTCCCTTTATCTCATTTCCAAGCGGCCATCCCTCATATTTTCTGCTCTCTTCCATCATTCTTCCTTAAAAGGGTTGTCTTAGCGGAGACAAAGAGAATCTCAGGGGGGTCCGGGCAAAGTGCAGGTGAAGGTGGGACACCTATCTTTAGCCTGAATATGGCCCGACGTCTCTTCTGGATAGACGTCGGGAGGTGTTCAATTCCTCAAGGTCAAGGGCCACATTTATTTATTTCCCTGAAAGTTACAATGAAATTTTACCGAGTACTTTGCTGCGACGACGCCGTAGCCATAAATTTCCCTCCGCGGTGGGCTTGAGCCGTTTATGACGCCGCCTTCAAGGGCGTATGGTATTTGTACGCCATGATATCCATTTCATTGTGCCATATAACGCAAATGAGAAAATTAAGAATAAAATCGCTCGGCGCCGGCAAGGTCCCCGGCTCCGGCGTTCTGTAATGTACTGTAAATGTCACATGATATTTGCGACGCCCTTGCCTTACGCCGTTTTACAGCTGCGCTTATGCTGTTGATGTTGTCTTGCCTATGCAAAGTAACGACAACAAAAGATCGTTTTGGTAATATTTTCCTTTTGTGCTCACATGATCTCCCAGCTTGTGTTTCCCGGCATCCATCATCGGGAAAGAAAAGGCCTCTTGACTGCTCACTTGTCCGCACGCGTCCACGGCGAGAGATGAGCTAATGCTCTTTATTGATTGGCCGTTTAAAAGCCTCTTGTAGCCTTGGGAGTATGTTAATGCCACGGGGGCCCCCCTGTTTTCACTCCCCCCCAAATGCTCCCCAGGGGCCCCACCGAGTATTCCTCAGTGAGCTATCGAAAGGAGTTCATTAATGGTCAATTACTAATATCTAATGAGGCTCATTGTGTTACGCCGACGACGACGTAACTGGGCATCTGTTCCCCGGCCGTGAAAAAAAACAAAACGCGATGTCGTCGGGGTCACGCGGTGCCGAAGATTGGAGCGGTGAGGGACATGAGTGCAATTATTTAAATGCGGCTTGTGGATTTAATGTGGATTACAACGAAAAGGCAGAATGGGACAATACTGCTGGGACTTTTCCGTTTAGCAATTTGTAGTACAAAAATATCACACACATGAATACTCTACATACTCTTAAATGAGTCTCAGTAAATTTAAGGATAACGTTTTTTTTCTTCAATGTGCGACGGGTCAATAAAAAACGTAGACAGGGCAATAAATGGCCCCCAGACCATATTTTGGATACGACTTTTCTAGTTTAACATATAAGACCTCCTACCTGATTTTTTTTTTTTTTTTGGGGCGGGCCTTTTTATGCAAGGCTGTCTGCTCCCAATTGGCTTTGAGCCTCCAACCCGTCCCGCCTCTGACTGAGGTGACTCATCCTTTGACTGCCAGCTTGATATTTGAGGCTAATAAAAGGAATAAATCAGACAACGGGTTTGAGTATTTCATTTGTTATCCGTATCCCTTATGGGAAAATGATTCGGAAATGTAAAAACAGCAATTTCCCTGCTGGGACCGCGTGAGCGCCGGGCTTGTTTTCATATTCCGAAGACAAAGTGCATCTTTACCGGCCAATTCTCTGCGGTATAAATCTAACAGGCAGGCTTGTACATTACCTCCACTTGCGCATTTATTTCCACATTCCGCTTTTTAGCCCCACCTGTCTGTCAGCACGTCTCTTTTTCCTCGTCCTTCCGTGCCCCCGTACGTGCCGATCCTCCGGAGGGCAATAGCCTGGACTCGGACTGGCTGACTTTGCGATGACATTGTAATGACCTTCACCGGGACCGGTGATAGATCCCTGGGGTATCTCGCCGTTTGCTGAGAGGCAAAGATTAGAAAGGGATTGGATATAGCTTATACAACCAAATTTTTAAGCTTAGTACAATACTTAAACATTTTAAAGCATAGATGTCTCTTGTGATTTTACTTTAGTTTGTAATAATAACACAAGGGAAAATTAATGTTGCAAATAATATTGGAAAACCACCAAGATGATATTTTTATATCTTCAGAATTCAACAACCCCAAAGGGTTCAATTTTAGTGTGCTGGACATAATAGTTTTCCAAATAATTTCTTTTAAAATAATGCAAAATTTTGGGGAACACCCTTTATATTCATAATATACTGCCCCCCAGGTGGCCAAGGCGAGCGCATCGGAAGGAGCGAAATAATGACCACTGAATTGAAGCAAAAAATGACAAAAGTCAGTTTAATTTTTCACATTTCATTTAATTATGTCATCAATGTATGTCTGCAACATTATAGAGTGCTATTTTTCCTCATTAAAATATGTTTTTTTTTTGGGAGAAAATAGATTAGTGGAATTTCCATTTATTTTAATAGGAAAATAGAATTTGGTCAAGCAACAATTTACATTTTTAATTCATATTTCAATTTATCACAATTTACAAAAAAATTCATGGCTATTTTTAAATGTAAATCAAGGATGAGTTTTTGAAGCTTTTTCGGCCCACATGAAATTTCATGGACGGCCCACAGGCCTAGGATTTGACGTGTGCTGTAGGAACATTTTGTTTTAGTATATTTTAGGTTGCGCTACAGAGAAAAAAAAAAAAGAAGCCTATTTTAAGTTTTTTTTTTTTTTCGTGCCAACTCACCGCTCTGTCCCACGGTGCTCCGTCCCATCTGTCAGTGGACCCTTTAGTGCCGGGGGAGCTGGGGTGGCAGCGGCTGAAAGCAGGGCAATTGGGATCATTCGGCAACCCCCCCAACCCTCTCCCCCCTCCCTCCATCATCCCTCCCCTGCCATTATCACTTTTGGCCTGACAACACATCTACTTTTCACTTTTGCTGCAGTAATAGAGGGAGGCTGAGTGGGCCCTTCAGCGAGGCAGCGGCAGGAGCAGGAGATGACGGACATGAAAATGAACTTCTTCGCAGCGCCGACGAAAATGTGGTGTCACATCTTGTCACGGCTTGGCTCGTTGCCGAGGAGAGCGCTCGGGTCACTTTTCCTGTTTAGCTCTTAAACGGCAGGTTATACGAAGGACAGAGAAGTACGCTGAAGTGATATAAAATGGCAACTGCAAATGGGCAGAGGGACTCGGCGGTGGGCAGAAGTACGTATATGGTGGCGGTGAGGGAGGGGGGGGTCGGGGGCCGGGCCGCACGTGTCAGGTAATGTGTGGGCCCTTTGAGCCCACCACACCACCCGGCAGTACACTGCACCCCGGGGTGCAACAAATATCAGCATTGTAATTTCACGCCTGTGATTATTATCGCGAGCTCCATCTCTGACTGAGAATCCTCCACCCATCCTCTTTAGTCGTCCCAGCTGAGATACTGTTTAACAGCCTCTCCCTTGGACCCTGCGTGCGCACGCACACACAAACACCAAATATTTTAATGTCTGTTCTCCACGGGCCCGTTTTAGGCTTTCTCATTTCTTCTTCGCCCATCTTCTGGTAATTCTCCGCCATCTGCCTCGGCATCTGTTTGAGGAGCCACAAGAAGTGTCTGCCGTGGCAGCAAAACTCTGCACTTTTTTTTTTTTTGGTGGTAGGGGGTTATCTCGTATTTTTCTTGTCGTCGTTGTTCCTCTCTTGCTCGCCTCCATTCATCCCTCACCGCGTCTCGCCCATTTAAATGCCAAGTTGAGGAAGCATTCTCTTCCATCTTTGTCTGGCCCTCCACCCCACCCCTCATCTGCAACTAGCCCTGATTGAGCATAATCTTAAAATAAATAAATAAATAAATCCCTCCCATCCACCTCTTTATAGCTCGCGGACAGCTATTGAAAAAAAATTCATACGTAAATTTGAATAAATAAATAATTGTGTGTATATATATATATATATATATATATATATATATATATATATATATATATATACACACACATTTATTTATTTATTTACATGGCATAATAAATATATATATTTGTTGACATGACATAATAAATATATATATATTTATTTACATGACATATTTTAAACAAAATTTATTTCCATGTATATATATATATATATATATAAATTTACTTTTTTTTTTTTCAATAGCTGGCCGCGAGACATGCAAAATACATCTGCGACCCTCTTCTGGGTCCCACCAGTTGAGAATCTGCACAAGATGACAGTTGAAAAAAAAAAAAAAACACTCCACTTGCACTTGTGGCCATGCCGCAGGCAAAGATATTAGCATCATGTCATTAGAAATGGAGCCGGACGCCCTGTGCTCCCTGTGCTCCGTGCCTCCCCTCGGGCCTACACGGATTAGACAGCTTTGTGCAATATGGCCAAACATATGTGTGTGTGTCAGGAGGGGGGCACTGAATACACGTGTGACCTCTCACACGGCAGCCACATTGAGTAATTGTGATTATGATGTTCAACACTCTTCTTGCATCCCCAATTCCATCCCCATGATGCCCTCCTGCCTCCTCGCCTTGCTCTCATTTTCTCCGTGGGGTAGCGCTCGGCTGATAAGTTGTCGCATTAAGTGTAAACTTTTGGCTGATTGCTGGGCTTTTTCTCCCTCGCCGTGGCTATGGCCGCAGCCTCTAATAGCTGTCCCCGGGCTCCGCCGCGGGCAATCATGTCACAAATAAACAGGCTGACACAGTCATTTACTCCAATTGTCCCTGCGCTATTCACAAGCCTCCCCTGGTGAACAACAACAATTATTCCAAATGTCAAAGATCCATGCCTTTGGGGCATAGACAAATGCACATTAAAAATCTATTACAGAACACTTTCAAATATACATATAGGCTTCTTTTTAGTTTGATAGTAAAGGATTACAAGTAGGGTGGGAGTTTTTCCTGATACTTGTGAGCTCATCTCATCCTCGCGACGAACCTTGTGTGAAGTCTGTGGAAGAGAGAAACGTATGACTGACGTATTTCTCTGATAGTTTTACAGATAAAAAATAGAAAGAAAGAAAGAGAAAGAAAGAAAGAAAGAAAGAAAGAAAGAAAGAAAGAAAGAAAGAAAGAAAGAAAGAAAGCTGCTAGCTAGCTATGTACATCGCGAGCTAGATAGCTAGCTAGCTAGACACATAGCTAGCTAGAAAACATCGAAAAACAAACAGTACGCAATTTGGTGTTTTGAAATGCTCGATTTTAACACCAAACTATTGTGTCTTGCAGATCCGGACTGCTCAAAGAGAACCCGAACGTGGGGTAAGTACGCCGGAATCTCATCAGCGGTGATTTCAAACCATCACGACTCTCCCCGGGGGAGCTCTAAATGGAGCAGATGGTGGATAAATAGCGTCTAAGGGAAGAAAATTAGGGAGTTGCATTGGATTTCCATCAATTACCTGCGCTAATCTATCAATATGGATTAAAACAATGTTATTTGTAATGTTGCTGACAAGTGCCATCAATATATTAATCACAGTCGGGCCACACATCAATCCTCATTTGAAACTTTGGAGGAGGGGGGCTAGTCGTGCAAGTTATGGGAAGCGCTCGTGATGCTAACTCAAACTGCGCAAAATTCTCTTCACCTTCTTTGATTGTTGGGAAAAAAAATGGACGTGCATTTAAAGTGAAGTCTACAAACAAATTCCGACGCCCTTTTGAGTCTCAAACTTAAGAGTCTTCCTCAAAGTCCACCAAACTCTACAAAAGTCTTAATCCACTTTTTTTCCTCCCAGTAGTTATAATTAACATGTGGAGGCAGCCATGATTAAAAAAAGCTCCCGGTGTAAATGCAAAATTCAACGGTGAGCCATGACAGTGATGTATTCCACATGGATTATGCTCAGTGGTTTTGAGTCTGGCCATTAATCTACATTATTTATGATACAATAACGGTGGCATGTAAAAGAAAAAAAAAATACTTCCTGCATTCAACTTTTTCCCAAACATTTGTATCAGTCAGTGGAAGCGCTCGAATTAACTCGTGGGATGTTTTGACGGAGCTCTGAAGCTGAAACAAAAAAAGCTTCAAAAGTCACCGGACCGTCATATTTAATTACTACATTGAAAAAAAAAAACTTTTTGGGGGAAAATGTAGTCAAAAATATAGACTCCAATATTCTTAGTTGAACCCATTGTGTCTGCTATTAAGTGAATTTTATTATAAAAAACAATTTCTCATATATTTATAATTTAAAGTAAAATAGTACTGTATTGTACACAAAAAATTATAATACTTTAGACATATTTCAAAAGTATATTCGTTTTATACTTGTATTGGATCTCGTTGGATCGTTCAGGTCTACCTAATGTTCATCAATTACACTTTGTCGGAAGCAAAGAGGCGCTAAACATGATATGATGGGGAGGGGGAAAAAAAAAAAGATTATCTACGGCCGTCAAGAGAATGAACAAATAAATAAGCAGACAAGATAATGTGATAGTTTGCCGCTGAAGTTGACGTTCCGCCTACCTTTTCTGCTTTTGAGAAAGCAACATTAATCTGACGCACCAGTGAAGCTCTGTCTAATGTGAAAATGTACACCCCCCCCCCCCCCCCCCCACCTCGACTCGCTCCTGCTTCGGCGGGGAAGATGCTTCTATCACGCTAATGATAATAAATGGCAACTAATGGGATGGCCAAACATAACAAATGGAAAGTTGTAAAGGTATGGAGGACACATTAAATTTGAAATGACATCCGCAAGTCGCAGCTTTGTCTGCCGCTAAACGGGCAGAATTGATCATCGCCGAGCGTTTGCATTCATGTACATCATGTACATGCCAGGCAGTAGAATAAGTCACTTTGTTTTTTTTTGTTTTTTTTTTGTGGTCATTTCAGTTAGGTAATTAATCAAAAGTAAATGTTAGACTTCTGGTCATTTGAACCAAATTCATTGAAGTCCCTGCGAAAAAAAAAATGGATTAATTAGATTAAATACATGAATAAAAATGTAGATATATAATATATACATATTTGATTAGATCAAATAAAGCAATTAATATTTATTCATACATATATTTCTAGTTAATTTATTTAATCTAATATATATATTTTTTTTATTTTTTTTTATGTATAACTTGAAATTCTAAGGTAAGAAGGAGAATTTGGGGGTAAATTTGACTAGTTTATAAAAAACAAAAAGACACTCTTTCGTCCCCAAATAGTGCATTCCTGTGAGTCACAAAGTGAGCACAAAAGTTGCCGAGAATTTGCAATCTCTCATGCGTTTGTCATTGAGAGGAACTACATTTGTCTTAATGATCGTGCTCCTTGAACTGAGTTTGCTTGCAAAATAATCGATATCCGAGTCGCCGGTGGGGGCAATACCCGAGAACGAGTGCGTGTTTGAGCGTGTGGAGAC
The DNA here is from genome assembly GCF_024217435.2 of Syngnathus scovelli. Taxonomy (NCBI): domain Eukaryota; kingdom Metazoa; phylum Chordata; class Actinopteri; order Syngnathiformes; family Syngnathidae; genus Syngnathus; species Syngnathus scovelli. The sequence goes on from NC_090858.1 coordinate 3,047,761, forward strand.
GCCGTGTCACCGCGTTGGCCTTGTAGATGTAACAATGCTTGTAGAGTTTGGCCCTGAGCATCTAAACACGCTCTCAATCACTGCTGCAATCTTCCTATAGGCCACACTTGAGTGCCAGTGCAGCTTAGATACAGACTCAATTTGTATGTTGTTTCTCGTCGTGGGATACGGGAGGGGGCGAGGGGGGGGAGAAAGGATCGATCTCTCGTCTCCCGGTCCAGCGGGTCCCGACTTATCTATTTTTGGGAGGATTTATAAAACGCATGTCACTGCGTGCAAACAATAAACACGTTTGTATGGGAAGAGAATTGTTGTTGTTATCATATACGTGTATTGTGACACTTTGAAATCTGTTTTTGTGGCCTTGGTGGAACTCATCATATCTAAAATATGTAATGAGAGGAGCCGCTTTGATTGGCTGGAAGTCGTCGGCTGTGTTCACTCCCACGACGGCGCAAATGCCCTTTTCTCATATCGCACTTTCCCGTCTATGTTTTTCAAATCTGACATATTCAGACTTTTTTGTTTTTCCGCGATGAAGCAAGGAGAAACCGCGAGAGGCGCCCAGTCCGGTTTGGCCCCTCTGTGACCAGAGAGGATGTGATGAACGACTTCCACGCTCATCCCTGTCAGCGCTGGCGAGGGAAGCGAAGGGGGCGCGTGCGGGTGGTCGGAGGGCTCCGTGCTGGGGTTGAACGGTAGCAGAGCGGCCCTCCTGGCGTCAGCTACATCATCCTAACAACATTATTCTTTTCATGCGGCTTGTCGATAGAGGCACCCGCCATGATTGGCGTGGAGATCCGCTCAGGTTAATTGGAAGCCTGAACTGTGTAACGGCGCGGGAAGCTGAGCAGACATTGCCAACACCCCCTCCCCACCCCCCACCCAGCTCCTTGTAATAACACAGGAGGCCTGTGTGTCAGTGTATCGATTACATCTTAGGTTCACGGCGCCCGTATGGGAATGAAATATCAGATGACAGGTTATGGATGTGGCCTTCAATGGGCCCGTAGGAGCGGAGATGGGCCACTTGTACGGCAGGAAGGGGCCTTAAATGAAAATGATCAAACACATCATTGAGAGCACCACTGGCTGGATTACAAGTCAAATGTCATTTATCAATGGAAATGCATCGGGTTAGATACGTATAGGGTCTGATCATTTTAGACCATTTCTTTCCCTGGAACAAAAAATATTTTATGTGGATTTGAATTCAATTGATTCCTTGTTACATAACCAATAGCTAAGGTCAATTAATTTAAAAAAATGAGAAAAAAAAACCGTGTGTACTGCGAGTATTTAAACAAGCACACCTCAGGCGCTAGTCTGCTAGCTTAAGGCTAATGCTTACATGGGCAATTATTCACATCTAGTATGTTGCAGCTAAATAATGTGCAGCAACACATGTAGACAGACAATATAACTGACTATTACAGTCATCCAATGTCATTCACCATACACACACGAACACACACAGCCTTGTCCTGACTTCCTCCGGTAGTTTGTTAGTCCCCCCCCCCAACACACACAGACTTTTCCCCTCTTGATCAAGGGTCCGTGGCTGCATTAGACGCGCAAGACACTTGATAGCCTTTATAGGATGTAACCAAACACAGTGCACCGCTCTCTCCCTCTTTGCCTTGTCATCCAGTCGAGCGGCCCACCCTGACATTAACAAGACGAAATGAATGACAGTGCTAATATGAAGCAAGACAGAAGAGGTGGTGGTGGGGGGGGGGGGGGGGGGGGGGGTTACCATTACGGGACATTTATTAAAACTTTTACCCCTCTGAAATGCAGTTGAAATAAAAATCAGCCTCGATTTGAATTGGATTAAAACCCGTTAAAATAAACGAAACCTTAACTCACTTCCAACCTTTGGGCTTATGTTGCAAAAGTAACACACCCACCCACCGACAAGTCTTGAAAAATATTCCTCATACATTCTTACGAGGCTGACCAAGGTTGTAAAGGCCTGAGCGCCATAACTCAGAGATTGTGCTTATTAGGTCGGAGGTAATTACAAACACAAAGTGACATTTTACAGGGGATGTTTTGCATAACGTGAGTTATTGCTCCTGTAAACCGGTGCAGGGGCGCAGAACCTCGACTTGGCCTAAAAGGAACTTTCGGGAAGATAAATAAATAAAATTGAAAATTGTTGCTTATACTGAGAAGAAGAAAGTATTTGTACTGGCGTAACACATACCCAAAGTAAGACAGGGACACAAATAAGAGGTCCAGCCCCTGTATTTGGACATGATTGACTGTCCCCCACCCCCTACCCTGAGCTCCCCACAGGCTCCTGCCGCCTTAGGTCCAGATTGTGCCACTGGGCCGATACCGGACCGGAGGTGGGCAATGGAGCACCAATCCATCTCCCGCAGGAGCTTGCTGACGGGAGCATCGGTTGCCCACTCCTCGGCTGCGAGCACACTCAGGAAGATGGATTGGTTGGCCGACTCTCCAAAGGAGGCAAAGCATGCCGTTAAGAGGCTGTGCATCACTTGGCTGCTCATATGCAAAGTTTGATGAAAGAGGTTTTTCTGGGAGCCATGAATTAGGGCTGAGTGGTGAAATTACATTTGGGGGGTAAAAAAAGGCCTTGTGAGCTTTGGGAGTTGCTTTGTTTCTTCATAGTACAGATGCTAAGGGAACAAGACTTTATTCCTATTTTTAGAATGATCTTAAATCATCTTTTCCCATTGAAATGAATGTAAATGCTATTAATCCGTTTAGCCACCGCAGAAAAAGTATTTTTTTTTAATATTTGTACTCCATATAATAGAATGTAAAGAATTATTTTGGCGTATGTAACTTGGCCACTAGGGGCAGTATTTTACATTCATGCAGACACAAACAAAGATGAGTTTCACTACTAATGTAAAGGTAACACAAAAAGATAACCGGACTGTCGTCCTAAATAAGGACAGCAAATTTTTGACTATCGAGGCTTTTGGAATAGAAGATAAAGAATATAGGCCTGTGGAAATTTTGATTAAAGGCATTTTCATTTAAATAGTTACAATTTTAGCTAAGGTACCCTTCAAATAAGTAAAAAAATTAGTCTCTACTCTGACATTTGTCATTTGTAGAATAGTTGACAAAACCATACCGTGGACTAATGCACCATTGTATACAAATATAACAGCTATTTATTTGTCTCAGTTGGAGTCATGATCCATCATTGCACATCTAACAGTCTGGACAGAAGAGGAACATGAACAACAAAAGCCCCCTCCTCACAAGAAAGAAAAAAAAAAAAAAGATCTAATACATCTTGTGGAAAAATGGTCTCTTCTTCAAATTGCCCACCACTTTAACCTGACACTAAAGATTTCGCCTCCTCCTCCTTGTGGCCCAAACCCAAAACGGCAGCACGAACGCTGACAAATTTGACAAAGGGAATTTGCTCAAAAAACACAGCCTCTATTTAGTCGGCCAAGCGGCAAATATGTCGGATGATATGGTTTATTAGGCAATCCATTTTTCCCACAATAGCGAGGCCATCTGCAAAGGTTAGCGCGCATAAGGTTGGTATGGCAAATTCTATCTAATCTGCCCGCCAATGGGGGCCCGCAAGCCGCTGGAAGCCGGTGGCACATTTTTCATGTACGTATGATTTGGAATGCAAATAGAATAGCTGATGAAAGGGGTGACCTTCTAAGTGCGGAGCAGTGGGGGCTTTGCGGAATATGCAGAGGCGGAATGGAAGAGAAAAGAATGACTTACCGCCGCTGCCACTTGAGCCTTCGTTGTAATATACGAGGGCGGCTCAGATACAAGTGAACCCGGCCTACAGAACACGGGAGGCTAATCTCGGAGGAACGGCGTGCCGGCTGCAGAAATAAAGTAGATGGCTTGCAAGATGAGGTGCAATAAGCAATAATGTGTACAAATTGTACCTTAAAGACATTGAAAAGGGAATTCGGCAATCCGTTTCTAAACGTGTTTGAAGTCCATTTCGGAAAATGCCTGAAATAATTTGAAAATATCTGCCAATAATTGGACTTTTTTTTTATTTACATCTACCACAGAGTAAATTAAAGAGGACGTATTAGGCTGTAACACTCGCTGGTCTAGCTAGCTATTTTTTAGCTAGCTGTTTAACTATCTAGTGTTATTGTTATGAAGTTCTTGTTATTAATAATTATAAGCTATATTCGTTGTATTTGCCATGAGCAAACTAAAGAAAATTGGACGCAAAAGCAGAAATTTAATTATTCTTCCCGCCAGCTTTAGCGCTAGCATTAGGGCTAATGTTAATGTTTGATGTTGTGTGAAATTTTTGTGAATTTGCGCTGTGCGGGGAAAAATAAACCAACAAAAAAGTTGCTGGCTTGCAAAATGAGATGCCTTAAAGCAAAAATAAGAAGTTATTGTACCTTAAAACAAACTCGTTTTGATGCTACGCTAACTTATAATGAGTACAACATGACTGGCATTCTCTTGCTGGTTTGCGTTAGCATCGATGCTAATGTAATGGTTTTATAATTGTAGTTTGTATGTGTTGTATTTATCACAGGAAAAAATTTTGGTAAAATTACTGCTGTAGTGTATTTGTATTTGTAATTTTTTATTTTATTTATTTACTGCAGCAGCGGCCCATTTAAAGCTGCCTCAAATTTTGGTTTGGAACTAAAAGAGTAAAAATTGGACAAAAATAGTGTCAATTACAACAACTACTTCAACTCCCATATTGTTTCACTTTTCAGAGAATCTTGAAGGACACTAAAGTTGATTTATGGAGCCCACGTGTTATAAATACCTGAAATGTTTAAAGCTTCAATGGCATTTCCACTTGATGAATGTTTAAGGCAAACTGCAAATGAGAGTCGAAAAGTAGATATTCCGGCATCCATAAGCGAAGACTATACGTCAATAGTGAAGTGCGGGGACTCCTTTGTCATAGCTTGTGCAAAGCTTGAACACATAGACAAATGGGCGAGGTGCGCTATGGTCATTCAGCCGTGCATGTCTCATCTGTAGCCAGCTTTGGCAGAGTAGTCATCTTCATTCCCTTTGTCCTTACAGCGCGAGGTAATCTATCAGGCTCCAGACGTGCTGGAAAGTCCGACTGACTCTCCCATTTGAATTGAGAACCCAGTTTGCGCTTTACGTGGGGTCCCAGTTAGGCCCCGGCTGCAATTGAGAGTGAGTGAGCTGTCCTTGATTCATATTACTGTCCCGGTATGATTGAGCTTCTCTGGTATCGCCACAGAGTGGGGAGAAAATTGAGCACTTGACTTTGCGTGGCTAGAAATCCCAGTCCTGCATCTATGCATTTGCTCAGGGTTTTTTTTTTTTTTTTCTTTCCGCAAGACATGCTCCAGCTCTTTATGTTGCGCTTGATCGGACGCAAGCGGCTGGGTGTTTACAAGTCGACGTTTAGCACTTTGTTCTTCAGTAGTCCTGGTCTTGTCTAAGAAAAAGCCAAAAAGCTGATCTTTTTTTTTTAATGTGAATCAAAGGCACTGTGCTGTAGGGGTGTGTAGACTTTTGCAATTCGCTCTATATGCTTGCAAGTATTATTGTGGGATTTGTTTGTATGTCTTGATGCTCCGTATGCGTCAAAGCATTTTTTGAAGGTTTATAATTACTGTAACATCTATGCTAATCGCTATTAGCTCGTATATAGCGTTTTTCATTTTAGGTTAGCATTAATCTAGCAGACTTACATTTGAAAAAAATGATAGTTTGGTTGAATATTTTCATGTTTAGATGTAAAATTTCAAAGAGCACTATGGAGCACTAATGAAATCGTAACCCTTTATTAAAATGTGACCTGCTCCTGCAAATCTTCGATCATTTCGATCAATAGAGATCTTGTCCGCCTTTATTTCATCCAGTTCCTTCCTCTTGGGGCGGGGGATGTAGTATTCATCAGCTGACTGCCCCCCCCCCCCCCCCCCTTTTTTTACCTGACCGAGTTGGGGCCTTTAGCCACGATTGCATCGAAGGAGCCGATTATGAAGCATGACTGTCGTTCCGGCAAATATTGACATGGAAACAGCGAGCAAGCCCATGGCAACAACAACAACACACACACGAATATGCACAAAGTCATGTATGGCTTCAAGATGTCTTCATACAAATACACGGACTTACAGAGCGTAAAATCCTGATCGATGGCGGCTCATCGGCATTTTTTTATGAGCGTAGCTTTGATTTACATAATGGGGAGGAGGTTAATCCTACATTTTTCATCCCAGTGCAACTGAGACCATATCGGAAAAATCATTTGTGTTTTGTTTCATTCCCATACGTTTTAAACACATTCAAACTTAAAACGAAGCAGCCATTCTCAATTTATTGCTCGTTCTCCAAAAAAGATTTATATTTACTTCTTACTCTTTGGAATCTTTGGAATTAAACAGACGTGTATGTATATAACAGCAAAATGTCAAAGCTTCAGTTAACTGAAGTCGCGCTTAGCTTAATGCTAACATACAATGTGAAACGTTGCAGACGGGCTAACAGAGATTAGCAGGTTTTCGTGACGTTAAAAAAAAATTGACGAAGTAATCTTTCAAAAGTTTGCTCACCATTAATGTGATTTATCAACTGGACACCTCCCAAAAAAAAAAAAAGAGGGAGCTCATGACAGCCGTGCCGGCAACAAATTCCGTTTGCAAGTTATTATTTATTTCCCGCAAAGTTTGTCAAACTCACTGTGATCCCCCCCCCCCCCCCCCCCCCCCCAAGAACCCGACTCCCTCCCCTTCCACGAGTTCCCTCTTGTGGCCCGTTCCCGCACATGCTCCCCCACATAATTTATGACTGCCTCTGGTCCTGATGACAGATTATTAAAAGTAGAATTAGTTTTGTGCCGCGGATTTTTCCTGTGGGAATTGGGAAGGCAGGGCTCTCCGTGGAAGGTCTCTGACGAGGTCTCCATTACTAATAGAGGCAGACTTTTTTTTTTTTGAACACACACACACATACACACCCTTCCCCCGTGTGATGGCAAAGCGAGAAGACTAATGATTTGAATTTACTGTGGCAGGCGTCACGTGCTGTGAAAGGCAGCATTGGAGTAGAGGAGAGGTTAAGTTCTTCCCCGTGGAGAGGTTTATTGGATTGTTTAGCACCAGAAGGATAATGTTTTTGTCATCGACTGCTGCTGCCGCTGCTACTACACGGACGCCTGGAAGCAAATCGGCCGCTGCCTGTGAAGTATGGTCAACATTGTGACATCACGCGGAGAGAGGGAGATAGAGTGACCCGCCGCTGTGTGGGAGTTCTTGGTCCAGCTGTGTCGGCAGTTTTTAAATTTTGGATGTATTTTTACAATACAATTTAAGACAGGCTAAATTTAGCATTGCGTGCACAAAGCTGCTAATTTAATCCTAAATAGTCAACCTGATTTTTATTAAGTATATTGAAAATGCTCACAGTAAAAAATGAATACTAGCAAGAATTTACGAAAAAATAAAATAGGGGCAGATAATAAATACGCTTCCTCAAAGAATATTTTAAAAAAATACTTGTTCCTGTTTACGTTAAATAATGTCACAAATTTTTGCTAATAAGTGAACAAAACAAAAATTGCATGGGGGACAGGGGCAAAAATAAGCGGAAGAATTCGTACGATGCCACTTGTCTGCAGACTGGATTAAAAAAAAAAAAAAAATGAAGCAGGCTTTATATTTACTTTGCCCACCCTTGCTGTAGATTATCACTACAAGTAGGCGGGACTGTTCCGTAGCCCCCCCCCAACCCCCTTTGACAAGAGCCCGTTTATTTCTGTATTTCGCAAGTCGCCTCCAACTCTCTGATTCTCTCCCCTCAGCAACTCTTCTCGTTCCTCCTCCTCCTCCTCCACAAAAAAGAGAGAATGTAGGCTTTCAATTCTCCCCCCTGTTCACCTGATGGCCGTTTGGAGCCTGTTCCCCCAGCGTGTGTCTGCAGCCTGGGAAGCAGAGGGGAGTCTCAGCACAGCTGAGAGGCTCGGCTTAATCTTATGCATCATTAAGCACTCAGCGGCACACCGCAGCTCCTCATATACATCATCCACGCTTAATAAACATAATGATGACATAAGATGTAATTCCAGATGAATTTTCATTTTATAGGGAAATGGAGAATTCCTGTAGTATGAGAGGAGGGAGGGCCGAAAGGACAGGAAAGACGAAAAGAGGCGAGTGAGGGAGAAAAAGTAAATTATCTGGGAAGTACAGAATAAATGATGTTTTTTCTCCGCAAGATGGATGGCGGCTTTCTGGGGACACTTCAAGTGGGAGGGGTTGAGAAAGGTGAGGGGGCAGAGGGCCGCCGTGGCACCGGAGGGGGACAAAGGGGTCGGCGAAGAGAGAGAAAAATGTTGGTCATTCCGAGTGTTTTAATCGCCCGGCTTGATGGACAGGCTGAGTGGACCTGAAATGCGGCCATCCATTACGAACGGGGCCGGCTAGAAGGGCCGAGAGGAGGCTCGAGAGGAGGCTCGAGTTTCGGCGCGAGGAGGTTGAGGAGGAGGAAGGGGTTCCTAGGCCGGGGCGGGAAATAGGATTCTGATGGAAGTGGGAGAGCAAGGCCACTGTACACAGTCGAGGCCAATGAGGGCGATCGCAAAGAGGCGTGTTGGCTAAGGCAGCGGGACGAGAAACTCAAATAGCTCGTGTGACGGCAGGGTTGTTTTCCGAACCACAGACGGGCTCCAGGGAAGAAGCCCTCAATAACAGAAAACTGGGTGATGGGCAACGTATCTTAATCAAGATCAAGAACACCCTCGCATTTATTTACGTTGTTTACCGTTAGGATTTAGCATTAGCATTAAGCTAGTGGACTTAAAGACTTGTTTGTGCTTGCAATTTCTGCCAAGCTATCTAGCTAGCTGTATCTAAGTTCTCTAAGCTATATAAGGTATAATAAAAATGAGGTGTACTATAATTCTTCATCCTGCCTTTGTTGTGACAAAATAGAAATGGTACAAAGGCACCAGGGAAATTATTTAGTTTATTTATTTGGTTTGTTTATTTTTAGCCTAACATGCTATTTTAATGCGCTTTTACAGTTTGGCTGCTGTACAGGCAGCATCTATAAAATGAACCAGCCAAAAAAAAAAAAGATTGTGTAAGGAGAAAATAGATCGTCATAATAGGATTTGGAAATGATCCAAATATAACATATCTCCCCTCTCTCTCCTATCAGCGATTCCTGGCACAGATGAGATAAAAACCTTAAATCTACAACGGTGTCATTATATTTGAGGAATGGAAAGAAAAAGTTTCAATTCCACATGTTTACCACTGAATAGGTAATTCTCTTTTCTATTTGTATTCCAAACACCATTGGGAAATAAGAAACTACTCAGCTATTGCTGGTTTGTTGGTGGGGTTGCATGCTTCCAGCTGGACCCCATCCCAGACTGCCATGCATGCGTAATGTGGCCAGCCCGGGCTGCCAAAATTAGAATTCATGCTGTATATTGAACAAACAAACAATGACACAAGCAGACCTTACGCGTGAAAAGAATGTTCAAATGAGTCAACAACGTAAACACGGATTTAAACCGAAGCTGCAAGAAGAAATGATTGTTTTCATTCTCAATATATTTTAGCGACAACGCTAATGCTAACACAGTACCGCTAGATGACGTCACGCTATTTTGTTTGACGCCGTAAATCCGAAAGAAGAATAAAAACAGGAAGTATTTCAGACAAGTTTTTTCTTTTTAAATATGACCTCCTCTTTAATCCTGTTTTTGACGCCTACAGAAAATGATCAAAATACGTTTAAATAAAAATCAAAATAGATCCATCGAGTATCCGATCTGGAATCTTACTCCGATAGAGAGGATGTAAGTTTCCAAATATGGCTCCTCGCCCTACTATCATCCAATTTTCTATTCACGTCCACGCACTTTCATAGCGGAGATGTGTTCCACGGGTAAACGAGTACAGCCTTGACTGGTGGCGTGCAGCAGGGGAACCGTCTGAAGCAGCCCACCAGCTCGCCTCTGGTGGCCTGTGCTGCACAAAGGCATTTCTGGATTCAAACCTCAGCATGTTCAAGGCCAGTGGAGCGCGCCCAGCACTATGCCAAGCCTAGATGGGTGCCAAGGGTGCCACTAACCAGAGCCTCATCCCCTGCACTCTGTCGTCTCGCGGCCAACACAAAATGCTGCAGTATAACATAAAAGGCTGCAAAGAACAAAAAGCTCACAAACAAGATGGGGTGGGGGCGTGGGGGGGTAGCTGAGGTTTAGATTCATTTCCTTTTTGAGCCTTCATATGTTTTGAATGACTAGTGAAGTGCGCGCGGAACCAGCACACGTCCGTCTTATGACACGCGACCCTCCCATTGTCCGAGCCGGGTAGAACCTTCCAGAGATAATGTTCTCATAATTGATGCGCGCACTGTTTGTGTTGTTTCTTTCTGGTACTTTTCCCTCCGCCGCGCTCGGCTCCTGGCACTGAGCACAGATTACATCTTGTTTCCCCAACTACTAAAAGTGTCAGAGGCTGTCTGCCTTTGCTTTTATATCATGTTATTAATGGCAGCCAGCACACAGACCCCCCCCCCCCCCCCCCCTAGTCTTTTTTTCTTTTATTTTTTCTCACAGGGAGTGTTTGCTTGCTTTTGCTGCTGGTGTCTAATTAAAAGATCTCTGCTTACAGGAGCAGAGAACGACTTAGATAGAAAGCAATAATTGCAAATGTTATTATTCCGCCGGCTTGGAGAGAGATGATATGAGTTTGGAAGTGCGGACGGTGGAAGAAGAGGTAACATTTAACCTCGCAGCTCGTAACATCAATTGTAGGTTGAAGAAAATAAATGGAGACAAATGAGAGTGTTTGTAGATTAACAGAAATGGAAAAAGGCTGCCAACTGTAACTGCTACTAAATCTTTTTTTTTTTTGTTCTCTGACCAGAAACCTACTGCAGAGAAAATTCTAAACAAACAGTACTGTTGCTTGCTAAGATTTAAAAATAATTCTCCAAATAATAAAAAAAAAAAAACTTGAATGCAAAGTAAAAATTGAGAATAAATTATAATCATTTTTCAAGTTTGTATTTTTCGTAAACCAGGTCCTTCAAAAACTATCTACCCATTTAAAAAAAATCTCAAAATTCCAATGTATGACCCAAGAACTCGAACCACAGAGTCGTATTTCCCGACGAATCGCAGCGTCACGTATTCACGCCGACCAGAGAGTGTGACCTTGCAGATCGTGGCGGAGGCCGGGCCGGGCCGGGCCCTCTCTGCCGCAGCGCTGTCTTAACCCGAAGAATTATGTGCTCAGATAATTAGCTCTTATAGGTACACTCTCCATTTCTCCACTCCACTGAGCACATCATCTTCCTCGCCTCTTTATTGTTTGCTTTGCTTTGTCAGATCGATGTCTTGCTACTGCGTAACCAGCACTCGGATGTGGGCCCGCATAAATCACAACAAGGTTTCTGTCGCTCGGGAGAGCGCCGGGGCTACGCGTACACGCGATGCACACACGCGTAAACAAGAGGGACGGCTACTTTGTGACACCGGCTATCGGCGTGTTCTTTTTGTCAGTCTGAGAAAAGACTGCAACATTTGTTTGCTCGGTTAACACATCTGTTTTTCCTCTCTGTTGCGTTAGCGCTTTGCCATTATGTTGTGTTTGAGAGACACTTTTAAGTACGGCCTAGCCGACATCAGTTTTTTGAGGACAATGCCGAAAAAATTTGAGATAACCGATTAATCGGATAATTGGTTTTAAAAATATTTTATCCTTTAAAGCTTACAATGGCAAAATTGTGAGTTACAGGCGAATTATTTCGATCTTTTACAATACAGAAAGATTGGAAAAAAATTGGAAAAGATTCAGCCATTTTTTTCCGATTTTATTTTATCTTGTTTGAATGTAATTATCATTGTTGTACGTTGAAATTTGTGTGTGTGTGGGGGGGGTGGCAAAATCAATGAATCGGTCAAAACCAGTTGGATTTAGGTTCACATGATTCTATAGCATGATTTCTTTTTTGGTGACTTTATCTAAAAAATACAAAGGGGAAAAAAAAGTACATTCCAGTGAACACTTCATTTGGGCTTGAGTTGTATCACCAAAAATATTACGCCAATACAATTTTAAATTTAGTCGTGATAAAATTCTACACCAACAGTAGGCATTGGCTAAAGGTGACGGCTGCACATGAACGGATTTGAACCAATTCGAAATCCATATTCTGCTAAGCATCCATTCACACCGCCATCAGGGGTGTGATCGACGCACACGAGGATGACACACAGTCAGACTTAGCGCTAAGCTCTTCCCCCCCCCCCAAAAAAAAAAAAAAGCACACACAGCCTTGATTATGGCGCATGAAATGAGGCAGAAACACAATCGCGTGCGTAAGGACCTGCAGGCTTGGATCAGCATCCCATGTCTGCGTGTGCGCTAATGTCACCCTTAACAGCAAGCTAAACACTGCAGGTTCGCACACATTAGCCATGCCTGCTAAAGCACTCATTTACCACGCAGGCCTCTTCGTCGCGCACAACGACGGGCCCCGACACGCCGTTCTATTAGAGGGCATCCTCCATAGAGCAATGCTCAGCCAATCGTGTCTCTTCCCGAGTCGGACCCACGCAGAGAATATGCTCATCGCCGCTTTACAATATGTGTGCCGCGCTCTGTGACGGTCGCTCAGAAGCATCATGGCCGACGCCGTTTGTAAATTTGGCACCTGAATGGCAATTATAGAAAGCAGTAGAACACAAACATCGTTTAAACCAATTAAAAATCAATATTTATCAGGTCTTTGTCAAAACGATGGTCAGAAGTCGTTAATTCAGACCGCTTTTATTTGTAAACGCCGCTCGCTCGTTAGTCATCGTGTTGACTGTACACATAATAATCCCCGTAACAATGACCCACTTGACCCGGCCCTGTGAAAAATAACAACCAAATGTCTCTTTCCTTTCTTTCACCCTATTTTTTTTTTTTTTTTTTTTTTAAACGTGGTCTGCACACTAATAGGATGTTTGTGCTGAAAAGGAATTTGTTTATGCCCGGCAGCTCATTACGTGCTGCTCTCTAATTGATTTGGATGACCAACACATTAAAATAATGAATTGGAGTCATTGTGTTTGATAAATTGTCTCCTTCCCATTAAGACTGTTTGACTCAATGCGGTCTTCTGTTAGCGTAAACGCAATTGATTGACAGTGCTGCGTGGATGTGTGTTTTGTTACCTCAGCCAAGACTCGAACGTTCTAGTTAAAGCCTTTTCGTAAGGATTTCCGCAATTGTCATAAATGGAAATGTTGTGGAAATTAAACCTCATTAAAAGACAATTTAAGTGCTCATTAGCTCCTATTTTCTCTCAATGAAGAGGTCAAGTGTGCTTGCTTCAAGCTGTTATTTGTCAGTCAAGCTGACTCATTCAACAAAATGAAAAATGGTACAGGTATATTTAAACACCAAAATGTTCGACAAAACATTTTATCTAATGAAAGTATGCTAGCTAGATGCTAACATAGATTATAGTGTTATGCTCATTTAGCTTAATCGATTTTTTTTTTTTTTTTTAAACCTTTCCTCCATTATTTGCTATTTTGATGTTCTATCTGTGTGGCGTTATCTTGCGTGATGCAGAAGAACTGAAGTGATTTGGGGATACAGACAGTTAGCATTAGTGTTTCGAAAACACGGTCATTACTGACATCAATCACGTGCGCTACGTTTCCTTAATGTACCATTTTAAATGCAAAGCGCGTCGGACATACGTCTGCCGGCCTCTCGCCGTGTTGCTTTACCTCAGCCGGCCGCTTGTGAAATGTATGCGAGGCGGCGAGCTTGGCAGTCACCAGGCGAAGGATGCATTGTCTTGTCTTTAGCTGTCATTAGGCGGAGTCTGGGGGAGGGAGAGGGAGGGATGATGTGCAAGCAGTATGGGGTCGGCGAGGAAGTATTTATGACCCTGTAGGAAAGTCATTGGACTGCGGAGATCGCGGGGAGATAATGGGAGGGAATGGGATGCAGCGAGGTGTTCTGACTGCAGCGAGCAGACAAGAGAACAGTCAGGATAAATCAATGTTGGTCATTTTCACTTTCCCCCCGCCATCACTGCTCGCCTCAGCGCATCCACCCCAAAGTCATTTACACATTCCATCATTAGGACCCCTCAAGAGTTTCAGTTGGGAAGAGGAAATAAAAGCCTAGTAATTCTTATGTAAAAGTGACCAGAGCACGGCATTGTTTTTTTTTGTTTTTTTTTAAAACCAATATAGCGGCTTAATACCACGGCGCGGTGATTCCCGTTTGATTTAATTCGGAGGCCGTCGCTTGAACGACTTTTCTGGTGACATTGGGAGGCATACAAACAAGACTGCACCTCATTAAACAAGAACAAACCGAGGGGAAATTACACTTAGTTATGGGAATGGCTTTTAAGCATGCAAAGCATTACTTGAGTCTAAAAAATAAATAAATAAAATAAATAACGTTAGCGTGGCTCGGCGACGACGCGGCGGGCGGCCATTAAAAAGAATGAGGAGCCGGGTACAAGCTCACCTCTGATGATCAAAAGAGACAACTCATTACAGAAGTATATTGACCTTAAAGATGACTTAATTTAATAAAGTACTTCCCCTGAAGTTAGCAGAGCAATTATGGTCACTTGAGGACAATCCACACAGATAAAACAGACTGATGAGCTACTGAAGTAGGCTTTTTTTTTTTTCCGATTGAAACAAATACAAATAATCAACCTTAAATATTCAAAAATCATTGTTGAAAAAAAACTTTTGGTATTTTGCAGGTACTGGATGTAAAGGTGACATTGAATGGGGACGGCCGCGAGCTAATCTATTTGCATTACGGCGTGCGTTCTAGCGCTCCCATTATATATTCCAAAAGCAATTAACACTTCATTAAACGTGGAAGGTGTTAATACAAGTCATAAGACGAAGCCATCTGTCGGATTCTTCTCCCAAGCCTGACATCCACCTGAAGAACGTTTGTAACCGATTTCGGTTCGACGTTTAGACGAGGACACAGATTGGTTGTCTAATAATGTAAATAATAATGAGCGAAATATATTGATACAAAATTTGAGCTGAGGTGGAAAGTAAAAAAAAATAAAAATAAATAAACGATACAGGGAATCGAAGACTGACTGCAATTTGTTGACGAGATAAATGTTGTGTTTGCTCTCGTCTGTAGAAGCGACAAATGAACGAGCCGAACGCAATTTCATTCATCATGTTTCTTGAGGATTTAGCGAGATTTGCTCTCATTAGCGACTCATCCGTCAGGAAGACACTCTGATCCCGCTGAGAGAAAAAGAGAGCGAGCAGGGGGAAATATGCTTCCCCCGCACTTAATTGGAAGCTGAACACACACCCAAAGAGAGGCAGCGGCTATGTCAACCTTCTACACACCCAGATTTGTCTTCCAAATTCAATCCGTCAACATCCTAATTGGCTCTCGCTTTACCATCGCTGAGTCGGACCGGCTCGGGTTAAATGAGCGGAGGAAACGGTCAAATATTGCGAGCCTGGCAATCATCGGCTTGTGAAAACGTGAAACGTTAGGATTTAAAGTATATTCGGATGCCTTGACTTGACGAGCTAACTTCCCAGTGATCTGTAAATGCGGCGTTACGAGTAGCCAACTGAGGCGTCGACAGTTTCCACATCAAGAGCAAGTAAAACAGGCCGCGTTCAACACAAGCCCTCGAATGAGTATCGACATATAATTCAAGGAGCTGGCAGCACAATGGCTCTCATTAGTCTTGCGAGAGTCGGTAATGGCAGATCACCTCTTTGGGCCACGCAATTGACAGGCTGCGCTCCCCCTCAGCAGATATCGGAGAGCTTTTTATTGGCTTCCTGCTCCAAACAAAAAACCCACCCCACCGCCGCCTCTTAATGCCGCCCGATGGCCTGGTTAACCTTGGCGATGCCTCCTGGAGAGCTGGAAAAGTGTCACGCAAAGTTCACTCAATCATTAGCACCGCAGAGGTATTCCATTCCTACAATGCTCTTAAGTTTGATTGATATTTAACGTTTGCATCTTTTGGAGCAGAAACAAAAATGTGATCTCTTTTGATCATCTTTCAGGTCACACATCTTGATGGAGGAAGGATACATGCTAACGAAGGGAGGCAATACATCGAGAATGATCACAACGACGAAATTGTTCGACAAATTCAAGGTAACTTTAATATATTTCCTTATCACTGGCTTGAACATTTGCAACCAGCTATGAGAGTTAGCATTATCGATTTGCTAACTGGCAAATTAGCAACATGTTAAACTAACAAGCTAGCGTACGTCATACGCTAGTTTCCGTGACTGTTTCTTCTTCAAACAGAAAAGAAAACTTTTCTGTAGTTACAAGCCCAACTTAATTGGACTTAAGCCTCAAGTCATGTGACTCGAGTACCCCCACATCTGCTGTGAGCATGCAGCAAAAGGGAAAGTTTCTCCCTGCGTTTTAATGAACAGGTGTCTACATAACACAGGCCACCCCGCAGATGGCGGCGTAATTAGCACTCATTATGGTGGTCCCGAAGAAGACCGGGCACAGAGCGCCTAACCTCTTCACCCCTTGACAGGGCCCATGCCGTGGTGGTGGTTGTGATGTTGGGGGGAGGCTGCTGACACGTGTTGTTCTCCAGGAGGAGTTAAAGGTGGAGGTCACGTTTCACAAGGTGTCATCCTGGTGTGATGCAAACTCATGTGAATGAGGGTGAACATGTCAAGGGACAATTAGCCGTGTTCAGCGAGTTACTTAGCGAATTTACGGCTGTCATTAGAAAGAAATGAGCATTATTGAAATATAGAAAAATAATTTACTGAGGAAAAAAAAAATCTATATTTAAATATAGACAATACTGTACGTGTTTGTAAGACAACATTCCCGCTTGACACCGGTTCACGGTAGCGTGACCTCACACTACTCTGACCTTTAAAACAACAGCGCCGGCTCCCTCCTGCAGCACTCAAGGTGGTTACGGATGTGGTTTGCGGGGTCATTCCCTGTTCATGTCGACGTTCATGCCCGACTACACCGCCGTTGTCGGGCCGCGACGGGGGTGAGCACAGGCGGATGAGCGTCTACTTGTGTGTGTGCGCGCGCGTGCGTGTGGCCCCGATAGGCTTGTAATTCCCCCTCACTTAGAAACGAATTCCATCTAATCTCATTCATGTCAAATAGCGGCGTGACACGTTGTTTTATACTGTAACATTTGGTTATGGCGAAGCACCTGACTGCTTCTCGCTTCACCCTCTGGATATTAAAAGCGGGACCTATATTTCACTGGATGTAGCTTAAACACAGTGTATTACCGCGCCCACGATAAATACTTCCACTAAGTTTGTCGCCTTATAGCGGAGTTCATTCAGCGGGGAGTCATGATTTACCATCAGCTCCCGACGGTAAGAATCAAGGTTGAGCTTACAGAAGGAGAAAATGACCACTCCTGCTTTCAATAGGGAAGGTCACTAATCCAGCCATTCAGCAGATTCATGGATGAATTGCTAATACATTGCTTGCTTGTTAGTTGCTGTGTCAGTTTGCCAGAGGAAGCAAAAATGACAGAGGATTTAAGGCTAACGGTAAAAAAAAATAATAATCAACCCCCTTGCAGATCTTAATAGAATGATCGCTTTAAAATAAAACAAATTAAATACCTTTAGCATTCTCATATACCTTTCAACAAGTCTGTTAGCTAATGCTAACAAATGTGATAATACAAAACACCTTTAACAGGCTAGGAAAATTAGCATCGATGGTATTAATAAAAAAAAATGTAGTATTTATGACATCTCTGTATATCCCAGATTTTGGCCTATTTCCTATTTCCCCGGCACTAAACGGCGTTTCATTGTAGCGAAGTTGAGGATAGAGATTTGCTTCACAAAATATTAACTGCTCATGCATTTTTGCCGCCAAACAACAAAATATCATTCTTGTCTTACTATAAAATTTTAATGGGTGCCGAATGGAGGTATCAAGTCATCCATTCCAAGTCATAATCAGACAGTTTCGGATGAGCCGGTTCGGCTCCACTGCCGCCATTTTTTTTTTCTCTCCCGTCAGCAAGTGATTATTACAATAGCGCTATACACTTAAGTTGCACGCCGACTGGCTGACCAGCGGCACTAAGCCATACACAAGCCAGACATAAATGGCCAATCGGCTCATTGCTTTTGGCCATAAAAAGAGGGCGAACCGACTCCTGCTAACATTTTTTTTTTAATGCAGACTCATACCTGAAAGTTGCTTGAGTGCTGCATAAAAATGGGCATAGACAATTGAGATATTCATAGAAAAAGATTTTGTGAGGGGGTTTTTTTCCACCATTTTTTGTCATACAAAATGTGGTGCGGGTTTTCCGATGGACATACAATGCATGCTTAGATTTTAGTCCGCTACCGTAATGCTAATGCTAATACATAACATACACATCCAATGCAAATGATCAGTATCTATATGGTGGTGTCATATATTCTTTATCGTCTGCAAAGAACAGATATGACTACTTTTTAAAATCACTTTTGTGGAAAACATATTTGATGTTTACCATTTATTTTTGTAGTTTATTTTTTCTAAATGCAATGGCTGCCAAAAATATGATATATAAAAATAGTATAGTATAAAATGGCTGCCAAATATGCACACGTGACGAAAATAATCACTTTTCACTTATGTAATTATCATTGGCTGCTTCTAAATTCTAAGCCACTGATCCTTAAAACACACAGTCAACATCTACTTCAATAAATGCATTTGTGTTGAGTTAAGCTCATTTCCAGGATTTGAGAAAATGGACTGCCCCCGTTTTCTTTTCATCTTTGGATTTAGGAAGCATGTAAGTGACTTTTTTTTTTTCTTGTTGTTATTGACACCGCTCCCGAGCCTCTAAGTTTATCCGCCCTCATACGGAGTCACCTTAAGAGGCAGTGAGGCCCGCTGACAATGCCTCCTGGCGGAAACAAAATGACCGCCGTGTTTCATGTGTTGTTATGCTAAAAGCGCCGCTACCTCTAAATGACCACTTCTATGCATATGTGGATGGCTGTTTGCCTTTACTCAGGCAGGGAGCCTAGCGGGATCATCCTTCTGTTCCCCATATGGCAGCATTGTGGTGAAAATGCGCGACAATCGGCCCCCCGTGCCTCCCTGGGAGAAAGCCCCAGGATGGTTTCACTTTTACTCCGAAAGGCCGGCATTCATTCAGTCATTATAAATAGGAAATGTTTTTTTTTTTTTTTTTTTTTTTATTAAAACAGGGTATTTTCTTTATTTGGGGCTATCATTGTGTTTTAATCCACTAAGGGAGGGATTTGGAATAAGTTCATAAGCCTTCTGTTTTGATCTGAGGCTTCCCTTTCCTCTGAAGCATGTCTGAGTAAATATATTCCACAAACACAGCCCAAAAGGAATCATATCCTCGCTAAATTATTTGTAGACTGATGGAAGAAATGAAAAAAAAATATTTTTATTATTTTGTATGTTTTGAAGGCTGTGATTACAATAGTGAGAGTATTCTGACAGATCCTGGTAAAGATCTAGAATTGTGATTCCACCTAAGAAAAATACAGATTTAAATTAAAATGCAACACAAATTTAAAATTTCAAAGCCAGCAAACCAATAAAATTGTAAGTAGGCTAATTCAATAAAGTAATTTAAGCACACCAGGAGCAACAAAATGTCAATTGAGCTGAAACAAAAATTACAGCTTCATTTTATCACATTTTATGCATTTGTCGTTTTGTGGAGATGCTGGAACAGATTGATGGAATATCCATTTCCTAGATTTTCATCCGTTTGTCTATCCATCCAAAGTTCCACAGAGAAGCAAAGGCCATAGGCTCTAATTATGTAGCTTTATTTCAAAACTTCATTATTATATGTAAATTCAGAACCACCCTGAAAAATGCTAACTGAGCATATTGCGTACGTGCTGTTTTATTTTAATGCACCACGTTGGTCTCCTCCCAGCCAGATCATGCGATACCCCCCCACCCCCCTCTTCTCCGAGGCCCTCCTCCGCCTCACCGGAGTTCTCGAGTTCCCCCCGCTGTCGGCGCTCTCTCGCCATGTTTGCATGACTGTCACATCGGCCCCGGCGTTAATGGAGAAATTAATTACCGCCGGTGTCATCTCTCGTGACACGGGAGTCAATTTGATCATGTTAACCAAATGAAAGGACCACTTGATATACCCGTCCTTTGTAATCATGCTTCCATGCAGAGGGGGCTCGAAATGCATTTAGGCTGTTTAACAGTATTCATTAGATACGACTGCCACGCTGCGAAATGAACTATTCATTTAGCCGAGAGGTCGCACTCGCACTCTTTAACCTTGACAGACCAAATGAGATGTTGCAGACATGAAATTTAATAAGAATGCCTATATCAGTGCAAGGGGAACCGATTTTCGACCATGGACCATTTATACAATCAGCGTCTTTTTATTTCAAACATATTCTGACCAAGTTATTCAAAATTACCAATATACCAATACCAAAAAAAGTATTATCCATTTCCTACCTTGTCAAGTCGTTGTTGATATTTTGTGAGAATTTTTTTAACATAATCACAGTCTACACATTAGTGGATATCATGAAATAATAAATATAAATAATAAATATTTTTTATAATAAATAACAATTATTTGAGCAAATTTGTCATTTCATTAGTAGCTCTGACCCCCCGTTCCACCCTTAGTGACATCTCCAAAGTTGATCGTATTCAAAGCCTTATTTGCTGTCATCTTGTAACTTCTCGTAAATGGGCCTCCCCTGCTCGCCACTTGAAAACACACAGCCGATCTGTCAAAGGACGTCTTTGTTGGCCTCATCATTCGTTCTCCAAAAGTTCCAGCGCTAAGCCTAGCCTGGCCTTTCCTCCTTTACGGCCGCCGGCGTGAATGCGGCTTTGTCGCTCCTCGCAGGTTCCTCATAGAGCTCAGGCCAAGCTTAACTAATCACTCATAAATGTTGCTGAGTGGACAGCCGCTGCACACAGCTAAACAAATCACTCGCCGTGAACATTCCTAATTGGCTTGGAGGTCAGCGGCCAGCCAGGGATGCGGCCGGGGACAATGCACCTGTCATTGGAGGGGAAAAACACATCTTTCTTGGAGACGAACATATAGGACTCCCGATTATCACAAGGGAATATGTTAGACATATAATGAATTATCATTTTTCTAAAATCAAAAATATCTATTCCTCCCATACACTTTAAAAGTATTTCAATTTAGCAAACCCCCCCAGTAGTATTAATTTTAAGCCGTTTTAATTTTAGGTACATTAGCAAGTACTGTATGTAGCCCCTCAATAGTATTTTCCATTATGTGTTAGCATTAAGCTAGCAACTTTAAGATGATCTTCTGTAGTTGTTATAGCTATAAAACATTAAAATCTAGATAGTAAACTTTGGTAGAACAAGAAATAGCCTCCAAAATTTGCGATATAGCAGGCTTGCTAACGATGAACCGCGATTTAGCAAAGGGCTTCCCTGTCGCCACGGCCTTCCCCGCCCTATGAATTGTTAAGAAGTAACAAAGCTGTTTTTTTTTCGTAGCTGCCAGATACAAGGCAGCAGCGAGGTCGGGCCACTCTATATAAATATGTTGGCTCTTCGTATTACAAGCTGTGACAAAGGACAAACAGCTGGGGAGGGAGAAATGCTACATGGCAGCGGCGGACAAGGGCCATTTTCAGCCTGGCTGGTCAGACGGCGGACCCTGAGCTGTCCCCGCCGAGCCTGTTTACTTGACCCGCAGTAGAGAGAGAGGCACAGCTAAGCCCCTGCTCACTTCACCCTCTTGGTCTACCTCCGTCCCTCGCTCTCTTTCTCTCACTCTGATGACAAAGATTAAGCCTCACAACAACATCCCCAATGAGGAGGAAGGGTCATCAATTACCCCGTTGATACTCTTCATTACCTTCCACCTGTTCCACCCACCACCACCTCCCCCTCCCCAATGACACCACGTCACGCCTCACGGGCCGATCTACATACCTCGCTATTTGTCAACTGTACATAAACAGGCTCACTTTTGAATCCGGGGCGGTTTAGGCAGTGCCCCACCGGTACCTGCAGATGGCACTGTGGTGAAAAAAGAAGCTTGTTTTGTACGAGTAGTTATAATTTTGTCTAGCAACAAATAGGCCAACCAATTTTATTTGTGGGGAAAAGTGCTAATTGGTATTTTATCAACACTAATTCCTGATTAAAAAAATATTTCCCGTTATGTTATTGCATATACAAAATGTATTTTGGCTACTCTAAAGTCAGAGTTTGGCGACAAATTACACAAGTGCAGTCCAGAAACCAATGAGTTTCACACAACACTAGGGAACTCATTTTATATCAACTAATAAGCAATTTAATTAGGCTATTACGGTAGTTAATTGAATGAGAAAAATTGCATCCTGTATTGTCACACTGCAATGAAAAGCAGAATGTTTTCAATTTTAGAGATATAGACTCTACATGAAATTATGGATATTTATTTTTACATACAACACAGTGGAGATTTTTTTTTACACAGCGGTGAAAACAAAATTTAAACCATTATTCTTTGTATTTTAATTTTATACTGGAAATTACATCATATCCCTTTTTCACTCTAACATATTTGATATTTTTCTTGTATATTTGTATACATTTTGAATACATAATTATGTGCATATATAAATACAGTATATACATATACTTTGTATTCATACCTAAATACATATTCCTGTTTTTCTTATCAACGAGGTTTGCGAAAATTAACATGTAACCTGCTGCGAGGTAAATGTTGAAATGGGAAACCTTTTTACTATCTGAAATTATCTGAAAAAAAAAAAAAAAAAAGAGTAGCACTTTTCCCACTTTCCTATTTTAACAGCTTGCCGTGGCAGATAACTCTGTTTTACAACTTTGTTAATTAACACCCAAGCAAATGTCATGTTTGGCCAGTTCATTACCTCCCGCTATTCATCTCACATACTTTGATTGCCCAAATCTGGAGGATCAGCTTGAATGAAAGTTATATTTTTCTTCCTTTTTATCCCTTTTAATATCTGTACTTATCCTGATGGTCTTTTTAATTAAGCCTTACTAGCGACAGACGTCGTCCACATAAAAACCATCTAGCAGCACCAAAGCGACGCGTCTTGGCTTTTAATGACGCGGTATTAAATGGCTGCTAATTACAGACAGTAGCATAAACATCCCAGAGTGTTTTTGGGGGGTAAAACACTGCGAGAATAGATTCCATTTGTCGTGTTGAAGGACCGCTTGCTCCTGTTATTTATGTATGTAAACAAGATTCTTTATCTGGCAAGAGGCCGTGTGCTCGCTGCGTGTCAGACGGAGAATTTGTTAGTTCAGTCGGTTCTGGTTGCCGTGCTTCTCATTTTGTGCTTGCTGCTCTTTGGGGAATTGTGCCGCCGCCGCCGCGGCCGGTGCTCCTCCTCTCACATAATTAATATTTAGAAGATGTTTGCTACCTTTAAATATTCAACACATGTTAATTAATTGCTCAGTTAGGGCTCGGGAGTCATTGTGGTTTGTTTTTTGGAATGTTGCAATAATTACACTTGCACTGTGAAATTTACTTGGCTGGATGTTTGGAATGAGGTGAAATTTTATTCCAATGAATTTCTCTCATTGCTTCTTTAACAAGTGATTTACAGGACTCTTCTTTTGCTTCCAAAGGCCCCATGCAAAATTAATAAAGGCGACTTAATTCCTAAGGGAGGAGAATTTGTCAAGGTGTATTTAAGAAGCAAAGCTTATACTAATTCATCAGCTCCCCACTTTTTTTTTTTTCCTCTCGTAATTAAATACTGAATATTTAACACCGGCCAATGTCTGCAGCGAAATGGGAGCCATGTCATTTGGCCTATCGAGTAACTATTGTCTTACAGAATGAGATATGAATTGAATTGAAACCCATCCACTGTCACATTTGATCATTGATTTGCATAATTAGGTCTTAATTTTTATTCACTATGCAAATATATGCCCCCACCCATCTAGTCGCCCAATTTAAATTGCATTTAAATGTGAACCGGCTCGACTGTCAGCGCCTAATATGGCTGCATTTAATCGTACTATCTCCGCGAATCAAAAGGGAACTGCAGAGATAAATATAAAGAGTAAAGGCTGAGTCACACTGCCCCAATTTTGTATGGTGTTCCACAGGGTTCAACTTTAGGGCCCCTGCTATTTTCATTGTGTTTGCTGCCCTCTGGGTTTGGTTTCAAGAAAGCATAGTATTTCCTTTAACTGCTTTGTGGATATTCTTCGTTTGTCCTGCCTGGAAGAAATCAAAGCCCGGATGGCATTGAACGTCTTGAAATGTAAACAGAAGTTAGTTAAGGATTCACAGCAGGATCTAAATTTCTCGAGAATTTCCTGAGCACAGATACAAATAATAGCATTGTTTTTACAGCATCACATTGCAAATTTGTGTTGAGCTGGTATCCCTTTCTATTTGGATGTCCCCGCTGAGGGGAGTGTTGGCTCTTGTTTCACGTTTTTAAGAGGATTTGTGTCTTGAGGAGGCATGTTTTCTACATCCATTATTGTATGAATCAAACAGGCTGAGAGAGGAGAGTCGGCCTCCGGTGCAGTCCAAAGGTGGCCTTTGTGGACTAAGATGGGACAAAGTCTGAGGAAATTGACCTGCTTGATCCTTTTCCCCGGGTGGGAGGCATCTTCTCCATCCTTTCATCTTCTTCCAAAGGGCCACGCTTAACAAACAAAATAGTGTCCGATAGTAACTCAGGTTGTCTTTGCGAGTGGGGATGCTAAGGAGGAGGTGGGGGGGGGGGGGGGGGTAACCTGAGAATGACAAGCCTGTGGGGTGAGGAAGTAGCCAAAAGGGACAAATTAGCTTTAGACAATAGGAGACCTTCTCCACCAGGGGGATAATTAAACGTTTCTTCATCAAAGCCAAGACAGTTTGCAAGCTGCTCATTTTGTAATTCTATCATGTTTGCCCCCGAGATGTCTTTTCTGTCTGGATTCGGACCACCCCCACCACTCTGAGGCCTTCCTTAATACACCGCCATTGCCATTAATTTCGATTCTCTTTGATTACCCTCTTAGGGGTGTTAATTATACAGAGTTAGCGCTGGGCTAATTGAGCTCAGTGGAAACAGAGGGTCTATTGGGGTGATGGCTTCTATATGCGCCCCAGTAGACAGCACAAAGGCCTTTGTTTTGCTTAATGTGAGAAAATTTTTTAGTACTCAGAGTAACGTAGGAGGACCCTTGCAGGACTATAGTGGAACATTTAAAGTTTAGCACAATATCAAGATGGTGGTCGGCATAGTATATATCTCCACACTGTCATCAAATTGCAAATTCCAGGCATTGAACTTCTCCAGGTCTTTTGTGATGACCAATCAATAATGCTGATGAAAAGTTGGCCAAATAGACGCCACATGCCCCGTGAATGCACGTACGGATAAAAGACATTGTGCGACCGTTCTTTCTCCCTGGCCACTGAGCTGTGGACCACAAGGTTTGTTGTGTGCCTCGGATCACACGGAGGAAGCTGAATGATGTTGGCCCAGCTCTCTGAAGGAAGGCCACGCTTGGCCGGCCCTAGAACAGCCTTAACAGGATATCACACAAGAACCGGGTGGCTTTTGTGCACCCAAAAACTGTGTCAAAGGGAGCAAGGCAGGGTGTTTTCTTTTCGCAGCAGATGTTAGAACAGTATGTGGTGGGGCTCTGTGAAGCCCGTACCCACAATGGCGCCCATCTAAAACCTGTGATAGCGTCAGGGAGTGGGCTCGGAGCGTCAGAAAAAGCAGCGGCGTGTCTCTTAAGGCGCCGGTGAGCATCGCTGAGCTCCAGTGAAGCCCCGCTGGAGAGTTTCCTAACACACTGCTGCGACAAGGTAACGCACAAGAGTTCAGTTTTTCATTCACTCCCACAAGGCTGTCGATGATGTTGTTTGGCATTACAGAGTTGATGGTGGATATATGCGCTTTTACCAGTGGAGTGCAGTCAAGGCCTTCTCTGTTGGCCCAAAGACAAATTTATTGTTTTTAAACTAATTGAGAATATTCTTTATGTGCTAAATCCAATTGTCACATTGGTTTTACATAATTAGGTCAACTATTTTTTTTTTAATGTTTTTATTTTCATGTATTTTATTTTTTTATGACATTTTTATACTAAACTTGACAATAGTTTATATTATTTTATTATATTTGATATTAAACTGGATTTCAAGCTTAAAAAACATGTCTTACTGAAGCTAAAATAGAATAAAACGGCTAATAGGAAAGTAGTAATTGGGATTTTTATGTTTGCTTCTGTCAAAGGAGCCCCGGAGGCGAAACAATTTCCTTATTGTGATTTCAAATGTAATTTCTCATAAAAACATTGAAGTCGTCAGTCGGTCGTTACGTGTCTTTGTGTGGCACAGACATACAGTTCGACACGCGGGGAGCATTAGCATGTTGTTGTTAGCGTATATCCATGCAGCAGGCGGCCCATCGCTGCAAAAGCCGCAGCCTCGGGGCTATAAACAGACCCCTGGGAGCCGGCAGCACTCAAGGGCCTATTTGTTCAACACAATGTGTTATTCTATCATAGCCGGGCTGTCACAGCGGCAATCATTCAAACAGACATCCGTTTCTCCCTGGAACGCCGAGACCTGTTTGTTTGGTTTTGGAGTGCTTTAGTCCCTTGATTGTCTCTGATAGTCGGCGCATGGAGAGGATTTCGCCACCAAGTGTGACTTTCTATATAACCACATAGCAGGAGGCAGGAACCAATTAATGGCATTTCCATTTCTTTCAATGGGGAAAGATACTTTGTTAATGAACGTGGCTGCTCATCTTAACACGCATTGGTCAGTGCCTGGGAAGACGGGCCGCCACAATAGACATGTCAGGCTTGATGGATCTCCAACACATCTGGGATATGGCTCCCAGGACCCAAGCCGATGAGAGGCCACGGAAAACAACGGCTCAGGGTTGCCCGTCCTTACACACACACATCTGCACACAAACAAACACACACGTGCTAGTAATCAATAGCATATTCTGCTGAAGAAGAGGAGGGCGGGCTGAAATATACGAGCATGATTAGAATGAGTGAGAAGTGAAGGGGGCAGTGCTGATAGTTCCTCATAATCAGATTTTTTTTTTTTTAAGTTAAATCAATGAGAAAACCGGTTTGGGCTTGGTTGCTCGATGATACAGATTAACCCGGGAACTAATGAGAAGTGGTTTTCAAACTGGGGTGCACGAGCTGGAGTTTGCTAAGTAGGTTCAGAACATTCCAACATATATTCAACTATCGTTTGGAAACACATTTCACCACATCAGAATTACACTTGAATGAGGATAAGTGTTTCCGCCGATGTTTAATATATGAAGCAACCCTCGCCCCCCCCACCCCCCCCCACCCGCAGTTGTGAATATTTCAGTCTTAATCTTCAGATGACTTAACACCACTTGAGAAACAAAACAAGGCACCCCTCTGATGCCAATTAATTAGGAGCTTATGAATATTTCAGCGCGCTACGATACAGCGGTGGCTTGCCCGCCCGCATGCTACTGTTACAGCGTACAACGGCTCCTAATGGATTATTAATAATGTAGTCACTTGATGTTGTTGTTTTTTTTTTTTTCAGTATGTGAGTGTGTACATGTGGTGGAGGGTTAACACACTGGTCACACTTCTGTTTGCATTGTTGAGCTTTTTTTAGCACCTAAGTGGTGTTCGAAACTGCTTTTTATTTCTTTTATTTTTATTTTATTTATTTTTCTATTTATTTTGTTTTAACTTTTTTTTTTAAATTCAGTTAGTTTTAATTAGCTTTTAATATAGGTATATTTTAATATTTTTTTTAAATATGAAAGATTTAGTTTTGATTAGTTTTTGTATTTTTGAGATTTGGAGTACTTTTGGAACATAAAACCAAAATGTTTTTAAAAAAAATTCAAATATCGATGCAGCCAAATAGAAGCAAATCATTACTACCGTTAGCGTTAGCCTTTTAGTAGTAGACTCAAAGCTAAACTATATTGTTATATCAAAGATGCTTATTTATTTATTTTATGTTTAGTGTGTTTAAATTGATAAATAAATATGCCGTGTAAATTCTAAAACATTTAAAAAAATGTTTATTTTAAAAAGAAAATAGAACAAAGCCTGCTGGAGGTTCGAATAAATGACTCAGCATTTTGGTAAGGGGGAAGAAAGATAAAAAATGATAGCCGCATAATTCATACGGTCTCCGTCGTAATTTTCATCTCACGTATTCAAGCTATTGCGCCGATTAATAGAGAGAAAAAGAAACTGTCTGCAGCTACTCAAAATCCACATATGACTTGCCTGACAAGAATATGTAAAATAATTCCCTCATGTAGCTCTGCATCATTTTCCTAATATCAACTAAGATTTGCATAAAGGTGATCACATTTACCACCAGGGAAATATACGGGACACACACATGCAGACATTTCTGTGCCAACAAAACATTTCAAAGCTGTTGTTTTACATTTTGGATGTAATTATTTTCTTATATTCATGCCAAAGCTGTAATTATTTGCACATTAACACCTGCTGCATTTCCCGCGCGTGTGTATGTTTGTTTTAATCTGATTAATCTTCCTCGTTTTGCCATGTTTGTTGGACAGCCCGACTGAGCACCGGGAAGATTTTGCAGGTGTCACCCCCCCCCCCCCTAAACACATTCCGGTTTCTTCTTTTCTTCACTCTTGGCTAAAGTAGCTGACGTTATTCATGGGCCACGTTCATTTCCTGCAGCAGCCCCCAGCACGCTTCGATAGCGATGCTGTTTCGGCTAGCCGTAAACACATTTGATGAAAACAAATTAGAAGGCAGAAATATAACTGACGGAAAACATAACAGCCGCCAATGGAATCACATTAGCGCGGGGACGCTCGATGCCGCGGCAAATAAATGTGCAATTAATAAATGGATAAATACAACACATAAAGCCTGCTGTTGCCAAAAGTCATTCCTCATTTAAATGTCTCCATCTTTTTTTCCCCCATTAGGACTGTTATTAAAACACCTTTCAAATAAATGGGAGGTTTTTACAACCTGACAGTTGGCAGTAACCTGTTGACACGCGTGTCCTAAAACATCGCTTTTAGGGGTGGGGGGGTGTCCTTAATTCCTTTCGCATGAAATCACTAACGGTTATAATCCTTTGACAACACGAGATGAAATTCTGCCTGATTTGTTGCCGCCATGCAGGACTATTCGTGTTAATGAATTTTTAATATCCTTAATGACAGGAGAGGAACGATGTAATTAAAAGAGCAAGTTAAGAAAAACGCTGAGTCCAGCTCTTTATGGCGACCATTTTAATGTTAGTTTAATTGGAACTAACACATTATCTTAATGAGCAGATTGCCTTCAAGGAGACCATTTCCTCTTCCCCTACAGCCTACTCAATGTCGCCGCTATACGCATACAAATATATTTCTTTGGAAATCAGCCAAATGTGGAGGAACCTCAAAAGATCCAACAGTCTGTTCATTCAGGGCCGCTCAGCAAACTTTCATTAGTTTCAACTTTTCCCCTCAGAGATAATAATCAACTGGCGGCACACAGTGTTGCTACATTGAAGATTATCATTTTTAAGCAAAGTATTTTTTTCTAAATATGGAATAAATATTAAACTCCAGAGTAACATGGGAGTCATTGAATGAGAGTATAAAGTTGACTCAGGTGGGCGGCTAACAGCTAACCTGCTAATCGTTAGCCAGTCTGTGTTAATCGCTTGAGCGTGATATGAATTTACACTAGAATGAAATATTATGCTAACTGCTAGCTTGTCAGCTTACAATGTTGTGGTTCCAATTCTTATCCTTTTTTTACTGTGTTGAATAACTTGTAACACAATCAGTTGCTCCTCTAGCAAACTAGCTTAATTGGCTAGCTTACCGCTTTACGCCACAATCACGGAATCATTGTTGTTGACTACACACGATGTTTTAACATTGTAAATGTTAAAAAGAATTAACATTTACAATCATCAGGCTGACCTTTTACTCTTACCGCATCACAGGCTAATCAAGCCTTTGCCGAATTTAATAACAAGTGAGGGATAATGCTCGAAAATTGCTCCGATTAGCCGTACGTGTGTAGCCCGCTTAAGATAGTCGCAAGCGTACAGTATTTTCAAAGCGTTTGGACCGCCACCCACGTTCTCCCATTTTTCATTTACCTGCCAGAAAATCAGATGCGACAGTTAAATTGTGACAGCGGCGCAAATCTACTCGTTGCCATTAGAGCTAATGTCATGTTTCTGTGCTAATCCCTCATCATTTTAGGGCCTCATTGCCTATTTTTCTCCACGATATTAAGTATTCAAAGCTCATTTACATTCTTATTTTTCAATTTGCTGCTGCAGTAGTTTAATTTATTCCATATAATTTCTTTTTCTGAGAGGGACATTAATCATTGGCTCTACATTTTAGTGCCTCGGGGACTCTTTTTTTTTTTTTTTTTTAATCAATAAAATAAAGGGATAGCGCTTTAGTAAACGCTGGTGTTACAAAAGAACTCGATGTGTATGTTGTAATTCAATTAGTGTATTAATTTTGATTTGTTTGCGGATGTGTTTCATTTGCCATCACTTTTTCAATGCAGAACTTTCGGAAACTTATTCCTGTGATTTGTGTTAACAAAAGCACATGAGGGGGGGATCACAGTCCTATCAATGAGGGGGCTCCCTGTAATGCTTCTGCTTGTTCTATATTTCTGCTCTGTTGCGTTGGAGGCCTAACTACTTGCATCCTCTTTCTTCCTGGCTTTTCTTGTTGTTTCTTCATCCTTTCACATTCATTTTATGCTTGGCTATTCCGTAGGCTATCAGTGTATTAATGCCGCGGCTTAAGCCAAACACCCTCGGCTCCAGATAAGCCAGCAAGGTCATCACGTGGCGGTGAACTAAGAGTTGCTTTTCCTCTCCTTTCCAAATTGTGTTTTTCTTCCCGTTTTTCGTACTTTTTTTTGAATTGTAAATTTTCTCCTGGCGTCACACGTCTTCATTAGCCATCCACCCGTCTGAGAGGCTTGACCTTCCGAAGGTGTGACCGAGGGGCGGGGGTGTGATGGTTGCTTGATGGAGAGGGGTCTGCGGTGATGAAGTGGGGGGGGTCGAGAGGGTGGTCTTTTAACTCTGATACATAATGCTGTGGGCTATAATACTTAGCGCATGGCCGCTCGCAGGCCTACTAATCACAAGGAAAAAGACCCCACTGTCTCACTCCATAAACCCGGGCCCCGGCAAGGAAGACGGCCACGGGGGCGCGATGTCACTTGTAAATCCCAAATTAAACTCAACTGCCCAAAGCTGGCCGACGTAAAAACACCCTCAACTCAATCCCGCCTCCCCGCGTCTTCCCGTCAGCCGTGCAGGCGGTAACGAGCGTACGCCGTGTCGACGTGGTGTCAGCCGTGTCAAGGTCGCGCGGTGGTCAATTTCTACGCTCGTTGGTCACGATCGGCTTTATGCGTGCATTTCGTGAAAAAAGCTAAATATTAGATGAGCGCCAACGCTATTCAGATGAGAGTCAACAAAAACATTGTCTGTAAATGTTTTTCTAGCCATGCCGGCTTCCCCAGTAGCTCCCCTCCCTGTTATCCTGCCGCGGAAGATGGAAAGCATGCGCTGCATCGAGCGGGGTTCTCTCACTCGGAACCTTTAATTATAACTTCCCAGTATCAGTTACAGCAAGCCCGCACAGATGCTAAAACCCTCGGAGGCTTGGCTACTCTACCTTGCTTAATCTGAGGCGAGAGGCGTCCCATCAGCCAATTCAATCTGTGCCGGCGAGACCCCCCTCATCGCCCCCCTGCCCACCTCGAGCCAATCTGGGCGCCAGTCGCAGTCACGCGACCTCATGGCTTCTTAGCATCCTTCATCAAGGCTTGTTTTCGCTGCCGTTGTTATTTACCTCCTTATGAACGCCTCACGCGGGGCGCTCTGCTTCCAGAGGATATAGTGAGGTCTGCGCGTGCACGGCTAAAGACGCTATAAAAATTGCTGAGGTATAAAATCGAAAGTGCTCAAGCTGTCTGCGGCCGGAATTGCTGGCTGGCTGGCTAGCTGGCTGGCTGGGGCCTGTTTGGAGGTGGTGAAGGATCCTCCAGCCAAGTCCACCTGCTCGCCTTGTAAATCACAAACACACAAAAAAAAAAAGTTTGGGCTTGTTTGTTTACATATTACAGGCTTTACAGTGGCTCTGCTGCGGTACACACGGAGCTCTGCTTGGCTCAAGCTTGATGCACGGGCCATAAAGCTAAAGCACCAGCCCGCCATTCCTACAGGGATTGACCGGCTTGTCATGGGGAGGACAGAAACTTGAAATATACGGGCAGGCCAATCATTTCTCACATCAGTTAAATGCATAAGATTAAATGAAATTAATTCATCCCTATATACTATATTTATTGGAAAATTTCCATCGTCTGTCTACATGTGTTGCTGCACAATTTATGTTCAAATATCAATTTGTTAAAAATGCTATTCATTAGCCTGTCTATGCTATTTTTATAAACACATAGTATATATGCGGTTGTTTTAATTACACAATGTCAAATTTTAAGATTAGTTTGATGGGAATTGCTGCGAGTTGCGTTGAGTTGACTGTGACCATATTTATATCTTAAAATTTCCGTAAAAACTCTGGTCCCTCTTATCTTGATGCACGTCTGTATACTAAAAACAGGAGTAAATCATACAGAATATTAATATTGTGGTTAATCTCTAATCTCTAACTGCTTCACTGACATGTACAGTTTCTATAGAGTACATTTTGCCAACACCCACTGGGGTATTACCGCGTCTTTGGGAGTCAAAACACTTATCTCGAAAAGAGATCAACCCTGCACGTTGTATCTTATCTGCGCTTGCAGTGTTGCCCTTGTGCACGCTCACTTGTGCGTCCTCCTCCGACTTCTCCAAGGTGCACTCGCTACAATCCACACCGGTGGCGCTCTTTTTTTTTTTTTCTGGGTGTGTGTGTGAAAGCGACAGAGGGAATCCAAGCACATTTTGCACATGTGTGACCGCCTCTGGTCCGCTTGAGTGTGGTCATAGCTGACTTTGCCTTTGCGATAAGGAGAGATGTTGATTCCCGAGCGTCACTAAAAACAGCCAGAGGGGGAGGGGCGGGGGCATCGTCGTACTGTTTGGAATCGGACAAAGAGGCCATTGTAACTCCTTATGGAAACTCACTTTTTTTTTAGCATGGCCTCTATTTTCTCTCTTGTACAGTTCTCCAAATTAGAGGTCAAGTGTGCTTGCTTCAAGCTGTCACTTTTAATATAAAAGTCACACAAAGCAAAGAAGTACAGTTTGTAAATATATTTTTTTATATTAACGAAATGCTATTCATAAGACTTTGCTTGACGAAGTTGTGTCTCAGTCCCTGTAACTTCTTTTCTTCCACTAGCGTATTTTACAAGCCAACAACCTTCACCACTACACCCAACATGACAAAGGGGGGGAAGGTTTTTTAAAAAAAAAAAAAAATGAAGGATGGCAGGAGGTGACAGGTAAACAAATTCCGTGTCATATCCTCCTCCTGTCTCCACTCTTGCCACTTGGCATTTTAATGGAAGGGAATGCGATGTAACATATAGTGGTAACTACAGCGGCAGCCTCGTAGCAAAAGGGGGAGAAAACTTAACTCCTCAGACCTATGCATTAAACATATTGTAGAATAGAGTGTAACATTTATCACTGTCATTCCTGGAGAGTTTGTGTAAATTTAAATGCGCTCAAGCGTGCTGAGCCCCCCACCACCACCACTCATTCCCCCCGCCCCCCCCCTCAAGAATGTATGCGCGCAATGCCACCCCAAAGCCCATTTTCCTGAAATCCTTCTCATTGTTCTGCACGAGCATACCACCAAACAGCTATTCATCTTTGGGGAATATGCTGTACAGAAATGTCTTTGTATGTGAGGCCTGTGCCATGTTGCTTCTTGACTGGCGGACTATTTTTCATAGTTTGGAATGGTCGGAAAAACGAGGGGGGGCATGGGGGGGGGTGTACGTAAGGACATATATGGCCGCAGATATTGCATATTTATTTTCATTCAGTCTCTTCAGCATATATAAAATGGCTCAGCAGTATTCACTTTGTTTAAAAATATTACAATAATCAATTACGGGCTCCGGCACAAAAAGCAGAAAAGACGATTAAATAAAAGCTTTGCGGATTGTTCGTGACAAGCACTTTTCCGCGGGGCAAAATGAAACAATCGCGCCTTTAAACGTAGACCATGTCGGCGACACATTCAACATTAGAATAAATTACCTAACCTTTACAACTTGCAGTGCCAATAACAGGATAAATGACAGATCATGGCTTATTATTCACTCCGAGGTTTTACACATAATAATGATGTCATCAATAATGCCCGCCGTTTTAAAACAAAAAAAACACTCAAGGCAGTTAATTTCTCCCTTTTTTTATTTTTTTTTAAATCAGCCAGCTGGAAAGACGGACTGAAAAGATTGTCAGGGACACAAAGAAAAAAAGAGAGAAAAATGTGCTGCGTTATGTTCCTTTTAGCGAACCGCACTTATGAGTCAATTTGCCAAACAATGTGAGGCCGACTTGACTGAGGAGGCACATCAGCGGCGCTGACACGGAAGCTTGTCAGTGACCAGCCGACAACAAATGGATCTCATCTGACAAATATCCTGCAGGGCTTTTTATTCTTTTTTTTTTTTTTTTCTTACGCCCGTTGCTGGTCTTTCATTTTAGCTGCCGCGTCGTCTGCGGTCCTCAAGTAAGGAGTCATCTTGATGGACACCCGCACATTAAGCTGGTAAGTGTGTATGTACGGCACACATGGTGTCTTAATGCTTGTCACACTCCACTGTCCTTGTCTTTGCCGAGGGAAAGGCTGTTGAGTTTCACACCACTGAAGAAAACTAGCACATTTTGCACAGTAAATGGGCTTTTCAAATAGTTTGTGCTTGATTGGGGGTGCATGCACATATGTGATCTGTTTATCTGTACGGCGCTCATTGGAAGAAAGTTTCCAAATGGGAGAAGCCGCGTCGGATTTGCTTTGTTACGACGTTGGAAAGTTTTCATGGAAGGTCATGCAGGGGTAGATTGGAATTTTGTCTCTGATTTTGGTGGTTCTAAATTTCCATGTCATGGTAAAGTTAGAAATATTATCATAGTCTTACCTTCTATGTCCTTTTATGTCATCAGGACGTGTTCAAGTCAGTTTTTTTCAAATCGTACAAACGGGAATTTTGGCTTTTTTGGCCTTGCAAATTTGGGCGTCTGATTTTGGTTATTTTTGTTGTCCAATGAATTACTGTTAACAAAAAAATAAATTTTATCCCTCAAATTTCTGCTGTTTGTCACAGCTTACCCATTTCTCGTCACGTGACGATTGCAACGCGAGCCCGACAACAACAGGCATGTGGATTCTTTTGTCCTTAAAAACGTGACCCACAAAAAAATCTGATGTTTGTTGAACTGCTGGGACTAATAACTGACATTCCAATTGGGAAAATTGATTCATTATGAAGTGAGGTTGGTCACGGAACAAATTTAAATCCAAAGTGAGCAGTGTCTCCTCTTGTGTTTTCCAAAAATCATTTGCGATGCGCAATAGATGCCGAACAGCAGACGCGGTTCCTCACTTTGAGATGATAGCTCGTGATTGATGCCGTCTGTTCGCGCTGATCGTCCATTATAGGACACGTCGCATGTGGCGCGTGGCATTGAGGGTCATTTCCAGACAGCCTCGGCGGAAAATCTTAAATAAATTTAATTGTCTGCATCCGCCATCAGAAATGACTTTATGGATTTTGCTTCATAATTAAGAGCTCCCACATCCATAAACTTAAATCACTGCGCACAGATGTTGAGGTGTAATTAAAGCATTAAAATGTGCGAACAATCAACTGCCGCTTCAAAAACAGCCACGGCGACGCCGGCGGCACTTTTTTTGTTCAAAAGAAAGGACCTCCAGTCTTTCTCCCTTTCCTCTGTTTTCCAACACCGGGAAGTCATCGCCATAAATCTGGCCGCTTCGCTCCGCCATTCGTAGCCCGAGTGATGCTAACACCATTAGCTGATGATTTAATGATGTGCTTTCCGTCATTCCTTCGTCTCCATATTCCCCCTCCCGCTGGCTGAGGATGCTGGGAATGTGTGTGTTTTTGAGGACGAGGAGGCTCCAGACGCTCATATGTCATCCACCTCCATTATGCCAAGGTCACTCCATTGCTTTTCTTAATGTGATCAGGCAAAGTGTCACTTTTGCAGTTCTGTGGCAGTAAATAAGAAGTGGCTCTAATTTGAATGTAGCGTACCAAAGGCCCTTTATGGGTTGTTAATTTAGTGTTTAAATACATTTAACAGTTGAGAGGGGGTACTGATTAGGCAGGCTCTCCCGGTGAGGGTTGTCTTTTTCGCTCCCTATTACTTGACTACTCTGGTAGTTTTTGTATTTGGATGTAATTGTATTATATTAGTATACTATTATTATAAGACTATAAAAAAAAAGATCAACGACTCTGGTCCCATCTTGTGTCTCTAATTTGATTTGCCGGAAACCACCACGCCTGAGGAAAAACAACAAAAAAGATTTACTAGATTGGAGTGTCGGCAAAAGAAAAAAAGTCTTTCTTGAAAATTGTTAGCAAGTATATATGATGCTGATGGAGAAAAAAAAACGAAACAAGAAGAAGCCCTCGACTGATGCAGACAACCTTTGAGTACGATTGCGCTTTAAGCCAACTCTTCCAGTCGCTTTCTCACACAAGCCGCGAGCCGAAAGTGGCTCGCAAAAAGCCAATAGCGCCTCCCGACACTACAGATTCTTCCTGACACCTAATGCCGCTTATGAAATTGGGGGATAAGTTAATGTGTCACAGTAACATTGATTTTTCATTTGCCTCCTTCTGCCCCGCATCCCGCAGCCGGCCAAGCCTTTCCCTTCAGCCGTCGAGATGGATTACCGAGGACCGCTGTTCAGGCTGAGCATCACGCTGTGAGCGGAAGGAGGAAGAGGAGGGGGCAGCAGATGATGCGGGTCTGCGTGAGAGATGCCACACCTGATTACAGGTGACGTCATCTGCGGTGGCAGGTAAAGTGGCAGGTGGATTGTGTTCAATCTGATGCCGAAACATTGTGTGTGTTGCTGCTCCGTGTGTGTCATAGTAGCCACACTTTGGTGGTTTATTATTGTTATTAAGATTTATGCTCATTTTCATTAGCCTCTCTATGGTTTCTCGCATTATATGTAGCATTTAGCTAGCAGGTTTTTGTTAGATAAAATTATAAGTAAGTGATCAACATATTTCGGTCGTTAAAAATACGCTGCTTAATTTGTGTATATTTTATGTGACAGTTTACACATAATATTTTGAAAGTGTGTTTTTATATGTTTAAAATAGGTTTGAACGATTTTGGAAATTTAATCTGAATCATTAATAATGCGAGTTAATATGCGGTGAATTTTTTTCAACCTCCTTTTCCATTGTATTTATTTTAACAAACAACAAGCAATCATTAGTATTTAATTTCAGTTAGATTAATTGGTTAGCCGTAGTTCAAATCTTGTTGGAGCGTTAAAGTTTTATCGCCTATTGCATCAGTGAGTGCATGTTTAAATAAATAAAAATAAGATTTCTATTGTCACGACCGACAAATTTTTTCCCATTAAAATAAGAGAACTGCAATGACAAATTTAAAAATGCTAATATGACAAAGCTAAATCTAACATTTATTCAAGATTTTAGCATTTTCTTCCTTTTTGTGGCTAACAATTAGCAATTGTTTTTCATCGTCACGGCCATATCAAAGTGGGCCTAAACTGAGAGGGTTAAGAAATCTACCTGGTTCCTCAGAGAGAGAGAGAGAGAAAGGGGGCGGGGGTCTCCCGTAACAACTACGCGCTGCTCAATGAGCTATGTCGTCAGTTCCATATGAGATTGGTTAATACAAAAGCTTGCCGGTGAAAAACATTGTCCTGCTGCCAGTGACAAAGACAAAGTGCCTGCGTTTTGGCGTACGCGCGAGTCAAAGGGACAGGTGACGACAGGGAGGGAGAGCAGCGGAGCCAATTTGAATTTCACATCTAGGAGGAGGCAGCGTGTCATTAAAAAAGCCTAATTTCAGTGTCAGGTAGGCTTACAGGTGATCCATCATCTTGTCACAAGAATTTTATTTTATTTTCAAAGGAGTTCAAAGCCAGCCTTCCTGACTTTTGCGCTTCACTTTCGATTAGATTTAAAGGCAATTAAAGGGAAAAGTCTTCTTCTGCCCTCTCATGCTCATCTGGGTTGGGCGGGTGTACTTTTCTGAAATCCAAACATTCCGTAGTTTCAAAATCACTATGAGCAATTTTAAGAGCCAGCGCTTGAACGCACAGCAAACTTAACAACAAGAAGGAGATAGTGAAAAAAAAGAAGTGCTTGACACTTTTTGCCACTTCCAGTTGAGCCCAAACATGGGGTGAAAAAAGAGAATTAAACGTAATTACGAGATAACTCTGCTAAGCCTGCTAGCATAATGCTAACACATAGGCTAACTAAACTAACATCGATATCGCTGTGGTTATATCTTGTATAAGAACATAAACTGAAAAAAAAACACATTACAAAAATTATCGTTGATGTTATTTTAGGAGCCTGGAACAGATTAATGGCATTTCCATCTATTTACATGGGGAACGCCGCTTTGAGATGCGTCAGGAATTAAAATCTAGGCACCGCTGTACCGATTTGCCCACGTTGGCTCGTCAGATCGCCCCAACTAAGTGCACATCAGCACCCTGAGAATGCCATTTATTGCTACATTTCTGAACCTAAACGCCTGTCAGCTCCAATCTCTCCACAGGAAGGCGTCCTGGTAATAAAATACATCTGAGGGAGGCGGTGAAGGGGGGTGGGGGGGGGGGGGGGGCTAGCGATGGGGACACACGTTTTCCCAGATAGGCTGTGACAAAACAACATTACCATGTCCGCTTCACATAGCGACACGTACAGGACAGATGGTTGTCACGCGAACGCGAGGAACATTCGCAACAACAGACAGCGGAGATTTAAAGGAAAAAAAAAAACGTTTCCCCAAAAAGTTCCACAGAACTTTTGATGGATTTTATTCATGTAGTCAATGAAATGCAGGAAGTACAAAGATTCACAAACAATTTACACCTCAAAATATCTTCCAAGACCAAAATGAAAATACAAATGGCAGAATTTTTTTTTTTTTTTTTCTTGTTTTAGGACTGTTTGATAGTACTTCACCAATACTAATAGCAAGTTAATCATTTTGTCATTTGAAATTATTACACTTCAATAGTAAGGGTGTTTCAAATTTCCAAAGTAAAATTTGTTAAAAACTAATATCTCCCTCTAGAAAAAAGACAAAAATGTCAAAAATATTAAAAAATCTTCCTTGAGCTCGGCCTGAATTTTTGACATTTAAATCTTAGCTTGGTTGCCGTTAATAATACAAATTCAATTTGCAATTGCGTCAAGTATTTGACACTACTTTGACTCCATTAACTTTATCGCTTGTGTCATACAAGCATCCAAAGTTCCTCATGACTTTGCTCACTCAAAGAGGAGAAGAAAGGGGCAGGGGAGGGGTGAGTCCATACGTGCGGGGGGCGAGGGGGGGGCACACGAGCGCGATATTGGCAGAGCTCCGAGGGACGCGGCGTCGTTACATGGACATGTAAGCACCGTCGTCGGCGCATCGCGCCGCCTAAGTGGACAAAAAACGCCAGGGCAGCAAAAAGTGGCGAACAAGCACGCAGATTCATTAGGCGAGCCCTTCCCGGCATGCTTTGCAATGACAAATGATTGACTTGGAACAATATCTAAAGTGATCAGGATAAAGTACCAGCCATTTCAAGGCTCAGCAAAATTCAAATTCTAATTAGACCTTGCACCACATTCCAAATAAAAATGGCTCCCTGGGTGCTTTAGCCTATCAGGTGTCTCTCCCAGACCACTGGAACAAAACGAATAAAGAAAATGATTAAAGCGATAACAAAGGCATAAAATTCAAATTATAGCGGCATCACATCTGGGATCTGTATGTCACTGCGCTGCCGTTTATGCCAACCGCACACACACAGACACACACACCATTTCTGCGTAAGGACAAGAAAGTAGAAGATGTGAGAAAAAGGAGGGAATTAAAAGGTGGAGAACGAGAACGCAAATAGGCTCTCGGCTTTAAGGTTATTAATGACTCCTCCAAAAATGTGCGCGCTTTCCAATCTCTGCGAGAAGCGCTTGAAGGAGCCTGCAGATGAAGCTGACCTTCACAATGTTCTTTGGTCTTTAGTTAAGAAATTCACTCACCATTATGGCATCATTAGGGAAACAAGGATAAAATTACTCCATGCTTAATGACCTATAGGATCTCCACCAAAATTTGTTTCAGATCTAATAAAAGGGAGCCTAACACACTCCAATGAATTATGAGGACTGCTACGCCGGGTATTAAAATGTGCGGGGAAATAGATTTTCTCAAGCTAGGAGGACTGGACTTTTCAAATCAGATAGTAGAATGGAATTTTATGGGCAATAAATTCCACCATGTCTCAATTTCATTTTTTTTTTTCCTTGCCCTCAGAATTTTTCAGCCTGTGATGGAATCTGTGAGTGGGCTGGCCTCTAAAAATTCATTGCCAATTGCCGTCTCCTTCTCGATCCTCTTAAGGTAGATAGATTGATGGATGAATGGCTAAACGGGCCAATAAGTGAAGAAAAAGTAGGAGCCAAGGAATACCACATGTATGATGGAAATAAATGATTAGATACACATATGGCTACTTCAGAAGAAAAAAAAACTTCCCAGAAGGGGCGATAAGAAGTCAAAGATTTGTAAAATTGACCCAAAAATATGTGCACTCTTATTGGAATGAAGATTATGAAAACAAAATGTTCAGAATTTCATCCAACAAAAATCAGCTAGCTTTATGCTAACATGATAAATGCGCTAATGGTGTTACGCTAAATATAAACCGTCAAATATCTGCTCCTCGAACACACGGGACAAAAATCAGGTGTAGGTTTCTGTAAATTTATATTTCAGAATAGGATGCAAAAAGAAAGACAACAAATGTTGCTAATGCTTTCACGTTAGCGCTTAGCAGCCAGGCCGTTAGCGTAGAGGACGCCCAAAAAGTCAGACGTAAAAGTTGAAGAAAACGGCCATCTTTTTTTTTTTCTCGCGCCACTTTAAAAGTGCCGTTGGATTATGGCTGCTGGGATGCAGCACCCCAAGAAGGAGTTTGCGAGCTAATGGCATTTGCTCTCTTTAAACTTTAATCTTTCCTATTAATTCCCTGCAACTGGAGAATGTGCGAGAGTTAATGTTCCATGAACGTGTTTCTCACTCTGCACTCTCCTCAAGCTAATTACCCTCAGGTGCTAAATGGGGGGAAATTGCAATCCATTTGGAAGGGAGAAATTTCACCTCCCTCACCCCCCCCTCCCCTCCCCTCCCCCATACGCCCACCACCCCCTCGTGTGCAAAAGAGAAAATCAAACATTGAGTACGTGGAATCCGAAATGGACAATCAGCGCTAATGTGCGATGGGCTCGCCCTTCTCCAAGGTGGCTTCGACGAGCGTAAACGGCTCGCCCCCGTTTCCCCGCCTCACCGCTTATCGCTCAGGTCACGCCGAGGTCAACCGCGGACGACCCGATGCCGAACAGATGTTTGATTGACGCGGATGCCGCAGATTGGCCATCAAAGTTTTTTTTTTTATTTCTAATTTCTGATGGCGAAGGAGAACCGTCGAGGGCGAACGGCGAAGGAGGAGACACACCCGAGGAAGTCAAAATCCAAATTAAAAGCGGCTTACGCAGCGGCTGACGGATCGGCGGTTGTCGTCACGGGACATTAAACGGCGGAGAGTGACGGCGTATCAGTCAATGACAGAATCAAGTTGCCATTACACAAATGGTTCCCGAGTCCATCGCTAATCAGTAACGCGGGATCAACGGCAGACAAATAGCTTTGATAAGTTTTTGTTTTTAAAGGGAGGTGAGGAAGTCAAGGGAAATGAAGTTGGGGTGAGGTGGGGGGGCGTTAGGGGGGTCTCCGCTCTCCCTCTAAGGAGTGTCACTTTGTCCTCCGTTTGATCTTTGTCTCCACACAGGAAATTAAAGATGTGAGGAGGTGCTGACTACCGTCTCGTAAAAACGGAGGCCTCCTTTTCTGACAGCAAAAGTCAAAATTGGATTTGCTCGTTTAGGAATGACAATAGTTTGTGCCTTGAAATAACACAACTTACTTTTTTTTAAAAAAATATACTAATTTGGAAGCTAAGACTGTGGAGTCGCATTTTTTTGGGAGTCTCCATTTTGTTTTCCAACTTATTCCTTTTTGATAAGCATTCCCTTTTATTCTACTCTCATTCAATATAATTCCATACTTTATCTTTCACAGGCAATTTCCCCCCAGAAATTGCATTTTATAATTGGAAAATATTTTATTTAGTGGGTTGATTATTGTTAAAGTGCTCTCAAAATAAAGTTACTTTAAAAAGCTTCACTTTACTATGACCAGCCACCATTCCACATTTCAACACTTTTAAATGAAAAGGAAAACAGTCCACATTTTTCCTCCCCGAGCATATTTCATGTGTGCAATAATAAATGAATTAGTGGCGGGGAGCGGTAAAAACAGCCCATATCTTAGACAAACAATCGTAGTACCAGCCCTGAGCTCCCGCTGTGCGGAGAAATCACTCCCTCCCATTTATCTGAGCAACCAAACATCAAAAGAGCAGATAAGTTGAGTTTCTTGAGCGAGGGGAGGAAGGGAGAGAAAAAAAACGAAAAAAAAACGCACTTCCACACTTGTAAGTAAAACCCAAAGAAGTGGGCTAAGTTACTCCATTTCACCCTGTGTGGCCTTTCACGCCATCGTTTTTGCTTGAAGGCATAAGTAAAGTGTCTGTTGATGCCCGCCCCAATCCCAAATCTCATCCTGTAAAATGTCAAAGCTATTTGGTTAAATCATTAGAAGCGGGTGGCGTCTCAGCGAAAGGTTATTTTCTTCATGAACACTTGAGGGTCCGCTGAGTACCCCCCCCCTCCCAAAAGTGTCTGTTGGAAAATGCGTTGACATTTTACATGAATGGGGAGGGAGGAGGCTCCTCAATGGACTCTCTGTCAGCGCTCTCCACGTTTCAGGTCATTATCGCAGCGATAGAGGACCACTCGACCCGTGTTGCTATTACCTTGGAGGAAAGACTTAAACAACTATGAGGGCGATGCTATGAAAGTGAGAGGCGTTAACCTTTGACCTGGACATGTTTGGTGCACGGACTTGATATTATTATATTTGGAGTTTATTCCTAAAATGTTTGTTATAGCCTACTGCATGTAAAATGATGCCTAGTTGGAATATTAATATTACGCTTAAATATAGGAAAATTCAAATTTGACGTAAATGTATAACACAAAATTGAAATTGAAAAATTGTACCGTGAATATTTAAGAATAGAGATTTAAAACATTCAATGAAATGGTGCTTAATTATTCCATTTAAAATGTATTGAACTGAAATTAAAAAAGATAAACATCTAAAAACAAAAAACTGAAATGTGCTTCTTCTGTACTGTAATATATATTGAAGAAAAAAAAAAAGAACCTAAAGCTAATTCAACATTCTGCACAGTTTAATTGTTTCAAGTACCACTTACCACCAGTAATTTTTGATACCACAAATCTGATAATGAATAAAATTCAAGCCAGTTCTGTTTACGTGTGTGAGTGCTTGTGAGCCTTTTGGTGTGTTTGCACAAGTGTGTGCGTGGAGAGGAGGTCCAGTCAGCCTGAGTCGGCATGCAGCTGATAACGTAGGTAATGGCGTTTCTGGAAGAGTGAGGCCAGATGAAAGCACCACATGGACAGATACCGCAGGCATACTGGCCTCTTCTTTCGGAAAATTCCATTTTTTCCGGCAGGGAGGCATGAATGCCGAGGCTGAATCCAAATCCGGTTTTCCGCACTTTATCAGCGTGTGGCCCACCAAGTGGTGAGATTGTGCGGCGGGTGAAGGGAGGGGGGAGGGGGGGTTGACGGCGAGGAGGTTGGCAGGGCGGGGTGTAGGTGGGCTGGGGGCACGGGGTGGGCGAGCCACTCAGGCGAGACCCTTCGCTTTAATCCAATTTACAGCCTCCCCCAGCAAAAGATAATTACAAGCCTTAAACCAGCTTGGAAAAGGGTTGGAAGAAAAGACCTCACTCGAACCCAAACGGTGCATCTGCCCCCCCCCAAGTGTCCAAGTAGACAACAAGAAGGTTGCGAGGGGGTTGTTAGCGGCGCTAACGCTAAGGCTTTGTGACAAACTTTAAGTGTGTGTAGCTAAAGAGGCAAAGTGATTATTTTACGTCTTTAAAGAGCATGTCCAAGTGAGTTGATGACCTCCGTTCATTTTGTATGACCCCCTCGGTGCGAATTGTGCCACATAGCAGCATATAACGAAAGATAAACGTTCAACCAATCTATAAAGTTTTACTGAAAGAAAGGCTGTGAGCTTAATGCTAACATATCATGAGAATTGCCATAGAGAAGCTAAAAGAAATTAGCATTCATGTTTCAGCAATTACAAACTGCTACTTTAAAACACAAACCTACAAATAAAGCATACAAGAAAAGAAAATTTAATAATTGTATCTTCATTGCTATGTTTTGTTTAGTAGTTGTAATGGAATGAAAGTCGGATAATCCTATCATATAATACAAAATGTTATTAATGGGCTAATGGGAATTAGCATTGATGTAAGAGTAATTATAAACTTTCAAACAAGTGCTTCTTAACTACATTGAGCAGCAATGATAGCAAAAAACTAAATTTTTATTTCAAAATTTACAAGATGGCGTTAGAGTGA
This sequence comes from Syngnathus scovelli, assembly GCF_024217435.2. Taxonomy (NCBI): domain Eukaryota; kingdom Metazoa; phylum Chordata; class Actinopteri; order Syngnathiformes; family Syngnathidae; genus Syngnathus; species Syngnathus scovelli. The sequence goes on from NC_090858.1 coordinate 3,092,618, forward strand.
ACCTTGATGTCGCCGGATTTATTATTTATAAAAATACAGTGAGGACTGAATGAAACATACACATAAGAGCTATCCTTTCTCGCAGCCCACATCTTTGTCAAACAGTCTTTGAAGTTAGCACGGAGAAACAGGGGTTAACTCCGGCAAAAGAATGCGAGGAAATAATGAAGGGCGACTCGCAGGGGAGCGGAAAGGCCGCCCGCCCGCCCGCCCGCTCCTAATTAATGGAAGGAGAGACACTCCCAAATTCTTCCATTCACAAGCTCACAATGGCCATCTCCAGCAAGCAGAACCTGGAATGGACAATGGGAGGAGTGAATGGAAGAGGGGGGGGACTCAAAACTCAAGACCTTATTTTGATTAAAAGTACTTTCTTGTATTTTAAAGCTTTATGCATTCAATGGAATGCTCCAAAAGGATCCAATTTAGCAATTGAGCATCCAACCCTTTACATTCTACAAGGTGGGGGCATCAAGGTGGAGGCCGGGGGCTTATTTTGCCACAAGTCAAGAGGCGAGGAGGTATAAGACAAGACCACTGATTTACCCCCCTTGTTAGTTGCTTTAGTTTTGACTTCTGAGCTGCCCCACACCGCTAATCTGTTAATTAATTAAGCCCCTCCCACAAGACACCCAGCAGGGTTATAATACCTTTGTATTGATTTTCGGTACTAATAGTTTAGAGTTTTTGTTTTTTACATTGGGGTGGATTTTATTTTTTTTCATTATTACTTTATGTATTCATAAATTTTAAATTTAGCCTAGCTTAGCTTGATTACAATAATTTTAATTGCAATGCTAGGTTAGTTTATGAGAATATTATTCAAAATCTGATTTTGTTGTTGACATTTGTCTACAAAATGTGAATCGAATAATTAAAGCGACCCTGCTTTAAAGGGCACATCTTGATGTCGTTGTCCCCCTCCTTTAAGAAGGAACTAACGAGCTCCACTTGGAAGAGATGAGGCTCGCTCACCTTGCCGTAAACAAACATCTCGGCGCTGCCCGCCGAGGCGGCTGATAAGTGGGGCAACAAAGTCAATTAGTTGTGTGATTATTAGTATGTGACAGGCGCCGGGGTCCCGCAGATTAACTCGCGAGCCTTGAAGGGATGGGACAACAATAATGGTGAAACATGTCCGTCCGAGCAGAAAAGTAAAGGTAGCAAAAAGCAACAACAGCCTGTTCAATTAATTAGGTTGAATTAATGAAGTTCTGCTTGATTAAATGGCAACGGCGTCCAAAACGCCTCGTTTTTCCTGACATAATGGACACTTTTATGTCAATTACAAACGCCTTTATTGTTACAGAGAGCGGAAAAAGTAAGTTACTTTACTAATTACGTGATACTCAAAGTAATTTAGCAACTGATTACTTGATATTTAAAGTAACAGGCAGTTTACAGATTAAATAAAAGTAATTAAAGTGATGATTAATTGATATTAAAAGAAACAGTTTTACTGATAACTTAATATTTAAAAAAAGTTGGATTATAATGTATTCCCCGGATATGAGAAAAAAATTGTGTTTCTATTTTATATCTTGTTTCTAGTGATGATTTGTTTCATTCATTCTTTTTTATTTCTTGCATTTCTACCCAATTCAAACAGCTACTCATTTTTTGGGGATTAAATTTAAATATCCTAAATTTATTCATTTAAATATCCTACAAAGAAATTTTTATTATTTATTTTATTTCTATATTTTTTTTATTTAACACATTACTGGCTTCACTGCTTTTAAACCATGCATCTCCTTGGACACTTAATCAACTAATGAATGCTATTGGCCTCCATTAACCAATCAGCTCCCACGCAGGGTGACCTCCAGCCTTCACCCTTCCCTTGACGGCGGCGTATTGATTCACAGCAATGTTTTATTTTCAGCCTGTAAAAAGAGTCGCTGATGAAGTGTCTTCTCATCGTCCCCAGAGAGTCGTAACTATTGTTTCTGTACACTTCAGCGTGAGCGAGCGCCTGGGCTCGCACGGCGGCGCAATTGTGAACATTTAGACGGCTATTATATGAAATAATTGTCACGCAGGATCAATAATACACGTCCTCTGAAAGCCACCCATGCAAAAAGTTACTATTTCACACGCAATAGTCTGTCTGTCTTTCTTTTTTTTTTTTTTCTTCACGTTCAATATAACAAATGAATTATTTCTCACAAGCGATACGGTGTCATTGACAGAATTGTTCGTTTGCACCTCGGTCATTAATCAGAAGTGTGTTTCTTCTTCTCAGTGATGATGGAACGTCTTGCACTCTTTTGTGACAAATTACACATGCAATGTTTGCACTTGCAATTACAACTTAACAGCTGTTTGGGTAAATAAACAATGCATCAGCGCACGTGCGCTAGGCAAAGCTTCACGCCATTTTGACCTGAAGCTGTTTAAAAAAGAAAAAAATATGGCAGGAAATTTGCGGAAAAAAAAAAAAAAAAAACTAAATGAGAGCATTAATTGTTTAATTGAATTTAAACTCATTATTTCATTATAAGAAGGTATGGGGATTTTTTTTGAGCATATTCCTGAAATTCTTACGTTTAAAAAAATATCTATATATATGTTCCTGCAAAATTTGGCAGAACGTACCCCTCCCCCACGGTGCCATCCATTCTTGTCATCACAGAGGCATCCAACTGTACACTTCATTAAGAGCTTGCTAATATTTAAACGGGCAAAGCGATGCAAGGCACCTCCAATCTGACCTCTGAATGGATGCTTTGGGTTAACGGTTAACAAAAAAAGCACGTTGGCCGTTGATGCTCACTAAAAGATCGCCAAGTGTGATCTTTCATGGGTTTCAAACGCCATTAGCAGAATTGGGTTCGGGTTAGGTTGAATTTGCTGACCGTGCTTAATTTTTAGGGTCGTCATAATTTATATTTATATTTTTGTCCCAAACAAACTGCTTTTGCATGACAAATGCTATTAGCTAGCATACTAGCATACCGGCAAATTATAGCAATACTAATATAATAATATAGTTGCAAGAGAATATGTCACTTTTGACAGAAAAAATAACTTTATTTTTCCAGTTGTTATTAGCTAATTTAGCATTTTTTCCACTTTAGTGTCCAGTAATATTCATCCAGTATAATTTTTTTGCATTTTACTGCCAAGTCATGAAAACCATTAGTTGATTGAACAACATTGCCTCGAGAAACGCAAAATCAACTCCGCCTGCTCCGTTTAGTGCTCATTCATGACTTTTCAATCTATGGAACAAGCGTTACATTGGGGTTTTGTCTCCAACCTGTTGCATAAATGAGCCGGTCCCGCTGAGAGGGACCGAGCTTTAATGAGTTGGGTTTGAAGCCCCTCTGTCCTTTTGACTCAGCCTCAGCTTGGTCTCCTAATGAGCCATCATCATGCAAAACTGCCAGCTTGATACACATTAATTGGATTTTCACTTTTTCACCAATTAATTGAGCAGCATTGTCATGTTGGCAACCCCCCTACCTCCCCCATCCTTCCCCCCCCCCTCCTCATTGGCTCAAATAGCCACTGTCTGGACAGGGGAAGCTTTTTATTCCTGCTCTTTTCTTCTCTTGTACAGATCAGCTATCTCATTAAAGGCTTATGACATTTGGTGGAACCAATCTCTTTGTGGAGAGAAAACAGTTTGTGTGTGCTGCTCAGTTGAAGCCTTTACATTGTGTTAAGCTACCTCCCCAAGCGCCCGGTAGGGGTGGGGTGAGTCAGACCACTTGCACCCTGGAGGAGAGACCACAGGGTGAGGGAGAGCGATCCCACGCCGCCATGTCCGACAAGCACCCAAAGAGCAATATGGTGACACACAGTTTCCAATTCTGCTTGTGGCTATTGAAACCGGTGAAAAATGAGATCAGAGGTTGCAAAAATACTCACACTTAGGTAGAAGTAAAGATATTACTTTACTCGGGGGAAAAGTTGTATTTCTTTTAAATGTGCGGCGTGTTATTTGTCCAGTAACAGACCGATCGATACGTACCACGATACCATGCGTACGATACTGTACGATTTATTATTGTAATTATTTGTCAGTAATAAATGGTATCGTCAAACCGATTTTGACCTGGTTGGTAATCGCAATTGTGCTTGTGTATCTAATATTGTAGTAAAGACTATTCAGAACTTTTTTTTTTTTCACAAACAGCAAGTGTTAAAAACGGCCTCGTGTAATGGCCTTTTTCACCCATGGATGATTGCACTCTCACGACCACTTGTTAACTCCAACAGTGACAAAATAAAAAATGTCTGGCCGTTCATTCTCAGGCAGCCGGCCCCCCCTTGTTTGTCTGCCCTCCGCCTTCTCTGATGTGTAAGATTAATACTCTTGCCACAATCTCATCGAATAATGCCACTTTAATCTTGTTTGGGGCAAAACTCCAAAGTGGAGTGTGTCTACTTGTTTCCCGAGATGACTTCATCTTTCTTTCTTTCTCGGCCGACTGCTGTCCCCTGGCGCTGGATGTCCCATTACCCTTCACACGCTGCAACTTTCTGCTGTTTGCACAAACGCTGGCCACAGGAGCCGAAAGCGGGCCGTGCTGATATTGATGTTTTTGGGAGCGTCGCCTCCATATTACCAGGCTCGTTCTGGGTCTCTACCGAGGAGGACTGGCCGAGGGGGGTCGTGCTTTGGTTCATTCGGTGGACCTATGAGTCATAGAGAAAACATAGTATTGACATAATAGAAATAGAATTTTTTGCTTCAGTTCAATGGGCATCGTGCTGCCCCTTCTGCTGTGCGTGCTTTGGCCACCTGGGGGCAGTATAATAGACATTATTTGTTGTTTGCAAAGGACAAATAATACACGTGTGTGAGTTTTGTTTTATCTGTCTACGTGTGTTGCACCACACTTTATGTTCAACCAAAATCATCTGGAAAAATGCACCTGTCTTTTATTAAAATTAAAATTTATTTTAAAAAAAAAACAAGAATTAAAGAATTTGAACTGTACAGCAGTAAAGTGGTTAATGTTTCTATTATATTCTAGAAAATTATTATTAAGCATTAGAATCACCAAAATGTTCTACCAAACCAATTTATTCATTCCATTTAACAAAAATCCCCTAGCTTATTGCTAACATATGATGCAAAACGTAATAGACATGCTAATGGGAATTAGCATGTCACATTAATTCTAAACAACTGCTTTAAAAGACACTGAGCAACAAAGCATACAACAACACTCACAAGATTATAAATTGAGTGAAGAATGTTATACATACTTACAAAGGAGCAAAAAGTAGTAACTAGTTTTTTTTTTTTTGCTCATCAAACAACAACACGCTTGTTATATGAGCCCTTTGGGTGGCTTATATTTGTTTTGTCTGTCGCCGGGTGGTTGACAGCGCTGCGTTAGTGCCTCTTTTCCACCGTGTTGACCTCATGAACGCGCCGCAGTGAGCGAGCAGTAAATCTCTAATGAGGCTTGATGTAAATACCACATCGCACCAAACCACATCAATTCCCCCCGTGTAACAACTCATCACCTCGCACGCACGCAGGGGGGGGGGGGGGGGGGGGGGGGGAGCAACTCGACCTTGTGCTCAATAGTCACAATACATTCCTTTTTGTATTTTTTTTTTCTTAATTGCATTGTGAATTATTTATGGTGACTAGCATGCGGCGCTATGCTGATTTGGCTAATTGTATTGTTTATCGTTCTTGTTAGTGGGGATGATTTGCATTTTATGGCCAATGACGTCGACTTGTGCCGCTTCTTTTAAATTGTTGGGGATGTGTTTTATGCGTGTGTGAGAAGTCTGGTCACAAAGACAAATTCATATTTTTTTTCCATTTATTTTAAGTAAGTGGAAGGGTTGTTTTTAGTTATTTTCTTTTAAAGAGACTATTGTGGCAAGGTTAAAAGTTCACTGTGTTTTTCCCATGATAATGTCATACTAATCTCATTTTGATGAGGGAAGGACGTTATTTCTATCCAGGTAAATTTCAATCAAACAAGTATGATGTATTTTAAAAAATATATATATTTTCTGTATTGCACAATTCGTTCTATTGTGGATGGACAAAGTGGTGCTCTGTTCGTATTAAATTGGGAAAAAGAACACACACACACTTATCTTAAAACAATCTTAATGTTATTTTTTTAACATTAAGTTACTTTTACATTTAGATTAAAGACTATTTTTAGATTTTTTTAAGCACCAATTTTATTCCTTTTTTAATTCGTATTATTATTAATAATACACATGATTCAAGCAGCTCATTACAACATGTGAACCACACAATGGACAACTGAAGCATCTTAGAAACAAAATCTGAGTCACTGACAAAAATGTAGCAAGGAAGGGATACTCGGGGGTAATTGTGAACAGAAAAATTTTCTTCATTCTTTGGATACTAAGTGATGTTTTATGGGAATGACCTTACTTTTCACTTTCATTCTCTTTGCCCGCTATAACCCATTTGCATTGTCTGTCATCACAGTAACACAATGTTTCACTTTCAACAAGGGCTTGGAATCAGAATGAATCCTAGGCCAGTTTTGTTGTTATGGGCGGGGAGGCAAAACGAGGAAGTGAAGTTGAGTTTGAAGTAAACAGCCTCATTAATGCACTGTCACGGCCTCCATTGGACCCCCCCACCCCCACCCCACCCCAACAAGTGGCAGCAATATGAATCACAACCAAAGACACATCAAGGAAAATAACTCACAAATTTCTGAAATTTTAGTGGAAAAAAATTTTTTTTGCACACATTTAATAATTTATATTTTTAGCCCCCAAAAAAGTTGTGGTTTTTTTTACAGCGCAGCAATCATGATAATAAAAAAAACGACATTTATTAGTATGTGTCTGAGCTCCTTCTATGAGTCAGGAATAAAAAGAATGTTTTCTCAGAATTAATGGCTAACTCCAGAGAGAGCCGTCTCTCTGTTCTTGGCAAAATGACCACAGGCAGCCCAGGAATTTGACGAGAGTTAACACCGGTAGCCCCTTCCCATACATATATTGTTATAGCCGCAGCACCCGTGATTGAATTTCTGACCTTTTGCCGGAATGAGAACATGAAGGGGGGTGGTGGGCCGGTCGGTGGGAAGGAGGGGTGGGTGCATTTCAATTTTTGTTGTGAAACTGACGTCGTCAAATATCTACAGGCGAGGAAAGATCACGGCTCCGTTCAATTACTCTGCTTTGTAAAGGCTAAAGATGACTGTTTTGGACAAGGGACTTACAACGGTGGACATCGCTTCTGTATAATAACCGCTCCACCAATCAAAAAGCACATTAGGAGGCAATGACGGCATCTCAAGTCATTCTTATTGAAGATTGTTTTGCTTTTTTACACCAAGAATTACTTTACAAGAAAACACTTTCACAATGATGAAGTCACACTCTCACTATGTCCATTCACATTAAAAACTGCTGACAGCTGAAGGGGAGCGTTCCCACTTTCATGTGGCCCAAAGTCTGCCTCCACTGTCGCGACTCTTTATTAATCACATTTGAATCCTGCAGTCTGGCCCCCAGACAGACAGAGAGCCCACCACCCCCATTTTCTTTTATTTCTTAATTTGACTCCCTAGCTGTATAAAAAGAACTATTGAAGTGGACCAAGCAGGCCCACCCAGTAACAACACTGGCTCCACATTTTCTTTATCGTAAATATAGCGAACTGATTCATTTGAAGTTGCCTGTTAAACTTTGATCTTTTGTTCCTAACAGTGTTCCTAACGCTTCTGTTGTAGACCTCTGTTGCCCCTTAGCGGGCATATGCTGGAATTGCAAGACCAGCCCCACAGCAAAATAGTGAATCCATATATTTTTCTATTTTGCTTCGAATTGTGATAATAGTTCAAACTTCCCTCATCATCCATTATATCAAAATTGTCTTTTTTTTAATATAAATTAGAGGATTACCAGAATAGAAAGAGACAGGTGGATAAGGAATAAACCTAAAAGTATATTAACTGTGTGAGTCTTGTAATTAGTCCTGGAAGAAGCAGATTTGTCAATTACAAGAGATACCAAAAAAATATTTCGGGAATAAATATGGACTTTATGCCATCATACAATAAGTAATAGAGCTCGAGGGCATGTTTAGGCAATGCTGCCCTCTAGTGATTAGAAATGATCTTAAAGCTAACACGTCTTGAATTAAAACGTCTTGAAACACATCTATGATTAAAAAAAGTAATCAGATTTTATTCCATAGTCGTTCACAATGACTGTGGTTATTAGAACAACGTGACGTTTTGAATGCGTGCTTGTGAGATGGTTCTTTTCTTTCAAGTTGGAAAATCCCACGGTGTCCTTTGAGACGAGACGAGGGGTGGTGGGCAGGTGGTGTCGGTTCAAGTATCCCGGGGCATAATTTATGAGAGAGGTGAAAAGTCAAATGAAGACAATGGCCAGCAATTAGATGTTGGTGAATACTGCAGTGTGTGACATGAGCCGGCGCTCATTTCTCCCAAGGCTGGTTTACCTCTTTAACTTGTTCGACAACTTTAGTTTTTTTTGTTGTGGAATATATAAGCACACTTTTTTTTCCAATTAAAATATGTCAGTATTCTCCCACTCACTCACAGGTTCAGGATTCAGGATTTTTTTTTTCCCACTTTTTGTTTATTTTGGTTGTAATTTCACCTATGACCACTAGATGGCGGGACCCTATTTAGTTTCAAACCAAATTTGAAAGTGGGATGAAAAGATCAGCCTTGAAGACTAATCTTTTTTTTCTTTCTTTTTTACAGATACATCCAACACCATCTTTCACGAAACTTGACTTTGACCCTTTAAAGGGGCGTCCAAATTGAGTGCCCGAAAGAAAACGTATGCAATATCATCCTTTCCTGAGGTGTTAAGTTGCTTTTTGTGAGTATTAATACATGCACTTAACCTTCAGTCCCTTGTTGACCCCCTCTGCCCCTCCCCACAGGCTTGTTAGCTGAGAAATACATCTGGCCTTTTCTCGACTCTGCCCAAGTTCCTTCAGAAACACGTCAAGGAAACAATGTAGAAGGAAGTAAGAGATAAAGTTGCCGCAGCTCTGTTTATTTGCTGTGTCAACGATTGAGAGATGACACTGTTTCTATGCGGGAGAGGAAGAGGAATCAGGCCCAGCCGCATTTCCTCGGGCCAAAAACATCACTTGAAGAGGCTGAGGAGGATTACTGACACTTTGTTTGAAAGCTGGATATCCATGGACGTCCATTTACTGGGAGCTGAGTCATCATCAATCACTCATTTTTAAGTGGGCAAAAGAAAAAAAACATTTCTTTACGCTTATAAAATTGTGTATTTTTAGGACACAAATTGGTATTGTTCAAAATCTTCAGCCAGATGGGTGAATGACAAATAAGCAAATAATAAAAGATCCCATGAAAATATCAGTGTTCTAAATATTTTAGTTGTTCTTGTTTTCCAAAAATGTTGAAAAATAAATAAGCCAATTATTTTTCGATGTCGTGTTTTAACAAACAAAACAAAATTGATCGTGATCTGCCTTCCATGTTGTTTACTTTCATCACGTTTATTCCAATAGATAAGGGGCTGAACATCCTGCCCTGAGGTACACCAAACCAAATATTAAAGAAACTGTAAATGTTTCATTAGAATTTTCAATGTATTAAATTTAAAGTTTAAAGTTTCTATTATTCTCTATCCAAATCATCCCAATCAAACCTCTTCCTGCCTTCCCTTTAATCCTTCCCCTCAGTTTGCGGCAGTAACTCTAACCCACCAGCTGTCCAATGTGATTGATCACCCGCAGATAAACATCAGATAGAACAGGACAGACATTGATCCCCAGGAGGAAGAGAAGACTTGTCTCACACACACAGCGACATACGCAAACCTCTGTGAAGCATCTGTCAAAATAGCACAACACAGAACTGTATGTGTGTGACTAACAACTGTCAGCTCTTAGGGATGTGAGGCGAGTGGATAAATATTGATACCGTTGATAGATACTATCAATATTTTCAATCCATCCCACCCTGTCATGTGACCATGTCTTACCAAATAAGCCTCTCTAATAATAAACTTGCTTTGTAGTCCGATGACCTGCGATCAACTTCTCATCTATTATAAAGCAGCCACTGGTAGTCCAATTAAAATTGCAACGTTATTATTTTTCGAGCCACGATGGTTTTGTTTGGGGCAAGCTCGGGACTTACCTCTCGGGTTCTCTCTGAAGGGGAAAGTCTTAAAAAGAATGAGCAGGTCCTTGAATTATGCAAAGCAAGATTTATATGGGGAGAAATCGTCGGCCAGAGCAACTTGAGAAGGTCGGCTATGTGGCCTCAGTGACAAAAGGTGCCCCGGGAAGATGACTGGAGATTAGGTGACGCTCAGTAGAACCTTCTCTGTGGTTTTTTCAATCGTTGAAAGTGACCCAAAAATTTTATTGAATCCAGTTACCTCAAAATCCTAAATCTACATGTTGCCACATGTTAGATTTATGTCATACAAAACAGGGTTCCATAGTGTAGTGGTTAGTGCTCTGGTCTATGAGCCCAGTGAAATGTTCAACATAGTTGCTTGGTGCTTCCCCATGAAACCATTTTGTCATTGATCTATTATGCATAGATCGGCCGCGGCGCATGCGCAGTTCACTTTTCTAAAAAGTTTATATGACTTCAACCAGTAGGTGTCGGTAATGCCCATTGAAGCCGGTTCCACCTCTCCGTAAAACAAAACGAAGAAGAAAATGACGTAGCTTCCCGTTCAGGAACGAGTCGTGAATTGCATTTCCCGTACACCAACCGAACGGATGTGTGAGTGAACGAGTTAATGAGTGAGTGATTTGCATTTCCAGTTCATCGCGAGAACGGATCAGTGAGGGATTGAATCCGGACTTTTCCGTTCGCGAACGAGTTAATGGGTCAACTGCCTTCCTTCCCGTGCATCAACGGATCAGTCAGTGAACGTAGTATTGGCTCGTGAGTGAACAATTCGTTCAAAAGAACAAATCTTTTCCGTGAACGAGAGTGAATGAATCACTTCCTAAGGTGATTCGTTCTTTTTCCAGTTAATATGACTTCAACCAACATGCAATAACGTAACTTGTTCCACAAAGTAGGTGTCGGTAATGTGCATTGAAGCTGGTGCCACCTCGCCGTAAATCAAAACGAAGAAGAAAATGACGTCACGTCCCGTTCACGAACGAGTCGTGAATTGCATTTCCCTTTCACCAACGAACGAATCTGCGAGTGAACAAATCTGTGAGTGAGCGATTCGCATTTGCAGTTCATCGCGAGAACGGATCAGTGAGGGAACGAATCCTGACTTCTCCGTTCGCGAACGAGTCAATGCCTTCCTTCTTTCCTTCCCGTGCATCAACGGATCAGTCAGTGAAGGTGTTGCGTCTCCCTCTTGGCGTGAACTATGTAAGTCAGAATGTCGATTTACGATTTGCCAAGGAAAGAAAGAACCACTCACTGAAACACCACTTCTTTTATGCACGTTTTCTCCAAGCTAACGGCTAATTTTATTGCATGAAGGGATAGAATAGATCTTTATTGTCATTGTCTCACTTGTACAACGAAATTTAGAAGTGCCAGCTGATCAGTGCATAAAATAAATAGAATAAAATATTTAAAAAGGGGGAGATCATGCTTCTCTTTGGGTCATCTTGGTTTTATAAATTAAAGTCCCAATGATCGTGAGCAGCAGGGGGGGGGGCCCCATTTCAACCCCTTACACTGAGTGCCAAGCAGGGAAGAAATGGGTACCATTGTTATGATGGTCACTGGTATGACCCGGCCGGGGGTTTGAACCCCCAACCTCCCAATCTCAGGGCGGACACTCTCCTCTTAGGCCACTGAGCTGGTAAACACTTGTGTTGTAGTATAACACTTATAGAAGTTTTTAAATAACGTGCATGCATATATACGCCTCAATATTGTTATCCAATATATCTACTGAAATTTCACATTATATTGCTGGTTTGAAATGTACTTGTTTTATAACTATTTTAATAAACATTAAAACCTGTCTGGTGTTTTATTCCTTGTTTTTATTTTTTGGGGCATGAAAATAAAAATCTGACATTTGGTTAACTGCTTAAGTGGCCTGTGATTAGGTACACCTCATGGACACTTCAATACAATACACGAAGTAAAAAAAAAAAAAAGAAGAAAGAATAAATAATGGGTTAACTGCACAATAAATGCATATTTAGGTATATTCTCACATCTGGGAGCGAACCAAGTACGAGCCCGTGTCATTTACCAGTCGGCTATCTCGATGTGACAGCCAACGGTCGTCTGCACTGTTTTGTACTAGTAATGTGCAGTCCAGTTCTCAAGCGACTCGAATCTTTGGAATCGGTTCACTCAAAATTTGTGTTCAAAAGAATCGTTCGCGTTGCTCGTGTGCTGCCCGATATAACCACATATATATTCCAGGCAATATGAGCGAGGCTTCCATGGTGTAGTGGTTAGTTCTCCGGGCTCTAACCCCAGCGACCCAGGTTCGAATCTCAGTGGGACCAAGAACATTTTATCATGGTAAATTTGCAACAGTTGCTCATGTGCTGCCCCATATAACCATATATATTCCAGGTAATATGAGCGAGGCTTCCATAGTGTAGTGGTTAGTGCTCTGGGCTCTAACCCTAGGGACCCAGGTTCGAATCTCAGTTGGACCAAGAACATTTTATTATACAAGATCAGCAACTCGGTTGCTCATGTGCTGCCCCATATAACCATATGTATTCCAGGAAATATGCGCGAGGCTTCCATGGTGTAGTGGTTAGTGCTCTGGGCTCTAACCCCAGCGCCCCAGGTTCGAATCTCAGTGGGGCCTCAAACTTTTATCATAGAAAATTTGCACCACAGTTGCCCGTGTGTTGCCCCATATAACCATATAGATTCCACCTAAGGTAAGCGAGTGTCCCATAGTGTAGTGGTTAGTGCTCTGGACTCTCACCCCAGCGACCTGGGTTCGAATCTCAGTGGTCCTCAAACTTTTATCATAGAAAATTTGCACCACAGTTGCCCGTGTGCTGCCCCATATAACCATATAGATTCCACCCAAGGTAAGCGAGTGTTCCATAGTGTAGTGGTTAGTGCTCTGGACTCTCACCCCAGCGACCCGGGTTCGAATCTCAGTGGTCCTCAAACTTTTATCATAGAAAATTTGCACCACAGTTGCCCGTGTGCTGCCCCATATAACCATATAGATTCCACCCAAGGTAAGCGAGTGTTCCATAGTGTAGTGGTTAGTGCTCTGGACTCTCACCCCAGCGACCCGGGTTCGAATCTCAGTGGGCCTCAAACTTTTATCATAGAAAATTTGCACCATAGTTGCCAGTTTGCTGCCCCATATAACCATACAGATTCCATCTAAGGTAAGCGAGTGTTCCATAGTGTAGTGGTTAGTCCTCTGGACTCTCACCCCAGCGACCCGGGTTCGAATCTCAGTCGGCTTCATACTTTTATCATAGAAAATTTGCAACACAGTTGCCCGTGTGCTGCCCCATATAACCATATAGATTCGTCCTAAGGTAAGCGAGTGTTCCAGTGTAGTGGTTAGTGCTCTGGACTCTCACCCCAGCGACCCGGGTTCGAATCTCAGTGGGCCTTAAACTTTTATCATAGAAAAGTTGCAACACAGGGTGAGAGTTAGGGTTAGACTGGGGTTAGGGTTAGGGTTAGAGCTAGGGTTAGGGTTAGAGCTAGGGTAATAGCTAGGGTTAGTGTTAGGGTTCGAGCTAGTGTTAGGGTTCGTGTTAGGGTTAGAGTTAGGGCTAGGGTTAGAGCTAGTGTTAGTGCTAGGGTTAGGGTTAGAGCTAGGGTTAGGGTTAGGAATAGAGCTAGTGTTAGGGTTAGGGTTAGAGCTAGGGTTAGGGTTAGGGTTAGAGCTAGGGGTAGGGTTAGTGTTAGGGTTAGAGCTAGTGTTAGGGTTAGGGCTAGGGTTAGGGTTAGAGATAGTGTTAGTGCTGGGATTAGGGTTAGGGTTAGCGCTAGGGTTAGAGTTAGTGCTAGGGTTAGTGTTAGAGCTAGTGTTAGGGTTAGAGCTAGGGTTAGGGTTAGAGCTAGGGTTAGAGCTAGGGTTAGTGTTAGGGTTAGGGTTAGAGCTAGTGTTAGGGTTCGTGTTAGGGTTAGAGCTAGGGCTAGAGTTAGAGCTAGTGTTAGTGCTAGGGTTAGGGTTAGATGTAGGGTTAGGGTTAGGGTTAGAGCTAGTGTTAGGGTTAGGGTTAGAGCTAGGGCTAGCGTTAGAGCTAGGGTTAGAGCTAGTGTTAGTGCTAGGATTAGGGTTAGGGTTAGAGCTAGGGTTAGAGTTAGTGCTAGGGTTAGGGTTAGTGTTAGAGCTACGGTTAGGGTTAGAGCTAGTGTTAGGGTTCGTGTTAGGGTTAGAGCTAGGGCTAGGGTTAGAGCTAGTGTTAGTGCTAGGGTTAGAGCTAGGGTTAGGTTATAGCTAGTGTTAGGGTTAGAGCTAGGGCTAGCGTTAGAGCTAGGGTTAGAGCTAGTGTTAGTGCTAGCATTATGGTTAGGGTTAGGGTTAGAGCTAGGGTTAGAGTTAGTGCTAGGGTTAGGGTTAGGGTTAGAGCTAGGGTTAGGGTTAGAGCTAATGTTAGGGTTCGTGTTAGGGTTAGAGCTAATGTTAGGGTTCGTGTTAGGGTTAGGGTTAGAGCTAGGGTTAGAGCTAGTGTTAGTGCTAGGGTTAGAGCTAGGGTTAGGGTTAGTGCTAGGGTTAGAGCTAGTGTTAGTGCTAGGGTTAGAGCCAGGGTTAGGGTTAGGGTTAGTGCTAGGGTTAGGGTTAGGGTTAGAGCTAGGGTTAGGGTTAGCGTTAGGGTTAGAGCTAGTGTTAGGGTTAGGGTTAGAGATAGTGTTAGGGTTAGAGCTAGTGTCAGGGTTAGAGCTAGGGTTAGGGTTAGAGATAGGGTTAGGGTTAGAGCTAATGTTAGGGTTCGTGTTAGGGTTAGAGCTAGGGTTAGAGCTAGTGTTAGTGCTAGGGTTAGGGTTAGAGCTAGGGTTAGGGTTAGGGCTAGTGTTAGGGTTAGAGCTAGTGTTAGTGCTAGGGTTAAGGTTAGAGCTAGGGTTAGGGTTAGTGCTAGGGTTAGGGTTAGAGCTAGGGTTAGAGCTAGTGTTAGTGCTAGGGTTAGGGTTAGAGCTAGGGTTAGGGTTAGGGTTAGTGCTAGGGTTAGGGTTAGAGCTAGTGTTAGGGTTAGAGCTAGGGTTAGTGCTAGGGTTAAAGGTAGGGTTAGAGCTAGGGCTAGTGTTAGGGTTAGGGTTAGAGCTAGTGTTAGGGTTAGGGTTAGAGCTAGTGTTAGGGTTCGTATTAGGGTTAGGGTTAGAGCTAGGGTTAGGGTTAGTGCTAGGGTTAGTGCTAGGGTTAGAGCTAGGGTTAGGGTTAGAGCTAGGGTTAGAGCTAGGGTTAGGGTTAGAGCTAGTGTCAGGGTTAGAGCTAGGGTTAGGGTTAGAGCTAATGTTAGGGTTCGTGTTAGGGTTAGGGTTAGAGCTAGGGCTAGGGTTAGAGCTAGTGTTAGTGCTAGGGTTAGGGTTAGGGTTAGGGTTAGTGCTAAGGTTAGGGTTAGGGTTAGAGCTAGTGCTAGGGTTAGGGTTAGGGTTAGTGCTAAGGTTAGGGTTAGGGTTAGAGCTAGTGTTAGGGTTAGAGCTAGGGTTAGGGTTAGAGGTAGGGTTAGAGCTAGGGTTAGTGTTAGGGTTAGGGTTAGTGCTAGGGTTAGGGTTAGGGTTAGAGCTAGGGTTAGGGTTAGAGCTAATGTTAGGGTTAGGGTTAGGGTTAGATTTAGGGCTAGGGTTGGAGCTAGTGTTAGTGCTAGGGTTAGGGTTAGAGCTAGGGTTAGGGTTAGGGTTAGTGCTAGGGTTAGGGTTAGGGTTAGTGCTAGGGTTAGAGCTAGGGTTAGGGTTAGGGTTAGGGTTAGGGTTAGTGCTAGGGTTAGGGTTAGGGTTAGAGCTAGTGTTAGGGTTAGAGCTAGGGTTAGGGTTAGAGGTAGGGTTAGAGCTAGGGTTAGTGTTAGGGTTAGGGCTAGGGTTAGGGTTAGGGTTAGAGCTAGTGTTAGGGTTAGGGTTAGTGCTAGGGTTAGGGTTAGGGTTAGTGCTAGGGTTAGGGTTAGGGTTAGAGCTAGGGTTAGAGCTAGTGTTAGTGCTAGGGTTAGGGTTAGAGCTAGGGTTAGGGTTAGGGTTAGGGTTAGTGCTAGGGTTAGGGTTAGGGTTAGAGTTAGTGCTAGGATTAGGGTTAGAGCTAGGGTTAGGGTTAGAGCTAATGTTAGGGTTAGGGTTAGGGTTAGAGCTAGGGCTAGGGTTAGAGCTAGTGTTAGTGCTAGGGTTAGAGCTAGGGTTAGGGTTAGTGCTAGGGTTAGGGTTAGAGCTAGGGTTAGAGCTAATGTTAGTGCTAGGGTTAGGGTTAGAGCTAGGGTTAGGGTTAGTGTTAGTGCTAGGGTTAGGGTTAGAGCTAGTGTTAGGGTTAGAGCTAGGGTTAGTGCTAGGGTTAGAGGTAGGATTAGAGCTAGGGCTAGGGTTAGTGTTAGGGTTAGGGCTAGGGTTAGGGTTAGAGCTAGTGTTAGGGTTAGGGTTAGAGCTAGTGTTAGGGTTCGTATTAGGGTTAGGGTTAGAGCTAGGGTTAGGGTTAGTGCTAGGGTTAGTGCTAGGGTTAGAGCTAGGGTTAGGGTTAGAGCTAGGGTTAGAGCTAGGGTTAGGGTTAGGGTTAGAGCTAGTGTCAGGGTTAGAGCTAGGGTTAGGGTTAGAGCTAATGTTAGGGTTCGTGTTAGGGTTAGGGTTAGAGCTAGGGCTAGGGTTAGACCTAGTGTTAGTGCTAGGGTTAGGGTTAGGGTTAGTTCTAAGGTTAGGGTTAGGGTTAGAGCTAGTGCTAGGGTTAGGGTTAGGGTTAGGGTTAGTGCTAAGGTTAGGGTTAGGGTTAGAGCTAGTGTTAGGGTTAGAGCTAGGGTTAGGGTTAGAGGTAGGGTTAGAGCTAGGGTTAGTGTTAGGGTTAGTGCTAGGGTTAGGGTTAGGGTTAGAGCTAATGTTAGTGCTAGGGTTAGGGTTAGAGCTAGGGTTAGGGTTAGGGTTAGTGCTAGGGTTAGGGTTAGAGCTAGTGTTAGGGTTAGAGCTAGGGTTAGTGCTAGGGTTAGAGGTAGGATTAGAGCTAGGGCTAGGGTTAGTGTTAGGGTTAGGGCTAGGGTTAGGGTTAGAGCTAGTGTTAGGGTTAGGGTTAGAGCTAGTGTTAGGGTTCGTATTAGGGTTAGGGTTAGAGCTAGGGTTAGGGTTAGTGCTAGGGTTAGTGCTAGGGTTAGAGCTAGGGTTAGGGTTAGAGCTAGGGTTAGAGCTAGGGTTAGGGTTAGAGCTAGTGTCAGGGTTAGAGCTAGGGTTAGGGTTAGAGCTAATGTTAGGGTTCGTGTTAGGGTTAGGGTTAGAGCTAGGGCTAGGGTTAGACCTAGTGTTAGTGCTAGGGTTAGGGTTAGGGTTAGGGTTAGTTCTAAGGTTAGGGTTAGGGTTAGAGCTAGTGCTAGGGTTAGGGTTAGGGTTAGGGTTAGGGTTAGGGTTAGGGTTAGTGCTAAGGTTAGGGTTAGAGCTAGTGTTAGGGTTAGAGCTAGGGTTAGGGTTAGAGGTAGGGTTAGAGCTAGGGTTAGTGTTAGGGTTAGTGCTAGGGTTAGGGTTAGGGTTAGAGCTAATGTTAGGGTTAGGGTTAGGGTTAGATTTAGGGCTAGGGTTAGAGCTAGTGTTAGTGCTAGGGTTAGGGTTAGAGCTAGGGTTAGGGTTAGGGTTAGTGCTAGGGTTAGGGTTAGGGTTAGAGCTAGGGTTAGAGCTAGTGTTAGTGCTAGGGTTAGGGTTAGAGCTAGGGTTAGGGTTAGGGTTAGGGTTAGGGTTAGTGCTAGGGTTAGGGTTAGAGCTAGTGTTAGGGTTAGAGCTAGGGTTAGGGTTAGAGGTAGGGTTAGAGGTAGGGTTAGTGTTAGGGTTAGGGCTAGGGTTAGGGTTAGAGCTAGTGTTAGGGTTAGTGTTAGAGCTACAGCTAGGGTTAGGGTTAGTTTTTGGTTGGTAGTTTATTTAAAAAAAAAAATTTTTTTTAATTTTTAAAAAATAAAATAAACTACCAACGACTTTAATGGTAGTTTATTTTATTTTTGGTTGGTAGTTTATTTAATTTTTTTTTTTTTTAAATAAAATAAACTACCGATAATCGGTAGTTTATTTTATTTAAAAAAAAATTAAATAAACTACCAACCAAAAATAAAATAAACTACCATTAAAGTTGTTGGTAGTTTATTTTATGTTTTAAAAATTTAAAAAAAATTTTTTTAAATAAACTACCAACCAAAAATAAAATAAACTACCATTAAAGTCGTTGGTAGTTTATTTTATTTTAAATAAACTACCAACCAAAAACTAACCCTAACCCTAGCTGTAGCTCTAACACTAACCCTAACACTAGCTCTAACCCTAACCCTAACCCTAACCCTAACCCTAGCACTAACCCTAACCCTAACCCTAACCCTAGCTCTAACCCTAACCCTAGCACTAACACTAGCTCTAACCCTAGCTCTAACCCTAACCCTAGCACTAACCCTAACCCTAACCCTAGCTCTAACCCTAACCCTAGCACTAACACTAGCTCTAACCCTAGCTCTAACCCTAACCCTAACCCTAACCCTAGCACTAACCCTAACCCTAACCCTAGCTCTAACCCTAACCCTAGCACTAACACTAGCTCTAACCCTAGTCCTAGCCCTAACCCTAACCCTAACCCTAACCCTAACCCTAACCCTAACCCTAACATTAGCTCTAACCCTAACACTAGCTCTAACCCTAACCCTAACCCTAACCCTAGCCCTAACACTAACCCTAGCTCTAACCCTACCTCTAACCCTAACCCTAGCTCTAACCCTAACACTAGCTCTAACCCTAACCCTAGCACTAACCCTAACCCTAACCCTAGCTCTAACCCTAACCCTAGCACTAACACTAGCTCTAACCCTAGCTCTAACCCTAACCCTAACCCTAGCACTAACCCTAACCCTAACCCTAGCTCTAACCCTAACCCTAGCACTAACACTAGCTCTAACCCTAGCCCTAGCTCTAACCCTAACCCTAACATTAGCTCTAACCCTAACACTAGCTCTAACCCTAATCCTAGCACTAACTCTAACCCTAACCATAATCCTAGCACTAACACTAGCTCTAACCCTAGCTCTAACACTAACACTAACCCTAGCTCTAACCCTAGCTCTAACCCAAACCCTAACTCTAACCCTAGCACTAACACTAGCTCTAACCCTAGCTCTAACCCTAACCCTAACCCTAGCACTAACCCTAACCCTAACCCTAGCTCTAACCCTAACCCTAGCACTAACACTAGCTCTAACCCTAGCCCTAGCTCTAACCCTAACCCTAACCCTAACATTAGCTCTAACCCTAACACTAGCTCTAACCCTAATCCTAGCACTAACTCTAACCCTAACCATAATCCTAGCACTAACACTAGCTCTAACCCTAGCTCTAACACTAACACTAACCCTAGCTCTAACCCTAGCTCTAACCCAAACCCTAACTCTAACCCTAGCACTAACACTAGCTCTAACCCTAGCTCTAACCCTAACCCTAACCCTAGCACTAACCCTAACCCTAGCTCTAACCCTAACCCTAGCACTAACACTAGCTCTAACCCTAGCCCTAGCTCTAACCCTAACCCTAACCCTAACATTAGCTCTAACCCTAACACTAGCTCTAACCCTAACACTAGCTCTAACCCTAACCTTAGCACTAACCCTAACCCTAACCCTAGCACTAGCTCTAACCCTAACCCTAACCTTAGCACTAACCCTAACCCTAACCCTAACCCTAACCCTAACCCTAACCCTAGCACTAACACTAGCTCTAACCCTAGCCCTAGCTCTAACCCTAACACGAACCCTAACACTAGCTACCGATTATCGGTAGTTTATTTTATTTAAAAAAAAAAAAAAATTAAATAAACTACCAACCAAAAATAAAATAAACTACCATTAAAGTCGTTGGTAGTTTATTTTATTTTTTAAAAATTAAAAAAAATTTTTTTTTTAAATAAACTACCAACCAAAAACTAACCCTAACCCTAGCTGTAGCTCTAACACTAACCCTAACACTAGCTCTAACCCTAACCCTAGCCCTAACCCTAACACTAACCCTACCTCTAACCCTACCTCTAACCCTAACCCTAGCTCTAACCCTAACACTAGCTCTAACCCTAACCCTAGCACTAACCCTAACCCTAACCCTAACCCTAACCCTAGCTCTAACCCTAACCCTAGCACTAACACTAGCTCTAACCCTAGCTCTAACCCTAACCCTAACCCTAGCACTAACCCTAACCCTAACCCTAGCTCTAACCCTAACCCTAGCACTAACACTAGCTCTAACCCTAGCCCTAAATCTAACCCTAACCCTAACCCTAACATTAGCTCTAACCCTAACCCTAACCCTAGCACTAACCCTAACACTAACCCTAGCTCTAACCCTACCTCTAACCCTAACCCTAGCTCTAACCCTAACACTAGCTCTAACCCTAACCTTAGCACTAACCCTAACCCTAACCCTAACCCTAACCCTAGCACTAGCTCTAACCCTAACCCTAACCTTAGAACTAACCCTAACCCTAACCCTAACCCTAGCACTAACACTAGGTCTAACCCTAGCCCTAGCTCTAACCCTAACCCTAACACGAACCCTAACATTAGCTCTAACCCTAACCCTAGCTCTAACCCTGACACTAGCTCTAACCCTAACCCTAGCTCTAACCCTAGCTCTAACCCTAACCCTAGCTCTAACCCTAGCACTAACCCTAGCACTAACCCTAACCCTAGCTCTAACCCTAACCCTAATACGAACCCTAACACTAGCTCTAACCCTAACCCTAACACTAGCTCTAACCCTAACCCTAGCCCTAACCCTAACACTAACCCTAGCCCTAGCTCTAATCCTACCTCTAACCCTAGCACTAACCCTAGCTCTAACCCTAACACTAGCTCTAACCCTAACCCTAGCACTAACCCTAACCCTAACCCTAGCTCTAACCCTAACCCTAGCACTAACATTAGCTCTAACCCTAACCCTAACCCTAGCACTAACCCTAACACTAACCCTAGCTCTAACCCTACCTCTAACCCTAACCCTAGCTCTAACCCTAACACTAGCTCTAACCCTAACCCTAACCTTAGCACTAACCCTAACCCTAACCCTAACCCTAGCACTAGCTCTAACCCTAACCCTAACCTTAGAACTAACCCTAACCCTAACCCTAGCACTAACACTAGGTCTAACCCTAGCCCTAGCTCTAACCCTAACCCTAACACGAACCCTAACATTAGCTCTAACCCTAACCCTAGCTCTAACCCTGACACTAGCTCTAACCCTAACCCTAACCCTAGCTCTAACCCTAGCTCTAACCCTAACCCTAGCTCTAACCCTAGCACTAACCCTAGCACTAACCCTAACCCTAGCTCTAACCCTAACCCTAATACGAACCCTAACACTAGCTCTAACCCTAACCCTAACACTAGCTCTAACCCTAACCCTAGCCCTAACCCTAACACTAACCCTAGCCCTAGCTCTAATCCTACCTCTAACCCTAGCACTAACCCTAGCTCTAACCCTAACACTAGCTCTAACCCTAACCCTAGCACTAACACTAACCCTAACCCTAGCTCTAACCCTAACCCTAGCACTAACATTAGCTCTAACCCTAGCTCTAACCCTAACCCTAGCACTAACCCTAACCCTAGCTCTAACCCTAGCACTAACACTAGCTCTAACCCTAGCCCTAGCTCTAACCCTAACCCTAACCCTAACATTAGCTCTAACCCTAACCCTAGCTCTAACCCTAATCCTAGCACTAACTCTAACCCTAACCCTAACCCTAGCACTAACCCTAACCCTAACCCTAACCCTAGCTCTAACCCTAACCCTAGCACTAACACTAGCTCTAACCCTAGCTCTAACCCTAACCCTAACCCTAGCACTAACCCTAACCCTAACCCTAGCACTAACCCTAACCCTAACACTAGCTCTAACCCTAACCCTAACCCTAGCCCTAACCCTAACACTAACCCTAGCTCTAACCCTACCTCTAACCCTAACCCTAGCTCTAACCCTAACACTAGCTCTAACCCTAACCCTAACCCTAACCCTAGCACTAACCCTAACCCTAACCCTAACCCTAACCCTAACCCTAGCTCTAACCCTAGCACTAACCCTAACCCTAACCCTAGCACTAACCCTAACCCTAACCCTAGCTCTAACCCTAACCCTAGCACTAACACTAGCTCCAACCCTAGCCCTAAATCTAACCCTAACCCTAACCCTAACCCTAACATTAGCTCTAACCCTAACCCTAGCTCTAACCCTAACCCTAACCCTAGCACTAACCCTAACCCTAACACTAACCCTAGCTCTAACCCTACCTCTAACCCTAACCCTAGCTCTAACCCTAACACTAGCTCTAACCCTAACCCTAACCTTAGCACTAACCCTAACCCTAACCCTAGCACTAGCTCTAACCCTAGCCCTAGCTCTAACCCTAACCCTAACCCTAACATTAGCTCTAACCCTAACCCTAGCTCTAACCCTAATCCTAGCACTAACTCTAACCCTAACCCTAACCCTAGCACTAACCCTAACCCTAACCCTAACCCTAGCTCTAACCCTAACCCTAGCACTAACACTAGCTCTAACCCTAGCTCTAACCCTAACCCTAACCCTAGCACTAACCCTAACCCTAACCTTAGCACTAACCCTAACCCTAACCCTAACCCTAGCACTAACACTAGCTCTAACCCTAGCCCTAGCTCTAACCCTAACCCTAACACGAACCCTAACATTAGCTCTAACCCTAACCCTAGCTCTAACCCTGACACTAGCTCTAACCCTAACCCTAGCTCTAACCCTAGCTCTAACCCTAACCCTAGCTCTAACCCTAGCACTAACCCTAGCACTAACCCTAACCCTAGCTCTAACCCTAACCCTAATACGAACCCTAACACTAGCTCTAACCCTAACCCTAACACTAGCTCTAACCCTAACCCTAACACTAGCCCTAGCTCTAACCCTACCTCTAACCCTAGCACTAACCCTAGCTCTAACCCTAACACTAGCTCTAACCCTAACCCTAGCACTAACCCTAACCCTAACCCTAGCTCTAACCCTAGCACTAACATTAGCTCTAACCCTAGCTCTAACCCTAACCCTAGCACTAACCCTAACCCTAGCTCTAACCTTAACCCTAGCACTAACACTAGCTCTAACCCTAACACTAGCCCTAACCCTAACCCTAGCTCTAACCCTAACCCTAGCACTAACACTAGCTCTAACCCTAGCTCTAACCCTAACACGAACCCTAACATTAGCTCTAACCCTAACCCTATCTCTAACCCTAACCCTAGCTCTAACCCTGACACTAGCTCTAACCCTAACACTATCTCTAACCCTAACCCTAACACTAGCTCTAACCCTAACGCTAACCCTAACCCTAGCTCTAACCCTAACCCTAACCCTAGCACTAACCCTAACCCTAACCCTGGCTCTAACCCTAGCACTAACACTAGCTCTAACCCTAGCACTAACCCTAACCCTAGCTCTAACCCTAGCACTAACACTAGCTCTAACCCTAGCTCTAACCCTAACCCTAACACGAACCCTAACATTAGCTCTAACCCTAACACGAACCCTAACATTAGCTCTAACCCTAACCCTAGCTCTAACCCTAACCCTAACCCTAGCACTAACTCTAACCCTAGCTCTAACCCTAACCCTAACCATAATGCTAGCACTAACACTAGCTCTAACCCTAGCTCTAACGCTAGCCCTAGCTCTAACCCTAACACTAGCTATAACCTAACCCTAGCTCTAACCCTAGCACTAACACTAGCTCTAACCCTAGCCCTAGCTCTAACCCTAACACGAACCCTAACACTAGCTCTAACCCTAACCGTAGCTCTAACACTAACCCTAACCCTAGCACTAACTCTAACCCTAGCTCTAACCCTAACCCTAATCCTAGCACTAACACTAGCTCTAACCCTAGCTCTAACGCTAGCCCTAGCTCTAACCCTAACCCTAACACTAGCTCTAACCCTAACCCTAACCCTACATCTAACCCTAACCCTAGCACTAACACTAGCTCTAACTCTAGCCCTAGCTCTAACCCTAACACGAACCCTAACACTAGCTCTAACCCTAACCCTAACACTAACCCTAGCTCTAACCCTAGCTCTAACCCTAACCCTAGCTCTAACCCTAACACTAGCTCTAACACTAACCCTAGCACTAACTCTAACCCTAGCGCTAACCCTAACCCTAATCCCAGCACTAACACTATCTCTAACCCTAACCCTAGCCCTAACCCTAACACTAGCTCTAACCCTAACACTAACCCTACCCCTAGCTCTAACCCTAACCCTAACCCTAGCTCTAACCCTAACCCTAACACTAGCTCTATTCCTAACCCTAACCCTAGCTCTAACCCTAACCCTAGCACTAACACTAGCTCTAACCCTAGCCCTAACTCTAACCCTAACACGAACCCTAACACTAGCTCGAACCCTAACACTAACCCTAGCTATTACCCTAGCTCTAACCCTAACCCTAGCTCTAACCCTAACCCTAACCCCAGTCTAACCCTAACTCTCACCCTGTGTTGCAACTTTTCTATGATAAAAGTTTAAGGCCCACTGAGATTCGAACCCGGGTCGCTGGGGTGAGAGTCCAGAGCACTAACCACTACACTGGAACACTCGCTTACCTTAGGACGAATCTATATGGTTATATGGGGCAGCACACGGGCAACTGTGTTGCAAATTTTCTATGATAAAAGTATGAAGCCGACTGAGATTCGAACCCGGGTCGCTGGGGTGAGAGTCCAGAGGACTAACCACTACACTATGGAACACTCGCTTACCTTAGATGGAATCTGTATGGTTATATGGGGCAGCAAACTGGCAACTATGGTGCAAATTTTCTATGATAAAAGTTTGAGGCCCACTGAGATTCGAACCCGGGTCGCTGGGGTGAGAGTCCAGAGCACTAACCACTACACTATGGAACACTCGCTTACCTTGGGTGGAATCTATATGGTTATATGGGGCAGCACACGGGCAACTGTGGTGCAAATTTTCTATGATAAAAGTTTGAGGACCACTGAGATTCGAACCCGGGTCGCTGGGGTGAGAGTCCAGAGCACTAACCACTACACTATGGAACACTCGCTTACCTTGGGTGGAATCTATATGGTTATATGGGGCAGCACACGGGCAACTGTGGTGCAAATTTTCTATGATAAAAGTTTGAGGACCACTGAGATTCGAACCCAGGTCGCTGGGGTGAGAGTCCAGAGCACTAACCACTACACTATGGGACACTCGCTTACCTTAGGTGGAATCTATATGGTTATATGGGGCAACACACGGGCAACTGTGGTGCAAATTTTCTATGATAAAAGTTTGAGGCCCCACTGAGATTCGAACCTGGGGCGCTGGGGTTAGAGCCCAGAGCACTAACCACTACACCATGGAAGCCTCGCGCATATTTCCTGGAATACATATGGTTATATGGGGCAGCACATGAGCAACCGAGTTGCTGATCTTGTATAATAAAATGTTCTTGGTCCAACTGAGATTCGAACCTGGGTCCCTAGGGTTAGAGCCCAGAGCACTAACCACTACACTATGGAAGCCTCGCTCATATTACCTGGAATATATATGGTTATATGGGGCAGCACATGAGCAACTGTTGCAAATTTACCATGATAAAATGTTCTTGGTCCCACTGAGATTCGAACCTGGGTCGCTGGGGTTAGAGCCCGGAGAACTAACCACTACACCATGGAAGCCTCGCTCATATTGCCTGGAATATATATGTGGTTATATCGGGCAGCACACGAGCAACGCGAACGATTCTTTTGAACACAAATTTTGAGTGAACCGATTCCAAAGATTCGAGTCGCTTGAGAACTGGACTGCACATTACTAGTACAAAACAGTGCAGACGACCGTTGGCTGTCACATCGAGATAGCCGACTGGTAAATGACACGGGCTCGTACTTGGTTCGCTCCCAGATGTGAGAATATACCTAAATATGCATTTATTGTGCAGTTAACCCATTATTTATTCTTTCTTCTTTTTTTTTTTTTTACTTCGTGTATTGTATTGAAGTGTCCATGAGGTGTACCTAATCACAGGCCACTTAAGCAGTTAACCAAATGTCAGATTTTTATTTTCATGCCCCAAAAAATAAAAACAAGGAATAAAACACCAGACAGGTTTTAATGTTTATTAAAATAGTAATAAAACAAGTACATTTCAAACCAGCAATATAATGTGAAATTTCAGTAGATATATTGGATAACAATATTGAGGCGTATATATGCATGCACGTTATTTAAAAACTTCTATAAGTGTTACACTACGACACAAGTGTTTACCAGCTCAGTGGCCTAAGAGGAGAGTGTCCGCCCTGAGATTGGGAGGTTGGGGGTTCAAACCCCCGGCCGGGTCATACCAGTGACCATCATAACAATGGTACCCATTTCTTCCCTGCTTGGCACTCAGTGTAAGGGGTTGAAATGGGGCCCCCCCCCTGCTGCTCACGATCATTGGGACTTTAATTTATAAAACCAAGATGACCCAAAGAGAAGCATAACCTCCCCCTTTTTAAATCTTTTATTCTATTTATTTTATGCACTGATCAGCTGGCACTTCTAAATTTCGTTGTACAAGTGAGACAATGACAATAAAGATCTATTCTATCCCTTCATGCAATAAAATTAGCCGTTAGCTTGGAGAAAACGTGCATAAAAGTTTCAGTGAGAGGTTCTTTCTTTCCTTGGCAAATCGTAAATCGACATTCTGACTTACATAGTTCACGCCAAGAGGGAGACGCAACACCTTCACTGACTGATCCGTTGATGCACGGGAAGGAAGGCAGTTGACGTGAACGGGAAGTGACGTCATTTACTTCTTCGTTTTGTTTTACGGCGAGGTGGCACCAGCTTCAATGCACATTACCGACACCTACTTTGTGGAACAAGTTACGTTATTGCATGTTGGTTGAAGTCATATTAACTGGAAAAAGAACGAATCACCTTAGGAAGTGATTCATTCACTCTCGTTCACAGAAAAGATTTGTTCTTTTGAACGAATTGTTCACTCACGAGCCAATACTACGTTCACTGACTGATCCGTTGATGCACGGGAAGGAAGGCAGTTGACCCATTAACTCGTTCGCGAACGGAAAAGTCCGGATTCAATCCCTCACTGGTCCGTTCTCGCGATGAACTGGAAATGCAAATCACTCACTCATTAACTCGTTCACTCACACATCCGTTCGGTTGGTGAACGGGAAATGCAATTCACGACTCGTTCGTGAACGGGAAGTTACGTCATTTTCTTCTTCGTTTTGCTTTACGGCGAGGTGGCACCGGCTTCAATGGGCATTACCCACACCTACTGGTTGAAGTCACTTTTATAACAGCGAACTGCGCATGCGCCGCGGCCGATCTATGCATAATAGATTAATGACAAAATGGTTTCATGGGGAAGCACCAAGCAACTATGTTGAAAAAATTTTCAAGCTGAAAATATAATATATGTATATTTTCCTTACGTAGTATGCAATACCTGCATCTCATTGGTGTTCTTAATTGGAAATCAACATGTTGTTACTCTGGGGAAACAAAAGAGTGGCGTTTGTTGGTCACCTGGTGGACTCTGCCTCCCTCTGCTGGACCAACAAGGACGAGCAAGTCAGTTAATTAGTAAGACACTATCACCAAACTGTATTCATACCCTGATGGTCCAGTGGTTAGGATGCAGAGGGAACCATATGCAGCAATGTCAGTGTCTCACCTGTGCTGGTCCTAAGCCCGTGTATATGCTGAGGGTTGCATCAAGAAGGACATCCACTGTAAAAATTGCGCCGAACACTTCTCTTACGAATCATCTGGCCAAGAACGGGTGCTTCACTGTGGCGACCCCTTTGGAGGAAAGGCAAAAGGAGCCAACACCAAAGTCATATACTATTATTATTAAGTGAACTGAGTCACTGGCTGATAAAAGAACAAAAACATATTTCTAAACAAATGTGAAATAGGAAAAAGGTGTGTGAGGTGAACCCAGTTGCACTCAAAAGCTACTCCACCTTAAGTAAAGGCCTCAGGGAAGGGTTGAATTAACTAACTGCATTTACAATTCCAATTTATTTGCTTTCTGTGTGTATACCTGATATCCATGCAAAACTTGGCACATTAAAGTCCCAAACACAAGGCCCCTGTCAGCCGGGACAGCTCTGCAGGCATGTGAGGCACCTCAGTGTTCCGACTCAACCACAGCATTTGTTTACCTTGCAAGTAGAGCGGCCAAGATGATGGCGTGTATTTCTCAGAGGGGTAGAGCTAAACATGAGTACAGTTAGGGTTCTTGTGACAGCGGAAATGTGTGCTCGTCACATGAAATTAGGGATAATATGGAATTTCAGGATTAACTATAACCTTTACAGGAAAAGTCAATATCATTTGAAGGTTATATAAAGAGTAGCATCCTCTTAAAGTCTCCGGTGGCTAGCTTGAGAGCTAAAAGGCTTCCAATGGTATGATATCAACCCCTTGCTTGAGAATTTAAATTACAACACCGTCCTCTCAGGAAATTGTGACAACCAAAGAAGATGTGGTTTGAGATGTAGAAATAGCTAGCTAGCTAACGGTATGACATTGTGGTAGAAATGGGCTTTGGGATAATCTCTACAGTTTTTGTGAGACAGTAAAACTACTTTACGTAGTACAATACAAACCATTCCAAACAAGCTTTACAATCTTACATTTATTGACATTTTTCCCCAGCTTACATTAAAAAGCTAGACTTTTTCCCCCATCTTTTACTCAATGGTCACATCTGTTGCTTGGCTAGCTAATTCTTCAACATTGGAGGGATTATCCAAACCGTGTGTGTGTGTGTGTGTGTTTGGGTGAAGTAAAGGGGCATCTTGATCAACAGCTGTGGCTTCTAAAGTGCTTTTACTCCACTGGGGGATTAAACAGGCAGAAAGTATGTAGACTTGAATGAGATGTCTGTCTTCCTCTGGTTATTCGCTCCACGGCCTTTTGGGGATCCATGGCAATTCTGAGCATTCAGTGAAGTAGCGCTTGTGCTATGCCAAAGTATAACCAAAGTACCAAATTCACATACAGTGAAGCTCCTGTTGTTTTGGTAAATTCATATCTGTGAAATAGAGAGACAATATAAAAAGACATATAGGCCTTATATATTATTGAAAGATCTAAATGAGAGCTAGCAAAGTAAAAATAAAGTCACAGAACAATGATTAACTTTTCAGGTCTCATTTTAAAATAAATGTCATACTTCAGAGTAGGTTTGTCAAGTCTTTTAGTCACACTTGACCTTTAAGACTTAGATAACAAGACTCCTTGTACCTAAAACGTAATAGTCGAACTGAATGAGTCGACTTGTTTCAGGCTCCCTTGTGACTTCATGGTAGCCATTTTGTTTTTAAACGCTTCCATGTTGGCCGTTTATCGGCTGCAATGCTTTCATGTTCACATTTTAAATCAAGGAGAGTATATGTAGTTGCGTATATCCTTTTTTGGTTAGCCCAAAAAGGGCAATGTTAGCTGAACCCGAGCCAAAGTGAACACAATGAAGCCATTGAGGCCGAGTCACAGTGGATACCTTCATACGCCATCGAGACGGTCAGTTAACGCTACAGCACCTGGTTTTCGCTTCAAGACATAATCTCCAGACTTTAGTGAAATGTCTTGTCCTCACACAAGCTGATGGACTTATTGACGAGGGTTTTTGCATCGTCCACAAACTTGTAGCCGAAGAGCTTCATGGTAGGTCCGCACAGTCGCTGCACCGCCTGAGCTAATGTGAAAGGAATTCCATATCTCCATTTCTCCGCCTGCTCTGACGAATTCCTTTGGGTGGAGAAGAAGTCGTTGGCATCCCGTGTGGTTTGGGTGTTCTTCAAGACCCACTCGCGAGCTTTGGGGCTGAACGGGATCCCCGTGAATCTGTACATCTCCTCCGCTTTCTGTATCGGGTTGCGAGCGATGTCTTCGTAGCGCACCAACATGTAGCTTCTCCTCAGCCAGCGCGGTTGGCTCAGGCCCAACTCGGCGGACCTTTTCATGTTGTCGCAGTTCCCTTTTAAGTTTTTCCACGTTTCGTCATTCTCGGGCACCTGACCCTCCTGCTCCGAAGGCTTCAACGTCTGGTACTTTAAAGAGAAGGCCACCATGCGTGACACCACTATGGCACGTGGATCTCGGACTAACTGGATTATTTTGATGTTCATGCGAGGGTCCTCCACCAGAGGGCGCAGCATTTCCAACTGATGCACTCGAACGGACTTAATGGCTCGGTATTGTTTGGAAAGGCATGACTGCGAAGCAAGGGTCAGGTTGAGGGGACCGCACTGTCGATTTTTACAGCGGTGCCTAAAACGAGAGCAAACAAAATTCAAAATCTTGCCATGTCAAATCAGAAACATTATTTTCTAACCTTCTTCATCCATACCTTTCAAAAACCTCCTTGATGAAGGGGCTACAGACTTGTTCTTCGCACAAGGACAAACTGGAATATCTGCGGAATAGCCACGAGGCCACGTGGTCCTGGGCAGGGGGGTAGAGGAACTTCTCCATTTGGGTGAAGTCACACAAGAAGAGACCCTGGAGTAGATCCCGATAAATCCCCGGCAACAAACTACTGTTCCTTGTCGTCTTCATGGTGTCTTCGACATGCCACAGAGGCTCAAAGAGGTAGAACATGTTCTCTCCGTGCTGGTTAAAGAGTTCCCCCATGAATGAAGACCCAGTTCTTGTGGTGGCCATGAGTAAGATGTTCTTCTGACCATGATTTGGAAGTTCTTGGCTTAGATTCCAACTCTCTTCTGAAACGTTGGAGAGCATCACGTTGAACTCGGTTTGGGTCGTGTTGCTGTAATCCAGTGAAGATTGTGTGCTCTGCTGTGGAGCTGGTCTTTGCAGGATCTTATCCGACATTCTGATGAGAAGATATATCACGTTAGGTTGGATGGATGAAGAGATAAGAATCCCTCAGTTGGTCCATTTTTGCATGAACTCAAAAAGTTATGAGCTGCAAAATATCGCAAGTCTTACCTTGATATGATATTGCTTTCCTTTTCCATGATGACCAACGCCACGATAAAGATGAAGACTGCCGCATATTTGAACTTCATTTTTTTTTTTTTTAAATCCTGGTATGCCCACTCCAGTTCTTAGGGACTTCTCATACAAAGACTCCAGGGTCATTCTGTAACAAAAAAAAAAAAGATAAAGCTAGTTTGATAAACATTCGTTATTCGGATAAGGTCCTTTTTTTTTGGGCGACCTGTCCCAGGTTACACCCTGGAATGGTCGCCAGCTAATCCCAAGGCGTGGTTAAATTCCCAAGAGTATTGCCTTTGGACCAGTCAAGAGAACGATTAGTTTTCACTATATAAATAAACACAAATTTCAGTCCCTGGTTGGCCGATTGTTTGCTCTGTAAATAAAAAAAATCACCCAATTATCTCAGTTTAACACGTCACAACCGAGGCTCCGGAGCTTGGATACTTTTACATATTCAGGAGTCGCTGGAGCGTTTGGCGAAACGGACTATTTGCTCAAGCGGAAACAGCCATCAGTCTGTTTATCATCTGGCTACAAATTGCATTAATGGCTGCCTGAACAAGTGCAAACACTGAGCTGAATTCCCACTGGAACTTTGGCTGTATTTTTATTTTTCTGGGATTTTGCTCTAAATCAACTGCCACTGGATAGACAAGAAATCATTTCCGATTAGCAGTGATTAATTGAAATTGATTTGGGGACATTGTGAACTAAACACAAGACCCAAATAATAACTTCAAACTGCATGTTTGGACTCTACAACCCTGAAACAACAAATTGATTTATACAAATTTTTAGGTTTAAAAAAAACTTCAATCATTATTTTTGAGTAAATATCCTTTCAAATGTGTTTCAGTCTAAAATTTACACTGAATATTTTATTCTGCTCCTAGTCTTATTATTTATTTTTTTATTCTATGTTCAGAGTGGGATCAAATAGATTAAATGCAGATACACACATAAACACATAACATTTATATAAACGCTCATAATTTGAAAAAAAAAGAACAAATCTTCTTTCTGCCTCTTTCACGAGAAATATTTACTTTTCACATTTAAATATCCTAATCTGTAATCTCTGTTCGTGCATTCGTGTCTGCTTTTGTGCGTGTATATTTGCATATTCTTGGATGGATGGAGGAAGGGGGGCTACCCGTTTCATTGTATAGCTAGCATACAGGGGGAGGGGGTACTGAATAAAAGCATTTCACACATTTCCACCTTGAATGAATGCACTCATGAATATTTGCGAATGCCACCAACGTGAGGCTTTTGCACTAGTGCAACACATCTGTGCAGATGTTTTATAATGACGTCAGTGAACGAGATGAGAAGAAATTCATGAGAATCTCCACATATAATCCTCGTTATATAGATATATTTGTACTGCGCATGTGTAATTTATGAATGAAGTGACACTTGCAGTGATTATATGCGCGTCAGGAAATGGATGGATGGATTTTAGAATTAATGAGCGTTTCTTTTTAAAAGGTTCAGTAGGCAGAATAGCATATTATTTAGGATTAATAATGACCAACCTTTACGTTCCGATCTGTCGATCTGTGTTCGTGGGTGAACCGTCGTCCACGCAGCATCTTGCTGCATTGTCCCCCGCAAGGATTGACATGCTGCCTCATTTTGTCCACGAGGCACACATGAGCAGTGTGGAAACATCCACGGAGATTAAGTCAATTTGAATGTTTTAAAAAAAAAAAATCCAATTGTGATCAGGACTGGCGAAAAGTTTTCCCACAAGTTTCGCCGGCAAAAAAAGAAAACTTTTATCTCCCTAAAACTTTTTTTTTTCTCGTCTACTGCTGTATGCATTAACTGAGTGGATCTCGCAAGCACACAAACACAATCCATCGAGTGCGACCTGGTGACGTCACACGCCGACGTGCGTGGGTTGTCTTGGATGGATGAAGTCACGTGACACCCGTGCACTTTCCATCCCGTTTTACATATTGTTGTACCATCTGTGACCGCTAGAGAGCAGCAGTGTACAAGAATCTGAGACAGCGTCCACTTAGAAGAAATTCTCCTTCACTTGTTAACATTGGATTGGAAATAAACGTTTTAGTTTTGTTTTATTAATGATTATGACGACACATAATATGAAAATGTTACTGCAAGTACTTTCTGTCCTGAGCACATTTTCATCATTGGGTCACTTTCACTTGTTAATAAAGTATTTGCCCGTGCGTTCTCTACACTTGAGTCTTTTTATTTTTTCTATCATTGGCTGCGTATTTGTATATAAGTATTGACAAAATACATACACCCTTAGTCTCTTGGGTTCTTTTTGGAATTGCCTGGAGTTATGTGTATGCCCTGTGTTCGCACTCTACAATTTTTTTTTTTAAATGAAGAGGGGAAAAAAGGGTGTGACCCCACAGTACTCTCCGTGGTCAGATTAAAGGAATGACCTAGTTTTATTGGAGTGGACCGGGACTAAAAGCGAACCTCTGCCCTTGGCCAACCACACTGGAGATTATCAATAATAATCCAAAATGGGCAAAAACTGAATTGGGTATCTTGACAACAGGTGCTCAGGCAGATGGTGTGATCCTTTGCTCACACAAGTGATGCAAAAACTTTGCTCTTTTAGTGTCGCCTTTCGTTCGGAATACAAAATTTGTCGGAAAGTAGTGCTTTGGCGTAATCTGGCAAGTGGTTGACTCAAAAAAAGTTGTTGTATGCTTCTATGTAATTGCATTTTAGTGCCAAGGAATTATGTTCAAATGAGTTGAGGAGCTTCGGTTGGACAAAAGCAGTGCTTTACCACCCCCTTGTTGGCATTTCTGTGCTAAGGAGAAAAAGTTTAAGATTTTCATTTAGACAAAAGTAGTTATTTGCCATCATCTTGCAGCATCTTAGTGCCAAGTGAGTTGAGGAACTACATTTGAACAAAAACAAGTGCCATGGAAAGATACGAGAGTTAAGAGCTTCATTTAGACAAATGTAGTGCTTTGCCGCCACCCTGTGGCATCCACAGGAAATTATAAATCTTAACTTGGTTCACATATTATGGGAGTTTCTCTTTTTATACACAGTGTTTCCGTCATGTCAGTATATACAATTTGCATTTTACATTTTAAGCAGTTGGACATTTTTGTTTAGTTGATAGTTTCTGAAATTTCGATGTGACAGTGGTGGAATTAAGAGGTGGATTAAGTCGGGTAAGTCCCCTCTGGAGGCCCAGGTACACGTTCCGCTGCTGTGTACATTTGCCGCACTCTGGATTTCAGTAATCTGAAATGTTCCTGGCATGTGTTCTCTGAGCGCGACATGTACTCCCGACACTTTAACGCAGCAAATCAGAGACATGTAGCAAAGCATGAGCCAAACTCTTTCTCTATGTCGACATTGCTCCTTGACCGGAGGCCAAAGAACATGCGCCACGACACGCACACCCCCAACATTTTCTCGTGTAATCCCACCATGTCGTTTTTAAATACACTCAACGATTTGATGAAATGATTTACCAGATTGAGGTCTAA
The DNA here is from genome assembly GCF_024217435.2 of Syngnathus scovelli. Lineage (NCBI taxonomy): Eukaryota > Metazoa > Chordata > Actinopteri > Syngnathiformes > Syngnathidae > Syngnathus > Syngnathus scovelli. The sequence continues at coordinate 3,127,211 of NC_090858.1, forward strand.
TATTCTCAGTTACAAGAGGGTGTGCGCACTTGTGCAACCACATGATCAAAGTCTTGTATGTATCTTGATGTAATTTTTTTTTCAATACAGTCGAATCGGTTACAGATGACATGAATCAGAGTAGGGGTGTGCAGACTTTTTCTATCCATTTTATGCGGATGATAGCATTTGTATTTTTAATTATCAGCTGTTTCTTTGATTACTTTTTTTCCCCCATGAGGACTGGCGTCATAGGCCCGTCACCCAAATGTGGCTTTTAGCAGGCTGCAAATATTTTAGAATTTAATGCACTCTTGGCCGCGTCCATCGATGACAAGTAATCCACGAGATGATGGCACGCTCGCCTGACGTCCCCCCCCCCCCCCTCCCAGTAGGCTGCCTCTGACCGAGGTCAGCATAAAATGATGGGTTTAACTCTGTTTTCTTATTTAAAAAAATATATATATGATTGTTTTGCAATGTGTACAATGTAAAGCAAAGATTATGCTTTGGACACACCAAAACAACAACCACAAAACATGCATATAAACATGAACTCATACTGAGCAGTCGTTAGCCGCGTTGCGTCACGCGCGCCCATTGTGATTTACATTCATGTCCGCACAGACAGAGGCTGTGCATCACAAGATGAGGCTGGATTAGACCACAGTGGGTTAATCTTTAGGCCTGCCATCTGCCAGCGCCAGGAGAATTAAACCTGAAGCCATGGCCTTCACCACGTATGCATGGACATGGTCAAATTTTGTGCATGGTGCGAACCCCCGATGGGAAAATTTACGCCGTTTGCCTTTTCGAGCCTGTCGTACTCGGCATGTTTCTTTGCAACCAAGTAGCTCGCGGCCGCTGAGCTCATGTTTACATTTATCCGCCGCTTCTCAGATTATATCATCGATTGTACTTCGGCACGAGAATGGACAGTGAGAGGCTTTTTTCGCATTTCTTAATCCTTTGGCGTGCGACGAGTTTTAATAGGTAGGAAGTGAACAATCCGTGCCCTCTTTTTTTTTTTTTTGCAAGGAGGATATTTCTGTAATGGAAAAAAGTTGACATCGGATCATCTATAAAAATATTTTATATATATATATGTAGTGAGCAGCAAGTCTGTGTGTGAGTGTGAGCTGTGATCAACAGCAGCTTCTGCGTCAGCGTGCTGAACTGCGTTTGTGACTGTTGCTCTCCTTTCCCACGCTCAAGCGCATGACGGTAAGTAGACTGGAGGGGAAAAGACATTTAAAAAAAAAACAAGGTTAACACTGTACACATTGTTTCGTTAGTATTTTAGAAGGTACATCGCGGAGGTCACTATTCCTGACCCGACACTCGGACTGGAGCTATGTAATCCCATCAGATCCTTCGCTGCTTTCATCTGCATCATCCTCTGTTTTATGATTCTACTAATTGGAGCAAATAGTGACTTTATTTTCTTAGTGCAACAGATGGTTGCGGAGTGCACAGCAGATGGTGCGCAACATCAAGTAAGCTCCGGGGCAGAACAAATATTGCCTGCTTTTTAAAGTCCTTTTTTTTGTCCGCTGCTCTTGACCAAGCATTTGACTTGTCAATTAAAGTAAGAAGTTGTATTAACAAATTAGATTTAAAGATTATTAGTCATTTTATCGGATATATTGCAAAGGTCAAGGTACGTACGGTAATCTGTTTTAGGGGTGAACGATTTCAAAAAAAGTCCAATTGTGTTTTTATTTTAAAATGACAGCAAATGTACCACAAATTATAATATGGGAGACAGTTTTCACCAAATGTAAGGTATATACTTTTTTTTTTTTTTTTTTGCAGGCCCGTCCTGTGGTGGTTTGCGAAGTCCATTTGGTCTTGAGCAGCACCAGGAAAGAATCTTAAGAAGTGTCATTGGATTAGCCGGGGAGCATCTGCCTTCAGTCGGACGGCAAACACCTTGGAGGCGCACCTCATGAGCTCGCCCTTATGGTGCCACTTCGTCGCTTGACTATTTTTTTTTTTTTAAAGGATGAAGCATGTGAAGATTTTACATTTGCCACTGCTCTTTACTTTTTGGCACGTTTGCTTGGGTGAGTTTGTCATTATAATTTATAAGCGTGTGTTCGGTACTAGCGTAAACATGAGATTTGTTTGATGTTGCCTTTTTCTTTTGTTTCATATTATCATGATTAGAAAGTCACGATCAAAATCAAATTCCAAGAAACATTTTAGAATGCCGTAAATAATTCCCTTTCTCGGTCCCTTTAGGATTAAAAGGTGAGTTACGTCAGCCTTCTTAGACACCTTTTGTTTATTTAGAGCTGTGATCACTACGCTGAAGCTTTTTTCGCGTGTAATAATTTCTTTATATTATAATTTCACAAAAGCACTATACCTAAATCCAGACATGAACCAAAAAAAAAAAATAATTAAGCACAGAGTAAGATGGCTCACTTTCTTTTTGTTTTTATGTCACCCCCAGCTCAAGCAGACTTCGCCCCGTATTTCTTCGACAATGGACCGTACAGCAATAACGGCAACATGGCGTTGTTCAGCCTCTCAGAGGACACGCCTGTTGGTGTGTAGTGTGATACGTACAGTGCACGCCATTACACAATTGTTGTCATCTGTAAAATGGCTTTTTTTTTTTAGGTACACAAATTTACTGCCTTAACGGCACAGACCCCGAGGGCCAGGAGGTGAGCTACGGCCTGTCTTTTGATCCAGGTTCCAAAGAGTACTTCAGAGTCAATCCAAAAACGGGAAATATTACATTAGTGCAAAGGCTGGATCGAGAGGTGAGCAGTAGGATGCTAAAATTAAGACTAATTCAGAAATATAAATTAATTGAAAAATTACAATGGTTTCTTAATCTGCTCAGAAACAAGATTCATTTGATGTCATGGTCAGCATCACAGATGGGAAAAGCAAGGTAACACTCAATTCGAAGTACTAGGTAAGTATCAAATAGTTTTTATAGTGTATTATTTATGTGTTTTTTTACTTTACAGGTGGTGGAAAGAGTGACAATATTTGTGATGGATGCAAACGATGAAAAACCTGAATTCCAAAACATGCCTGCCATCATTGATGTCCTTGAAGTATGTGATTATATTTTCAATACCTAGTCGATTTTTTTTTTTTTATCTTGAATTTTTCTGCTTTATTGTCAATTTCGAAATTGCGTTAAGTCCTTTATGTTTGTGATCATTGTAGACGACCGAGTCAGGACACAGCATCTTCAAAGCTCAAGCGGTGGACAAAGACACAGGTTCTGGGGGATCCGTCAACTACTACCTTCTGGTAATTTCCAGCAACGTCCCTCACATTTCAATACATATTTACACCATAGCTTAATTTTTGTCTTCCATCAAACAATGCATATGATGATTTGCTTAGTTTCATAGCGACTGTTCATGTTTTGTGGATTAACATAACAATTTCATTTGACTGGCTGACTTGGCCGCCGAGTGGCCATCAACGTTAGTGTGCACTTTGGGGCTTTTAAGAACATCTGGCTCGTGGTGGCGGAAACCAGTGAGATGGTGCACATCTGGACCGGGGGCAGCTTTCACCTGCATATATGGAGCATATGTGCTCCTTACATCCAGATGGACAAAGAGAGCTACATGGCCTAGTTCAAGCGAGCCCTTAGTGTTTTTTATGCACATTTATATCGGACCACTCTGGGTGCTCGCTCACGTGAGAGCTCGTAATGGGGTTTCAACTGAGAGGCTTTCACTTATTTGACCTTGTTTGAGTCAATATGCTCTATTTTCTTTTAAATCCTGCTTTTATTGTGTTTTCTGTTGCAGAATGCGCAGTCCAGTTTGTTTACCATTGATAGACATAGTGGAGTCATTCGTATCAAGCCTGAGGAAACGCTGGACTACGAGAAAACCAAAACGCATTTTCTCGTGGTCACTGCAAAGGTATATACACGTTTTAATGTGAAGATAAATAATGGCGGCTAGTGGTGTTTTCGCAATTATATATATATATATATATTTACATTAGGGGTGTAACAAAAAATAATTTGAGTTAAAAAATTAGTTATGATTTAACCAAATTTAAGCAAACAAATTTTAAAATTTACCGTCCTTGAATTATATTGCAACTTATTTTTTTAAAACACATTTGACAAATTAATCAGAGAGTTTGTTTTTGTTTTCTCCATCATAATTCAATATACTGTGATTGCATTTATAATTTACCTTATCTAAAAATAATTTGAGTTTAAAAATTAGTTATGATTTAACCAAATTTAAGCAAACAAATTTTTAAATTTACCGTCCTTGAATTATATTGCAACTTATTTTTTAAAACACATTTGACAAATTAATCAAAGAGTTTGTTTTTGTTTTGTCCATCATAATTCAGTATACTGTGTGATTGTATTTATAATTTACCTTAAAGGACTATTTTTAAAAAATCAATAATTAATAGCTACATTTTTTTGCAGGATGGTGGAGGCACTTTCAACGGCAAAGAGCAGTTTTTGTCATCCTCAGCTACCTTAACGATTAACGTGATAGACGCACAGGATACGCCGCCATCTTTTATCGGAACGCCGTACTTTGGATACGTTTATGAAGTGTCACTGCCGGTGAGTACGTCATTTTTAGATATACAAAGTTCTCGTCATTTCCACTTTTGATTAAAGTAACCGTGATATGATGTGTACCTTTTCCCAGGGGTCTGAAATTTTCACCGTTGTGGCCAAAGATGGCGACGTGGGGAACCCAAATCCAATTCGTTATTCTTTTGTAGAAGGTAAGCCTGTTGTTGACATAACAAAGACAATAAAAATATATCTTCAAGAAATATGTCACACATGTTGGCGACATCTATTTTTTTCTTTTAAAGGTGATGATGGAGTTTTTAGTATCAATGAAACCACGGGTCGTATCACCCTGCTGACAAGTCCCGTGTTTCTAAAGCGAGAAATCTTTAACATAAGAGTTAAAGTAAGGACTCAGAAATGAAAATTATAACTTCTTTTCATAAAAATGTTTTTCAATGGCCTAATTTGAACCCCTCATTCCAGGCATCGGAAATAAGTCCCAGAGGCCGTCTCCTGGACTACAGCGAGACCACGATGGTGATCCGCGTGGTTGACCTGAACAACAACCCGCCGACTTTCTACGGCGAAAACGGCACCCAGAGCACTTTTGAGCTGACCATGTACGAGCATCCCCCAGAAGGGGAAATACTACGGGGTCTTAAAATCACAGTCAACGACTCTGATCAGGTGAGCAAAAGAACTCTGATGTTGCGTAACATGTCCACATTTGACCATTTCCATAATGAGAAACAAACATGTTGACCTTTGTGGCTATGAGACGCCTTTGAGCCGTCATTATCGCTCACAATCCTGTTCAAGGACACAAATTAAAATCTCGTTATGACTCTAGGCACACAAATGTGATTGCGCTGACTGATTTTCTGTTGATTGTTTCCTGGAATGCCATTCATAATACTACATGATGCTTTTAGTATGATTGACGGATTATGACGCATCTGCAAAAGAGAGTGGCTAGAGTTATACGGAATATTACAAATTAGGAGGTGTGACAGATTATTTCGGGTTAGCCCTCTTGATTTTGGTCATGTCTGATTAATTATCCCTTTAAGATTGCGAGAGAGCTAAAAAAAAAAAAATTGGTCCAGAATGTTTTTTGTGGCAAGGAACTGTCAGATGCTCATGTTGTGTATCTTTAGGGCGCCAATGCAAAATTCAACCTGAGGCTTATTGGTCCTGGAAGAATGCTACGTGTGGTCCCACAGACGGTACTGAACGAGGCCCAAGTCACAATTCTGGTGGAGGACTCGGCAGGCATGGATTATGAGAAGCATCATTTCCTCACGTATAAGGTCTAAAAGGAAAACAGATTATTTTTCATTAGCATCATTTTCATTCAGAATTTGGTGTCTTTCAGCTACTTGCTGTCGAGATCGATACACCCGAGAGGTTCAGCTCCACGGCCGACATCATCATCCATCTGATGGACACCAATGACAATGCGCCTAAATTCTCCTCGGACTACTACATCGCCAGGATTCCAGAGAATTCACCCGGCGGCTCTAATGTCGTGTCCGTCCTGGTGAGTCGCCCATCATCCCCTCGTCTAAAAATATCCCCGCATCAGCGTACGTCACGGCGAGCTCCAGAGGAATGCTCGATTTGAACAAAATGCCAGAGAGAGGCTTTAATTCCCTAAATGTAGACTTTTGATGCTGAGGTAGGGATAATATGTGAAAACATGTAGATAAAAGCTAGGCGAGGGAAGCTGCCAGATGGCTATCACTTTCATTTTGTTGTGTAACACCAAAGTCCCTTTTTTTTTTTTTTTAAGCTGGACAAAATATGTGCAGCCATACTGTGTTCTGGACAAATTTAAGGTCAAGTTAGTTATGAATGCTTTTGAAAAATTGCCTGACTGATTGATCCAAGGCGGCAATTTTCAGGCTTGTGTCATCCAGTCGTCCTTCATTCGTGAGGCGCCCTCGTAAATCCTCCCGTTGCGTGGACACCAGCAAATGCTCGCTGTTTTGATCCTGGGCAATTTCAATCAGATAAAAGAACATCCAACAAGTGACCTTGGGCACACGGAGACAATGAACAGACCTCGCTGAGGCAGCAGATTAGCTGATGATGTGATGATGACATCAAACGAGCTTTCGTTTTATAACCACAACATCATGTCCCTGACTTGTCAACATTTTCTAATCATTCTGCAGAACCAAAATACAGTGCTAGTTTACTCTTATTTGCTCTGTAACCAAACTCAAGTTACAACCCCCTCCCATTAAAATAAAATGCCATTAATCTCACCAGTCCCGCCAGTTGACAATTAATAAACCATAATTGGAAAATCAATTATAATGGATATGATGTTTAATTTTTTTTTAGGCCATAGACCCTGACTCAGGACCATGGGGTGATGTGAAGTACTCTATCTATGGATCTGGGGCAGACTTGTAAGTACAGTATATGAAGAGCTCCACAAAATAAAAATATTTAACTCAGTTGGGGTCACTTTTCACTTTAGCCAAGATGATAACAATGGTTGAACTGTTTCCTTTGGCGAAATTTCATTGAGTATGCCATGACACAGTTACATGGTGTTTTCAAAGAGTGCACTACAATCAAAACAACTTACTGCTTTCCTGTAAACGACTTGAGTGTGAAAGAGATGATGAAATCTTTGCTCCCCTGTCGCTTGCCCTTGTTAAGCCTATAATGGGATCCGAGGTGAAAATAGACTGTTTGCTTCAAGCCACCGAGCACTCTGCCAAAGTCACCCGAGAGTAACGAAACACATCTATCTCAATCAAACTCAGGGTTACTGAATTAAATCTAGTGGAGAAATTTGTTTTTAAAAAAAAATTACCCTTGTATGTTTGGAACAAATAATACAATCAGTTAGCTAGCAACTAATGTCGCTAGCTAGTTCATTAGCGAAACTGGCTTGACAGTTAGCTAGCTAGCTAGCAGGCTAGTTAACATAATTACTTAGCAATCTAATCTATTATCTAGCTATCTTTTGGTCTCACACTCCTCAACTAAGTTTCATGGAAATCAGTTGGATTTTTTTAAACTGATCCTTTTTCAGGTTCTTGGTCCAGCCTTCCAGTGGGATCATCTACACACAGCCCTGGGCCAATTTGGATGCAGAAGTGCGCTCCAAATACAACTTTTACGTCAAGGCAGAGGACTCTGAGGGCAAGTACAGCCTGGCTGAGGTGTTCGTCACTGTACTGGATCTGAACGACCACCCGCCTGCTTTCAATGACAACTTCCTGGAAAAGACGATGGTGATCGGAGCACCAGTCAAAATAGAGGTGATGTTTTTAAAAGTCAGTGGGCAGCATGACATCCACAAGTTCTTCAGCTGAAACACTTTCCTGAAAATATCCTGATATTTACTCATATATATCTTAGAATTTGTTCTAAAATGGAAAATTAACTTCTCAAGACGTTCCGATCCAGGCCATAGATGATGACGCAGAGATTCCCAACAACGTAATCGAGTACGCCATCATGAAAGCTGAACCAGACAACAACATCTTCGACATTGACTCCGACACTGGCGAGATCAATCTCAAGTCATACATCAAGTCCATGGCAATCATCCAGAACATCACCAAGCAGAGGGACTTAACCTGGTCGTTGGTGGTGCAGGCCCGGGACATGGGCCAACCATCTTTCAGCACCACCGCCGTGGTCAAGATCGACATCACAGAAGCAGTAAGTTTCCGCGCAATAATCGTGTTTGAGAACAACGTAACCTAACAGCTGCAAAGGGTTGTACATTTGAAACGTCAACTTCATTTACTTTAACATTTCAAGCCTTGAATTTCAAGTCTGGACTGAAAAGCACCACCGACTACAACTATGTTCCATCAAACCAATTTGATTGTGGCGGTGTCTTATAAAATCTCTTGTGTCACATTGTCATGTTTTCAGGTCAAATCCAGATTTGTGTCGTACTTCCTGGGACTAAGGAAACGCCCGGGGACTGTGTTTGGGATTTTAATGACCGCTGTCACCTTCGCCATTTCCCTCACAATCTTCATTTCTACTCTCATATACTGGAACTCTGTGAAAAAGTCCCGCGTCAAACCTCAGGGCAAGATCAGAAAGATAATCAGGAGGCCATGAGCGAAGCTTGCCTTGAGATCATCAGCACTGTTCTTTTCTTCTTTAACCTTTTGGAACTAGATGGTACTTGCTTGGTTCTGCAGTGAGCTGTGTCTGTAAAGGAGCACAATACAACTCAATATGTTCCCTTTTTTTCAAAAACGCTGAATGGTCTCAGCAATGCTTTCCTGGACATCCTCTCTGATCTTGTCTTGAAGATCCAGACTTAGCGTGTTTCGATTTCAACTATATTATTTTTTCTACCGACGCAACTATGGCAGCTTCATTTAGTTTCGATATTAAATTGTGATTATGTGTAAATAGAGGGAACACTAGCTGGTTAAAAGATAACAAATGTGTGACAATGGATGTCCGTTCTCCTTGTGCTCTTTTACAGAACAAACTCAAAGGTGGCACTTTGGAATCGTTTTTTATGCACGATAAAAACAAGCCCGTTCAAATCGTAGGCGTGCTCGCGGGCGTCATTAGTTTAATGGTCATGCTCACCGTCGTCATCTCCACCGTCACCTTCGTACGCAACAAAAAGTCCAACCGGGTCGTGCCCAACCGCCGCGTGAGGAGACGGCCCCGCAACCAGCACGCGTGGACCTTTAAGAACCTCTTCAGGAAAGCCGAGAACCCAGAAGAGAAGTTCCAGGTCGAGGACGAGGAACCAGATGTGGCGGAGAATGTCAACCGGAACAACAACGTGGACAATACGGTCAGGCATTGGCCGCCGCCGCCACCGCCTCGAGCCCCTTCACTTCCACCGCCGCCACCGCCCTACGTACCCGGGGAGAGGAAGTGGGTGGTGCCCACCGTCTCGGCCATTGTGGCGGCACGGCCAAAGAAGAAGTCAACAGGGCAAGACACGGTCAATAAGGCGCTGGTGTCAGAACTCAAAATGAGATTAGAGCAGAAAAGGATGCTCAATCACTTATAGTATTCCTGTGTGTTTACATCTGTGTGAATACAGTGCAAAAGTCTTGGGACACTTGTATAAAAGTCTCTTGTCAAGTATTGAAGACACTTTGAGACTGTATATTTGGTTTCCAAGCAACACAATCTCCTTATGGAGAGATTTCACGGACACTGGCGCTAGCTAAAGGGATCAGCCTGAGCTGGTCCAAAGGAAGGAAACCGCAGTGATCCGGTTAAGACCACTTTTAATCTCAATTGCTCACAGGTACACAACTCAGTCATATAAACAATATGTCACAATATTGGATGTGGTTTTTGTTTTTTTTGGGGGGCGAATGCTGTCACACATTTGTTATTCTGATGCTTATTATTCCCCCATGTGAGGTTAGGGTTAGGGTATCAGTTCAACCTAATGCTATTCATTTGTATATGTTAAATGCTGTGTCCTTCTTTTCTTTTCAAAATTTCATATTCTTCACTTTTCATTATATTTGCATTCAAATTTTCACATTTCACAAGCAATTTTTCAGAGATGTCACAGTTTGTCAAATAAAACCCTGACTATACAAGTACATGTTTTTTTTAATTAAAAAAAGAAAAAAACCTTGCTATACATGGTCATTTTAAATATAAAATACTTATGTGTAGTCATTTTTCATAACAGCCATGATCATTTTTATATAAAGAAAAAGATTTATTATGCATAGTCCTTTTTTCTAAAAACAAACAAAATGCCTTACTATATTTTATGGGGGGGGGGAAAAAGCCTTGCCAAACATGCAACAGCGGCGTATTTTCAAAATTACATAAAACACGGAATGTGCAGATTACCCTCGCTAATCCAAGGGCCAACTTGTTCATCTTTCTGCAATATTGCAGCATTGGCGACAAACCAAAGGTTCGTCTGACCTCGTCCGGTTCGGCTTCACAAGCCGAAGTCATCAACCTTACGGCACATTTTGACGAGAAATCCAATATGAAATCCAATAAATACATTTGTTATCAAACTGAGAGGAAACGGTGACACACTTTCAATGGCTATTAAAAGAGAAATGGACAGGGAATAATACGCCAAACATCCCAAATGACCGTGCATTATGCCATGTAAGAGGCAGCCAGGATTACTGCCGCACAGAGGATTACACAGTAGGAAGTTGCAAAAAGCACTGATGATGGACCATACAAATTATGGACAGGTTTCATCATGTTTGTTCGAAATACGGTCCTGAGATATACCCAACCTTTGAGTTTTTCCAAGACAGAATTCACTTCATTTATTTCTGCAGTAAAACGATGTTGGTCTCTAACGTCAAATGAACAATGGCCGGGCCACATATGCGTGGTGCCATCTGTCTGGCTTTCCTCAGGACGGATCATGTCCGACGCAAACCCGCTGCCGCTCTGCCGTGTTTGCAGGAATCCAACCCGTGACGTATTGTAAGAGTACAGTGACGCAGGCGCGGATTAAAGATCAACTGATGAAACTTTAGAGCTCATACAAAGCGCGGTAAACGTGCACGTTAGCATTCTCGACAACGAAAGATTTCACACACATAAAATCAGTACGATTTTATTCATCCATCTTGTTAAATTATATTTACATGAGATTGATGATACGCAGAAGCTTATTAAAGAACTGTCTGAGACAATACCGATTGATACATTTTTTACAACGGTACCTTGAGATATGAATGACCCGCCCACCCCAGCGACCGCTATTGTCGTCAACGAATGGTTTCCGTTTCGCAAAATATTTGGACCACTGCAGTAATCACTGTAGAAACAGCAAATGTGTTATCAAGCCCAATTCAGTCATCAGAATCATGGTGAATGAGATCAGAAAGAGAGAGAGAGGGATTGGAAACAATGAAGTACATCTCTATACGGCGCAATCCCTTGAATAACAATCTTGACCAATCACACCGTGTCAACAAATCTCCCGCCCTAGAACAGAGGAGAGAGTAAAGAGTATCAGCAGGGCATCACACCACCGTTTAGAAAGTTAGTAGAGTTCTGCAGTGATTCTGCTGTGGTCGGCCTTGTTCTTAAGCGACCTGTCATCGGACCTCCGCCTCACCTTCCTGTCCTCACTGGACTCTTTCCGGACCAGGCCCTCGTCGCTGGCCGCCTGCAGGCTGTCGAAGGTGCCGTTCCTCTCGCGCTCCAAGCCGGCCGATCCTCTCTCGCTGCGTCGCCTCTTCCAAAACGCCATCAGGCTTTCCAGGCAGGTAAACTTGGTGTCGGTGGTGCAGGCGTAGATGCCGATGGGAACGGCCAGAACCATGGCCAGGACGATCACCACGATGTGGATCAGCTTCTCTCGCTGCTCCATCTCCGTGATGTCGCTTCCCGTGACAAACACCAAACACTGGCCTGGCCGCGGCGTCTGGTTCTTGAGCGTCACGCAGATTTCGTATTTGGTGGCGGGCATCAGGTCAGAGACGGAGTACGAACGGATGCCCGGGCCGATGGAGATAGTCTCCTTCTTGTTACTGTTGGCTTGGCCCAAATGGACAGTGAACCACGTCTGGTCAGGGTGGTCCAAGACGGCAAACCACTCGATGGCGATGCCACGCACCGTCTGTTTGGCGATGCGGATGTCGATGTAGATGTTCTCGTCATCTGCTGGGAGGCGGGGAAGAGGTGCCGACTGGGCACCACCTGGAGAGAGGATGTCCACCTGGATATTGGCCGAGGAGTTTCCGATGAAGTTGACAGCACTGCACGTGTAGACGCCCCGATCGGCCAGGTGGAGCGACGGGATCACCAAGAGGGATCTGATGGTGTCTTCATCCACCCTCTCCTGAGACTCTGAACAGAAGACAATAAGAACACCAAATGTCATTTGAGTAATAAAGAACCAGAACTGAGGAACACCAACAAGCAGTGTGAAGAACATTGTCAGTATACATTTAAGTTTGAGTAGGTTTACTCATGTCACCGCAACGCGATAATCTCTGACACATCATCCAGATTGACTCCTCTTAAAGGAAAGCTTTCTGTGATTAAAATGTGACCATAAGTATCTAATTTAGTAGAAGATATCAGGCAATCCGCCTGCCTGGACGTCACACTGCACTCTTACCATGAAATCCTCTGATTATCTTCAGACCATATGTCCACCACACTGCAGGTTCTGGCCGAGCCTTGGCGAGGCAGCGCAGCGTGACGTTGGTGCCCAGCGGTAGGCTGAGGTTGGTCAACGAGGTGGTGACCACGGGCTTCACGCAAGCCTGCAGCTCCACCTCGTGAAAGAACTTGCCGGCCCTAAAATCCGGACCGGAGCAGGTCAAGTAGGAGTTCATCAGGATAATCGGGGGGCTGAGGGAGCGGGTGAACTCCACGAAGCCCTTGAGACGGCAGTCGCACAGCCAGGCATTGTCGTGGAGCGCCAAGACGACGTTCGGCCCGGAAGAGCTTGCCTCTTGCTTCTCCTCGCTCTGCAGTTTTTGGTACAGAGGCCAGTTTTGGAAGACCTCCTTGGATATGACCGTAAGCCGATTGAAGGATAAGTCTAAGTAAGTCAGATGGGGCAAATTTTTTAACGCATGTTCTGGCAGCACATCTAACTGGTTGTGCTTCAGGTCCAGGATCTTTAGACTCGGGGTGTCCTCGAACGCTGTCCATGGTACGGAGCGCAGCTTGTTCCCTTCTAGGCGGAGCTCAGTGAGGTTGCCCAAACCTTCCAAAGCCTTCGAGTTAATCAGGGTGATGTCGTTGAAGTTCAACCACAGGTTCTCCAAGCCGGACGCTCTGATGAAAGCCCCGCGCTTGATTTCAGTGAAGTGGGATTTTTCTATTCTGATTTTGGTCATATCATGGGGAATATTCTCTGGTATGACTCCAAACGCGTTCTCCTCCATGCATATGAGGGACCTATGAGGGAATTCAAGTATTAGTCAAACATAAGCCTCAAGTCTAAACCTTAACCCAACCCTAAAACTACTGACAACTCCAAAATATTTTACTTTGGAGCATTACATAGAGTCAGAATTCTAAAGGACACAGAGTTCTACCTTGGTGAAGATCACGTCTTACCTTCCATGACGGTCTTCTATACAGCTGCACCCTCGCAAACACTGAGAAAAACTTTCAGATCTTTGGATATAAAATAAAACTATAACAAGCAGGTAACAAATCCTGTCCATAGTCTGCATAAAATTGCCCCAATGGCGGGCGGCATTCGTGCTCAAGACATGTCGAGTGAGGCAGACGAGGGAAGCTTATTAGAACTAATCCCCAAATGCACAACACCTAATTCTTGACAGAGTCAGCAGGTCTGACCCACTAGTCGTTTAAGGAGGTGACGCCTACTGATAAGTCGCCTTTTGGCACCTGCTGGCTGACGATACCAAGTCTGCTGTTTTGACACTAACAGATATTCAGTTGCACAAAAATACCAGCAAATTAATTTCACACATAATACAGGAACAGACACACTTATCGGTATAGAGATATAGAAAAGTTTATTTAAATCCTCAGTGGGATAATTGAATACAGTTAGTGGAGTAGTGTTGCCTCTAGGGGGCGCAAAAAACAAAACACACGGAGAAAGCAGTAGGGAATAGAAATAGCTCCACGTCTTATTTACACAGCGTCATAGTTCAGTCCTTTCTGCACTTGCCTCCAGCTCCAGCTTGTCTACGTTCACCATGCCTGCGAGTGTATAGCTACATCTCCTCTGAGAACGTATGACAGATCTATACAGAGGCACAGACTTGACCGTATATGTAAGTGTACAATGTCCAGAAAAATATTTACAAATCATACACGTACATATTGACAATAAAGTGTTGTTTTGTTTCCCTTTGGGTCCGATCAGACTGTTTCTTCACTGCGCTATAAACCAAGTTGTCAAATCTCGCCTATACGGATATTTCCATGATGGTGCAGCGGGCAAAGGTCCTTTGATAGAAATTGGCTCGAGGTGGAGGTGGGGTCGGTGGCGTGATCCAGCGAGGAGGAACGGGAGGGGGGGAATCCCAGGAAGTATGGCCGGCAGGGGGGCTCACGTCAGGATGCGGCCTGGCGTGAGGATACGGGCGGTGCTGGGGATACGGGTGCGGGTAGAAGCGGGGCTGCGGGTGAGGATGCGAGCGGTGACTTGGACTGGGACACGGTGGAGGGGGAGGATGAGCGCGAGGAAGGTGACGCGGCGGAGGAGCCGGAGCTGGAGCATGATGTCAGCAGAAGTACTCGTTAGGCTGTCCTTCGATTTTAGCCGTGGCCTCCGAGTCTAGGCTGGAGCGGGCCGACAGCAATCTATTGGACTCTTCCGGGTTAAGTCTGTTCAAGTATTCCCCTTCTAGCCCTTTGGCTTTGGTGCCGGGTGACAATGTCTCAAAGGTCACATAGGAATCTTGGATGTCCTTGGATTTTTTACCCCAGTATTTCTGGATGCGTCTCTTCAGGGCGCCGCAACACACGATGACGGTGAGGGGTACGGCGATGATGCAAGCCACGGTGATCACGATCACGTTGATCAGCTTCTGGGTGCCAGTCGCGCTGGCTGCCTCGTCCGTGGAGAAGATGACACATTGTTCCTTCTTGGGTATGAGCCCCCTCACGCATACGCAGGCGATGTACTTGGTTCTGGGCACGAGGCCTTCGATGGTCACCCTATTCTGGCCCGCCCCCACGTTGATCTTCCTCATGTCTCTCTCCCCGAACACGGCATATAGAACGCTAAAGGCCGTCGTGTTCTTGGCCTTGGGAGCTCGCCAGTTGAGGGAGATTTTATTGTCCGTGTCCCCTACTACCTTCACTGAGCGGACCACCCGGTCTGGGTCTTGCTGCAGAGATGAGGTGTTTGCAGCCAGGTTGCTGAGGTTGGTCTTTTCCAGATCCAACAGTGTGTCTGAGTTGGAGGATGCAGACGGGTCGGGGGAAAGACCGGGATTGTCCAAACTGGGGTCAGCAATTTCAAGTGGAAGGACAGGATCCAAGACCGGCGGTGGAGACGTAGGGATGGAGGTTGGCACCACGTATCGGGCTACCAGTTTCTCCTGGTAAGCTGCTTTTCCAACCGGGTTGGATTTTTTCACTTTGGCCTTCTTCTCATTGCCGGTTTGATTGCCTTCCTGTTTTGGAGAATTGGATACCACTAAAGAAATGACAGCTTCAGCGTTCCCGGCGTAGTTTGTCGCTTTGCATATGTATTTCCCGGAATCGCGATAGGACACGGCTGGAACGCTGAGGATGGACCAGGTGATGCCATCTTTGGATGTTTCCTGTAGGACTGTGGGAAAGAAAATGAGTAGATGTGATGTTAGTTTCTGTTGTGGCAAATTTTAAATTCAAATTTGAGGCAGTCTTGAGTGCTACGTGTTCGCCAGAATATTTTACTCATTGACATCATCTGACCTCATCATGCCCGTCAGTTTTTGTAACCATTTCAAACAATTGGGCCGATAAGTCTTCTGCATAGCAGACTCACCCGTTCCATTCAGAACTCGCTTATCCGCCCTCCGCCACGTCAGGTCAGGAATGGGCACCCCGATGGTCCCACACCGGAGCAGGACATTATTTCCAACGGCGCTTCGGACCCGCGCCACGGCCGTGTGGATTTGCGGGGCCTGACAACGTCGCAGCTCGGCATCGCTGAAAAGGACGCCCGACACACTCTCAGGGGAAGAGCAACGCAACCTGGTGTCGATGAATGCCACAGCCTGAGTGGGAGACTTCTGGAACTGGACCAGGTCGTACAAGCGACAGTCGCACGCCCAAGGGTTGTCATGGAGACCTGAGGGCGGAAGGTTTACAGGTGAGGAAGGTCGGGTCGGGTCGGTGCGGCGCGATAGAGCGGACTGCAGATGGCCAATGTGGTGGATGTTAATCTTGTAAGAGGATTAACTTTTAATTCATAAACTACATCATGAGCATGACGATGGCAATGATGATGATGAGGAGGAGGATGGCGATCAAGGTCAGGTTCTGCTGTCACTTCGGACTCATGGAGTTCACCAGCAGCTTTTACACAGCTGGGCTCAGAATTGACTTTAATTCGATAATTGTACTTCAACATGCTATTTTGTTGACAAGCCCAGTATTTTCAGTTCTAAGCAGAATCGTAAATATGTGCTTTAGAAGACAGTTTGGTGGTTTTAAATATGTGGTTGTGTTTTTTAGACAATTTCAAATAGCTTCATTCATGTGCACATTTTACCTTGCAGTTTTGTGCAATATCAATTTTATATTATTTTTTTAGATTAATAGGAGCCAATTGGAAAAATCTAAAAAAAAAAAAAATAAGACAAATGTACATAATGCATATCATTTTTGTTGCATTTTTTTTGCTTACTTCTGTTTGGTGTCGTGACGTGAACATTTTTCAACAAAAACGTGGCTTGTGATTCAATACAGTTAAATTAAATTTGCATAGTCAAACTTTATGAATAGAGTTCATTATTTGCAGCAACATGCTCATGGTTGTGGTTGAGTACGTTCGGACAAGATTGGCATTAGTTCTGTTGAAACAATTAAGCGGATCATGTTTATTTTGTTCGTAGGTTATTTGTGACGGGTCTGCCCTTTTGACCCAGAAATGGGGGGGGGGGGGGGGGGGGTGTTATTGTTTGTTGAAGACCACATATAAAAAAAACAAGATCAATACGCTTATGTCTGTGTCTGCCAGGATGCACCCTTACCCAGGATCATTTTGGAGCTCTCGGGCCCTTGGACAGGTTTGGCCGCAAGCCAGTTGGCCAGCACGGAGATGGGCAGCGTCAGCAAACTGTTGCTGGATAAGTCCAGGTAGGTGAGGTTCCTGATGTGTGTGGTGGCCTCCACCGGAAGCGAGGTGAGCTGGTTGTTGTGCAAGTCCAGAAGTCTCAGACTGGGCATGTCAGTGAGCGACTCCCAAGGGAAGGCGGCCAGCGCGTTGCCGTCCAGGCGCAGCTCCTCCAGGTTGAAGAGTCCGCGGAAGCTGTCGGCGCCCAGCACGGACAACGCGTTGAAGGACATCCACAAGAACTCCAAACCCGAGAGGTAGTTGAAGGCTTCGCTCGGTATCCGCTGGATGGCTGTCTTTTCGATGCGAAGCTTGGACGTGTCCACCGGGAACCCGACAGGCACCAGCGAGATCTCGGGGTCATTGCAAATCACACTCCTGGGGGAGACAAAATATCTGATAATGATATCCGATTTAATGCTGAAATACGATTAGATACGATGATACGATACATTAGAATATGATACATTGGAAAATTATTTTATAAGATGAGATATGATACACAGATGTGCGATTAGATGATATCCAATATCCTCAGATACGATACGCTATGCTACACTGCGGTTCAATTAAAATACGATATAAGATACAGTCCGCTAATAGATACCGGGAGATACGATATAAGATACGATTGTTGTGTGCGGAGGAGGGGGGGCATCCAAACTGAACTAAAAAGCACTGATGGCAAGCTTCAAAGTGCCTTTGAAAGATAATCCTGCATTAAATAAAATTGGGCCACCATGCACTCCTTGATTTTTCTTTGGTGCTCAGGTCCACCTCCCATCCAAATGTCACGAATGAAAGCATCCTTGCCCTTACCTGGCCTTGGAGCCGTCACTCAGGTTGTGGTAAAAACAGCTGCACTGGGACGGGCAGCCGCTCACCGGGGAGAAAAGTCCACCCGCGGCCACGTAGAGCCCCAGCACCAGGACGAGGAACATTTTGGCCCCACTTTTTTTACGCAGCGTGCCTACCTAACATGCATCTGCACACTTTGCATCCAACTTTCCCCCCACTCTCATCGACGGGGATATCATCCGCATGGCTTCTCTCCACCACTCTGCTCTCCCATAGTGATCAGACTGCATATGAGTCCCCAGATAAAAAGGATAGACAAGGATTAGTGCGGGGACTGGCATTCTTTTCATTTGGATGCGTATATTGCATCCCGCAATCTGATAGGCTGCGCCGAGACGTCCCCTGTTTATTATCTCACACACTTGCGAAATGGTCATAATCCCTTTGGATGATTTTATTCCCCCCTTCTTTTCCTCACAAATGTAGTTTGTTCATTTGAGCCGTGCCGTGACTGTTAATCTGCAAGTGGGCGCCGCTGTGTTTGGCCACAAGGGGGCCCCTGCGCATCATAGCCGAACGGTGCGCCGCTAGTGCAGATGTTCACCGCGCACCGTTTTTATCAATGTGCTCTTCATCTGTCAGTGGAGATGACGGACACTCATTTCTGACAGGAAAAAAATAAATAAATGAATTAAAACGGTAATTATGAGACACTTAAGATAATGAGATGCTAAATCACGCAAGTTATAATTCCGAAAAATTTTGTTTATGAGATAAATTGAAATATTGTGTTAGTGATTTTCTTGTATTCCATGATAAAAGCAAAAAAAAAAAAAATGGCAATGTGAGTAGCCACTGGGTGAAAGGCGACTATGGGTATCGACTCATTAACCGATTTGGAAACAATCCCGGACTGCTTTTGCAAAGTGCTTCCGACTATAAAGCTTTTGTTTCATTCGAAGAACTTGGTGTATTTGTACCACTTGGACTTTGTACAGCAAAGTATGCCCACTCTAGATTGAAGGACAGGTCAGGACAGAATAGGATCGGCAAAGAACTGGATATTATGGGATGTGGTGAAAGATATGACCATCTCAGGATTAGATTTACAATGGAATCTTTTCGAATAAAGTCAGATATGATGCTTTAGTATAAACTAAGGATCAGAAGAATATGGTAGAGTAGGATAGGCCGGGGCAGGATTGGCAAAGGGTATAAAGTGTGATGTGACAGATTAGGTTTTAGATTGGATCGGTCGGCACAAAACAGATTAGGATAGGATCAGGACAGGAATCATAAGGAAATCATCAGGATAAGACCGGAAAGGACAAAAAGTAGGATGTGATTCAGGTAAGGATAGATAAGGATAGGATAAAACCGGACAGGACAAGATCGATTAAATTGAGTGTTCATTTCTTATGCGCCATACGAAAAAAAAATTTGACATTCTCACATTCATGAGTCATATTAATTTATAATCTACATTGGGATTAAAGTTTTATTTCACCTTTTTTTTTGCATGTTAAATCCCTGAGTATTGCTACTACTGCAAAGGCCTTGCGTGAGCCTCTTAACCTCTTGGGCAATGGATTGTTCAAAGAAACTCACACATTCCATATAGTAGTTAATCTTTTTGCTGGAAGACTATTTAGATGTTGTAGCTGACTGATGCATAGCTTGGGAAACTGTATCGCAGCGTTATAGATTGATAAAGCATTACTTTAAAAAAAATTATATGTACAAAGGCTTTTGATGAAGTGTTTTCTAGGGGCGAGGTAAACAAAACTGACAAATGGAAATAATTGAGGATGCTTCAAATTGGCCTTTCACACCATTAGGTATTTTGTCACTTACATTTCACAACATGGATTTGATGGCATTTTTTTTTTCCACAGTCGGTGTGATTATGTTTAACGTTTGTTAGGCTGAATCTTTGACCTTTAAATCAACTCCGCAGACTACTAATGACTAACACATGTTAATATTTGTGCATGTTTCATTTTGTTGAGTACAGCGTAATTGTTTTGCATCCCCAGCCGGGCTATAACATTGATATTGTAAAGTCACATGATTCATTCGAGGTAGAAGATTTATTATTGTCTATAAATCGGCGGATGAGATGAAAATTTAATGAATACATTTTTTTTCGTCTCCATCAGTTTTCATAGCTGACCGCGTGAATCGTGCTGTTTGCGGACACCTGTTGTGCGCATGAAAATTTTGAGCGCTCGCCGTGTGACAGCAGCATCATCGTCATCCGCATCCTCGCCACGCACGCACGCACGCACGCACGCACCCCCCACGCACACAAAAGGTTCGTTGTGTAACTAATTGAGGGGCTTTGCTGTACACGTCGGAGGGGCAAATACGCTTTAGCCTAAAGGGTTGCGCGGTTTTAAGACATTCCTGCACGGATTGGGGCGACGCAACGCGAGCGGGGTGGTGGCTTTACATAATAAACGGCATGCTTTTCACGTGAAATGGCCCTTTAAAAAGCCTGCGTCCTCCAATCAGGCCGAGGCACTGCGTAAACAGGCGGACGGAGAGGAGACGAGCGTGTGCGTGTTTGGGGTCTTTTTTTTTTTAGTCCGTGGTGACAAATCGGCTCCGAGAATGGTCTCGTCGTATCCTTTACCGGAGGGCTTCTCCGAGTTTGATGTCTTCTCCCTGGGATCATGCCTTCTGGTCGAGGGTGAGTTTTTTGCGCGTGGAATGTAGCCGCGGAAAAGCCCGCATGCAGCCGCGCTCACCCTCAGTGGGTGTGGGGTGCATGCGCGCCTCTCCTTCATTCCTTCATACTCGGCAATTTCCACTCGAGTTGATTTATTTTTGTCGTGCGCAGTCGTTTGTTGCTATCTGATGACGCGCAAATGTTTGCGCGCGGCACCTGAGTGACAGCTGTCATCCTGTGCCGCCATGACTTCTCAAAGGTCTGATGGGGTTCTTCTTAAACGCGGTCACCATCACCGCTTTCCTCAAAGTGAGAGAGCTGAGGACCCCGAGCAATTTCCTGGTGTTCAGTTTAGCCATGGCCGACATCGGCATCTCCATGAACGCCACCGTTGCGGCTTTCTCCAGCTTCCTCAGGTGAGTAGCCGACGTGACGCGCACGCTTCTTTCAGACGCTCTCGTCATCATCAATCGGCCAATCGTCTACTTTTCAAACTTTTTACAACGAGGATCACCTCAAAATAAATATTCTAGCATTATCACAAATATTGAAATATTAAATGTTAAGTAAACTAATTATTATTTAATAAAAAAACGGAATTGCTTTAAAAGATTAAATATTGTTCTACTCAAAAGTTAAATACAACTGAACTCTACAAATGTATTGCACTGGATTTTAAAAAGTGAGCCCGCAGAAATAATAACAATTGGGATTAATCAAAAACACTGCAGGCTCAAGGAATCCAATAATAACAAAAGATCCCGTCCATCTCACAGGTACTGGCCGTATGGCTCTGAGGGATGTCAGACTCACGGATTCCAGGGTTTCGTGACAGCTCTCGCTAGCATCCACTTCATCGCTGCTATCGCCTGGGACAGATATCACCAGTATTGCACAAGTGAGTCCCGCTATGGAAAAAACAAAACCATAAAGTCAGTTTTAAGGCCCAACATTCAAGCTAATCTTAGGGAAAGCTAATGGATTTGAAAAATTATGAGAAAATTGCTAAATATGTATGCCATGAAGTTTTCATTATGTTTAATGGCTCCCATCTAATCCAAATACAGAATTCTGATTAATCAATGGAGTAAAAATTAAGCAGATTAAGCCATTTGTTTTCATTTCAGGGTGCGGACATTTTGGCATTTGGCATTAAAGTGCTTTCGGGTTCGCATTGTGATTGTCACATCGACAATTTCAGTAGCCAACAGGGGGCGGTATCGGACAAAATGTAAACAGTCAAATTGAACTGCTTAATTACTAAACTATGTTTTCTCTTCAGGGACAAAGCTGCAGTGGAGCAGCGCCATCACTTTGGTCATCTTCATCTGGCTCTTCAGCGCCTTCTGGTCGGCCATGCCTCTCATCGGCTGGGGCGAGTACGACTACGAGCCCCTCAGGACCTGCTGCACTTTGGACTACAGCAAGGGCGACAGGTATCACCACCGTCATTTTTGTCCCTCTCGTGTTCGGTACTGACTTCCACTTTATCCTCGTAGGAATTACGTCTCCTATTTGATCCCCATGGCCGTTTTCAACATGATCGTCCAGGTGTTTGTCGTTATGTCCTCCTACCAGTCCATTGCACAGAAATTCAAGAAGACGGGAAACACAAAGGTATGTTTAACGCAGATGGAACAGACCTCAGTGCTGCCAAGCGCGTTGCAGTGGTGACATGTGGTACTACACTGGATAAAAAAAAAAAAAAAAAAAGTTGCATGTGATACAACAATTCTGACCGCAGTAGCCAACAGAAGCAGCTCTCCCAAAACGCAACTCCATCCAACAGGCTTTGAAGTGGGGGAAACCACAAGAATTCTCCCGCCAACGCACACATGCAAACGCATTCCTCATGCGCTTCTCATTGAGAACAACACAACACATTATGTAGGTCATCATCAATACACGACCCAGTGCATCTGTTAGCAATGAGGACGATGGTCCAACAATGCGTGCGTAAAGGGGGGAAAAAGCACAGTGGGGAATGCCGTGCCATGCACGAGGGAGGTTACGGCCGTTGCAATCCGGTTAGTCGCCAAAGGCTTTTTGCGTCACGTGTGGTTGGATTGTCTCGGTGGGAACACTTTTATTACAAAATAAAACACCTGCACAGCAACATGATTAGGGAACTACAGTTTTATCAGTTGGAGCTATCAGGAAAATAATTCACATACCCACGCCCTCACTTTTGTGCAGTTCAATCCAAATACTCCCCTTAAAACCATGCTGCTGTGCTGGGGACCCTACGGCCTACTGGCCTTCTACGCTGCAGTGGAGAACGCTAACCTGGTCTCACCCAAGCTGAGGATGGTAAGGGGCACACCTCTTGATAATCAATGTATTTTTCTGTGACTTTAAATTCTCAAGATGTAGTTTGAATTGATTCAGTACTCCTTCCTGGTCTTTGGAGGTATAACATGCTTCTTCTTTCCTGTGTGTCACAGATGGCCCCCATCCTGGCCAAGACCTCCCCCACCTTTAACGTTTTCCTGTACGCTTTGGGGAACGAGAACTACCGAGGAGGCATCTGGCAGTTCCTCACTGGGGAGAAGATCGAAGTGCCTCAAGTTGACAACAAGTCCAAATAAACTGCTGATGTTGCACAGTTATTTCGTTTGTGGTGGTAGTGGTTCACTTCAGGGTCACTTCCTGTTTAATATTATTACTTTATTGTTGTCGTTTTAATGGGTGAATCTTTATCATTATTATCATAATTACCACTTTATTGTATTAAATGTAGGGAAATTACAAAAACTGTACTCTAGTGATGTAGTGAGGATGTATTGCAAATTCAGGTTGTACCTAAAATGTACCTAAAAATATTTTTAAAAAACAGTTCTTGTTGAAATGTACATTGGACGGGGATTCTTTCACACTTTGTGACTCTCCTTCCAAAATAATCCAGAAAAATAAGCACAACATTGCTCTGTTTATCCATTTTAGCAATGAATGGGGTGCGTGTCGCTGACAAGAGGTCACGCTCCAAAGGTCACGCTTGACCCGCGTGTCTATTTTGCAATAATCATAGAAAACAAGACGACTCTTATTCCACGACACTCCCCTCGAGACACAAATCAGAAATTAGTCAACAACTCCAGATTACGACCACATGCCGACACAGAAGGTCAAGAAGTTTCCATCTCATCGCAAACACAATATTGGACCATGACATAAATGCTTAATCTATTTTCAATGTTTGAATTGCTCCTCATTAATGTGAATTGTTCTTTTGAATGTGCAAATAATGACATATTCCTCTGTTTACAGTTTTGCATTGTTGGTTATCATATAATCATTATTCCGACAGTAGGTTTCAAAAAAACAATATCAGCCGTGTCGTTATTAGCACGCCTTTTGATTTATTTTTCCTCCTGACATTTTCTTTCTTCCTCCCTGATCTATGTTCTGTTTCTAAACCTGATTTAACATGACAACAAATGATGTTCAACCTCTTGTGTCTTTTTGCCCTTTTTTTCGCCCTCCGCCGCCACGCTAAGCGCAGTGACAGACTAACGTAATGAAAATGCAACATGCGTGTGATTACAGTCAAGTGCAGGTTGGGGATAATAACACCCAGAGGTTGCGGCAGACAGTAGCAAGCCCCCAGCCAGTTGGTGTTGCTAAGTAGATTAACTGTTGACAGCCTGTCAGAGGTGTTATGTAATGACATGTGCAGCATCGCTCTCATTTTGTTGCAGTCGGTTTGGGAACTTTTTTTTTTTTTTTTGGGATGCAAAACGCCATCTCACTCGCCCACTGTAAGATGTACTTTCAATATTAACACAGGGATTAAATATAGGAAAATTAAAAAAAAAAAAAAAGGAAGTGATGATTAAAATGTAAGGTAAAAGTTGTACTGAAATAAACATTTGAAAGCAAAGGTTAAATGAAAATGTGTTGTACTTATAAGTTAAACAGAACAAAATTGTGCCTAACGAATACGATATACTGATTAATATTAATTAAAAAAAGAATTTAACGTGATGAACAGTTAATTCAGCAATTCTTGTGTAGGTAAAAAGTCAATGTACTCAAATACAATTCAATGTGGACGGGATTGGCTGCACGCCAATGTAAAGCTTCATTGAGAAAGAAATGGTTTGAATTGACAGAAACATAAATAGACACCGGAAGAAACAAATCCCGACATGGCGATTAATTTTTATTTCCTCTTTTTTGAAATCAATTTTATCATCCCCTAGCTGCTTCCCTCTCTTACAATCAAACATATTCAGGTACTTAGAGTTCACCGAGGATTATGTCTGCTCAACCAATAAATTTGTCATACGGGGCTTTTTGAGCGGATTACACAGCAACATGACCAATTTGGGGGGCTGGGTGGGGGGGGTGACCATGCACCACAACTTTCCCAGGCATGAGAAGAAGTACAAGACTACTCCGACGGTCATGTGACCCAATGAGTTGATGCTTAAAATTCCATTACATAGTAGGATAAAACACAGATTTCAGCTAAAATATGCTTATTTATTTAATAATTTACATATTAAAATAATATAATATGTATTTCATGTTGCTTTTAGTGTCTTTGGCAACAAGCCATTAGGTGGGGGGGGGGGTCTATCAGGGAGATTCATGTGTGTCGCTGATATGGGACAACTTGTGCCATCTCTCGGGAGCCCCCCTGTAGCCACCAGACGGCAATCTAGTAAAGGGGGGCTATTAACTCCCAACATAGTCATTTCAAGGTAAAAGGCAGCGCCACTAATTGTCGATGATATGGGCCAATTTCTGCCGTCTCTCAGTCCACCCCTCCAACCCCACCCCTTGTAGCAAACACAACAGCGAAAGGGCCCTAGTAGGGGGATTCCCGACATACTACTAATTCGTATTGATATAGGCCAATGTTTGCCGTCTTTTGGGGGTCCCTGCTCGCCACCAAACAACAACAGTGAGTAAGGGGACCTCTCAGGTGGATTCCCAACGCATTGCTTTCGAGAAAGTGTTAAAGGGCTTTAATATAAAATCACATCCATTTGCATAATACATTAAAAGAGCGCGCAGCGGGTACACGCGTCTATTCTCAACTCACACATTAGACAGGCGGGGGAAAAAATACATTATTTGTTTAGAAGAAAGAGTATTTTTTACAGGATTAGTGTTTCAGTGTAATCTGGATTAAAAGTGGGCCTGGCTGTGCTCTTTAGAAATCACTGTTTTAATTCATTAAACCGCTCACGTTGACCGCAGTGCGCCCGCGCAGTACTGTTCACACCGCGCTCACTTGACACGCACGCACACTGACGGAAAAAGAGAAATGGAACAACACAAAAAGCAGACACGTGAATAAACAAAGGGACAGACACACACGCCCCACTCCAAACACACTCACGGCTTAATTGTGCAACCATTCAAGTGCAGCCAGGGTTATTTCTGACGTTGGCATTTGGCTGCGGTGGTTTGGGGGGATTTAGACATTAATATTTTGGCAAGTGTACAAGATTACGTGGCCATCTAGAATCTCCTGATTTTGCTTTCAAATCAGATCAGAGCAGAATTGGCACAAAACTACACACAAAAATAGTAACGCGATCACACTTTGCTTCACCTGTAGACTCACCTCCCCTCACGTCAACGTAATTCCTTGGCACCAAGTTACCACAAGATGGAGCCAAAATACTACTTTTCTACGAGAGATACTCGTGAGAAACAAGTGTAAGCTCAAAAGTACTGTTTTATCTCGTAATTGAATAAAAGTACAACAGTACAAAGTTACTCTATTAATTGCAATATAAAACGGAAAGATGACGTTTTAAAATGTGTGTGTGTGAGTGCGTGTACGCGCGTGCGTTGCTTAAGCCTTCCACTTACAAAATGCTCGCCAAGGGAAATAAATGTGATTATCGATGCTGACTGACGTAACGGGTCGTCTAAAAATAAAACTAGAAAAATTTGATCTCCTTATTTTTTTTTATGGGGGGTTCATTGGCTGACTTAAACGTGTTCTACGTCACAACGAGACCCGAGAGCAAATTCATGTTGTATGATGACGCATGGGACAAAAAAACCGCTTAAAAACATTATTAAAATCTTATTGTCACTGGCGCCCATTTAACACGACAATGAATATAAATCGGTGTGAAACTTAATCTTTCTAATAATTTCAAATAATTTTGACTGAAAGAAAAATAACATTTGTGTAGCATTATTGTAAACTTTTTTTTGGGGGGGGGGACAAGTCTTTTAATGTAGCAAAATGTATTTTAGGGCTTAAAATGTTACGTATCTAATTTGAGCAAAAGTTACAAGTAAAGCGTTGTATACATGTATGGAGAAAGGAGGACCTCTGCTGGCGAAAAATTAACAAAACCACTTCCTTGTTTTGTCCACTAGATGTCAGTGTTCTCTCGTTTTTCACTTCATTCAAGACCCGAAATAAACTCACCGACTCTAGACATCGCCAGTCGTCAGATTAATGTCAGGAAGAACAATTAAAAGCATACAAGACATTATTTTTTTTTTTTAATCTAAAAAAAGTTCAATTACGTTTTAAATGTTGCTCAGTTTTGCTCGGAATTTTAAGAGAGACACTCAAGTTTAAGTTTACGGTGTATATTGAGACATTATTGTTTTGTATTTTTACTTCTGATGTAATTTTGGTTTCATAGGTCGTGGACTATAGTCAATTTCCACCAAAATGAAAAGAACAAAACTATTTACCAAAAACAAATTGGACACATTAGTGCAATGTGAAACGAGGGGAAAGAAGAGTGTGGCAATGCATGGAGAGCTGTGTGTGCGCGCGCGCGTGTCAAATTAGCATAAAAGGACCGTGCGTCATTGCCTTTTGCTTCTCAAGATGGGAGGGTGAGCCTTCGCCCACGGGACTCAACAAGCTTCAGTGTGTGTCTAAAAAGCAGCCCGCTCGCTGCGAAACGATAACTGCAAACAAGTGACGGGAGAGAAATTTGGGATGAGCAAGATGGCGAGGACCGGAACAGACAAGAAGCTACTTGCTGACACGATGACGCCAAAAAGAAACCTGTAAGTAAAGAGTTGTGATTCTCCATTGACTACCCACTTTAGAAGTAAAGAGATCAAAATGAACCCGGAGGAAAGCGCAGGAAAAGCTCCGAACTTGGCGCAAATGGCCGCCTCCAAACTCTCCCAGATGGGGGACAGAACTAAAGAGCTCGGCAGCGCCATGCAAGAGCCGGCTCGACAGAACCGCATCATCCTGGTCATCGTGTGCGTGGTTCTGCTTCTGGACAACATGCTCTACATGGTTATCGTGCCCATCATCCCGGACTACCTGCGGGATCTGCAGCAGGCGGCGGAGCGCGCGCAAACTCGAGCGCCTCCGACGCACGGCAACTCCAGCAACATCAGTGCGCACCAACGCGCCTCCACTGGCGAGGACAACTATGACGTGCAGATTGGAGTGCTGTTCGCCTCCAAAGCCATCGTGCAGCTGCTCGTCAACCCCCTGAGCGGCACTTTCATCGACCGGGTGGGTTACGACATCCCACTGGTGATCGGCCTGAGCATCATGTTCTTGTCCACGCTCATTTTCGCCTTCGCGGAGAACTACGTTACGTTATTCGTGGCGCGCAGCATGCAAGGCATCGGCTCGGCCTTCGCGGACACGTCGGGCATCGCGCTCATCGCCGACCGCTACACGGAGGAGGCGGAGCGCAGCAAGGCACTGGGCATTGCGCTGGCCTTCATCTCCTTCGGGAGCCTGGTGGCGCCCCCCTTCGGCGGAGTTCTGTACGAGTTCGCCGGCAAGCGGGTGCCCTTTCTCATCCTGTCCGCCGTGTGCCTGGTGGATGGGGTCATGTGCCTCGTGGTACTCAAGCCCTTCTCCAACCGGGAACGGGCCAACATGCCAGTGGGGCCGCCTATCTACCGGTTGATGATGGACCCGTACATTGCGGTGGTGGCCGGAGCGCTGACCATCTGCAACATCCCGCTGGCCTTCCTGGAACCCACCATTGCCACGTGGATGGAGGAAACCATGAACGCCTCCCAGTGGGAGACGGGCATGACGTGGTTCCCCGCCTTCTTCCCGCACGTGCTGGGGGTCTTCCTGACCGTCAAGCTGGCCGCCAAGTACCCGCACCTGCAGTGGTTCTACGGCGCCATCGGCATGGTGTTCATCGGGGCCAGCTCGTGCACGGTGCCGGCGTGCAAGAACTTTGGCGAGCTGATGATACCGCTGTGCGGGATCTGTTTCGGCATCGCCTTCGTGGACACGGCCCTGCTGCCCACGCTGGGCTTCCTGGTGGACGTGCGCCACGTGTCCGTGTACGGCAGCGTTTACGCCATCGCCGACATCTCCTACTGCGTGGCCTACGCCATGGGGCCGGTGGTGGCCGGCAAGATTGTGCACGACCTGGGCTTCGTGCAACTCAACCTGGGCATGGGCTTGGCCAACGTGCTCTACGCGCCCGCCCTGCTGCTGCTGAAGAACGTGTCGCAGATGAAGCCGTCGCACTCGGAGAGGAACATACTGCTGGAGGACGGCCCCACGGGACTGTACGACACCATCAAAATGGAGCAGAAGGAGAAGAAAAGGAAAGGCCTGTGCACCACCGTGAACGAGAACGGCATCGAGACGTTCGTGCAGCGCTCCTTCTCTGAGGAGGAGTCCTCGGGTGGCGAGTACGCGTGAAGCAAGGAAAAGTGAGACCGAGGCTGAGCCCACTGAGTTTTTCAGCAAACAACTTCTGCTAGGTTCCACAGATTTAAAAAATAAATACAAATAACTACACAAATACGGAAGTGGTGAATAGGCGGAGTTGACTATACTTAGTTTTCAATTGAAGTGCCAAATGTAATTGTGTCCTTCTCGCTTGAGCTTTTTTGCAGTAGAGGATAGCCATGCAGTGGCCTTTAAAAAAAGTGATTGTCTAAGTTTACAATTCAGGGATTATTGTCGTCGGTGCATTTGAATACACACAGTCAATGTATGTATTTTTTCAGTTGCACGTCTATGAACTCAACAATTATGCAAAATAATCCGTGTGTGTGTGTGTCCCTGAATCTGATTTTTTTTTTTTTTCTTAGGATTGACATTGTAATCATGGAATGCAAAGCCTCAATGTGTGATCTGCGATGTACAGATATTCAATGTTATTATCTGAACTGCTCTGCTTTGGGGAATCATTAAAACAATGTTTCCCAAATTGTGTTGAGCCAAAGAGCATATATTTATATTCTAAAAACTTCACATTATACCCCAAAAAAATGTATATATCAGCAGCGTCGTGCAAAATCTAGCTAAAAGGCTCAAATGGAGGTGATTCGTTTCTTTTCAATTATTTAATTACTCTTTCCCGATCTTTATTGAGCCAAAGAAGCCAATTAAAAAAAAAAAAAAAATCTCACGGCACTCCATCAAAAAAAAATGTCAAATATTTCAAATGGGAAGTAATTAGTAAAATTGAGGATTGCGACTTACAAAAAAATATTGAGTCCACACAGGAACGATTCGGCCAAATATGTATGATACGGTGATGGCGGAGTGGTGCGGCGAATTTAAGTTGCTGGCAAATCGCCGGACTTCAGGGAGGAGCCATGTCCCCCCACACACACACACACACACACACTACACCCCCCCCCCCCCCCCCCCCCTCTTCATCAGCATCTCTGCGGAGCCACAGCGAGAGACTTAATAGTTGGGCTTCTTGATCATGTCTTTGGAAAACGGATGCTGCGAGAAAACAAATAATGAAGCAAGACAAATTGAAACTTCTCATTGGAGGCTGAAGATGAGGAAGTGATTTTTTCCCCCCCCCCAAATTACAGGTAAGACAATTTTCCTTTGTCATGTAATAATTTAAGTGTTTTGAATTACGGCCGAAGCTTAGATTGACATTTCCCATGTTACGCTAAATAGTGAAAATAGCATTTTGGATTGAAGCATGGATGAGTCAATCATTCATCATAGCAAATTAATGTCAATTTGTGTTCCATATTTCAGACGGTAGCAAGTCGAGACGATTAATTTATAGATTGAGAGGAAGATCATACGTGTTTTGGGGGGAAATATATTTAAAAATGTATACACAGTAAATAAAGAGGATTTATAATTATTGTGATAATACAGTATTAGTTGAAATGTGTGCTTCTTATGTATGACGATTTTGATGGTGATTCTGATTATTATTAGAAGGCATAGTGGTGTATTAAAATGGTTTGTCATTTAATGATTATAATTGATTAGGAAGTAATATTTCTATTTAATATCTCTATTCTAATGAATTTAACACTTGTATAATATTTTAATATTACATAATTTTCATTTTATGAATATTACTAAGAGGCATTACGAACATACATCTATAATCTGCATTTATGTACGAGCGTCAGACGACCATTTTCTGTTTGTCAATAAAAGGGAAGCAACTGCTCAGGTCCATCAACATGTCCCATCTCAACCAAGAGCCCTCCAAACAAACCAAGGCCACTGATGTAATTATATTGATACTATTTTCCACAAAACAACATGGTTTCGATATGGTGTAATTATTTTGTACACTCCCTTCCCCATCCAGAGTGTGCCCAAACTGCCACTGCCTGAGTTAAAAGAAACTTTAGACACTTACCTGAGATGCATGAAACACCTGCTGAGTGAGGAACGCTTCCAAGAAACCCAGCGGGTGGTCAAGCGCTTTGGCGCCCCCGGAGGTGTGGGGGAGCTACTGCAACGTAAGCTGGTGGAGAGGAGAGAGGAAAAGGCCAACTGGGTAAGTAGAGTGAGCAGAGATTTTTTTTTTTAATTCCACATACATATAATTAATTATTTGGGTGACAATTCAATTAAATTTTTCCCGTGTAGGTGTACGAGTACTGGTTGAACGACATGTACCTCAACAACAGACTAGCGTTGCCGGTCAACTCCAGTCCCGCCATGGTGTTCCCACGCCAGACTTTCAAAGCTCCCTTTGATTCCCTGAGGTGTGCACAACTCAGATCATGAAGCATATTTTCAATCTGATTGTATGAATATTAAATATAAATAGTAGTAGCATCTCTACAGATCTTACCATGGTATGTCGTTTCTTCGTCTTCCCTGTAGGTTTGCTGCCTATTTGATTTCAGGAATTCTGGAGTACAAAAGTTTGCTTGATGCGTAAGTAAGAAAAAATTCAAAATCACAAGAGGTCAATATACAATGGACAAACGGGTGTGTGCAGAGGTACGTTACCTGTGGATTACGCCCGAGGTCAACTCGCCGGAACGCCTCTTTGTATGGAGCAGTACTATCGGATCTTCAGCGCCTACCGTCTGCCGGGCCGTGAGAGGGATGTTCTCGTGGTGCACGACGGTAGCGCCGTGCCAGAAGCAGGGCATATTATTGTGGCTTGTAAAAACCAGGTCAGGTGGGAAGAAAGCAAAAATAAATGTTTGAATGTGATTCAATTCTGAATCTTGTGTCCAGTTTTTTGTACTGGACGTGGTGATCAATTCCCGCCGCCTGAACAAGCAAGACCTCCTGACTCAGCTGGAGAAGATCACAAAAATGGCTGACGATGAAGACGAGCGGCAGCCGCCGATCGGTCTTCTCACCTCCGACGGCCGAACGGAGTGGGCGGAGTCTCACAGAGAACTCTTCAGAGGTACTGGACCTTGCTCACGATCGTCACCCAAATAAGTCTGTTCGCTCCTTTCTCCCCCGCAGAGTCGAGCAACAGGAACTCTTTGGACCTGATGGAGCGCTGCCTTTGTTTGGTGTGTCTTGACGACGACAGCAAGACCGAGTTGAGCGATTCTGCTCGGGCCATGTTCATGCTGCACGGGGGAGGAGCGGCCGTTAACGGGGGCAACCGGTGGTACGACAAGAGCATGCAGGTTTGTAAGGACGTTTGGATTATGGATAGAAACAAAGATGTTCTGTTGCTCTGAAAACAGCGTTATTGTGCCAGTTCGTCGTAGGGGCCGACGGCTGCTGCGGAGTTGTGTGCGAGCATTCGGCGTTCGAAGGGATCGTCCTGGTGCAGTGTACCGAGTATCTTCTCCAATATATGTAAGAATTCAAGCCAAAGCAATTTTAGAACGGCAGATTTGAATGTTATGACTGATGCCTGCCTACGTTGGCAATAGGCTCGGCAGTCCCTCCAAGTTGGTCCCGGCTGCAAGTGTGAGCGAGCTGCCAGCCCCAAGACGACTCCGCTGGAAATGTAGCCCGCTCATGCACAAGTTCCTCAACTCATCTGCTGACAGACTCCGCAGGTTTGGCGCATATGGAAAAACTACAATTAACCGCCATGATTGGATTTTACTTTGTTTCATGTGCAAAGGCTTGTCAAGAATCTCGACATGAAGGTCTACAAATTCCGCCATTACGGGAAAGAAATGATCAAGTTGCTCAATATGAGTCCAGATGCCTTCATCCAGGTGGCTCTTCAGTTGGCCTACTACAGGTAGGAGAAAGTTCAACCACATGGCAGGACATGTCTTCTAAACGTTCTCCGTGTGCCCAGATGTCACGGCAGAGCAGTTTCCACCTATGAGAGCGCCTCCACACGTCGTTTTAAAGACGGCCGAGTGGACAACATTCGCTCGGCCACGCCGGAAGCCCTGGACTTTGTTCGAGCAATGACTGACGGGAATGTGAGCAATTGTGTAAGGAGTTTGACGTTAGACTCGGGAAACTTTAGTCGGTTTTGAAAGACATGATTTACACAATTGGCACTGACTCATTTCTACCAGGATGCAAAGATGGAGTTGTTACGAACCGCCGTATCAGCACAGACGAAGATTTCGACACTGGTAGCTGTCCGATTCTTCTCACTAACTTAAATCAGCATCACAAAGAAAACTAAATGAACCAATAGTGTCATTTCGTTTTTCCAGGCCATCGTGGGGATGGGAATCGACAATCACCTATTGGGATTGCGCGAGATGGCAAAAGATCTGAAGATGGAGACGCCGGAGATCTTTCGAGATGAGGCCTATCGCATCAGTAATGAGTTCATTCTCTCCACAAGTCAGGTACTGGACACCATTTGAAATATGAAGAGAATCCTGTCAAACAATCCCATCTTATATTTCAGGTCCCCACCACTGTTGAGATGTTCTGCTGCTACGGACCGGTGGTCCCGAACGGATACGGAGTGTGCTACAATCCACAGTCGGACCATTTTGTCTTCTGCGTGTCCAGCTTTAGCGAGAGTCAACACACGTGCTCGTCACAGTTTGTCAAAAGTCTGGAGCGGGGGTTATTAGACATGAGGGATTTGTGCCACAAATACAAGTCCCGTGGGCCGAGACAGGGTCCGACCCCCACGGAGATGCCAGCGGAACGGAGCAAGAATCAGGAAGCACTTGTGAAGACAATGAGCCAAACTAAACTTCAGCCTTGAGGTAAAGCCTCAGAAATATTGTAGCTAGAGTGATGTAACTTCATTTTCTATGTGCTATAATAATCATATATATAAAAATATCAATGCAGTGAACCTATATGTCCGTAAACGCCCCGGGCACTTGACAATTAAGGATAGTATAGTTTAGATTAACTGATAGTAGGTCAATGTTGTGGCGCAGGTGCTGTAACTGTGTTGCATTTGTGAATCAAATCTATTTATTTTTATTTATAAGGCTGAGTGTACATAGGCAATTGAAACCAAAATTCTGTGACTGCTGTTTTTTGTGTGCTGTATGAATATTAATAAATGGACGTAAGATTGTATTTGTAGCTCATATTAGTATTTACCTTGCCACAATAACTGGAAACAAATTGTAAGAACGACAATACAGTTTTTGTGTATTTGCGCAATTTATTATTATTTTTTTGCTAATTGCTGCAATAAAATCTATTTCCAAAATAGGTTAAAATTGATATTACAGAACTCTGATTTATTTTGTATGGAGAGAAGATACTATGACTCGAGGATACATTCTTTTGTAATTGTATGATTATTTACAAGTGAGGATCTGAATGAGATTGCTCTTCACGCCTCTCGGGCTTTGTTGTGTTTTACACCTTATGAGCCCTATAAACAAACCCCGAAAAAGTCGTCGCCAGCTGGCTGATGTCTGCTAATGAAGCGAGCTGTGACAATCAAGAGGCCTTCCTTCGCCAACAGCTCGCATTGCAAAAGCAGAAGCACACATGCACGACTAGCGACGCCTGTCAGGAAAAAAAATAATTACCGAATATAAGACGTACGTACACTCATCGGGCTATATAAACATCTGCTCGAGAGTGGCGCTTTTAAGCAGGATGAAATCTTTCTGTTACAAGAATCAACTCAAAATGCAACAGGGAATGAAGTCGCTAAACGTTTACATGGATGACTGATTACAAAAAAATGGTAAAAAAAAAAATGTATGGACCAATTCAATAGAAAGTGACAATCTGAAACTCAAAATGGACCCAGTATGAAACAACAGATATAATATTACAATAATGAGGCTAACACCATGACAGAACGTCCTTGTATGGATGAAAATGAATGAATTGAAAATCCAAACACAAGTTCCTGCAACCGATTGTGTCAGAGTTCCACGAATCTACTGTGCTCGTTATTTCTTGGAACTTATAATCAAAACGATTATAAACCCCAAAGAGGGAAAGAAAAATGTTCCTAGATTGTAATCGTAAAAATCTTACTGAATCTATTGGCTGTATTTGTCCAGTGAAGCATGTCAGGTCCATTTTGAGCACCTAATTAAGAGAAAGGCCACCTGAACCTCCCGTCCCGTCCGCTTCAATCATTCCTCTCCTGGAAGCCGCTCAGGTTGAAGGCCGTGTCCATGAACTTTTTCAGCTCGTTCAGGTGGGTCGATTTGTTTCCCGTTGCGGGCGCGGCGGCGGGTTCCCGCCCGGCGTACCTGAAAAGGAAACGACGTGTAGGACTTTCCCAACCTCAGGTGAGAACAGAACCGGCATGTTCTCACCACACGGGCCTCTTGTTGGCCACCACGGTGAGTAAGCGAGGCCTGACGTAGTTGTAGTAACCCGTGTTCTTGTGCTCCTCCTGACACCACACCAGCTCAGCGCTTTTGTGTTTCTCCACCTCCGCTTTGACCAGGTCGAAGGGAAACGGCGAGATCTGGAAGAAGAGAAACTGAATCACTCACTCTGCCGTTCCATTCCAGCATGTTATCGCAGACCTGCTCCAGTCTGATGATGGCGATGTCCTTCTCCAGGTTTAGTTGCTTTCTCTCTTTGGTCAGTTTGTAGTAAACTTTACCAGTGCAGAAAATCAATCTTCTCACTCGGTCTGGACTGTGACTCGACGGGCCTTCGTCTGGGATCAGCCTCTTAAATTTAGTCCCTATTGAAGTTAAATAATTTTTGTTTTATTTAACGTTGCATAAAAGTAGTGGCGAAAGGGTCAAAGTGTACCTTTGGCGAGGTCTTTAAAACTGGACCTGGCATCAGGGTGCCTCAGCAGAGATTTTGGAGTGAATATAATCAGCTGTGAAATAAGTAAAGAAAGTTTGGTGGATTTTTTTTTTTTTTTTTCTCCCCACAATGTAACATCAGGGACAAAGCCGGCGTGTTCAGTCAACCAAAACTGGAATTGAGACTTTGCACTCAAACAAATCATATAATATTCCCTATTGACATCTCCACTAATTTGCTCGGGGTACTTTTGTTTTCTCATGCTCGAGCGAGCGTCACATTCGTAGTCGACAGGGGATCACTTAAGACATTCATCGTAGCTGAAAAACAGTGAAAGCTGCGCACGAAAAATAATCATTCACGTACGGCCGAAAAGTTTCAGATGGAAGTCTAATTATTAAGGCAAGTCATATTATCAAAGTGTTTTTGTTTTGGAAAACCAAGACAGATTGTCGTGATTTACCGGCTTCCTGAACGGCAGCAGAATCTGCCGTCTGAGCACGTGACAGTAGTTAGCAGGCGTGGAGCAGTTGACCACGATCCAGTTGCAATCGTACAGCTGCTCCACTTCAAAATCTCCACCAAACTCCTTCATGTGAGAAAAGAGAGAGAGAGAATGTGACATTCTACACCAAAAGACTTCTGGTTCTGTTGACATCTCAAGAGCGGGCTAAACCATAGTTTGGAATTTTTGGGAGTTGCCGTATCTGCAGAAAAGTCATTTAAGTGTTTTTCAAATCTGAATTGGACCTACAGGAAAGTGGTCCGGGTCATCTTTGCTCATTTGCAGGAAACGCTCAGGTCGTGCTGAGGAATGTTCTGGACCCTGAAGACAAATGAAAGCTTGATTATTCCATATAAGTGCCAAAAAAAAAAAAAATCAATGGAAAGTTTAATCTCACCATTCCTTCCATCCCGTGTGGGAGGAGCAGGACAATGCCGTTGTGACGGACCCATTTGGCCTGCCCCGAGCTGATGAACTGGTCGATGATGCACTGGGCAGTGTTATGGAAGTCTCCAAACTGCGCCTCCCACAGGACCAAGGCGTTGGGATTGGCCATGGCGAAGCCCAGCTCGAACCCTGGATAGGGAAAAGGTAGTCACGTGAAGGCGACAAGCTGACGGTTGAGCTCGCCCGCCTACCGAGCACGCCGTACTCGGACAAGGAGCTGTTGCAGACGGTGTAGGGGGCCTGGTTGATCCACAGGTGGTTCATGGGGACGTAGGTGCGTTTGTCCAGTTTTTGGTCATGGAGAACATGATGACGGTGACTAGGAAACACGTAAAAAAAGAAAAAATCGGAATGTCTTTTTCAATAAGGAAAATGACATTCTGTAATACTGGGCTTTATAAAAACAAAGTAATCATTATCATGACAGAATGAAATAATTTGTTTTAAAAAAAACACAAAAAGATGTAACAAAAGTTACATGCAAAAACTTTGCACACGCAGTATGTCATCTGTCTTTGGGGGCCCCATTAGTGGGGAAAAAAAGGGCGCACACCCAAACACATCAAGTTTGTTGCGCCGCTGATACACACGCTCAAGCGGAACGCGTCAATATGCTCGGCTCCTGTGAGAAGAGGACGGGAGCGACCGGCAGGAAGTAAACAAAGTGGAGGTGGGAGGAAGCCGCTACCATGTCAAGTACAGAACACGGATGACTCGAGAAAGCATGGCGCGAAGGGAGGATGGAAGAGGTCATTGTGCGCACACGCATACCTGAACGTTCCCCTTTCTACGTCCTGCCCGCTGAGTCGCACGTGGATGCCATCTTTGAGAAGCGACCCAAAGGCCATGTACTCTCCCAAGGCCCAGTCCAGTTGACCGTTCCGCACCAAGTCTGCTCGACTGCGCAGGATACGAGACAAACCTTGTGGGTGCACACAGAGAGGGAGAAAAATAAAATACTTGCTGAGCGAGCAGAAACTGTAAAATGACAGGTGGTGGTGTCAGTTGTGGACACTAAAAAGTCTGGCTGATGTTGGGATTTCTTGGAAGGGAATTCCAAAGTGAATAAACGGACCCATACAAATACTGTATTGGTGTTATACAGTATAAAAATGAAGCCGATGCATCTCACCGGGATGAATGTCAAAATCCTTCACAGGCACGGAGCTGGCGGTCTTCCCAATATGCTGCAGGACCTCCTCATCCAGTCCAGTGGGGGGGCAAGTCATGGTCTTAGGTTCTCCTTCTGCTGTGAAGAAGTCTAGGGAGGGAAACATTCGTCGTCGTTATCCAGCACCAAAGAATAACAAAAAATACAACGAGGATGAGAAGAATGTTTAGTACTTGTCCAGGGTGAGTCCAGCCAGTGTCGGATATGCGAGATCTTCTCGTCTTTTGAGCTGCTGTAGGCGTCCTCGCATATCTTGTCGTATTTGGCCACTTCTTCCTGCAAGACACATTGAAAAACTCGTTCAACGACTACGGCTTGTTCGCAAGCACAACGAGAAGAACGGTGAATGAAAAATTGAGTCTTTAGCGGCAGTAAATAGCTTCGTGTATTATGAATGGACTATTTGCAAGGGTCCACATTGCGATGATAAACAAGCTGCTGATGGAATTGCAACAGTAAATCGAAAGCAACAGAGGCAACGTCGCTGCTATATATTACCGATATCGTTTTCGTTCAACAAATAGGTATCACCTCAAATTCCTGTAGCGTCACCACTCCCTCGTTAATGAGCTTGTCGGAATACTTCTTCAGCACGTGCTCCTGCCGCTGGATCTGCTTGTACATCAGCGGCTGGGTGAACATCGGCTCGTCCATTTCATTATGGCCAAAGCGCCTGTAACACACCTGTCAAAATACACAACAAATAAAAATTTAATCTTCAAAAAATAATGCATTAAGTGCTACCTTGATCCTAAAATTCCCCCATTAATGAGTTCCCCAAAAAACAAACTAAAATCTTGACTAAAGCCTCTCCAAAAAATAAATACAAATCCACCGATGGACTTCCAGGGACAGACCAGGTCAATGACGACGTCCTTGTTGAAGGCGTTCCTCCATTCGGCGGCCACGCGGCACACGTACATGACCGCCTCGGGGTTGTCAGCGTTGACATGGAAGATGGGAGCGTTGACCACTCGAGCCACGTCGGTGGGGTAAGGGGAGGAGCGGGCCATCCGGGGGTCCGTCGTGAAGCCGATCTGCCCCAGACATGTACGAATTTAGTTTTATTTCATCTTGTGTTTCCATGGTAACTATAAAATGCAAACCTATTACCTGATTGTTGACCACCACATGGATGGTACCATAGGTGGTATAGGAGGGGAGTTCACTGAGGTGGAACGTTTCATATACAACACCTTGGCCGGCGAAAGCAGCGTCTCCGTGCATCAAGATGGACATCACCTGGAAAAACAAAATGTCTTGTTTACAAAGAAGAAAGGTTCATCTGAGGAAAATGCTGACCTTTTTGCCAAACGTGTCCCCCCTGTAGAACTGCTCGGCTTTGGCCTTGCCCTGGACGACTGGATCCACCGCCTCCAAGTGGGAGGGGTTGGCCATGAGGGACAGCGTGATGTTCTTGTCCGTCTCCCGGTTTATTCTCTCGTGGTACATCCCGAGGTGGTATTTGACGTCACCGGAACCCTAGGTCAGAATAACGAGCAGGTCATGTTGAGAGAGGCCGCTCTCTCAAACGCAGGTGTTCTCACTTCGTCTGCAGCCTCTAATTTGGGGTCGAACTGACAGAAGATCTGGTTCAAGTCCTTGTGGATCACATTGGCCAAGACGTTAAGTCGACCCCTGGACGCACATGGAAAGAACGAGTCAATCATAGCAACCCAATAAGCCGCAGGACGAAAGCCGGCCCAATACCGATGCGGCATCCCCATGATCACGCTATCGATGCCGGCAGCGCTGGAGCTGTCAATGATGGTCTTCAGAGCCGGGATGAGGACTTCGCAGCCTTCCAGTCCAAAGCGTTTTTCTGATGACCACTTCCTGGCCAAGAAGTCCTCAAACCTATGAAGTCAAAAAAAGGGTACAGGCTGATTTGAACAGTATGTAGAAGAAGAATTCTCCTCTCAGGCTGGCTAAATTTAGAAGTCATTTATTTTTCGCTTTTCAGGTACCTTAAAAATGTTGGCAAATGCTGATCTAAAGGTTGAGATGTTGTAATTGGGCAAATGTGAAAAAATAATGCGGTAAGGCTTTGGGGCTCATCAATCATCAGACAAAAATGACCTCATATAACTAATGGCTGCATGGTTTCCCGGTATGATCTATGATCTGAAATTGTGCCGTCTGTGCGTTCATTAATGGCTGGAGATCTTCATTTAGTTGCTGACCGCGTTGATCTGATCAGACGAGCCAGCAGCGTTCTCTTCTCGGCATTGGTGAAGCGCATGATTCCGGGTGTCTCGAACTTCTGACGGATCCACTGGCATTGCGCCACGTTGTTGATGAACATGAATTCCACCCCGACGTGACCGCAGTAAGATGCCTGAAACGAGACAATGGAGAAAAAAAAAAGAGGGGAGAACATTCTTTGCTGGTTAAAGTGACCTTTTAAAAGAGCTTAATAGAAATGGTTGCTTAAAATGAGCAAAAAATATTTGGGATTATTGAAGGTGGGTACCTCAAGTCGATGTATGACCTCCCGAAGAGGAAGAGTAGTCTCTCCTCCGCCGATGAAGGTGGTGTGAGGCAGGCGGAAGCTCCGGTCCAAGTCGGACTCATGCAGACCGTAGAAAGCTAAGATGGAAAAAAAACCTCATTTTAATTCAAAACCGTTTGTATGCATTTTTTTTTTCCTCGGGGGGGGGGTTAGGGTGTCGCCGCAGAGGTTGAGCAGACCACCTGAGAGAGCTGCTCAAGCTCAAAGCTCGCAAGGCACATAAGAGGAGACAGGTGCAAATCACATTAACAACAAGGCAAAGAGAAAAAAGGTCCGAGAATAGATTCATGTACTGACAAGTTAAGCAGCTCATTATGTTTCATTAGCCAGCAATGTCAGCCTTGCGTCAATACAACACAATGCGATGCTACTTTTGCTAGCCTGTGTAGTTGCTTTGCATTGTTAGCATTCAGCTAGCCGATATTCATCACCCGAAAATGCCGTTTTGTTAAACACACACCTTTGTTTTAGGTTTAATTATATCTTCTGATAAACAACAATTACCTCTTCTTGCTGCTCTAATAGATTCTTTCCCCGAGTGAGAGATCAACCAAGTCTT
The DNA here is from genome assembly GCF_024217435.2 of Syngnathus scovelli. Taxonomy (NCBI): domain Eukaryota; kingdom Metazoa; phylum Chordata; class Actinopteri; order Syngnathiformes; family Syngnathidae; genus Syngnathus; species Syngnathus scovelli. Next base: position 3,168,439 of record NC_090858.1, read on the forward strand.
ACGTGATGTTCGCCTTTGGCTGCTCACCTAATTTATCAATTGAGGTGATGAGGTCAGAGGGAACAAATGAGTCCAGGTCAGCAACTAAGATGCCCAGAGGGTCCAACTGGGCCACGTGATGACCGCGGATCTAGAAACAGCACAGCGACATAAAATAAAATCAGAATTTGTCATCATAGAATGAACAGCTGGAGATGCTCTCATCCATATTGTTCTGCCAAGCGTTTCCACAATGCAACAAGTATCCCGAACGGATCAAACCGAGAGGAACTTGAGTCATTAACGGGAGAGAGGAAACGCGAGCATCTGTTTTGTTAAGCCGGTTTTCTTGGTATGAACATTTATATACAATGTGAACGACCTGGTAGGCTCTGATGAGCGTGTGCACAGCCAGGTGGTCCTCCACAACTTTCTGCGTCATGTCTGGCGAATGGGGCGCGACTCGGCCCTGGAGGAGGGCGGAGGGTCGTCTCTCTGCCTCCTCGCCAGGTGTACTGGACCTATGGATGTTCCGGAAGAAGGTGTCCCACGACTGGAAGACAAATCCTATATTTCTGTACCTTGACAAGTGCTACAACTTTTAAGTTACAAGTAATAAAATTCAAGTCAAAGCCTGTTTTGAATTGTTGCAGACAGTTACCTCATGGACATTCTTATGATCTTCAAGCCAGGCGAAGTACATGTCCTCAACATAGCTGGAGCTACTGATGACCGCTTGAGAGGGTGTCGTCTCAGAGGACCACTCTCTCCTGGGGTGAGGCCGACACCTGGTCAGGGTCACGCCACCGCCTCGCCACAAAGGACCTCCCGCGCTCGCCCTCAACACACCCACCAATGCCCGAAACTGACTCATGACTGACGGAGAAAAACAAAAACTGAATCATTGCAGCCTTTGAGTAAAAGGTGAGACACCTCCGTTTGACACCTCAAATAAACAAGTTAGACAAGTTGAACCAAACACTCCCATAAAGAATTCTGTACATTATAAACGTCTGTCTTGTTTTGGTTTTATTTTGAGGTGACACAAAAATCAAAACAGAGTCACTGTCCTGCTGACTTTGTTTTCACAGAAAGCTTGTTTTCTCCACTTTTTAGTCAGAAACGGCTATTTTTGCTCTACAAAATGATGAAAGCGCAACCAAAAATTTAAAAAGAAGTCAAATCTATTTTAAATGGTTACTATTACGTCAACGCAGCTCATCGGAGTCACAAATGACCTTTCACCTACATCAGCAGCGCTTTCGCTTTCACACAGACGCGATGCAGAATGAACATCCTGGCGGTGGCAATGTTTACTGCATGACCGTTTAAACGGAAGCTTTTAAACAATGTGCAGTACGAACTAAAACGGAAGCTACTGCAAAAGCGTCACAGAATTATTTGCGCAAATGAGGAAAAAATAGTCAAATACGATGCTCACCTGTTCTTGCAATGGCGCTTTTAACTTTGCCTGTTATGATGCTCGTGTGGGCTATGTGACAGCACCACTAATCCGCTGCCTTCAATGTCAATCCCCCATAATCTGCGCGATGGCCTGTGTGTGACGTATACAGGAGGATAGAAGTGCAAAGGACAACAAGTCGAAAAATCACTCATGCGTTAACGTTTACCTTCAGCCGCTGCGATGTCACCGCTGCAGACTTCCCGATGTCGGGATAGGTGACAGATTGCAACGCACTTGCAAGAACATACAAGTGCACGATTGTCTGCACTCATCGGTGCGAGCAACCACACGCTGAAGCACCCATGCAAATTTAGTGGGACCAAAAAAAAAACCAAACCAAAAACATTGCATCATTGCGTAGCAGAGCTGACAAAGTTTTATCTGCGCTGCAATCAAAATGACCGTTATTATCTTTGGTGGAAAAAGACTGAATCAAATTATAGAAACTAAGTTAACTTTTCTTTAAAAAAAAAAAAAAAAAAAGTCATTTGGGCAAGTGGTTTCAGATTGATGCCCTCCCTCCAAAAAAAACAATCAAATAATTGGGCCAGCTCAATTTAGAAATGCTGCTCCTCATTTCGACTTTCATCATTCATACTTGCTGGCCGCAAGGTCGGTGAAAAAAGATGGTTATAGGAATAAAAAAAAAAAAAACCTGTGAGAAAGGGTGAAAATAAGAAACACCAGTGTCACAGATTTCTTACACCACTAATTCTAATATTGCACCTGTACAAAGTACCTTAAAACTAATTTTAAAATGACAACACAGCAAAAATCTATAAAACATCAGAAAAAACATAAATCGTCCAATTCTTTGTATTTTATTAAATTCACATTAATTCACTTAAACTATCCTTACTGCCCTAAAAATCCACATTACCTCCTATATTTGCAACCTGCAGACTCATTATTTGCATGCATCTTTGCCATTGCTCCCTATATGACCTGCAGAAGGAAGGGTCAGGCAATTATGAACAGAAATGCCATTTTGTCGGGGCGACTCTGCCGCCTGACAAAGACGGAGCGAGGGCCATTTCTTTCCTGGCCTTTTTATTAATAGTCTCCGAGCTTGCAAAGACCTGCGCCGCTGGGTAACATACTACAGGCTCTGTGTTAAATCACATCCTGTTTAGGATAATTACCATCACGACACAAGATTATGAAAAAGAAAAAAAAAAAAATGCCAGGAAAGGAAACAGGTCGACATCGTGCATGTGAATGCTTGTTGACCGTAGTTAGAAATCCTGGTGATCAAAGCTCAGAGAAGGAGTTAATCTTTAATTTTGAGGACACCAGCAAAATAAGTATGGCGCAAAACAAGCTGATGCATATTGTCAAAAGTCAACAGCGTCCAGGTCTGACATCCCCAAAGTGACTTTGTACCAAAGTCTTGTTTGGAGTCGTATAATGTGTAATCCACTTAGGGGAGCCAAGCCTCGGTGCCGTTTATGGATTTCCAAGTCGTGACGGTACTTAGGAAGCCTAATTCATCTAATAAAGCATGTATGAAGGCCCAATTTAATTTGCCGTGGGAGCTATGGGCACGCGCGGCCTCGTGGAAATCAATCGCATTTGGCGTCATTCAATAATGCATGATTTGGCGAAATCAAGTGACGGATCTGCGATGCCGAAGCATGCTTTGAAGAGCCGGCAATAAAAGTTTGTTACCTCTCAATGACCTATGAATAATTCAATTACAGAGTGGAGGAGCGACTTGAACAGGATATATTTTAATTAAGAAACCATAACAAAAAGAGGGCAAATTAAAAACCTACAGTACAATATTATGAGACACATTTACAGGCGTTATCGGAGATGTAACCAAAGCATCTTTAAATAGTGTCCATAAATCATTTACAGTATTCTCAAATGCTGTGTAAAAAGAACAAAATGTTTGACGAGCAACTCTTCCATTAACCCTCAGTTTGTACATATAGGGATGTTGTTGTTTTTTTTTTTAAGAAAGGGAAAGCCAAGCCCAAAATAATATTACATTAAGTAGCTAATTTCACCTGTTTTTATTCATCTCAGTGGGCGGCCATTTTGCTACTTTCTGAAAATGACATCACATTTGCCAGGTGTCCTAACCAATCATGGCTCAGCTTCAGATAATTGGTGAGCCATGATTGGTTGTGACCTGAGACCTGGCAACTGTGATGTCATTTTCAGTCGACAGCACGTGGTAAAATGGCCGCCTTTTGAAATGGATGAAAACGGGTGTATTTTGCCTTGTTTCATTGATATTCCACAAACCAAACAATCAGAACACCGTGTTTAAACTTGCTGAGCCGCACAAAACATATTTCGACAAAGAAAATTCGAGGGTTGACTTCCCCTTTAATGATAGTCTGTTGTTTTTGTTTAAATAAAATATGTCAAAGATATAAAAGAGCAGCATATATGTTTCGAATATTTGATAAGACATACTGTATACCCATGCATAGAATACAGCGCAGCATCTCTGTCACTCACAGCCTCTTTCGTGGTCACTTTTTCTAAAATAGAAGATAATACTGATAACAAATCAAATTTTTCGAGTATGTGTCCACAAACATGCATTTGGGAGAATATACGGCCGGGAATAAACGGCCCCTTTTCACTGTGAGGTACTTTAACAAGGCTCTAGTTGCCATATCGTTATTGTATCCGTTTTCTTGGACCTTCTTATATACTAAAACATTTTAATAAACAAATTGTTTATTGTAATATAGATTAATATTTTGCCTGTGTTTGTTGAAAAAAAAATACATGGGAAGAGGATCTTAGAAAAAAATCAAATATTAAATTATAATATTGAAAGGATGGGAAATGCAGTAAGATTATTTCTCAATATTGTTACACTTCTTCCAAGTCGCATTCATGGCAAATTTGTTTTTGTACTTCCCACCCCCAAATCAGGGCTCGTAAAGCTACTTAAAGTTTAGCCTTGGCGGAGTTCTGTCGACATTTGGGTGTCTGTCATCAACCTTATGTGAATGGAAACTTGGCATTCCACGAGCCACCTTTACGTGATTAAAAAGGCTGAACAGCAACAAGGATTTACTATTGCTAGAAAGTGGAAACATTTCACCACATGAGGTGACAACTACAAGGCTGTTGTAAAACACTCACCACCAGCAAGAAAGGCAAAGCTGTGTTTTGGTAGTTTGCGTGTTGGAGAAATCACAAACGTAAAGGGAGCGTGGCTACATGTGCATCTCAGTAAATGAGAATATTGGTGAAAAGTTTTTTTTTTTTCTTGCGGTTTGCGACTGAGAAATCTCAAATATCTGATTTTTGCTTTTCCTGGCAAGCTTTGGTTCACTTTGAGTTGAACTACTGAAATATTTTCCACAATATTTGAATTACTGAAATGCACTTGTCAGAGTGATTGTAAGCACACGACTGAGGTTTCTGAACCTGGAGGACGGGAATTTTTTTTTTTTTTTTTTTAATGAGAATCAGGGGAGATCCCAGAGTCCTTAGCAGAGTCCAAGGCATCGGCGGTCACGGGGGGAAGAGACCGGTAGATGAAATCATACAAGCTAACGTCGGGTCTGGTCGAGCGGCAGTTCTTGCAAACCAAACTGGAGTATTGATTCAAAAGGCCATACAGCCTCCCTGGAAAGCAACGGCAAGGACGAAAATTGGGGGAAGAGGAACGAAAAGGGGGCGGGGAATGTGGATCAGGACGAGGAAGGAGAGGTTTGGGTGACAGAGACAAAGAGAACGGTTGAGAATGGGAAAAAAAAAAAAAACCTAAATGAAAGCTAGTTTGAGCTCGTGCTAGTGCGTCTCTGCAGCTCCACTTTAGAAAATGGATAGCTGGAGGGGAATTTCTTTCAAAGGCTTCAATAAATGTCAACAGGAAAAAAAAAAAAAAAAGGAAAGCGGGGGAGTGCGAGATAGCGTCTGGGGTCACCTGTAATCCACTCTGGCGCTGAATGGATGGGCTCGAGGGAAAGACATGGGCTATGAGGTGTAATAACTTAGCATGCACATGGGCTGCTTTTTTTTTTTTCTTTTTTTTTTTAAACGCATACTGGCACGCTAATAGTGGCAGCAAGGACAAGCCTCTCAATCTTCACAAGCGCAATGGCGGCTAATATCGTCCCTAGTTCCATTTATTGTGTACTCTACGATAGGAGCTCCATAAAAGGCAGGCGCTGGATTTAATGAGACATGGAACCTCTAAAGTCAAACAATCCCGGGGATGCCGGTTTATTTGTTTAGATACCTGAATGATTTTCTTTCCCCTCATTGTGCGGGTCACTGACATTTTTTAAAAATTGGTTCAGTGTCAGAAAAAAACAAAAGATGACGTTTCAAATATTTAAGAGGCTCAATTTTTCTGCTCCTACGTTGTTTGACGTTAGAGGTTTCACCATTAATAGGTTTAAAAGGAAATCTTGTCAACCTTACCCACTGTGACTTGTCTCTCAGTCAAGAAAGTGTGCATGTCGTAAACATCTCGCATGAGCGAAGCATCTCCAAAGGTGAAGTACGCCATGTCCCTGCCCGCCTCTGCCGCAGCCATCAGCTGAATCAGCGCTAACGAAAAACAAATGAGAATAACGTGATGTAAGGAATTGCGCTTCATTAGTAATTGGTCAATAATCCAAGTCGGGGGATGCCTTTTGCTCGCAGTGAGGATTTCCATCTTTTAGCAAATTAGGAGTGTTAAATATTTTATGGTTGGGTATTAACTCCAGATTAATGAACACACAACTCAAAACATCGTTTTGAAAAGGGTCGTAATCTTTACAGCGACAACATGGCTCATGTCGGGGTATGTGGACATAAAATGCTAATTCTAAATTTAATGGGCATGGGTTACCCACAAAAACTCCAGCGAACATAAAAAAAAAAAAATAGTCTAACTTGATCCTTATTAAATTGATCCCTGAGGATGCTACTTGATTCACTCACCTGAGTGTGAAGTGAATTTATATTGGTCAAACGCCGTCACATTCAACCATTAGCAATTGGAGAAAATGTGCAAGTGTTAAGTCTTCCCCGGGACCCTCGCTTATGAAGAGTGATGTAGCGCCGAATCCACAGAGGATGCGATTTATGCTCTCCCTTGCCGGTGCTCAATCGGCGTTTTAATGGCAAGCATAAACGTGTGTCAGCGGATCGATAACGGGTGGGAAGAAACGGATGAGTGACACACAAGCCGGCGACTAATTGAGCGAGGGGAGGGGGGAGGGGTCGAGAGGGTAGCCTTTTCAAAAACCGTGACTAGCGGAGTACCTTTGAGTCGCGTGTCTCCACCGAAAGCGCCGCAACCCCAGTTCCCGGTGGCGATTGCAGACAAGTGCTTTTTGTTGGCGTTATTCCGGAAGAATCCGCAGTAGGCCTAAAATACAGAAGAACCCGTTGAGCAGATAACGAGGGTTCTTAGTTTTAGGCATAATCAAAAATCGATCTATTTCTCACCTTGTTGAGCTCTCTCGTCATCTTTTCTGGCAAAAATTGTTCCAGGAAGTGCTTGTATTTCAGCGCGTCAATGGCCACAATCTCTGTGCATCGTCTCTGCCAGTCATCCCTTCAAATTAAAAGTAACGCTTCCGTTTCAAATTCGACTTAAAACGAAGAGGTGAACGAATACCTGGGAGTCTCATCTTTGTAGCACTGATCCCACTTGTAAGTTTCAGCATAGCCAGAATATCGACTGTACTGCTCCGCACCTACGTAGAAACAAACACAAAGGGAAATAGAATTGAAGTCGTTTCTAACAAACCTCTTCCAAGTGTTCGAAACACGAGTTCAGTGCAGGCTTTCACAAAATTATGTCATTTCAAGAGGCAACGCTAATGCTGAGGCATAATAATAAAATCAGTAAGTAATCCGCAGTGAGAGCACAGAAAGTGGACGTAAATTTATTTCCTCACTTTGTGTCGCAAATCAAATTCAGTGGATTCGATTGGCATCAATAGAAGCCTGTGATTTAATAAGTAATCTGCTTTGGGGTTAAAATAAAAAGCTTCCAGACTTAAGTGGGAAGAAACGGTTCAAATAAAAGAAGCCGCTACACAGACATATAGTCGACAGATTTCGTTTAGTCAAGTGAAAAAATATGAAAAGTGAAAACATGCCCACTATCGAGTCGGAGTAAACCGAAAACCTGAATTTACATTTAACCTTCCTCGTAAGTGGGAAAAGTTGAGTTTCAAGAGCAACTTGACTCCAATTGCCCCATTCTCCTTTCTGGCCATTGATTTTATTTCAAGCAAATGGCATCAAAATGTTCCCGGTGAACACTTTTCTAATGAAAAACTAGCTTGTGATAGGGGGGGCATGGTGCTCTACAATTGAAATACAATTTCTGTGGAACATTCTTCAGGGTAAAGAGTCTCTTAAAAAGAGAACAAAGAAGTATTAATTTCCACAAAAGAAGCAATTTCATCATCTCATATCCTTGCCCGACAAGGAAGCCGCTGCTCGCTGTCCTTCCCAATCACCTTGATGTCATTTGTGCCGGAAACTGCCCGGCATCCTGCCATCAAGGTTCCCATCACCAGATTACATCGCGGCGTTCTTCTACCTTCCGATCCGACAACGCCCCCCACGGAGGAATACCGACGTCGGAAAGGTACGGGAAAACCCGTGTTAAGTAAGGAATGTACGTCACGGGGGGGCGAGGTGAACAAACGTCTGGATTAGAATCTTAGCAAAGAGGCGGCATCGTGCGTGCAAAGAATATTGTGCGGGGTTTTAACAGATCTATGGCGTAACTGGCCCATTCCATTAGTGGAGCGTTGACCTTAGTGCGCTTATAAATTCCTTTCTGTCCAAATGTAATAAAGTTAAGTGGAGGGGAGGAGGAAGAGGAGGGGAGGGAGGGAGGGAGGGAGGGAGGAACGGTCTGAGGCTCGGAGGAGGACGGTGACTAACAACTGAAGGTGACTTGGAAAGGAGATGAATGTCGCAGAGAAGACAGGGCGGCGCCACCGTGTCGCCGGCCGCGCTACTTAATAAGACTAAAGTCGATTTTTACATTGACAATGAAAGGGCTTGTGTGTGTTTGGTGGCATCGCAGGACTGAGTGTCATCGTTTGTCTGCTCTACTAAAGCGCTCGACACAAATATGAAACATGTTATATAAAAATTTTTTTTTTTTTTAGAATGGCATAAAATCCACAGTAATTACGGTAATCTATCGACGTGATACCTGTGATGATGAGGCATTCGTTTTGCTCCAGTGCTTCAGTGAAGAGACGGGAGACGATGAGTTCGGGGTTTATGATGAACCGGATCTCTTCTTGGACCAGGCCGTTCCCGGTGACGCCGCCGCCGACGAATCGGTTCGCAAAATCCACCTTGTGAGGAGAAATAGGACATTTCATTACAAGAGGCTCCAAGAGCTTTTCTTTTCCTGAAACAAAAAAAAATGGAGACCGTCTTGTCTACTCAATACCGGTCGAGTCTAACAGTAAGATTAAACTTCCAGTTATGCGGATAAATGACTCAATTAGTATGTCCTTATTTCCTGCCACCCACTGTGCTCATTTAATACAGATAAAGATCACATGCTTGCTTCCTGTTTGGGAATAATCAAATGAGGACGCAAAATCATGCACGTTGGATATATCAAAACTCATGAACCAATGGATTCACATGCTGTTATTTTTCTTTACAACTATTTTTTTTATTTGGTCACGTAAGCCAAGAATAAGAGGACTTTTAAATCCACTGCTGTCTGTCAGAGGGGGAGGGTCCTGCTCACTGGCCCACAGCCACGTCAATTTGTGTGACAGCGAGTGTTTGGTTTTGAACCGGTTCTCCTCACCTCGTTCACCCCTCGCCTCACCCCTCCATATCCTTCAATCTCACCTCCTTTGACAGAATGACAGCACGGAGGACTTCTGAACCCGGGCCGGGTCGCCCCAGTAAGATGCCACACCCTCGTCATCTTTTTTTTTTTTTTTTCCCCTCAATGCGAACACTTTTGCTGCACCCCAGGGTCCTTGCTATCCTCTCCCTGCTTCCCTGAGTTACTCGAGTATATAATTTTAGTTGTCAGGCAACAGTTAGAAATAACACTTGATATGTCCAGACCAATGAGAGCAAAGGAAAAAAAAGGGTGAATCCATTGCAACAGACACAGAATGCCGAACTGCTTAAAAAAATATAAATACGTATGAGGGCTGAAAGAAAGCCACAGTGCCAAAATGGATGCGAAACTGGACAGATTTGACATAAAGTTGATTTTATACCTGCAGCATCCCGTAACCATCGGCTTCAATTGTCCCCTCGCAGGTGATGTGTAAGCGAGTCAGCTGAGTCTGGCAGCTTGAAAAAGGAAAAGACACTTTTCAATGATGATTTGTAAATTTTACTAAAAAAACATAAAAATTTGTTTGCTATTATTTATTGGTAGGGTATGTGTATATATAAAAAAAAAAAAATGTAATCTTTTTTTCAGGGGCTGAAAATTAAAACTTATCAAAATGCCATAATATGCTTTAAGATGTTTATTTTTAAATTAAGGGTTAAAAAAAAAAAAAGAGTAATACTTCTCCCAGTTTGGAAGCGTGTTCACAGATTGTCTTGTGAATGTCACAAGGCCCTTTGGTCCTAAAAAAACAAAATCAATCAAAATATTAATTTCATATTTTGTTTTGAACCAGGATGGTTTCCTGATGCTTACTGGTCTGCGAAACTCTCCTAAAGTAGCAGAAGAGTGTTTTCAACTTCTCAATTTTTCGTTGTGAAGAGCCTTCAAATAACCTGCAAGACAAGACGGATGAAATATTGTTTCAATCAAAACAATTGTCACAACCTGTCAAGGCTGAAAAAAATTTATTTACTGACGAGCCATGACTCTTTTTTTCTTATCGAAATAACCAACTTCATCATTTATTTTAATTGTATTAACAGACACACACAAAAAATGTCTATATGAATAATATCCCGATGTTTTCCACTTCATTTCCTTCTCAAGCCAAAGAAAACAGCAGCTGAAGAGCCACATCTCAGCCTTCCGTCCTCCTTCTCCAACATATCCATCACTTAACGAGGACAAACCTCGACAGTTCTGCCAAAAAAGCAATCAGCAGATTGCTTGCCGCGCTGCCTGTCCAAGACGGAGCGCCACTGTAGCCAATAAGCAAAGTGACGGACACTCCCTCAATTATAAGGGGGAGGGGGGGAGGCAATAACGATCCACGGCCCATTTTGGACCTCGCTGCTTGTCTCGTCTCGTCGTCTCACAAACCGGGTTCTATCTTGTGCCGCAGGATGAAATGCTGATAGTGAAGGTGGGCCCCGAGTATCTGCAAGCGAGCGATAGAAGGACCGCAGGAATCAATGCTTACATTATTACACAGCCCTCTTCACTTAGCCTGCTGCTAACATCTGATGTGGTCAGGAGAAAACCTTCTTACACAGAAGGAGAAAGACTCAAATATACATCGGATCCACTACTAATTGGGATTCTTAAGGCTATTTCTACTGCCTGACAGAAAAATTGAAAAATGATACTTGATGTTATGCACCTTCATAATGAGGTAAAAACACAAGCAGAGCTTCTCACTAACAAGGGGACGGATCCTCAAAGCGATGAGGGGAAAATTGATGCGAAACCTGGACTGTGTCTGCCAGGTAAGGAGTAAATATAATAAGACAGACGCTATTTTAATGTGATTATCCAGCACGTATCACCTAATGAGCCATTCGTGCTTCTTTATGAATTATATTATGTATCATATAAAAAAAAAAAAAGCAGCAACTCACAACTAAGCAGAAAAAAAATGGCAGACTGTCCCAATCAACCAAATACTGAATAAAGAACAAATATTATTACTGACTATGGTGTGGTAATGAATGAGAAACTGTAGGGAGAGTTTTTAAGGCACTAGTGCCCCCTTATGGATTTTTTTGCTCGAGGGGAATGCCGGATTTTTCCACCTGTAGAAGTTGATCTCGGGGTAGTTGCAGTACTCTGACTTGCGGGAGTTGCGTCGCGGGAATGTGCAGAAGAAGGCGTTGGCCAGAAGGCAAGCGATTTGCTCCTGAGACATGGTGAGGGAATGGTTCATCCGTGACTTCAGCAGGGGGATTGGCTGAGGGAGAGACCAAAAAAATAAAGGAGAAGACCGTGAGGATCATAGCAATAGAGATGACGGACAGATTAGAAGAAGGGTATCATTACAAGGACGCTAAATGCTAATGGGGGGCAGATAATTAGTACAGCAATTTAAAAAGCAGAAGAGACAAGAAGGGCTCCATTAAGTAAATGCGAAGGAGTAATTAAGCTCCGTGTTTTCTTGTGCTCGCCTATGTTCTCCTAGTCAGACACGCAGGCTCATATATCTTGGCTGATTAGAGCTAAAGAGCCTCCCAAGGCTGCCGCGGTTAGCCGATCAATAGCAGCTCTAATAACAGGAGCCGGAACATCTGGCTCAAGGCTTACGACAGCAATACGACGGAATCTTCATTAACAAACCACCGGAAAGGATGCACCTGAAATTCCAGTGGTCCCTGGTTAAGTTACTAAATATGGAATGGAACTTTGAAGACGTACCATGGTGCAGAGGCGCGGAGCACTTAGTGCCAGCGTGACCATGGAAGGCAGCACGGCCTCGTAGAGGTGCTGAACCTCGCAATGCTCCAAACACTAGAGGGCAAAAAAAAAAAGTGGGGAATGAATGAAAAGACATTTTAGTATTAGCCGGAATGATGTTGACATTTTGGGGTAGCAAAGTTCGGATCAGCTACTTTTTCTTCAAATGGCAAAAGTTATGACGAGCTTTAAAAATCTACTTTGAAAAAGGGATTATAAAGCTTGATGGAAGTTCCTCAGGAAGAGTGACAATCGACACAATTTGGGGTAAGCGTCACAAAAACGGAAGGCCTCTATCTGTGTAGGGGAAAAAAAAAGAGACATCAATCTGGAAAAGGAGCAGCCACATACTTCAGCCTCCAGCTTGCCTCAGCAATTCCTTCTAAAATAAACACACTTACTCGGTCATACAGCCAGATTTACAACGCAATCACTTATGAGCGTATTGGCTTCAAATGTCAGCGTCATCAATCACTTGCCTTATTCTATCAAGGTAAGCAGAGCGGCTGATTAAATGGACCTTCTGGAGCAAAATGCAAATGACCAATCGCCGAAAGAGAGCGGCACGGTGGCTTGATTTCCGACGCTAAAGTCTTTGCTGGGCAATTTGTCCGCAGAACGTTTATATGTCAGGGGAGCAGGTCTGACTAACCGCTGTCAGAAGTAATGAGCTGGCAGGCATCATAAAACGCTCCGGTGGGACTAATAGATGGCGGACGTGGCGGCGGTATGAGGGTAGAAATATGATATCGCACACGGGTATAGCTGCTGACCTAAAATGGCCTCACTTGGGTTAGGGGGACCAGAGTGGAAATATTTGTTATTAAGTTATACAGTTGTCAAGTATTTTTGAATCGATTATTCTATCGATTGTCCCATTGATTAACTGGCTAAATAAATTGCATTATTTCACCAACACAATGTGCATTTGAGGCGCAGATATTACTAATGTCCACTTGGGGTCGCCATCCTCATATTTTAGATGTGACTCCTTTAAAAAGGTGAGCGAGGGAAGAGTCAGAAGAGTCAGAAGAGTCGACCGTCTGCGAGCTCGGCTTTGCAGCAGGCCGTTCACCGGCTAACTGTTAGCCAGTCCGTGTACTTGTGAGTGAAACGACAAATAAGCGTGGGCGTTTGACAAACAAGTGTGAAACGCTTGACGAAGCACAAATGTTTGTGTACTCCCTTGGGGGCGTCAGCTGTACTCCGCCCTGGACGGCTTCCATGCTTGGGCCCTTAGACGTTCATCAGAAAGTGACACTGTGACAGTTTCATTTGGCAGGAGAGAAACACGACGGCAATTTACAGACTCATCCCAATTTGTATCATTTTTTTTAATTATCCTTCCTACAGCCACAGGAGGGGGGCGTGTCAATCAGTGGAGCTTGGCTATGAGGACTCAGGACAATTATTCAGTACTTCATGAATGCTGGTTAAATTGAATAAATTGAATGTTATTAAGTGAGCAACGCAGTTTATTAGACAGTGGACCCCCATTTTCAAATCATACCTCTTCTCTTGTAAGCTTTTGCAAAAAAGCCTTCACAGCACTTTTTTTTTTTTTAAATAGCATGCAAAGTAAAGCATCAGTTTCATTAGAATAGAGGACAGTCAGTGGAAGGGCAACTTAGGAAGGCCTTACTTAGCATCATTTTAGATGGGATGGACCCTTTTAATTAAATTGGATAAAGCAATAAAGTGGCTCACGAGCAGCCCATCGATCGCTCAAGCTCCACCTTGCACTGAGACATTAGTCCAAGGAGCTTGAGTTCATAAAATCTTAGAACGGACACTGAAATGCATTCAAAAAAAAAAGCCTTTGTTATAATTATAGGAAGTCAATAATTTCGCAGTTTGACTTCCAAGTTATTTTCGTGACTTTTTCAAGCATGCAGCTCACCTCGGTGCAAAGGAGGTTGAGAGCGGTGAAGTCCCATTTCTTGGCATGGGCTGTGTTGTATCTCAAGATAGCATCCTATGGGAAGGAAGCAAAATATAAATGAATAACCTGCTGTGGCAAAAAGGAGCAGAAGATAAATCGGAGGGTGATATTTTTGCAAACACTGCCACCTTGTGGATGTTGCAACACTTTAAATAACAAGGGTGGAAGGGTTATTAGAATGATTTCAAATTGATTGCAATGCACGTGCTCCACAAATGCGTCTCCCTTACCCTCACATCCAGAGAACTCTTAAACCCTCCTTGCAAGGCCGAGTGGATTAACTCCCACCGACTCTGGACCCCACCTCCATCCTACGACACACATTTGTTCTTGTTGTTATCAATTTAGTGACTCCAACTTAAGCTTTACGTTTGGGTTGAAGTCCGTGCGCATCTTGGACCTCCGTCTCCAGTGGGAAGAGATTCTTCTCGGAGCAAGGCATCTTGACTGACACGTCATCCCACGCGTCTTTGAACTTGCCGGGGTACGGGACAGGCACCTCTCCCTCCCTGAGGAGATCTGTCTGTAACGTTGATGAGCAAACAAGATGTATTCTCAAGGACAGTCGTTGGAGAGCTGTTTCGTGACATGGTGTACTCACCCTTATTGTGACAGTGTGGTTGGGAACGGCTTTCAGGTGAGACAGTGGAGGAGCACACTGGGGCATCCTGTTCAGCTCATTGATGGGGGTCCCCAGCCACGCTCTGGGGGCGTCATGCTCAGGGGATGGAACACTGCAAAGACAAAAGAGGAGCAGTGTGGTCAGAAATGACAGTGTTTGAATTATTTCGGATTTTAACGAATAGGAATGGAAGAATGTAAACCAGGAATTATATTGTATTTCCGAAATCCACCAGAAACTTTGTAGCAATTTTCTACCTACTTAAAATTCTAACCGCAAGGGAAGAAAAGTTATAAATACCTTTCACAAGTAGCACCTGTCTGGCTGATAATCAATTCCTGGCTTAAAACTGATTGGTCGCTACAATCACTCGCCACGATATTCCCGGTTCCTGCGGCTGAGTGTTTGTCGGGCTCTGAAACAAAGTTCGGGCATTTGTGTTCCCGAGCCTCTTCGACACAAGCGCTGCCATCTCCTGCCGAGTTGTTGGTGAGCAGTGTTTTACCAACAGGGCTGTTGGGACTTGGCATCTCCACGTCGTTGGAGGACGAGCCTTTCCTCGGACTTGCGCAACAGGCCGGTTTAGGATTTGGGGAGTGTACGACACAGGTTGTTTTCACAGGGTGAGGGCCAGGAGAACTGAGTCTCTTTGATTTTTGACCATTAGAAGAACACTGCGCAAGGGCCGGACTACTTCTAATACTTGCAAGCGAAGGATCGCTGAATCCACTTAAAGACCCGCAGTCCATTAAAGTCTGAGAGGCCGTGTCAGCCCGTGAAAAATCATCTCCATCTTGCTCCGGTGTTCTGCAGAAGAGCTCCGTTGATCCGCCTTCAGATTGGCTATCACCGGTCACACTGGAACACAAAATAAAATGAATACATGAGCACAGTGCCTCCACTCAAATATCACGTGTATTTTTTATTTACCTCCTCTGAGAATCCATTTCTGCATCCATCTTGAAGTGGTCAGACAAGGCGAGTGCATGAAAGTTACTTTAGAAAAAAATATATCAGCGGTATGTAAGGGTATTTGCTCACACACATGCTGTACATTTGTGAACATTTGATCATAGATTATTTTTAGAATATGTATTACAATTATTATCAAATAAAATAAATAGTAAAATATTTACGTCAACATGGAAATTAACGTCATGAACACAACATAAAGTCAGATTTCAACTATTTGGTACAAGCAGTAACGAAAGCATAAGTGGAAAACCCTGACGTATGACATAAACAGTTCAACGTAAAGAAAAACGGTCGAAAAACGGTCTTAGTTGTAACGGTCTATCACTGGGGAAATGTACCCAGCGAGAAACCTTAGCACTGATAACTCTAGAGCCAATGCTAACTAAAGATTGAAAATTTTACTGTAGTATAAAAAAAATCTTTGCTATATACAGGCTAGCAAAACAGTCTCGTCAAGCTAGCGGATGCCGTTAAAAATGAAATACAACTTACAAGCATGTCCTTCGCGGGGTTTTATTCCTTGGCTCGATGAATTATGTAGTTGCTGTTTTCATTCCAAATGCAACCAAGTAGCGCCACATCGTATATTTCTCAAAATACTCCACTTAAAAAAAGTGTTTTGGTCCAATTTTAGTTTTATTGACATGATGGCGCGACAGCCGCTACCACTTGACGACAAGATGTCGAGGGGGAAGTAAGGCCAATCAAAATGGTTTAATTTAGGAAAGAGGCGTGGCCAGATGGCAGTAGCCTAGCGACACGGCCGCAAATGTTTTTTTTTTGTCGTAATAACGAGTAAAGGGACGAAAAATCGCAAATCACTGCAGACGGCGGCTCAATATGATGACGTCAGGTTAATGTATTACTGTCCGTATTTTAATCGACTAAACCTGATTTAGGTACAAGGAGAAATGCTAAAACTAAAATTTAGAAGACAACACAAACATAGGTTGAGTGAATTAATTGATTACATTCCATAGATATAAAGTTAAAATAAATTAAAAATATTTGTGTATATATATATAAATAGTATAAAATACATTTACAACACAATTTACAAGATCTACATATACAATTTATTTTTAAAAACGCACACACACACACACTTTGAAATGGGCAGCAATTAATGTGCAAACGATGCAAACAGCTATGAGCGTTTATCAAGGAAAATCATGAAAATAAAAAAAATAAAAATTAATTAAGGAAAATCAACTGATTCTGCATCAAAATGGTTGACAGGATTGTTTTGTGGTCACTTGGAGAAGGGCTTCACAATTTTCATGGAAACATAGTTCTGTGGAGATAAATGTAAAAATTGTTAATCATATTATACATATTTGCATAATTGTCAGTATCAAATTATGACCTCAGAACATGCTTAATATTTTGGAATAAATACAAGAAATTAGTGAACTTACAGGTAGAGAAAACAAAAGAATCCCGAAGAAGAGTAAGACCAACACCAGTAGGATCCCGAAGATGAAAAAACATTTGAATTTTCGGCATATGATGAACTTCATGGTCTTGCAAGGGTTTATAAACCAGAAGAACGACGTGTCGGGACGGCTGGTGGATAGGGATGAGGAGACAATGTCAAGCATAGTCACAAAAATGAAAAATTAACTCATAATCGAAAAGATAGTCACTTGGGTGGCTCTAGTCTTGGGTTCATGTTGGGCTCTTCTCTGCCTTTCCCTGCCGGTCTCTCTTCCATCTCCTTCTCCTCCACGATTTCCAGTGTCATTTCTACTTTCCCCTATAAAACAGATTAATTCAACATAACATTGAAAAGGTACACGCTTGAATACAAATTCAGTGTCAATCCACCCGTTCACTACTTTTATGGAACCCATCTGTTATTCACTGAAAAATGGGACCACTCTTTTTTCTTCTTTAGCCACAAGATGGCGCCAAACCGCTTGTGTAATACAAAAGCAGTGCTTTGCATGGCATCTCGCATCAACCATGAATATATAACTTAATTGAGGACAACTGCTCTAGAAAATTGATGGATGGACGCATCTCCTTAAATAAGACATAACGAAGTAGGCAATTACAAATGTGGGTTCAAACATACGGCAAGGACTTTCTTCCCGTTCTGCTCAATGGCGCACGGCCACCAGCCCCGAACCGACTTTTGGGAGAAGAGTGAGTTGAAGACGGACTTCTTGGATGAGTTGGAGCCGATCATCCCGGGCAACATTTTCAAGCTGCACTTTTGCGGGGTCTTTGCAGGGGAGATTAGATTGAGTAAGTCCAGTTCAATTGAGCCTGTGGGACAAACAAACATTACAGTAAATTTTCTGACATAGACTTCCTGGGTACAAATCTTATCGTACCCAAGTAGTCATCCAAGGAGAATTTGTCATTGTCCCATATCTGTACGATCAACTTGGGAGGTATCCTGAACTCGGTCTTGTCCAGATTCCAAAAGTGCTCCTAGGAAAAAACAGGACGTTCAATAATTGCACATTCATTTCATTCAAGGTGGTCGCTCTTTCACTC
Source organism: Syngnathus scovelli (assembly GCF_024217435.2). Taxonomy (NCBI): domain Eukaryota; kingdom Metazoa; phylum Chordata; class Actinopteri; order Syngnathiformes; family Syngnathidae; genus Syngnathus; species Syngnathus scovelli. Next base: position 3,186,473 of record NC_090858.1, read on the forward strand.
ACTTTTCTGGAAACCACGCACAGCTGCTCGGCGGGCAGGTAGTCGAAAGCAAAGATGAACCTCCAGTTGAAATTGCCGTCGCCGTCCAGTGATCTGTAATGAACGTCTGTCTTCTGTTTGTCGTCCTCCATTCCTGGCATCCAACTAGGACACAGTGGACAAAATGAGTAAAAACTGCATGACGCACAACCCCCCCCCCCCCAAAAAAAAAAACCCACAATACCCTTTCACATAGATATCGCTCATGTTTTCTCCCGTGATGCTTGTTTCATCCAGAGTCACTTCAGTTGTATTCCAAACAATGGCACGCAAGAAGTACCTGTTTGAACACAATATTCAGTATTTAATAACTCACTCAACACTACCCCCCTCCCCCTTTGTCTCCTACTTCTTGGCTTTCCGTGGAGTGATGTCAAACGGAGATCCCGGCAGACCGAGGCGTTTGGGAAAGACGTCCACCCACATTTGAATCCGCCCCTGCAGTCATGAGGAAAAGATATTTTAATCAGAACTACTGTGTAAATATTTTGCAATGTTTCCTCACCTGGGACAAGTTTGGGTGATGGGAGCTGCACAGGGTCCTGGTCTCCACATGCTCGGGTACCAAACCCTGCTGTCTGAGGACATGCAGTGGCAGTCTCTCTCTAGGCGGGCCGAGGTGGGGGTGAGTGGGAATGGTTTCCTCTGCAAAAGGGGGGACAAGCATTAAAAAGGAAGCTACTTTGCTATCAATAAATCATACTGGGAATATACCAAAATCCTCCAGCCTGTATTGGTTCCCCGAAAAAGACAGAGTGCTTCCATCTCCCTCAAAGTGTGGAGGAGGAAGGCCCCTAATCTTGGCCACATTCTCGAGGATCTGAGAAGGTTTCAGCTGGTCTCTCCACTGATTCATCCCAGAGCTGCAAGGAAAGGAGAACACCATTTAAGATATGCATGTTTATATTTGTAGCCCCTCCCCAAAGATACTCACACGCAATAGGTCTGCGGTATCCCACAGCAGGACCTGAAACGGGACAGCAGTCGATTCTCCAAATCGATGACGGTCTCGCCTACTTTATCATCCCGGCTCGCTAAGTCGTAGTCGTAGACTGCGATCTTCAGATCTTTGTCTTGTGGCAAAAAGCAGGACAGCTCGAACATCCTAAACAAAATGTAAGGAATGTTCATACAGCGCGGTGTAAAGATTTGAGCAAAAAAATTGGCGTTGACACACCTCCCAATTTCTGGATTGAGAGTGTTTGGTTTGTAGTTATCTCTGTCATCCACAGTTTTCCTCCCGAGGGAAATCTTCACGTACGGATCGCACTGAAGGAGACGGATGTCAGCTGTGTGTTCAACTCCGTCATGTCGTCATCAACATACCATGCCGTTTGGGTCCTTGGGCTGCAAGTCAATACAGCGCACCACGTAAATTCTGACCAGACACTCCTGAGGCCCGCTTTCGGGAAGCTCTCGGAATTGTCGGGGGGGAGCCTGAACGCCTTCGGGTAGCGGGTAGATCTTGAACGAGCCCTGAGCGTCAACAAACGTGAGTGAATCATCACAGCCTCAAAAAGAACTAGGGTGGTAACTAATTATTTGTCGATTAAGGAGTCCTCACCTTGAACTCTCCCACAACTGAAGGATTGTCGTCCTTTCCGTCTGCCTTTCCTCGCGAGAGTTTAAAAGTTTTGCAAAAATCAGTGAGTCCCTGAAACTCTTCCACTTGCTCAAGCTCACAATCATACACCTGTCGGCACAAAAAAAATACAATTCAAGTATTCAGATAGTGAAAGGATTTGTATGAGGAGGTCTTTATTGACATAATGTCTGAAAGCGATGGCGTCCTCACTTGTAACGTGTCGTATCCCTTCTTCAGGTAAGGCCCGCACTTCTCCTGCTGTCCAATAGAGGCGTAAAATTTACTCCACCAGTCGACCGCTTCCTCTTCCTGCACAATTAAAGAATGATTGAAATTTGTTTCAACTTAAAATGACTGTTTAGCCTAAAAGAATACAAGTCGTGTTTTTTTTTTTTTTTCTTACAGTGTAGCTTAAAAATGAACATTGTGCTATTATGCTTTGTTTGAAATTGCCAAGAGAGACTTTAGTTATAAAAAAAGGACAGAAAGAGACTCACCTGCTCAGTTTGAAGCTGTAATTTAAGAATGAATGAAAAGGTTACCGTAATTGCCGGACTATAAGCCGCGACTTTTTTCCAAAATTTTGGACCCTGCGGCTTATAGTCAGGTGCGGCTTATATAAGATTTTTTTCGTGATTTTTGTGATGACTTGATCACTTTTACTCTTAACACTATTATATACAGTAAAAGCTACAAAACAAACTGACAAATAACTCGTTTTTAAATCAGACGAGTAAAAACTGGTCAAATATTTTTAAAAAAAGCTATTATTAAAAGTGAAGACAATTTGCAATTCTAGTAATGACACACGAATTTGATGCACAATTTGTCTTCGCGGGCCACATAGAATGATGTGGTGGGCCGTATCTGGCCCCCGGGCCTTGAGTTTGACACCTGTGCTCTAAACCCTTTCTCTTACTCTGCCATATCACTCAGAGATTACACAAAGCAGTGGCGCTGTTTGGACAATCTGCATTGTAATTGTACTAAGTTCATCTTGTTTTCCCTTTTTTTAATCACTTCACTGGTTTCTTTTAAATCAAACAAATATAAAAGAAACCAGTGAAGTAATCTGCATTGTATTAACACCCAATCAATCAGCATTTAAATTCAATTCTTCTGACGGCGCGGCGTACTTATGGATTTTTACGGCCTCCGGCCTCCAGGAGGCGCTCTAGCAAGAAGCAAGAGCGAGACAGGCGAAGAAGAGACAATGCGCCGAAGAAGACGTGGTAGTTTTTGTTTACATTTCGCGCATCACGCGATCAAGACGGACATTACTGAAAGGAAGCCTTTATAAACAAACCGTCATCATGGGAGACAAAAGAAATGCATATGATGCCGCTTTTAAGCCAAAGGCAGTCGATGTTGATGACATTAATATAATGTAGCGCTTCGTGCATGAATAAGATTAGCATGAACAGAACCTCTTCACACTCGAAGAAATGCATAAAACCGACGACGAAAGAGAGACTGAGAAAGTGTGAGGCGAAGGATATCTAACGCTATTCCAATCGGACACTAAGGAGGAAGACTTGGTTTCAGTGCACAGGAGGAAGATGAAGACGGCTCTTTTTGTACTTTTACTGGTATGTTTTTTTTAACCAGCCCTGTTCGTGCTGTGCTACCGTGTTGCTGCTGTGTAACCGCCGCCATTACCGCCGCGTCTCAGTGACTTTGCTGTGTTAATTCCGTGTTGTTGTGGTATTACTGCCGCGTCACAGGCAGTGTTTGGAAAGAAATGTTAAGGTATGTTATTAAAGCTTTAAAAAAAACTTTCTGTGTCCAGTCTTTCTTTGCTAATAACTCGCGTGCACACTTCCGCGTTGCTGCGGTACTACTGCTGCGTCACAGGCAATGTTTAGAAAGACATGTTCAAGTATGTTATTAAAACGTTAAAAAGGCTTTCTATGTACTGTCTTTCTTTGTAAAAAACTCGTGTGCAAGTGCGGCTTATAGTCCGTAAGAAAAAAAAAAGAAATATCCCTGAATTTTAGCTGGTGCGGTTTATAATCCGGTGCGGCTTATAGTCCGGCAATTACGGTAATTATAATTTTACAAAAGAGTGCGAGTGCATTACAATTCACCTCAGCTTTGACAGTCGGCCTCTCCTCGATGTCGATAACAACGTCATCTTGAGCGGCCGCTATCATTGCCACTGAAATTTCAAACAGGAATGTGAAAAGTTGGTGCCGTTTGCATACGCGTGACTTTGCCTACCTCTGGCTGACATGCAGACTTGATTGTTGACTCGATAGGGGTCGCAGCGGAACTCCTCCAAGCAGTCGACGGTGCACTGACCCACCACCGGCTTCCTCCCGAAGGGTCTGTGGTCGATGACCTTCAGGATGATAGGGGGAGTGTACATCTCTTCTTTGGGGAGAAGCTGGAAAACAATGTTATATGAAGCGTTAAGCTAACCATTTGTTTTTTTTTTCAGTATATTTTCAGGTGTTCGTACCACTTTGAGTAGCAGGAGGGATCCAGGGAAGTTGGGGTTCTTCTTGAAATTCTTGATGATGGCCGTTTGAATGATCTCGCCGCTGCATTCCACAATCAAGCTGGGAGAAGCGACCGGGGCCAGCTGGTAGCTTTTCATGTTCCTCAAGCCCCAAGTCAAGACCTGCCGGTAAAAGACAAACTTAAATTCATTGCTCATTTTAATTATCAATGTAAGTTGTAGGAGTGAACGATATGACCTCAATGGCAGTGAGTTGCACAACAGGCCTGACTCCTTCAGGAACTATGTAGAGCTTGTCCCCTCGTCGAGGAGGAGCCATAGGAAGAGCTCCTTCGTTCGCCTGCAAGTCAATAGCACTTTTAATCTTTCATAAATTAAAAAAAAAACGAATCAGTAGATCCAAATTATGCTCAGCATGTCACACCAGTCAAGTAATTCATCATTGTCCAGCGTTCACCTTGTCCTTCAGTAGAAGCTCAGCCGCCAGCAGTGCTTCTCCAGCGCTGCGGCCTTTCTTGGTAACGGGGTACCATTGCAGTTTATTGCCAGAAGCGACACTGAGGTTGAGTTTGACCACAGGGGGGACCATACAGCACCCCATGGGCTCATCTTTACCCTGGAGAACATAAAACTCTTAGTCTCATCATGGTCCATGACTTTGTTTCTCAAAACGCACCACTTTGTCGCGGTCGTAAAGCTCCAGGACAACGTCTGGCGGGTTGCGGGCGATGGTTTGTGGGTCTCCGTAGATTTCAACATGGTCAAAGATGAGACTCTGATCCCAGGTAGGGTTCAACGTGGCACTGATGACTTCTGTGGTGTTGCTCAGATGGAGGAATGACACGTGGGCGTACGGATCTGCACAGGAAAGTCAGTTGTGAGCCAAATGAGGACTTGCTTAGGTCCATGTGACCACTAGGGGGGGCTCAAGAGCAATTAATCAAACGGGAGTATTGAGGAAGAATGTTTAAATTTCGTATTTTGTATATATTTTTTTACATACAGCATTCCAATCGTGATTTGTTGTTCTTGCACATCCTACTCGACTTGACCAATGATTTATTTGCGTTATGGACTTATCACCTGAGAAGCTGTCCTTGTCCATGGCACAAAGATTCCTCGCCTGGTACACATAGACTCGCAGCTGGTAAATGTAAGACCCTGGAAGGAGATTTTGCAAATGATTCACTGGTCAACAATTAGGGCATGATCTTACAATGGAACTGGTCAGGAAGTGAGATATAAAAAGCACAAAGGCTTGTAATCAGTCATGTGCTTTATCGGACTCTGACTACTCACGGCTAAAGTGGCAGGAAATGGTGGGAGTGTTGGCACCAAATAGTTTGGAAGCATCCGTTTTACTGGGCTTCTCGTCGTCCAGTTTGGAAGCATCCGTTTTACTGGGCTTCTCGTCGTCCAGTTTGGAAGCATCCGTTTTACTGGGCTTCTCGTCGTCCACGTCAACCCCCTGGCAACATAGAACCGCGTGCAAATGAATCACCAACACAAAGAAAATGACTCAAAGTCACTCACGTTGTCGTGGCAACGATCACATGTGAAATTAAGATTTAACACTCGAGCTGTATCAAAAACAGTGATTACTCAGCGAACGCTATTAAAGGGGATATGTTATAATAATTTGAACATCTTTCCCCAGTGAACTGAATGGAAATTTAATGCTTACTGCAATAACACATACGGTATTACCATAATTAAATAAAATGTAAAAAATTATACAGTTTGTGTGCATTCTTTGTGCAGCTAGTTCTGGCCACCAGGTGGCAGTACAATATATGCATGCTATAAAAACTACAGGCACAAGTGATTAGTACGATGCAGTGATTTTAGTTCTCTTACTGTACCTGATGTAAAACAAAACTGATTTCAAAATCAAAGTACTTTTGATGACTTGACTCACCAGTGCGCCTTCCAGCCTGAAGATGGCGGATGGCCCGTTGCGGTCCGACGGGACCATCTTCCTTCGCCAGCGTCGGCGACGGAACGTGTCGGACGAGCGCTCTTTGCAATGAAACTTCCAGCCGATGAGGGAAGAATACTCCCAGCCTTCGCCTATTTCTTGCCTCGGCTGAAGAGAAAGTCAGGAATGAGCATTTAGGTGCCTTTTTTTCCCCACTAAATCGATAATCAACTGCAGCTTACATCAGCGATGGTTTTATCCGATATCTTCCTTCTGGGTCTAACGAGTCTCTTCCTACGATGGATGTGGTACATCTTTTCTGCTGCCACCCAGGTTTTGGGTTTGTCATCAGGTGGAATGGTAACTCCGTACTCCCAGCCTAGGGAACAGAAAAAAAAAAACTCATTAACATATTTTTTAAACAGTGGATCCCCGCCCATACGATAGACGATACCTTTCTCGTCGACAGCTCTGTTGCTGTCAAAACTCCAGTCGTCTTCCCAAGTCCATCCGACGGGACACTCGATCTCTGAGGGGCTCTGAGCCTTTTCGCCATTCTGTAGCACACAAACAAATGACCTCAACTGCCTAATAAACATTATGCACAATATGAACTTCAACTCATTCAGTGCCAGCCCAGTTAAAATCGACATTTAACGTCGATAACCGTCAATGGCAGTGAATTAGTAGAAGATTTCCAGTTATAAGAAGGCACGTGAACGCTACATTTTTCCCCGAGGGTCACTTTATGCTTGAATCCCTTATTTTTAGCCTTGTGTGTCATACCATGAGTTAATCTGACCTTTAAAAACAGCAGCCTAGAGCGTCAAAGCTGATAAGAAAGGCAAGTCAAAGACAGAGCTAAGTGGTTTTAAAACATTAGCAAACAACTAAAGTCTACTGCAGACTTGTGAAAAAGGTTTGGTGGTGGGAGCGACGATATAATAGTGCAGACCAAAGTGAAAAAAAGAGAGACAGGTATTGTTCACCTGCATTATTCGCATAGTGTTGACACAAGTTGAATGTGTGTACATATACAGTATATATGTGTGTGTGTGTATTGTGTACCACATCAGTGTAAGGCTCCCCAGCAGGTTTCCACTCTCCACCGGGGAAACGTGTTTCGTTTCGAAAAACCTCGTCGGTGAACTCTGTGTGGCCCGCGTCGGCTTCTGTCAACAGGCTGTAAAAAGCGGCAGAGGCACACATGTTGAAAGGAGGCTTTGTGACTCAGACGGTGTGCCATGATAAACTTGCTCATGGTCATTGCTGGAAGCTTGACTTTTTTTTTTCATTTCCTGTGATTGTGTTAGCCGTTGGTTACGGTGGCTGGAACGAGTGGTGAATTATGATTTATGATAATTAACAGAGGAAAGAGTTGAAAGGTGCTCATATCAAGTCACGTAGCATAACAGAATCTGGGTGGGCCGAGTGGTTTGGTATGTGGCCTAAGACCTGCAGGGTGAATGGTTCAATTGGGACCAAAAAAAAAAAGCAGAAAAATAGTCAGCGTATTCCGATGAGTGTTGCTCTATGGTGTATTTAAATGTGTTGCTGCTCTGCGTGTTTTGAAATTGTTGTTTGAAGGTTTATAATTAATGTAACACTAATGCTAACGTCTGTTAGCTCATCTATGGCTTTTGGCATTATATGTTAGCATTACGCTAGGTGTTTAATTCAAAATTAATTTAAGTGACAAAACTGAAGCATTATTTGGTGGCAGTTTAAAAACAATAACGATATAACAGGGAACAGTATAGTACGATGAATTCTTTAAAAAAAATTGTAAGACGTACCCGCGCTCAGGATCAACGAACCAGTCGCCATCCCACTCCCATCCACGCGGTGGCAGGAAGCGCTCCTTTATCAGTTTCACTTTTCCAGTCACGTCTGAGGAGTTGTGGCGACCCACCAGACCCTTGGTTCCCCATTTCCCAAAAAAGTGGGCCTGGTTTTCATACTATGGAGAAGGAATACGGATAAATCAGCAAGTCTAGGATAGGTTATCAATGCCAAACAGAAGCCATAACTACCATTTCTGCATATACACTGAAGTTTCCCTCAGAGAAGCTGTTGAACTTCTTCTCCAACGCGGAGAGACCGAGCCACATGTTGACCCGCAGCTGAACGGGAATTTTGACGCCTTTTTTTTTATCCATCGGGTACTAAAAAACATCCAAAAGTGGAGAAAATGAAGCTTCGGAACACGCCGCAGCGCAATGGTGACTTGGCACCTGCATGAAGATGGTCTGCATGCGTCCGCAGTGTTTGCCACAAGCTTGTTCGCTGAAGTTGGAGTAGAGAATGCGGTGAGCCGGGACACGGGCAAAAGCGACGCGCTTCTCTCCTCTCAACATCCAGATGATCACGTCGGGCATGCTATTCTGAGGCTGGTGTGAGATGATCAGAAACATTTTAAACAATGACAAAATGGCCGCCAAAATGGACCGCCCCCCTCCTAAAACTTGTAAAAAGTGTATTTCAAAATCTTTAAATGTGTTTAAAATGGTAAAAACTATATTTAA